>NC_136068.1:1907891581-1908491581 GCF_964261635.1 Lissotriton helveticus
CTAGGTGGTCAGGGTCATTCATAGCAGCCGTCCACCATCATCAGTTATAGAGTCCACGGCACCCTGGAAACAGGGAGTTTCCAACTTTTACATAGATCACTAATGCAGAGTACTCAAGATGTGGACCAACACAGAGGGATGGTATGTGTTTGCCAATCTGAACATTGGCCCTATGTGCAGGCTCTGTCTATGTACCAACCGGTCCATAGCAACCATTCCTCCAACATTTTAACCCTGTGCTGGGAGATTTGGATATGTCACACCTGCTCACAGGGGGAACTGGAATCTAGTGCACCATGTAGCCTTAGATCGGCCCCATAGACATTTCCAACAATTCAGACAGAGCCCCCAAGGACCTCTTCTCACAGTCCAAGGTCTCCTCGATATATGGCATCTCCTTCGTCCCAGCGGAAGGGATTATACGTATGTTTCTCCGGTTCATGGTACCCAATCGAGATTGCACTACTCTCTCTTCTCCCAGCACATCACAGTTAAACGCTTCCCTGATAGTGGAGTGGACACTCTCAGACCACTCCGCAGTCCACTTCATGGCAGACATGGGACTGGTAACACCGACCCGCAAACCCTAATGTCTTAATCTCTCCCAATATGAGTTGCCTGATGGCAAGTCCCTGCTCAAATCTCATATCACTAGCTACCTTGATGAAAACAAAGGGTTGTTTCCCTCAGCGCAAACACTGTGAGCAGGACCCAAAGTGGCCATTAGGGGGGCAGCTAATGAGAGAGATGCCACCATAAACAATCAGAAAAGGGTGGAAAGGCAGGGCTCCCTGAACAGAGAAATAGCGGTATGAGGTGCCAATACAACAACTAAGTCATCAATTACTGCCAAGCGGCTCCTCGAGATGCGTGAATGGCCCTCAATGTGCTTTTCACCTCAAATGCAGAATACACTCTGCAAAAATTGAAGGGCTGTCACTCGGTTCTAGGTGAGAAGGCAGGGTGGTTACTAGCGGAGCAACTAAGACAAAGGGAGGTGGGAATGTCCAGCCATCAAGGCAGACTTGGTCTCTCCTCTGGGAAATAGTCCTATCTAGCTTCCTATATCAGTACAACACATCCAAGATTGTAAATACGAACCCCATTGTTCAAAAATAGGCGCAGGATCACTGGCTCCTCTGAGTGGACCCTCACCTACATGACAAAATGCTTCTATGGCATAATGACAAAATACGTATTGTATGCGATACAGTGAAGAACTGGGACCAGTAGTCCTGAGTGGGAATTCTAGCCTTGCACCTAGTCAGAACATAAGGGTTCCTTAAATCCTCTGATACGCTCCATGAGAAATTTCATTTACCCCAGACACAGCCGTGGATATGCATGCAATAATAACATCATCTTTTCAGTAGACAAGAGTTACCATCCAGACATCCCCAGAGATAACTTATCTTGGCACCTGGGGATGATTTAGAATAGTAATGTTGGGCCTCTAAATGTTCAGGTGCGACACCTATAGTACCAGCTAGAAGTAGTGCAGCTATGCACTATATGGCAGAATCAACTGCTATAGGCATGACTGACCATCAAGGCCAATAATTGACAGATAGGTAAGGGGCATGTAGTGTACCTGGGTCACAAAGTTATCCGAGGACATATGCAGCCTCTCCAAACCAAAATCCAGACAATCATGGCTTGGGAACCTTGTAAAATCCAGACTCTAGTCACAGCTTTCCTGTGTCTAGCAGGTTACTACAGGAGGTTTGTCAAAGGGTAGGCACCATTGTAGCCCCCCTGACAGAACTGGCTGAAATGAAGCAGCCAAAGAAAATCATATGGCCCGATGAGTGTCAGAAGGCATTTGACATCCTGAAAGAGACACTGTGCAAAGCACCAGTACTTAAGGCACATAATTTCAGCAAGACACTTGTGGTCCAAATAGGTGCTTCCGAACAGTCATATCACAGCTAAATGGTGAGAGTCAGTATCAATCTATTACTTTCATTAGCAAGTGACTACTCCCCAGAGAGCAGCACTGGAGTGCCATGGAAAGGGAACATTTGTCTGTAGTTTTGTCACTGAAGAACCAGAGACCATACGTGTTTGGGACTAATTTCAGGGTTCAGACTGACCACAGAGCTCTCAGATGGCTAATGTAGATTAGATGGGAAACCCCCAAACTGTTGAGGTGGTCCATCACCCAGCGGCAGTTTATGGACTTGACGGTGGAACACAAACCAGGGACTGACCATTTCAATACAGATGGCCTTTCCAGGTACTTATGCTTTGATTATGAGGACTGCCTAGGAAGTGGCTGAGTTGCTCTTCACCTTCATCCGGGTCACATGTAAGAAAATGCCTAGTTTTGTAAGTTCACCCTCATTTTTTCCAGACCGATGCTGCTGCTGTTTTTATTCTGCTTACTGGTACACTGCTAATCTGGTCCCATTGTCTGTGCACTGACCCCTGAAACATGTTGAAATAGGCTGCACACCTGAATGGCATATGTTATGTGCCAATGAGTCCCTAATATATGGTACTAAAGCGTACCCAGGGTCTGAAAGTTAAATGTTCACTAGTGGACTGCAGCATATATTGTGCCACTACTACAGTGACAATGCAAAACATCTGCCCCAGCCACTACAGCATGCAGTTTTATATCTGCCCATTGGATCTAGAAAAAAAACTTCTGCCACAGCTAAAGCTTTCTTTTTAATATTTATAAGTTAACCATGAGCCCTAAATGGCAATAGGGCAGTGTACATGGAATTTAAAAAGTTTTTTATTTTAATTTGGAACTTAAAGATAGAACTTCAGTGGATAAAACTATACACGTTATCTAGTGATCTACTTATACCACAAACACCTTCTCCAAGAGTCATAAAGCCTTTTGTTGGTATTCTCCCACTTATAATCCTGCCTCTGTTCACTTGGAGGCGATTCACCCAACAACCATAATGGGAACTTCTTGGTTCCCAGTGATACAAAAGTTGAGAGCCTGTAAACACGTTATGGGTGGTGCAGTGGGCTCGGAGCATATTCCCTATAGTTTTCATACATGACAATCCATTCACTCGAGCCATCTGTAACTTTTCCATCATTATCCTATTTACCCTTTCCACCAAGGCGTTCACTCGGGGACAATACAATGCCTTATTGTATGTTTCATTCCATTAGGAAATCTTTCATGAGTTCCAAGGTGAAGTGAACCCTGTTGTTACTCACCATGTATTCAGGGACACCCTCAGCCAAGAAGGTGTCCATTAAAACTCGATGAGATCTTTGCAAAACTGATGTACACTTTGAGACACAACCCACTTAGAGTGGTTGTCTACAGGAACCAGGATACATATATCCTTTACAACAAAACCCTCCATGGGCCCTACAATGACCAAAGCCAGTTTTATCCAGGGTTTACTGGAAACATATTCTGATTTTTGGGTTGCTTGCGGAAGTCCTTAACTTTATCACTGTTCCGGAAGCTGATGAAAGCCTCAAATCCTGAGATGCTCATGACCACTTCCCTCAACAAGCAGAAGAAACTAGGCACACAAATTATGCAGTGGTCACCGGTTGCTGGAGTCCAATGGAGTCCACTCTCACTCTCTTCTGCTCACATCACTCAGGCCTACAGCGCATAGTTTAATAGTGGGAGAAAACCAATGTTACAGAGGAATAGCGTCTACTGAGAGATTACAGGAGCATGAAATATCCTGGTGCAAGTAACACTAATGAGAACAGGAATTCTCCAGAGTACCATGGAAGTATGTGGTGAAAGTTTATGAAAGCTCTGGAATAGAATGTATCTAAGGTTTCTTGACCATGAGTGATGGTGAGCAGCACCCCCCCCCCCCAAACCATATAACAGCCTGGATGCTTGTTACAAGTGTGATAAAGAAGTAGCAAGACTCATTCATCTTCATGCACCCATCATACACCTCAGGAGGCTCTTTCAGGCATGCTTACAGGCAAGGTACGGTCATTGCCCCACTGACAGGATTCTCAACATTCTAAACCACCTAAGGGGAATAAACTAAGGGCAGGAGAAGGAGGGGTGTGCAAGGGAATCAAGGTAAAAAGAAGGGGGCAAGAGAAGGGGTAGGAAATATTACAACTTTATCCATGCCAGATAAACAAAACAACACACTGTGAAAACTAAAGGGGGCGTTGCGCTGTATATAGATATACAAAAAGCTGCCATGTAGTTCTTTTAGCTTCTGTTTGGTAAAATGGGAATTATCGATTTCATTCTAAGATCAGTGGCGTAGCTTCGGGGGTGTTGGGGTGTTACGCCTCCTTAATAAATGTAGTTCCTGGTGGATAGTTTGGTAGAGGTGCTTTCACTTGGGTATGGTGAGATGTCTGTCACATTTCACCTGGGTTTTTTGCATACACACACTGACAAAAACACACAAACACACACATTATCTCTCATCTCTCACTTTGTACTCCTACCAATCCGCATTCCTTCCCTTTCTGCTGCATCTTAATCCCTTCTCATGCACCCTGCTTGTCATATAATATTTTTTACATTAAATGCCAGTATAATTGCTGGGAAATCTGAAGCTCAGCCCCCCCGCCCCCCAATCTTACTGACCAAGCTATGTCCCTGCCTGAGATTACGGTACAATGGACAACACAGACAGATTTGAGCCCCCTTACATGTGTTTGTTGACAGAGGACGAATGCCCAGCCTGAGGTACATATAGAGAACTTTAAAAAACATTGGTTCAATACGAGGTACATTTGAAATTATGGTGTACATTTGAATTGGAAATAGGCATGAGTGAGGCCGCTTTAAGGGACTTCCAACAGTTGGCTTTGATCATCTTCTTCTATTTAAAAAAAAAGTTTTAAAAAATGAAAAACAGATGAAGAACTTAGAAAGCCTAGATTATTAAACTGTTAAGAGAGGCCTAACCTATCAACCTCTAGACAAATTATATGAACAAAGGCAAATTATGCAGGTTACAAAGTTCATGACCTCTGGGCAAGTACCTCTACATAACCCAAGTGCAACATTGGCTCAAAAGTAGCCCAATAAAGCAAGACTGGCAGCTCATGGTCCCTAGTTCCATGGACAAAGGGACAGAAGCTGTGCTCAATGTGTAAAGGATGCTTCATAGCCACTCTCAATCAGTTCAAATTGCAAGACTCCAAAGTTGTACCATAGAGGGCTGCCAATTGCGCCCATGCTCTTTAGACAGCGATGACAGAAGACAAAACATGAGAGCCCAACTTTCTGGCAAATCTAGTGTGGCTTTGGTCCTATGGATCAGCAATGCAGTACCCTCTCAACTTGTTTTCCTCATAAGTCATTCGCAGTCATGTCCACACCCAATTAATCTTATTCAAAACCCCCTTCTAATCTAATGGCCTAAAGGATCTATCATGGATAAAAGTGATACACTTCTACTTGCTACATTTATAGTAAGAGTGCTTCTTTTACAATAATCAGAGGCAGTATTCATAGATTTTGGAGCCTTGTCTAAGTTTTAAATATTAACATGGTATTATCAGCAAACACCAGAGTATTAATTCAAATTCTGCCAATGTAGCAGCATCGTGTATGCAATCCATAAGCTAGCCAATCACACCATTACTATACTGAGTAAATGAGTTGTTGCTAAAATGCACCTTTGGTACTGTCAATAGGAATGGATTTAGTAGGATCGATAATTATTTGTACCTAACGGAGTCATTATATTTAAAAATATTGTCTGGGCAACCCGTACCGAAAGCACTTCCAACAATATAGCACGCAGCACTGTATCAAAATGCTGATTTTAAACCAACAAATGCCACAAAGGTCCCTTAAAAATACAAACGCTGTGCTCCACAAAATAAATTCATCTGCTCGCATTTGGAAATAAAACAGCATATCTGTGGCGAAGGGAGGAAAAGTATATAACTGGACACTTTGGGGGCGCCATATCGGCATAATATGTAAGACAGGCAATTGTTATCGAGACAAACATGTCATCTGAACTTTCCCGAGTGTGTCCTGTTCGTAATAACAAGAATGGAGAAATGTCACTGGTACACTATCAGCCAATCCCCTCCTTCCTTCCACCTGCGCCCAATGAAAAGCCATTTGTCAGTTCAAGTAACTCCACAGTTATGCTGTTTTATTTCCAAATGCGAGCAGATGAAGGCAGAACGCCGAAACGCGTCCTCGCTGAAATAAATGGATAAAGGAACCCCGCGAGTGCTGTGTGTTTTTACACTGGAGCCTTGATATATATATATATATATATATATATATATATATATATATATATATATATATATATATATATATATATATATATATATATATATATCTCTTCAAGGTACATACATGTGGAGTTAAGAACAGTAAATCTATACTTACCTTCTCAATATTTTGGTTCTCAATATGTTTGATATGATATTCTGAGCTGTCAGTGATCCATTCAATGAAAATATCTAAAGCAATTGAGGACATGAACCTCCCTCGTATGAGTTATTTTACTGGAATAAGTAGAAGAAGGTATGTGCAGCAATGAAGATGTATAGAGTTGGTTTGCTTTCTGATGGTCAACTTGAAGCTCCCAAAGGCATCACATAAGGGACCAGGCAAGTGTCCGGGTCTATATTATCAGAGGGCGTGGGTTGTTTTGACTGTTGTATGATAAAATGTTTGATGCTAGTGCAAGGAGGCAATACATTGTAACTGTTGTTTAATGTCTGATCTATTAGATGTGATCTCTTTTACGTCTAGTGTTAACAATCCATATCTTACTTATGAATCAGCTAACATTAGGTGGATATTATAATAAGGTTCATATTCCAGCAAGACACTTTTGGCATAAATATTATTAGATCTGATCTCTGCGTAACAATGTCTCACACTGGCAATCCAAAATGCCTTCTTATTATGCCTTCTTATTAATCAATACATTCTGGCATGTAAAAATGTAATTCTTTTTTTCTGCTGGGATTGCCTTCCCTGTTTTGGGAGCTTCTCTACAACTCCATGAGCTTGAAATGCATTGGGCATAAAAGACAAGTTATCGACGTGAAAGATTTATAATTTTTGATCAGTTCAAATTTGGATTTTTGTACATCTGTGTAACAATGTATTAATTGTGATATATACACTGATATTAGAATTGTAAAAAGTGAGGATTAATTTTCAGTTGAACTATGTTTGATAAAAAACTGTTTTGAAGCTCACATGAGCCAAATCAATAAGTTTCATAATTGTCATTATATGCGAACAAAAGATTGAGCGGCGTTCTCATAGTGAACCGCATTAGCAACAGTGCGCAGAGGTTAAGTGTTCCTTACACTTAAGATAAGTTCTCCAAGTTTAGACACGGTCAGGACATACGTGTCACCTCGGCAGCACGCTTGAACAAAAATAGATAAAGTTTTGTTTGTCAAAATTAAGCAACAGTCGTTATAGTTAATAAAAAATCCGAGTGCTCCTCTAAACCTTGATACATCTCTACAACTTTGCCATGTTCCCTTGGTTACCTATCCTACTGCCTTCTGATATCACCGAAAAGATCAGTGAGGGTGATGGATGAATTATATTATCTATGTACATTACATCAGGCAACTTGCCTATAAGGAGGTGGTTTCCATTGATAATAGTTACCTGATGAATGGAAAAGTATCCATTGGGGTCCTTTTTATAATCTCCACTAGCCCTGGGAGCCATGGGTGTGTTTATGCTACTGTTACTAATATTCTCATTATTATTGGAAAGACTATATTTATGTCAAAGGAGATCTGTCATAAACCATTCTAGATTGCCCAAGGATCACAACTAGGATGAAAATCCAACAAAGGGAGAAAAACCTGTATTGGCATTCCTATGACTCTTGATTGGAGATGTAGCAATGATGATTACAGCAGGGAAGAACAAAGCAGATACAACAGATCCAAGGAATGAAGGTCCAAGTAGAATTCCAACAGCTTCAAATGAAGATGAAAACAAGAGCTGAAGAATACTGAATAGAATATGACCCATCAAAGAAAGATAAGTCGCAGGGAAAAATCCATGGAGCAAAATGATAAGCTAGTAGTTTATAAACACAATCAAAAATCAGGAAAAAGATGCACTGCAATGCATCATACTTTTCCAAGTGATATAATCCTCATATGTTTTTAAGTAACTCCATTTTTTTATTTATATTTGTTCATTTTTTCAGGTGCATGTTTTTAAAATGCAAATTAGATATTTACAACATTGTTGAGGTATTTGATTTATTGCCATGTGATAATTCAGATTGCTCAAATATATTGTGAATTTTTAAGCATTGCTTGACATTGTGAACTTCTAATTATTATTCCTTAGTAATCTACACGGTTTCATAGAATATGATATCTTGATTTTTCAGCTAGTTTTTTTAACAATTAACCATGTTTCACAGAATGTATGTAGGTGAAATAAAAGATGGATTTTTTATTGAGTGTTTATTTTAAAATGTTCAACATGGTCAGTCAGAATATATGATCTGGAATATATCTGGATACATTATTAGATAGAGGAACAGCGAACCAGGCACCCAAACTGAGTATTGTGAAATAGTTAAGACCCTTTTCCTTATTTCCTTATTGAAGGCTTGGCGGAGGCGCATCTAGTTGTCAGACAGGCTTATCTGCCTGCTCCAGGACAAATTAGTCTCTGAGGCAGAGGTTCTAGAACAGAATCTGTGTCCTTATAGAACTCTGCTTCTGCTGTTTGAAAAGGTATGCAGGTGTAGGCCATCTAAGAAATTCAAGTGTGCTCTTTTGGTGCTAAAATCAGCTTAGCAGGGGTTGTCATTATCAATATAAATAAGCCCTAAAATACTATAAACATTTTACAATATTTACGGTTATTCTGCCTCTTGACAAATTTAGGGGTGGGTGGAATTTGCGTAGTCGCGCTACACAAAGCTCCGCTAAACGGTAAAAAATCTCTGTGAGCACGCAAAAGTTCCGCGAACACACGGAATTGTTTGTTCCTCCTGTTTGTGATGCTTTTTTCCTGTTCGCGTACGCTGTTTGCGTGCACAGGGAGAAATATCTTGCGAACACGCATTTTGAAAGCACAAACGAGCAAAAAATTCTGCGAAGCTGCGGATCGCAGAATTTTTGGCAATTCTGCATTCTCAGCGGAACGTGAAATTGCTAAGCATGGGCGGAAAATCCGTTACGCTCGTGTATTTTTCGGATTTTCGGTAAATCCGCGAACTCTCGCGGATGTGGCGAAAATACGCAAATCCGCGCGAAGCGGATTTTTTGCTTGTGTTCGCACTGCTCGCGGTCCGCGGCGCGGGCAGCAACAATCTCGCACTCACGAAAGTACAAAAATTACAATTGGGGAGGGGTGAAGGAAGTGGCCCAGTCTCCAACTTCCTGTTCCTGTCCAGCAAGCTCCTCCCGTAGGGGTGGGGTGAAGGAAGTGACCCAGTCTCCAATTTCCTGTTCCTGTCCAGCAAGCTCCTCCCATTGCTTACTCCATTTCCTGGCCACTTTGAATTCGATCTTGACTGGGAAGGATTACTTTTTGTGGATGCTGCTGGAGATCTGGCTTTGAGGCCTTTTGGATTACTTTTTGATTCGACATTTGATTTCACAAGTAAGTTGATAAGTTGATGTTGTTTGTTTGTGGTGATTTTTGTGTGTGTTTTATGTTTTTCGACTTTTTGGGGTGGGTTTGGGGGCGGGCTATGTTGGTGGGAGGCCATTTTGAGGCATAGTCCTGCAGGTCCTGGCCATGTGGATGGGGTCAATCGGGCCACCCAGTCTGCTCTGATTGCTTTCATATGCCCAGGGGGCCTAGAACTCCTGCGGATTACCCGAAAATCGGATTTAAAAAAAAAAAATGTGTCTGTGTTCGCACTGCTCGCGTCCCGCGCAGCAACAATCTCGCACTCGCGAAATAGTAAAAATTACAATTCTGCACATGAATTGAAAACTACCAGGCTTAGTTATGGGTGCATGCATGATACAACTGTTTTCTTTAATTTTAACATTATTCTGGCCAGGGCATGGATGGCATTGGATTGTGGTGATTTTTGTGTGTTTTACGACTTTTTGGGGTGGTGTTGGGGGCTTGTTATGTGGGTGGGGGCCATTTTATTGCCTGGTCCCGTGTGGGTGGGGGTCTAGGGGCCATTTTTAAGCCAGTTTGTGTGCTTTGTGCCATAGGCCTGCACCCAGTGTGCTCTGATTTCATCCATTATGGCCAGGGGGCCCAGAATCGGTCTGTTCGCCGATTTTGCTGGTTTTTCGCCACGTTCGCGCCGTGAAGCAACAATCTCGCACTCGCGAAATTGTAAAAATTGCAATTTTGCACCAGAAAACCACCAGCAGGCAGCATAAGCCTTCTGAAACTTGATGGATGGCATTGGATTGTGGTGATTTGATTTGTGTTGTGTTTTTTGACTTTTTGGAGTAGGGGTTGGGGGCTGGCTATGTTGGTGGTGGCCATTTTGAGGCATGGTCCTGGCCATGTGGATGGGGGTCAAGCGGCCATTTGGAAGGCAGGCAGTGAGCTTTGAGACATAGGCCTGCACCCTTTTTGCCTTGCTTTCACCCATTGTGCCCAGGCGGAGTCAGGGGTACATGAAAGTACAACCCTCTCTGTGTGTGCTCTCTTGGATCAATGTTAAATTCCTGTTTCCCAAAAATTTTGCAAATCCTAATTTTGAAATTTCCATATTGTGTGGTGTGCACGTGTGTATTTATAAATGCCTACTTGCAAACTATTTATTGAAGCGCTACATAAGCAACATATATTTACTGATGTTCCTCTGTCTTCGTTTGCTTTTAGGTGCACAAAGTCAATAACTCCGCATCATCGTTGAGCATCAGTGCCAGGAAGAAGTCCTGCTGCGGCCTGTTGTTCCAACATCTGAAGAAGATGGCTCCAAAAAGAGGTGCCCGTAGGTCCTCTTGCAAGAAAGATGTCTCTACTAAGGAGAAGAAGAAGCAAGTGGCACCACTTACCAAGGAGGCTGGTGGCTCGACCACTACATTTTTTTGGGAAAAACAAAGGCCCACCATGAGTGCTGCACAGGAAGCCTGTTTAGTTGTTCAATCACCAACGACCAGTGATGTTGGTTCATCGCAAGAAAGTAGCAGCACACCATCAACACAGGTTGTAACTCATCTCACAAGTACTATTCAACAACCAAAGCTGCAACAACAACTGCATGGGCTACTAGTACAAGCACAAGTACATGCGCAAGGAGCTGTCCGAGAAGGAGCCGTCCGAGAAGGAGCTGGCCGGGAAGGAGCTGGCCGAGAAGGAGAAGGCCGAGAAGGAGAAGGCCGAGAAAGAGAAGGCCGAGAAGGAGAAGGCCGAGAAGGAGAAGGCTGAGAAGGAGAAGGCCGAGAAGGAGAGGTCCATGGAGAGTTGCAAGTAGAGGTCAGTGAAGAGGCCCATATAGCGGCGCATGGAGCGGTGCAAGTGCCCACAATGGTTGTTCTTCCAGAAGTAGGGGCACAGGAGGAAATTGACTTTGGAGCCGGGGTATCATGTCAGGAAGACGAAGGCACTCCTCCTGATGATTCATTTTCTCCCAGCTCCCCAGCAAGGAAAAGATCAAGGAGTGTGTGTAGAAGTTCCTCTTCAAGCCCCGCTCCATCAGATGATGATCTGGATCTAGATTGGCAACCATATCTGACGTCTGAGAGGGAGGCACACCATGAGCTGCGAAAGGTATCAAATGTTAAAAGGAAGGGCCCCGGAAAGCTCATACTTATGGATCCGAACGTCGGACTTGATGAAGTGGTGCATTGTGATGTTGTTGAACAGGATGACAGCAATGACCTAGTCATCACACACGTCAGTCCAGCCACACCGGCCATGCAGCAGACAGACATTTATACCCTATCCCGACGTCAGGCTGAGCGTGACCCTGGCGACGTGCCACTGGTAGCACCACCAATGCAGTCAAGTAGTACAACAAGTTCAACAAAACCTACAGCTCCCATATTTTCTCCCCAGAGGGGGACTCCATCCTGCTCGACTCCCTCAAGTAGGGTTGCTGAAATAATTGCACAACCCAGTAGATGTCTGCAAGGCTCATCCACCACTGCTTCATCTGGCATTGGCAGTATCATCTCGTGCGCCAAAACCAGAGGTTTCAAGTCCCCAGTTTGGAACTTTTTTAGTGTCCATGCAAAGTATGATAACATAGCCGTTTGTTGCATTTGTAAGACTAGCGTTAGCCGTGGTAAGACTGGTACCAACTATGGAACCGGAGGCCAGATAGGTCATCTTGAAAGAAGGCACGCTGTCAAATGGTTTGCGCACCTAGCAAACATCAAGGGAAAGCAATCCCAAAGGGCAAGTGGCCAAAATATACCCATACTAGGTGTTTCATCTGAAGATGACGGGGAGGTAGAAGAAGCGTCAGACATGTGTCCGGTTGCACCCAGTACCCCTGGCAGCACCACACCCTCCGGAACACATAGGAGGCACACTGAGAGTCTGGGAGACACACCAATGCGGAAAATGTCAACACTGAACAGAAGTGGGTCGAAGAAGGCATCAGCATCATCCCGTAAAATTGTCCAGCACACCATTTCAGCCATGTTCTCCTCAGATGTGCAATTTCAACGCAACCACCCAATTGTACGCCTGTATAACACTAAGCTGGCTAAAATGCTAGCGGTGGACCTTCTCCCTTTTTCGTTTGTCGAAGGTGTGGGTTTCCTTGAACTCGTGGCAACACTGGCCCCTAAATGGAAGGTTCCTAGCCGGTTCTATTTTGCCAGGGTTGCTGTTCCAGCACTATATAAAGAGGTGCTTGAGTTGGTTGGGGCTGCTTTGCAGAAGAGTGCTGTTCACACTATACACCTGACAACAGACATGTGGACCAGTTGCCAAGCCCTTGATTACATGTGCATCACTGCACACTGGGTCTCTTTTTCAGGGGTTACAAAACAGATAAATGCAGGTGGTGACTTGGTCGAGATTTTTAAGGGTGCTCGTAAACATGCAACATTAGCCATGTTTGGCATGGAGAAAAGTCATACTGCAGCCAACATTTTGGATGACTTTAACAAAAAGGTCTTGCAATGGCTGCCCCCAAGAAATTGCAAGGTTGGTTATGTTTCTACTGATAATGGCAGCAATGTAGTTAGGGCCATGGAGGACGGTTTCTATTTCAGAGTGCCATGTTTGGCGCACTGTATGAACCTTGTCGTGCAAAAGTTCTTGAAAAAAGAACTTGCAGTCGACAAAATACTGACCATCTGCAGAAGAATATGCACACATTTTAACCTTTCGTTTAAGGCCCGGAAGGAGCTGAGGCGCAAGCAAAATGAACGTAGTATGCCAGTGAAAGCCCTTATCCAGGAGGTGGCAACACGTTGGAACTCAACCTTCTACATGCTTGAGCGTCTGCATGAGCTGTTTCCAGTAGTCAATGAGTATTTCTACAACCTGGGTGGTGATACGACAGAAATGATGCTAGCGGTGGAGCAATGGCAGCTAGTTAAAAGCCTGACAGACATGCTTCGTCCTTTTGAGGTCTTCACGCGTGACGTCAGCAGGGAGGACTGTTCTTTGAGCAAAGCTATCCCATTGTTGCTGAAGCTCGAGCACCAAGTCAAGGTGGTGTCTTCACAATTAAAAGATGCTGGAAAGAATGAAGCATATGAGTTGGCGCAGAGATTATTACAACGCCTAGTTAGCAATAAACGGCTTGTAAATATCAAGAAACAACAGCACTACATTTGTGCTACTATTCTGGATCCACGTTACAAAAAGCCATTGTTTGGCAAAGTAATAATTCCTTTTGAAACATCAGATGTTACAGAGTACAAAGGTTGGCTAGCTCAGTCAGCCATTTGTTTTGAAAGAGAGCGGAAGGAAACTGTAGGAGAAGACAGTACTACTAGTGAATCAGCAGGCCATCAGGCGTCCCAAAAAAGCACTTCTGCATCTGTGCCTCTAGCAGAAGTGAGTGACTTTTCCTCTGAGCCGTTAACCACACCAGCAACCGTATCATCTGCACCAGGCCCAGGCGATATGTCTGAAGCGGATTGGCTAAGTGAGCTAGGGTTTCCTTGTCCCAGAAAGGACACAGAAGTGCAAAGTACAGGAATGCGGGAGGACATTCTTTCAATGGTGCAGGCCTATCTGGATGACTCAACAGCGGTCAATATTACTGAGGACCCATTGGCGTATTGGCATGGGAAAAGAAAAATATGGCGAGAGCTCACCAACCTGGCTATCAATTACTTGTCTTGCCCACTCGCAAGCGTGTCTTCAGAACGTGTTTTTAGTTCTGCTGGTGGAATTGTGACTTGCAAAAGGTCCCGCCTCTTGCCCGCAAATGTGGAGCGGCTCACTGTGATAAAGATGAACCAGCACTTCATACCACCAGATTACAAAGTACGAGAATGCACGCAGGAAGAAGAGGACACCGACCTACCTGAGGAAAGTTCTCCTCAGTTACCAGAAGTACTACCGACTGAATTTGCAGAATATGAGGACGAGTTCTGCTTCCCTGACAGCGAGTTCTGAAAATGAGTCAATGATTCATTAACTGTAATTTTAGTCCTCCTTATTCACTTTTATTCCTGTGTGTCTGTCTTTCTTTGTTTAGCAAGTGCTTCATCACATTCACAACAAAACTCTAATCACCCCATCACAACAACAAGCCCATCAGCAGAACTGTCTTGATTTTGATGCCGCAGCATTCCTCATGTTCACAACAGTTAGTTGACAAGAACTCAGTCCTGGTCGTCTATCCTCCTCCTCCACTCATCCTATCCATTTCCCGTAATGCTGATGCCTGGATTCTGCACAATGAAGAAACTTACGTTGAGTCCCCTAAAGAGGGACTGGAAGTAGTGAGTCCTCATTTAAATACATTTTGCTAAGTGTGACTTTTTTTCCCCGATTTGCATTTTTGGCTGTTTGGGGGTGTCAAACTTGTTTGCGCTTGGGTTTACGGGTCTTGGCTGGGCCATTGCTGGCAAGGTCTATTAAGGGATGAAATTGGTTAGGCATTTACTTTGGAAAACATTTGGCCTATTACACGTGAACGTTTAGGCGTGATTATTGCTCGCTTGCCTGTCTTAGGGGTGCTGTCTGTGGGGCTTCTAGGTTTTTGTGGTGTGTGAGCACCGCTGCCACATTTCTAATGTTGATTGCTTTTGTTTTGCAGAAAATCCACGCCGGGAAACTCCAGTTGTGGCCCTGCTGCAGAACGCTTTAGGACTCTGTGAATTCCAGGTGGAGCCAGCCCTCAAACACAAATTACAGGTAAGATAAGCGTTTGAATGGGAGGTAGTATAATGGAGTATTCGGAGAGGCGAGAGAGTGACAGTGGTACTCGTAGTAAAGTCCTAGGGCTCTGGAATTAACAAACTCTGTGACAGGCATTTACTTTGGAAAACATTTGGCCTATTACACGTGAACGTTTAGGCATTATTATTGCTTGCTTCCCTGTCTTAGGGGTGCTGTCTGTGGGGCTTCTAGGTTTTTGTGGTGTGTGAGCACCGCTGCCACATTTCTAATGTTGATTGCTTTTGTTTTGCAGAAAATCCACGCCGGGAAACTCCAGTTGTGGCCCTGCTGCAGAACGCTTTAGGACTCTGTGAATTCCAGGTGGAGCCAGCCCTCAAACACAAATTACAGGTAAGATAAGCGTTTGGATGGGAGGTAGTATAATGGAGTATTCGGAGAGGCGAGAGAGTGACAGTGGTACTAGTAGTAAAGTCCTAGGGCTCTTGAATTAACAAACTCTGTGACAGGCATTTACTTTGGAAAACATTTGGCCTATTGCACGTGAACCAACACGATGACAGTGTTCAGTTAAATGAACTTACTGCAAAACCACCACCCACCAAGCTCAAAAGTAGTAAAAAAACAGGTATGCTCAGATAAAGTTTGAAAAAGTATATTTATATCCCTAACAAAATAATCTCCCGCAAGACCCTCCCTAACCCCAACAAATAAATAGTCCTTCAAAAGTCCCCAAAAAACCCAACTCCCAATTCCCACCCCCAAAAGTCTCTAAAAAAGGGGCAAGGGACACTCTAGGGATGCAAGGTGTTGAGTTTGGCCTCCAGGGCATCATGCCTTAGGGCCAGGGCATCGTACTTCTCCTGGAGGGTGGCGTGATCTAAGCGGAGGCCCTCCACCACATTCTGATACTCGTTCCATTTCTGGACCTCCGCCTCTAGGTCGGACACTCTGCGGAGTGCACGGCGCAAGCGAGCCTTAACAGTACTGTGAGGTGCAGCCTTTGCTGCTCGGCGGTGGTGTCTTCCAGCACGGCTCCGGTTCGCTGGAGCACTGCGCTTACCGGCAGAACGTGGGGTCACGGAGGAGGATGCAGATGTTACATTTGATGCACTGGAGTGCGTGTCGTCCCCCTCCAGTTCCACCAGCCGCCGATATTGGGCAACAGTGGCATCCAGCCTCCGTTGCCGGGCCAGTACATCCTTCATACTCCTGCTCGGTGTTGTGGTTTTAGTATTAGCAACTATATGAAGAAAGAAAGACATAATCTGTAACCAATGTTCTTTAAGTATATGATTAACACAAAAAGATTCAGCAGGAAGTTGTGTCACAGTACAACTAGCAACTAGCCAGCGCAGTACAAAACTATTCAGGCCAGTATCATGGGCGTCCGCAGGGAGGGGCAAGGGGGGGCGCTTGAATCACCATTTCTCTTCCCACAACTCACTTGTATCCTTGGTTTGGTGCTCTTTCATATGAAAGAGATCTGGCAGAAGTGAGTGACTTTTCCTCTGATCCGTTAACCACACCAGCAACCGTATCATCTGCACCAGGCCCAGGTGATATGTCTGTTTCCCTCTCTCTCTCTCTCTCTGTCTCCCTCCCTCACCCTCCCTCTGGCTCCCTCCCTCTCTCTCTCTCTCCTTCTGCCTTCCTCTCTCTCTGTCTCTGCCTCTATCTGTCTGTCGGTCCCAGCCTGCTGTAATTACCATATTGTAATTTGTCACTGGGCCAGCACTGGATACACATCATATGCTATCTAAGAGTCAGATAGTACCATGATCCAGCTCACCTGTACTCGCCACCACCGCTGTCTGCTTCCTCACAGTCCGTTCGTTGTCCTCTTGCGCCGCATCCTCCCCAGAGTTGTCCTCAGACTCGGAGGAGATCACTACCACCACATCCGAGCTGGCCCCGCCACCAGATGTTCCACCTACAAAGTAGATTTAAGACTGTTAGATTACACCACTCTCTAGTATTTGGTGTAGGAATGAAGAAAATGTGAAAACAACATAAAAATTAATTGACTGTCTACTCTAGTCTAAAGTAAAAATGTCCCTCCTTCCAGGGAAGGCTGTTGTCTTGCTTCACTTTTTTGTCACAATTGTTGAATGCTTGCTTAATTTTAACACACACCATTTTTCTCTGAACACACAGAAGCTGGACTTCTAAGGACAAGAGCAACATCAACTTCAAACCAGGTGAAAGCTCGGCTCGACCACAAGAAATGTGTTCCATTACTCATCAACTCAGCACCAAGCACTTTTCCATTTCCAGCTAACTTTATTTTAATGTATGTGTTTACTTTTACTTTCAATAAAGCTTTTAAACTTGAATAGACTCTGTGGTTTTTGGTCCTCCAGACTAGAGTGACTGAGCGAAAGGTTTTGCAATTTTTGCAATGAGGAGTCCGTGCCGCTGACACTACCAGGTTTATACAGTGTGCCAAACACGCCACTCTGAAATATTATTACTCTGGTCTTTTGTGTCCATAGTTCGGTTTGTGGAGAATTGTCCCTGCAACAGTAGTATTATTGATTTTGCTCCTATCTAAACACTATTTCGAAAAAATTAAATTAGGAACGCTTGGACAACAATAGGTCCTCTATATTTAAATGAAAACTTACTGGGGCCAGCAAAGGAGCACTCGCCGCCCTGGCCTGCATCCTCCTCCTTTGGAGCCACTGCATCCGCTTTTTCTGTCCGCTTGCCCCTGGGTGGACCTGACGTACAACATGCAAAAATGAACAGAAAACATTGATGATTGCTGCTTGTCGATGTCCTTGTCAACCAAATCAAACATTTAGAAAGAACAAGATCCAACTATTTCAGCCAAAAAGAGGGATACAAAGGAAGGACTGCACCTGAGCCTCTACTCTAGGGGCAGATTTACAAGCCCCTTGCAGCTCTTTTGCTCCGTTCTTGCGTCACTTTTGTGACGCAGCGCCACAACAAGAGAGGCGCCATGGTGTGGCGTATATTAACAATGTGACGCATATGGGAGATGCATCCCATTCGAAAGCCCTGCGCCAAAAGGGAGCGTTCCAGCGCAAGGGAGGGCGTTCCTGCGCAGGAACGCAAGCTTAAAGTGGCTATGGGGAATATATAAAATTTCAATCAGTCATTTAGGACAATGATGCGTCACTCAAACCCTGCGCCTGCATGAAGCAGACTTACGGCTTGACGCAGCATTGCTGGAGCTGCGCCATCGTTGCAACGCAACTCCATCAATGAGCCGCCTTTACGGCACCGATGCGTAACGCTTCGGTGACGTTTTGGGACCATGGTGTGCCGCATTGTAAATACGGCGCACCATGGGTGGTGCTGGCGTGCCGCACACTTTGCAGGGATGCGCACTTGCGCAGGTAATTGCTAATCTGACACTTAGGGGCATACTTACAAATTCTGAGCTGGACACCTCCAGATGTGCACCAGAACAAATGCGTAACGCAAAACTAACCTTGCGTCACGGCAGATGCGCCGCAATTACAATGCGGCAAACCCTGGCGCAAGGGTAGGCAGATGCGTGACGCATCTCGTGACGAAAGAGGGGCGCATCTCTAGAGTCGCGTCGCAGGCGCGATGCAACTCTAGCAATGCTCAGGGCTGCCCAATACTCAACATGCCGCATCAGTCCTTACGCCTGCTTCAAGCAAGCAGGCATAAAGAATTGACGTAGCAGCGTCGCGGAAGTGCCTGCGTTAAATCTTGTAGATTTCACGCAGGCACTTTTGCGAGGCGCACAGCTGCCTGACCGCCACCCCCCCCCACCCATTGTGGCGCAGGCCCAGGCCTTAACGTGGCGCATCTCCTTAGAAGCATCACGTTGTACATGACTCGCAGGGATGCGCCACGTTTACGTCGCTGTGCGTCAGGTAAGGCAACGTAAACGTGGCGCAAGGGGCTTGTAAATCTGCCCCTTTGTGTCTAGCATTACGCAGTTCTGTAAAGTACACTCATACATTACTCAGCCCAATTAAATGAACACAAAATAGAAAACAAATAAGCAGTGGCACCGCCACAGAGAAGGAGAACAGTGCACCTGAAATGCACAGAAGATTTTGAAATATTAATTTACCTCTCCTATCAATGTAATCAGCAGCATTATTGCTCTTTGTAAAAAAGTTAAAGCAAACATTTGCAATATAACACAGTCACACAGAGCAGGAGAAAAAACAGAGTAGTGAGTGATGAAAAATTGCTACTACTACTCACCAAGCCCGGGGACCTCCACTCCCAGCAGGTGTAGCAGGTCGCGCTCCCGGTCCAGGATATCGGTCCAGCGGTGGGTCACTTGATTGTAGGTGCGCTGGACCCCCGTGATGTCAAAAAGGGCCCGGCACACCTGCCCCCACCGCTTCCGTCGCTCCTGGCTGTTGGTATAACCAGCAGCAATCCTGCCGCCTGCCGCGATGGTCCTGGGGAGACGGCGCTGCACATAAAAAACGAGTGAGCCCACCTCCTCAGGGCTGAAGATCTCCCTGGGCACCACCATTTCCGCCCTCAAACGGCCACACGGGAGCCGGGCACGGGCTGCGGTGCCCGTCTTCTTGGGCAGCTTGACAGCTGTCTTCACCATGTTCTGGGCAGGTGTTAGCAGTAAGAAGGAGACAAAATGAAAAAGAATAAGAGTAGGAAAGAAGGAAATAAAAGTTTCAAAAAGTAGTTGAAAAGTAAACAAAAGTAGCCTAAAACACAAAAATATAGACCTAGAAAAATAGAGGGATAGAAAAAAGTTAAATAGATCAAAAAAATATTAAAACAAGCAAAGGATGGCAGAGATATACAGAGGATAGAAACACCATGCCCAGACACATAGGAATGAATGAAAAACAAGATGGCCGCCCGAACAAGTGCGCGTAAGTAAGTTCGCACGCGATTTCTCTCGCGAACTCGTGCGAACTTGCATTCGCAAGGCGCTCATAGTGCGAGATTACACATAGCGAGCGGAAACGGAAATACGTCACGCAAACAAAATGGCGGCGCCCATACTCAACCTTGGGGTAACTCGCACGAGTTCGCGGCTTCCACGGTCGATTTCGCACGACGCCGCGCCTCGCGAATAGGGCGAAATTACCGAAAAACGAGTTTTGCAAAAGCAAAACCAACGAGCAGGTGCAAAAGTTCAAGCTCATCATTTGTAACCATTTACCTGTAGTGCTTCCTGAAGGGGCCCTCCAGAATCCGGTTGCCTACTTGCAACTATTGTGTGAACCTGCTCTGACAGTCACAGAATAGTTACAAGTATGCCATTGCATCCTGTTAAAAATTGTTTACATTGCAACAAAAAGGAAAGGGAGCAGACAAGCAGGTGCCAGCCTTCATTAATGTCAGTTGGGGCAGGGCAGGTGTTGTTGTTTGCGAAACTTAAAACACTTAGCAGGTGTGCTTGGCTTTGCCACAATAATGTACACTCACTGGTCAATCAGAGGGTGCTGTGATGACACCGAGGGTGGCATGGGTGTGCCAGCCAGAGGGTGGCATGGGTGAACCAGAGTGCCAGTGTTGACAGAGGATGGCAGTGCTTTGCTTTGCCCCAATAATGTACACTGGTGAACCAGAGGGTGCTGTGATGACACAGAGGGTGACATGGGTGAGCCAGAGGGTGGCATGGGTGACCACAGAGAGTGCCAGTGGTGACAGAGGGTGGCAGTGATGAAGAAAGCCTTGCAAACAGGCTGGGCACGTAGAAACAACAAGTTCGCAAAACTGGCGACCCGACAAGTAAGTTCGCAATTTGCGTAATTGTACAAAACCCTCGCGAACTTGCAGAAACCCGTGCGAACACACACAAAAAAAATCCGCTAAATCCGCGAGGATTCGCGTATTTTGCGTATTGTCGCAATCCGCAAATACGCAAATCCGCAAATTCGCGGATTGCCAATTCGCAAAATCCGCCCATGCTTAGAAATTGCCCAAATTCCGTAGCGGAACAGAATTTACTGCACAGGCCTAACAAATATAATTTGTATTATCTTGTTTATAATAACTACTATTCATATTGCGTGTGCTAGGATTGGATTTTATTTTAAATAATTATTGTTAATACATTCCTAACTTTCGACTGTTATTGAGTGTTTCTATTCATGATAAAAGAGGGTTTGGGTTTCACTAACTATTCCAGTGCGACACACAGGACTGATTATGATCTAATAAGCACTTTAATAATTTAATATGCAGTGGGTTGGGGGAGGTTGAAGTCCATTGGTTCTTCTGTCTGATATGGACTAAGGTCCTGATTTAGAGTATTGCAGACAATGTACTCCTTGGCAATGATAACAGTGTACCCTACCCACCAAACTTTCGGTCTGCCTGCCCGATTTGGAGATGGGCAGACCGCATGGCTTATGCCAATGGAGTAAAGTTTACTTTACACTACTGGTGTAAAACTTCCTCAGATGGCCCAAGGGAATAGGAATAATTATTACAAAATCATCACAAATCAACAGGTACTTTCACTATCAATATATGTCCAAATGAATGCATGAAGTTTACATACGCATAAGTTCAATCATAAACATGTCCCGATGCATTTTGGGACTGAAAAGCTAATGGAAATCCCTTGTGTTGACTCCAGGAACAGCTCATCTGAATAAAGCTGTGTTCACCACATAGTCTAGACGGTGATCGTCGTCTTTTAATTTGTGCGCTTTGACAATATTCATTTGATCTCATCTATGACTCTCGCAATTTGTGTTATGGCAGCCCCTGACGAAGGGACTGTATAGTCCCAAAATGCATCGGGCCACACACAATTAATAGATGAAGACTTGAACAAATTTGCTTGCATACCATATCATGCTTCAAGATATTTTGTTGAAATGAAAGATGTTAAAAAGTTTTGTACTGTTTACTTTTTGAATGTTGTTTATTATTGAACTTATGCGTATGTAAACTTTATGCATTAATTTGGAAATATATTGACAGTGAAAGTACTGGTTGATTTGCGATTATTTTGTAATACTTTTGGTCTCCTGGACACGCAACCATTGAATAGTGCACAGTACCTAGTAGGTTTTCCTGTTATTTATTATTGTTACTTTTTCATTATCCGGTTTGACAGCGGATATAGTACTGTAGCACCTGTATAGCTATATACACTACACAAAGAGTACACATTTACGATATTTAACTGTGAGTGCATCTACACACCTTCTCTCCAAGGGAATAGGAGGCATCAGAGTTGAGGCATCTGACCTATTTTGGGTGGGTGTTGAGATGTTTTTTTTTTCTTTTACTATACATTACTGCCAGGAATATCATGGCAATGAGAGACAATTTAATGAAAAAATGGGAGAAAACGTGCATCATTTGGGTGCCACTAGTTATTTTTATTTTTCAAAAACAACCTCCTGCTTTGGAAGTTTGTTTAAAAAATTAAAAACTTAGGAAAAGTTTAGCAGCTGTCTGCCATGCTTGACAGAGCTGTCTGTCAATCATTTCCTACAGCAACGGGAACCATAACAGCAGTTCCTGTCAACCTATAGATTTGTCTACAGGGCTGTAGAACAACTCAAAAGTTAGTGGATGGAGGTCCTTTCAGGAAAGCAGAGGGAAAGTACTCTGCCTTTCTGATGGACTTACCTCTGTCTGAAAAACTCAAAATCAAGCTAATTGTGCCAGACGTCAAAATCAAGCTCATCGTGCCAGGCGTCCTAGGAAACCCTCTCTTGGGCCATGTCTAGAAAATAATTCTAGAAAACATATCACCAGCACTGCCTTTTATGTGTTTGCAGCAGAAACTAACCTCACAGGAAGAAACTCAAGCACATCTGAGATTGGCATAGGCCATCAGCTATCAATGAACTGACCATCTTGGAAAGGGCATTTTATAAGGCCAATTTCTGCCCTTATTTGTAACTTAATGACATGCAATCTACTTTGAACAAGAGGCCCAACCCAAGTTTGCCATTCTGGCTGCAATGCAGGCTCCTTGTACTCCGCTGCTGCTGCTTGTGCTCCACACTGCCTGTGAGTAACTGCCCAAGGTCCCGGTAGGCCTACGTGGCAGTGGCAGTAAGGGGCTGCATCAGCCAAGGCATGACATGGAGCAGTGTGCTGACAAGAGGCGCATAAGAGGCTTCTCCCCTACTGAGTCTGCATGATCCCAGCTAAGCATCTTTACTACTCTGGGCATGAATGTGACAATTTCATTACCATAGTGGTATTTTTATTCATCACCTCACCTACATTCACCTTATTTTCTTCATGGTTGTTATATGGTTTCCCTATTTGACAGTATTTCTCCTTTGTATATTTTTCTTATAATTACAATTCATCAATATTCCGTAAACAAGTCCATGATGGGAATGTGATGGGCATCCTAAGGGGGACTCTTCTGTACCTTTCGACTGTGGCATCTGCAACCATTCACAGGTGGCATTTGTGTGGCCAGGTGACTTCCAGAGGAAGGTCGCAGTAGCGGTGTGTTCCCATGGTAGACTCGCAGAACCTGCAGCCTTCCAGAAGTGTTGTTTTGGTGGCATTGTGGGTCCAAACTTACCTGCAGGCCACCTATTCTGCTTCAGAGATTCAGAGATTCTAGCAGGAGCCTTCCTGCTCCATCTTGGAGTTCAGCTTCTCTGGGAGTCAGACAGGGGTGGAGCTGATACTCACTAGCTGTCACATGGCCTTGCCGGGCATGGAAGGCTATTGATGGCCTCTAGAAGCCCTTTAAAGACTTTGAATCCAGTCCAGGTTTTCCATGATCCATCCTGTAATTCCAAGATGGAGGAGCACAGTTTTCTATATTCCTGTTTCCCAATCTATTATGGCTGAGCTCATGTCATTGATGTTTAATTTGCTGCTCCTGTTGGTACACTACTTAAGGATGGTCTTCCCTTCCTTTCACTGCATTGCAACACAGCCACAGAATTGTTGAGCCTGCTCTAATCCCCTTCAACCATGCATTCGTGTCTATGTGTCTTTTCACTTGATAATTGGATCAATTGTCATCTTGGGTCCATCTGCAACTTCCATCTTCATTGCCTCTCCGGAGTTTCACTCTCCAGCTTCCAATTTCCAGTAGGTTTGGGTGCAGCTGGCCTTTCCTTCATTATGCGACCATTTTCACGGACACCTGTCTTCCACATTATTCATGTGGGAAGGCACAGTGGCTTCTAGAAGGCATCATCCTTGTCAGACAGATCAAGACCCAGGTTTGGAACCAACGTCTGCATCCAGCTCCTGACATTATCAAATGGTTATTGTGTGTCATTTGATCATGAGGAGAGCTGTCTTTGAGGGCTAAAGAAATCAAAACTATTCATATAAACCAGGTTTGGAAAACAAATTCCTCTAGGTCTGTCTGAATTTTCAGGAAGGGATGAAAGGAGAATCGTAGGTTCACTGAGATTTTAGGACCTGATTTAAAATATGACAGGCGACCCACTTTCCATCATGGTGGAGGAGAGATTTTGTCTGCCACCCTGGCTTGACTACCACCCACCATGTAAAGTGGGAGGTTTTTTGAAAAAAAAAAAATCAATACCCCGGAAACCATGGGTGTTTTCTCCCAGGGTGCGGAGGTCAATTTTCTTTTTTTTAAGTTTGAGTTTAACCTGTGGTCCCACATTGAAAATTAAATACATCTAACCGTTCCCTCCAAATAGGGTGGACAGTCCAATTCACCAAATCAGTCAGGCCACCAGTACCGGGTTGGCCAGTGAGGGCCCCACTGACATGAGGGTCCACCCAAGTCTCAATCCCGCCATTCGAAATTGAGTAGGAGGATGTAGGTAACATCATATTAAACCATGGTCCATGCTGGCATTACGATTCCAATTCAGGCATTTATTGGTGTAGTAGATACAGGTTTCGTTGATAACTGCCAAGAGTCGTTGCCACATTCTAAGATGGCCGATAGTAACATCGGATACACTTGGAACCTTATGGTCAGATGTTCATGTTTATATGAGGCAGACGTCGAAAACCAAAGGGGGAAGATTTACAAGCCTCTAGCGCCACTTTTGCGTAATTTTTCCCATGTTAAAAATGACGTAAAAGTGGCACAAGGGGCTTGTAAATAAGCCCCATGGAGTTTAGCCTGTGGCAGATGACGGCTATTTGAACTAGTAACGGGAGAAGCGTTAGTTTGAAAATTGATGGTGCAGTTGAACATGAATATAGGTTTGAGATAACCAGTTTCACATTTTGAAAAAGCTTGTGGATCAACAGACATGGTGGAGGCTCTAGTAATTTGAAAAGAAACCCTATATAGTTGACACAGTTTACAACTTACTGTCATTGTTTTAGGAATCCTGGTTCACACTCATTCTGTGAGTATTCTTCAATAACATGGGTATTGTTAACCACATTATAGAAGCTCTAAAATGGTGGAATCAGTCACAAGGGTGCCAATCAGCATGAAGTGAGCATAGTAGGGGTTTCACCTAGGAATTTATCAGGAAGCACCATAAGCACAGTGCAGTATTCATTTCAAATGTTTGAGGTGTTGTGAGTCGTTGCACCTCTAGTTGGCATTGAGAATAATATAGTTACAAAATGGCGAAAGTTTCATTGATCTAATTAGAACCTTTCTTTGTGTTTGAACATATTAGCCCTCGAAGAAGGGACCGTGGGTCCCGAAATGCATTGTGCATTGATGATTGTCTCTTGTGGATCACACAGAAGAAAATATTAATGATGTTGTTCATGAAATTATATGTTATGCCAGTAATTATGTCTAATTGTACTCCTCTGATTTGATGATGATGTTGAAAAACGTTTATGCATAACTGCATTAAAACTAAAATGATGTGATTCATTAATTGTCTCAGATGTTGAACACTTCTTTGGTAAACCCCTTTGTTTGAAAAAAGAATACATAATGTTGGTGGTGGTGGAGCAACTTAGATCATCACTAGACCAGGGAAAATCAGCTGCCCTGCTCCTCTTGGACTGCTGCCTTCGATACTGTTGATCCTCATATATTAGTAGTAGTATTTACTTTATTCGATAAAAATAATTTCATCATAAAAGTATACAATTCATACAGTACATTAAAAAGATAAAAGAGTAGGAGATCAACATTCAAGTATATTCAACCATCCTCATATACTACTCGGTTTAAATTATCTAAAATCGAGCTCCAACTTGTCACATAAAAAACATGTAGGGTACCTCCTGCCATATGGCTGTCCAATAATTAGGCTAGACAGGGGGTAAGCTTGCCCTTCTTGTACGGGTCTGCCATGCACTACCCAAAAATTTGGCTACCCCACAGACCATAGCAGTAGAAGACGTGTCAGTGCGGAGAACACGTAGGGCCATTTTATGACATCTAAAGCCCAACCCCATACATAGTGGTTTTAACCATATTTTCCTAGCAACCCTATAAGCCAGGCAGGCAAACAAAAGGTGCGCTACTGACTCCTTGGGGGCTGCACAACCAGGGCAGGATTTAGTATGAACACCTTTGCTTTTCCACCCAGAAGAAAAATCATTTACCGGCAAAGTCCCGTGCCTGAATTTCAGGTAAAGTGCTCTATCCAGGGGTTTCTCTATAAAGTCGAGAAAGGGTTCCAATTTTCTAGTCCATTTGAACTCCAGAAATCGCTGGGAGAGGGGCCCCCCATCACTCCTGCGTATGCCCGTCTCCTGTGTCCAGTCCCAATAGAGTTTTTTATTCAGTGCCTTGGAAGGCAGGGTTTGGCTCAGCCATGATTCACTTATGCCCAGTTGCACAACCAGCTGTCTCAGGTTGCACAACCACTTGATTTTATTAGCTGTATTAAGCAGGATAAGTTCATCAAGGGCTGCAGCATACTTGTGTAGCTCCGGGGTCCTTCTTAGTCGCACCCAGAAAAGTAGTGGGCGCAAACGTACTATGTCTTTAAGGGTACGCCGACCCAGATCTAGGCGTAGAGGAATCAACGGGGTGGAAACTGGACGGGCCACCAGATCTCGCATAAACTTATTTTCTGCTGTGGCTAACTCCGTGACGTTCTCGAACCCCCATAACTCAGATCCGTAGAGGGCTGCCGGTAATACTTGGCCATCATATATTGCGAGAGACGGTGCCACAGGTTTACTCATCGACTCCCGATGTTCCCTTAATACCACCCCTGCGACTCTTTTATGGTTTATTAACATTTTAGCCAGGTGATCTTTCCATTTCATCCGGCTGTTTACCCTAACACTCAGATAGTCAAAGGAGGTGACCAACTCCAGGGGGCCGCCATTAAGTAAAAAGCTGTTACTAAATCTCTTGGAGGGTGAAATGGCCATAAGCTTTGTTTTAGCGGTGTTGATGGTAAGGCCTCCATCAGTGCAAAACTCACTAAAGCGATCCAGGAGTTTTTGGAGACCTATGGGGGATTTAGAGATCAAGATGGTATCATCCGCGAAGAGTAGGGTAGGTATTTTTTCCCCCGCCAGGGATGGTGCATCCGCCGCTTCCTCCCTCTGATGATCCACCACACCATTCACAAAGAGGGAGAACAGGGTCGGAGCCATAACACATCCCTGGCGGACTCCACTGCTCACGGGCACCTTCTCTGTCAGTTGCCCCTGGGTGCCCCATCTGATCCTCGCATAATTCCCCTCATGCAGCTTTACAACAAAACCCAGAAGAGACTTTGGGAAACCCATCTTCTCCAGGATATCCCAGAACCTTGCTCGTGGTACCAGGTCGAACGCTGTCTTGAGATCGATGAATGCCAAATATAAACTACCGTTGTTGATGGTCACTGCCTTCCAATAGATCGCAAAAAAACGGAAGACCTGGTCCATTGTGCCCACCTTCTGGCGGAACCCTGCATGGAAGTGGGAGAGGACACGCTCTTCTTCTATCCAGACACCTACCCTTGAGATGATGACCCTGCCAACCACCTTCTGGATCACGTCAATCAGACTGATCGGTCTGTAATTGGCAGGGTCATCTCTGGGGCCCTTTTTGTAAACTGTTACCTCCTCTGCTCCCTTCCAAGAGTCTGGCACAGGATAACCCTTGGAGATCAAATTCATTACGATGGCAATAAGTCTGGCCCAGGCATCAGGATCATTCAGGAGTAAATCTCCCGGTATCCCATCCTGGCCGGCTGCCTTCCTGGGGGTCAGATGTTTAATAGCCAGAATTACTTCGGAGGGCAGAAATGGTTCTTCAAACCCCAGTGAAGATTGAGTCCTAGCGTCTGGATCGGGGGGAGGTGAGCCCGATGCTTCGCTCCCGCCATACAAAGCAGAAAAGTGGGAGTGCCATTGGTGTTCCGTTATATGGTTGGCGATAGGTGGTATACTTTGCTGCCTAGCCTTATTAATCAAATCCCAGAAAAGCCTGGCATTCTTCTTATTGGCTGCAGATTTAAGCTCCTGCCAGTGTTGTTCCTCCCACTCTCGTTTAGCCAACACTAACGCCCTCGCATAATCCTTCCTAGCTGCTCTAACTAGTGAGGGATCCTTTTGGAGCAGGGCGACTGTTAGCTCCTTCCGTTTCGCCTTGCACTCAACTGAATACCACGGGTTACTGGTTGTAGCTGGTTTAGTGTTCTCTCTACCCCTTTTAACCTGAACTACAAAGTATTGTCCTACCTCCTCTATCATGTTCTTGTAAGCTGAGGAGAAGGCCAACCCCGGGTCACTAACACTTCCCAGTTCAAGGTTCACCAGCTCTGATGTTAGTTCTGCAACATGGTCCCCAATCCTCTTCAGGTTCCCTTCCTGGAACTGCACCTTATCCCATTTCAACCTGCGGTTGCCATTGTAAGGGATGACTTCATTAGTTGTCCTCACAGGGGCTTTTTTTCCGCTTCCCTTTAATTTACCCCACCTTAACTTCGCGCATAAGGGGTTGTGGTCGCTACCCTGCGAAGGCACGACCTCCATATCTAATAGGTCACGCCACAATGTGACGTCCAGTAAGATATAATCTATTCTGGATGGGCCATTAAGCCGGTTAAAGGTCATTGCTCCTGCACGATCAGAGATTGTCCTACCATTTAATGCTCTTAAATTAAATCCCAAGGTCAGGGCATTGACCTGAATTGCCCTTGCTGACCAATTTCTAATTGGAGCTAATGAGAGGGCAGGGATAGACCATCTAGAGTCCTCCTCCTCTATACCCAGAGGATCCTCCCTAGATAGGGGTTCGAATGTACAATTAAAATCCCCTCCTACTATGATTTTAGAGTTTGGGGGGCATTTAGCTAAAACCTGCTCTAGGATTGTCAATGTACATCAGCTTGTATCCCCCGTAATCCATCTAGAATAGATGTTAAATAGGTGTATCCTGCTCCCCTTAATATGCCCTGCAAATGAAATATGTAGGATATCACTAGTCGCTACTTCATGGATGGTAATGTCCCAATTCAATTCGATTTTTACCCAGATATGAAGTCCACCCGCCGGTCTGCCCCTACCGCTACTTAGTGCTGGCACAAAAAAAGTAGTGTAGCCAGATTTATGCACTGGGAGTAGACTCCAATTTTCTTGGAACATGCATATATTGAACTTCTCGATGAACGCGTTCCAATCGGGTAAAACCATTTTTTTTTGTAACCCAGCCACGTTCCAGGATATCAGATTAATCACCTTGTGGCCTATAACAGATATGTCGATGGTTAATCCCTTGTCCCCGGTCTGCACACTAGGAATTGGGTCAATAACTTCCTCTAAGGGGTCGGTTGATCTTCGGTTTGGGAAGGTTTCACCGATATCCCCCTGGGACTTTGGTTCTGTGATAACTACATTACTACTGTTATCATGGCAGTTGGCACCTGTATAATTCTCTTGTCCAGTCCCACAGTTTGTCGCAGCTGTAGGGACCTTATTTCCCCAATTTAAAATACTTGGTGATATTGTATGTCAATCCACCATACCCAGGCAGCTAAACCTATTCCTAATCGGGAAGCCACCCCAATTGTCCCTAAAATCTGGCTCTATGGGTTGCTGCTCCCCCAAGGCTCCCAATTCCTACCCCAATTTTGATTCCCCACTCTGTGCCAATTGTTGATTTCTCTAGGATCCCGAGTGGACCCTCTCATTGAGGGGTAGAAAAGGAGAGTCGTCTGGTGGCTATGCCCTCAAACCTGTCCTGTGTGTCTCTTGAACAGACTTGGGCGGCGGTGTGTGGATCCGCAAAGTTGATCAACACACAGTCTCCCTGAATAGTTTTCCTCTGGTACCCCAGCCATGCCACCCTCCGCACTGTCAGGATCTTACCTACACGGTGAGGGGGCAGGGGTCGATTTTGGTTGAGCCAGTGTCGGACCTTATTAAATAGCGACCAGTAGGGTTCGTCCTGATATTCCTCCAGTTCAGGGACCCCTGTCATAACCACCACAAACGGTGTGGCCTCCGGGGGGAGGTTCACCACTCTTCCTCTGGTGGCTGCTTCACCAGTTTTTTTCTCCTTTAACAGTGTGGGGTGTTCCCTGGGTAGTGTGGATCCAGCACAGGGAGGGACAGGACCTATGTTTGTTATACCTTCATTTACAACATTTTTTTCCACAACGGGGACCTTTTTAGTATTGGTGTTTGTCGCTAGAGGTGCCGGGTTTTTGAGAACTTGTGTTGTGGTCTTGTTAGGATTAGGCTTATTACTCCCCGTATTTTGGGCCCCAAGTGTCTTTTGGTTGTGAGGCTTAGTGCAGAGATCGGCTAATTTCTTCTCTATGTAAGTTAATCTTTTCTCTATAGGTGAGAGGTAGCGTTTAAAGAGTTCCTCTACCTTCATTATAAGTTGGGTGTCAGCCATTTCCCCACTATTCCCAACCGGGCTAGTTTGGCCCTCTACATTGCTTTTATTCTCGGGCTCTATTATAACGGCATGGGCCTGGGGGTCGTGATTTGCATTTTGTTTTGGGGTAGCGGCCTCACTAGTCTTTTTCTGGTGTCGTCCCCATCTTTTCACTTTATTATGTTTGTGTCATTTAGGAATGGCACCCTCCTTCCTGCCTCTCAGCGTAGTAGCACTTGTGTCTTCCTGGGAGGTATTAATAACTAGGTCCGGGGTGTTTTCCTGATCAGTATTTAACTCAGAGGCATAAGATAGGTGAGAAACTGAGAGGTCTACTGTATTGGGTAGGCTACATCTAGCAGTGTGTACCTCTGCCTGGACATCTATAAGACCCACAGCCTTAGATTGGGCGGGAGTTTTGGCCGTCGCAAATGGGCCCATAGATGATATTTTCTTTGCTATGGCGAGGTCTTGGGACACCCTACGCTCCAATTGTGTAATCCCTTGATCAATAAAGGTGTTGGCCCTAATGATAAAATTGTCCAAGGTGCCTGTTGTTAGAGTCTCTCCTGCAGTTTTTTTACTTCTGGTCTCTCTGGTAGACATTATTTAAGGACCGGGCAGCAAACCATGCAATAATCCCAGACAACTACAAATATGTGCATAAGCAGAGTACTCACAAGATAGGCCGCCTAATGGATGTAAGAGGGGTGGCCCGACCCGGCCTCATCCGGTCTTGAACGGGCTTAAACGGGCCCGCCCTTGGCCCGTGCTTGGCCCGGCGTCCCGCTTGCGTCCCACGAGGCGGAGCTCCGCGCCGATGATATGCGCCTCCTGGCGATGGCGCGACGTCAGTGATGCGCACCGCCGCTATGCCTGCCGGGAGTTGTGGTCCCGGGGCGGCGGCGCGAGATGTGGCGGTATTGACTCTGGCCGGTGGCGGCTTTTCGCTGCTGCTACTAAGGATGACTCTTGGCGGTGGCGGCGACCTCCTCCTCCCAACTGCGGTAGGTTTCACTCTCTCCCATCATATATTAAGAAGGAGACTCTCAGCCATAGGGGTACAGGGCACCATGCTTAAGTGGTTGATGTGATTTGTGGAAGGAAGAACATTCCAAGTATTGGAAGATACTATCCTCTTGAAAAACGATGTCACTAAGGAGTTGGGTGCCACAGGGGTACTCACTAAGCTCCACTCTATTTACGGTAAATATGGAACCACTCGCTGAGATTGTCCAAGAGTTCGATATCTCAATGACGACTTACGCAGACGATACGTGGCTGGTGATCTCTTTGGACCCTAAAAACAGCAAGGACTTTGAGAGACTTTCACCATGCATGGAAAAAATCAAGGAGTAGATGACAAAAAGTTGCTTGAAACTAAATGGGGACCAAACAGAGTTAATGATCCTCAGGAACAAAATCAGTCCCTGTCCCTCCATAAGCTAGTCCGAAGGCTTGGGCAGCTCACCCATACCTAAAGAAATAATCAAGAATCTGGGTTTCTGGCTAGAAAAAGATCTCTCTAGGGCCACATAGACCAAGAAAGTTGCGGCTACCTGTCTTGGACTGCTGATAAGTATTCGAAAATCCTAGATAGGATTCCAATCCAGCTCAGGAAGACAGTAGTCCATTCCCTGGTGACATAGAGGTTGGACTATGTCACCAGCTCATTGTTCCTAGGGCCACAAAATATGGAACCCACAGATTGCAGGAGGTCCAGAATGCTGCAGCGAGGTTGCTGTGCAGTATCCCAGCACGGGAATCAGTAAAAAAACACCTATAAGGGTTACATTGGCTCCCAGTAGAGGCCAGAATCAAATTTAGGAGCCTAGTCAAGACCCACAGAGCTTTAAATAATAGAGGCCCTAGGAAAATCAGGGGTCTGGTATCCCCTTACATCCCAAATAGTCAGGTAAACGTCTCACATTCACTTTCCCATCATAGTATTAGAGCATTGATTTTTCTTACAAGGAACCCCCTATAGTTAAAATGGAGCCAAACAACAAATCCCTCAAATTCAGATATAGCACTTACAAATGTACAGTTTTATAAAAAATTACCAGTGTCAGTAATTAAAAGAAAAGGGAGCAGTTCTCCATACAATGGAGTTAGAGCCAAGTCAGACTCTTATAACACTGTAATTAAAAACACATCACAAACATACAATTATGTTCAGTGCAAAGGTATATGATCTGTACCATTGAAGAAAAAAACATGAAAATCATTTTACATGAGGAAACCCTATGGACACAGATATGGATTCTGTTGTCTAGATAGATCCAACAATATTATTGACACAATTTTTCCTAAGGAATCCAACATGGAGGAACTCCAAGGATAAGAGCAGGGCTCTCACCATGTTTCCCCCTCTAATATAATATTCTTACCGTCCCTCACGTATGGCTCAGACCTATATAGAGGCAAAGACACTAATTTCCTGAACCTCCAACAGTCAGTGTTTTGTTTAAACATCTTTACCAAATCCCGCAGATTGCATCTCAGGCGCAGGTACGCCTTGAATTCGGCTTATTAAATCAGCACCAAGCCAGACAAGCCGCCATAATAAAAACGTGCTGGAAACTAAGGGCAGCTCAAGAAGACACACTGATGGGTCACTGTTGGTCAGAAATTAACAATCAAACAAAAGGAAAAAAGGCTTGGAAAACAACACTGGAAGAAGCATTGAAAAGCTTAGACATGCAAGAGACGTGGAACTCCATACATACCTTCGCGGCCTTCAAAAAAGTAGCCAATGGAGCGGCAAAACAGAAATCCTGGATTGCGGACAAAGCAGAACTGGCTAAGAAAAAACATGGCTGGATGGTACTGGCCACGTATGAGAGATGCGACCCGCAACCGTATCTAGTTAACTACATCACACCATCCACGCAACAAATGCTACCTACACCTCAAAAGACCAGATCCTGGCATGGCGGCAAACATGGTCAACAGCACTGTGCAGGCTTTGTGGTCTCTTCGAAGAAACTTTGATTCACGTCCTGTGCATCTGTCCCTCTCCGAGTAAATTGAGACGTTATTATCTCCTTCAAATATTCCGCTTTTCCAAATTAGAACATGTCGGTCGGCAGCTATGTTAGTACTGAACAGCCAACAGCTGCAGATAGGCTGCAGGGCCACCAGATTTTTTCAGAAAGCGAGCCTCCATCTGCTGAAAAACTAAAAAAGAGGTGACCTATGGGATAAAACCTAAAGTCTCATTGAAATAAATGACTTTGAAGATAAACACTGAAAGTTAGACTTTATTTCTCCAAAAAAAGGACATCAATCTGCAAATGCATTTTTAATTATTTATTTAAATGGAATAAGCTCTTTTGAAATTTACTATTTTTGTAAAGGTTTTAACTAACCATACACAATACAAATTTGACTTACTTACTTGCTCCCTTTTCTTTTAATTACTGACACTGGTCATTTTTAATAAAACTGTACATGTGTAAGCGCTATATCTGAATTCGAGGGATTTGCTGTTTGGCTTCATTTTCACTATAGGGGGTTCCCTTTAAGAAAAATCAATGCTCTAATAGTATGATCGGAAAGTGAATGTGAGACATTTACCTGACGGGTGGAAGAATAGAAGTGTATGTGTTACGCTCTAGGGGAGTCTTGTGTTTTTTCACATGCTGCCTCTAGCCATTAAAAACTGCCCAACACTACTCTCTTTCAGGAAAGCACTGAAAACTTGGCTTTTTTCAAATTAAATCTTACCTCCTTTTTCATAATGCTGGCAGACTCCTCCGATGCAGCGCCTAGACGCCCCGGGCATTCGAGCGCTATATAAATCTCAAATCAATCAATCAATCAAATGTTGCAACTATACTAGAACACTGTAATACGAAATGTAATAACTCCACTAGCGCACTGTACTTGGTCTGAGAACTTTAGAACTTTGATGAAGTCCTGTAGTTGTGTAAAGTAGGACTTTGTAGCGGAGTGTAGTATTTTGTTTTGCTGTGATATTAAAATACATATCTTTGAATAAGGCAAGCCCTTCCATAAACAGTATTTGATTGTATCGGTTATGAGACTGTTGGAGATCTGAGTCTCTGCCCCTCCCCCTACCCCCCCCACCCCCCCCCTCCCGCACCCAGCTCTCAGATGAGCCTTGGACTGCTTGTTTTTGCTACCTTGTCGAATTTTGAGAAGGTGTACTTGGACCAATTTGCAGAGCGATAGTAGGATGGACAACATCACTACAGGGTCAAATGACCCCAAACACCGCAGGTTTGGCCCTTCAGCCGCCCCTGCCCGACCGGGGCCCGACAGCTAGGAAGAGCGGCCCATCACCGCCGGGATCACTCCCGGGCATTGTGTGGACGTGGACACTTTTGAACAGTGGTCCACGCATGCATTGACTTTAATTCCCTTTATGTGTTTCTTTATTCTGAGACCTCCATGGTGCTGGACTTGGCCTCCATTGTCCCTGTGAGCTGCCTCCTCCTAGTCTAACTTTATCCATGTTTTCTGGATTTTAGCATTGGCAAACCCAACATATGAGAGATCCTGTGCTTATTATACGAGATCTAATTCTGCATTATACAACAATCCACCGGGGGGCAGAAGAGTCAAATGCATTTTGTGACTCACTACGAAGAGAGTAGCAGGACTATGCTCAATGTGTTAATTTAGAATTCCAGTATATGTTATTTGCATCAATACATTAATAAAATGAAAGTTTTTATGTTCCCTTCATTTATCACTACCTATCTAAGTTTGCCCCCTTGTACTGTGCTGTTAATTGGACACTTGTTCTTGACCCTTGAAAATTTTATTGAAGAATATTCGTGATTATATTTTAAAATACTTATTTGAATGACAGATCAATTGTTCTCCCTGTAAGGTGCTCTTAAATGCAGAGCACTGCTGAGTAGAGTCTTTTTACACATTATTACTAACCGGATGAAAGTGTTTTATTTGTAATCATAACAAAAGGGGGAGAGAGAGACGGGAAGAAGACTCCAAGAAGACCTGCCGCACCCTCGAAAAAGCCTCCTCAACCAGACCGCTGACAACATGACCGCCCTCAAACACGCCACCCGCAAGCACCACCAGCTCATCCGCACCACCAAGAAGAAATCACTGAAGGAACGACTGGACTTCAACGCCCACGACAGCAAGGAACTCTTCCGCATCGTCCAGGAGTTCTCCAACACCAGCACCGGCAACAACGACATCACTCCCTCACAGGAGCTCTGCGACTTCCTCGCCTCATTCGTCCACCGCAAGATTGCCGACATCCACAACAGTTTCGGCGCACCATCCACGCACCCCACCACCACCCTCCGCACCTGGACCACGGTGACCACCGAAGACACAGCCTGCACGATGAACACCATCCACTCCGGATCTCCAACCGACCCCTGCCCCCACCACATCTTCAACAAGGCCGACTCCACCATCGCACCCCAACTCCGGGACGTCATCAACACCTCCTTCAACACCGCCACCTTCCCGGAGAGCTGGCAGCATGCCGAGCTCAGCGCCCTACTGAAGAAACCAACAGCAGACCCCACCGACCTCAAAAACTTCCGCCCCATCTCGGTTCTTCCTTTTTCTGCCAAAGTCATTGAGAAGATCGTCAACAGACAGCTTGCCGCCTTCCTCGAGACGAACAGATCCCTCGACCCCTCGCAGTCCGGTTTCAGAGCCAACCACAGCACCAAGATCGCCGCCACCGACGACATCCGAGCCCTGCTCGACAACGGGGTAACAGCGGCACTCATCCTCCTGGACCTCTCCGCAGCGTTCGACACTGTCTGCCACCGCACCCTAGTCCAACGCCTCAGCAACATCGGCATCCAAGAGAAGGCACTGGAGTGGATCATCTCGTTCCTCGTCGGAAGAACACAGAGAGTCTGCCTCCCCCCGTTTCGTTCCGAGGCCACCAAAGCCATCTGCGGCGTCCCTCAAGGATCATCACTCAGCCCCACCCTCTTCAACATCTACATGAGACCCCTTGCGACCATCGCACGCCAACACAACCTCAACATCATCTCCTACGCCGACGACACCCAGCTGATCCTCTCCCTCACCAGAGACCCCGACACCGCCAGAATCAGCCTACACGAAGGGATGAAAGACGTCGCCAAGTGGATGAAGAACAGCCGCCTGAAACTGAACTCAGACAAGACGGAAGTACTCATCCTGGGACCATCACCCTCCGCATGGGATGACTCCTGGTGGTCCCCAGCCCTGGGCACCGCCCCCAAGCCAACAGACCACGCACGCAACCTGGGCTTCATCCTGGACTCCTCCCTCTCGATGACCAGACAAGTCAACGCCGTCTCCTCATCATGCTTTCACACCCTCCACATGCTTCGCAAGATCTTCCGATGGATCCCGACAGAAACCAGGAAGACGGTCACCCAGGCCCTCGTCACCAGCCGACTGGACTACGGAAACACCCTCTACGCCGGAACCGCAGCCAAGCTACAGAAAAAACTCCAACGCATCCAGAACACCTCCGCCCGACTCATCCTGGACATCCCCCGACGCAGCCACATCTCCAGCCACCTGAGGGACCTGCACTGGCTCCCCATCAACAAGAGGATCATGTTCAGGCTCCTCACCCACGCACACAAGTCTCTCCACGACCTTGGCCCCAAGTACCTCAACGACCGCCTGACCTTCTACACGCCCACCCGCCAGCTACGGTCTACTAGCCTCGCCCTCGCCGCTGTACCACGCATCCGAAGAGCCACCACCGGAGGCAGATCCTTCTCCTACCTGGCGGCCAAGACATGGAACTCCCTGCCCATCCACCTTCGGCTGACCCAGGACCACCTCGCCTTCAGGAGACAACTCAAGACCTGGTTGTTTGAGCAGTAGCGGACCCCTTCCCCCAAGTGCCTTGAGACCCTTCCGGGTGAGTAGTGCGCTATACAAGTGGTTGATTGATTGATTGATTGATTGATTGAATTGAATTCGATCTCCCTGGTCAGTATATCATAAACAAAGTAGAATTCACTGAAGAGTGAACGTGGTCCCTACAATGGATGGGGAGCACTTAGTGTTTTTAAAATACCCTCACACACCAAAAGGACCCTTGGTGTCATGCTTCATCATTGGGGTCTTCGCACCCCTCTACGGGATGCGGCGTGCTACTACCTACAACTACACGGGAGCACTTATACACAGACTATGTGTGGTGTGTGTAGGGTGGTGGTTTGTCAGTGAGTAGTGGGGTTTGGCATGTGATAGGTGATGATTAAATAATACCTGGCTCGTGGGGTAGAAACATTTTTAATATGCCCCCGGGCTGGTATTGTTAAAAGGGTGCGGTGGGAGGTTACCAATGTATAGTGATGTACATTAACCTCGCTTGTGCGTCGACATGTTTCGGAGTCTAAAACTCCTTCTTCAGGACGTGGTTGCACAAATCCCCACCTTAATCACATATGTTAAAAAGTGTACTATACAGAAAAGTGAAATTAAGGGTATATTTGTACCTATTTCACAATGTTATTCGTAGTCTTTTGCCCATTTGGCATTGCTGTAAGAAAAGACCTAGCAGGAAATAATGCATTGTAGTCATTATAAACATATTCACGTTTCTCCTGGTGATGTGCTCATAAAAAGTGATGGGAAGCCGATATCTAGACAAAATTGTCATACTATTGGTGATCGTGCCCCCTGTAAAAAATAAAGACAGGACAAACAACACACAAAAAACATAAAGCACACGATTCTATTGTAACTCGGTTCCATGGTTTTGGTGTTCTGTGAAAGTTAATAAAGATTAAAAAATGTTGTGTAGTTGTATTTCTTACTTAATAATAAAACTTGATAAACCTCAAAAGCCTCCTTGCGTTTTGGGGGTTGAATCGGGCCACTATGCAACTGTGGACAAAGGAGGACTTTTGTTCAGGGTTTTTACTTACATGGTTCTGCAGTTACCCTCTTTGTTTACAGGTTTATCCTCACGATTGCTGTTTGTTGGGTCAGTCTCCCTCCCCTCGACGCGGCTCCGCTGGAACTGAGGTTCTGAGCGGGCCGCGTCTTTATATTCTGGAAATAGGCTCGTAATTGCCAGTAAATTATACTAACAAAACCGCGCATGCACGCAGGACCAAACACAACTCCCAATACCCACGGGGAACAACAATTACAGATACGCTCATGTTTGGGCATTTTTGCAGGTCATTTCCGCCCCCTATCAACCAATTTCCTGGCAATTACGAGCCTCTCTCTTTTCCATCTCTGATTTCTTTCTCTCTACCTTCCCCCTCCTTCTCTCTCTCTCTCTTCTCCATCTCTGATCACTTTCTCTCTACCTTCCCGTTCTGCTCTCTCTCTCTCTCTCCACTCTCTCTCTGATCCCTTTAGCTGTCTGTTCCCCATCCGTCTCTCTCTCTTTCTCTCGCTCTCTTCTCTAGCTCCGAGCCTTTTCTCTGCACCTTTCCCCTCCTTCTCTCTCTCTCTATTCCTCTCTCTCTCTTCTCCATCTCTGATCACTTCCTTCCTACTTTCCTCCTCCTGATCTCTCTCTTCTCCATCTCTGATCCTATTCCCTCTCCCTCCCCCACCTCTCTCTCTTTCTCTCTCTCTTGGAGCCTTCCAGTGCCTGGAGAACTCAACCCTGTGCCTGGGGAAAGTGTCATATGAACCAGGTACTGACCCTTGCCCTAAAAACTGGCCTCCAGCTCTCGGGGAAATGCCCAGTCAGATAAAAGGCCTCTCCTCCGGCCCTGTCTCCATCCTATAATGACCTGGTGCCGCCTCATAACCAATAACACTTGCAGAGATTCAGAAATAGGTATTTCAAATGTGATTCTTTTATTCACGTATGTGGCAGAGCCAGTGGCGGCTCCTCAGCTATGGCGGAGAGGCATCGCCCCACTGCTTTTAAACAGTGCGAGGAAGAAGAAACATAAAATGATAATAACTTTTAGTTATCAACATTTTATGCTTTATGCTGCATTGCAGGTGGGTGGGTGCGGCTGCTCTGCTCCTGGAGCAGAGCAGGGAAGGAGCCGTTTGTCCACTCCCCCTGAGAGCACAATGACTGTTTGGCCAGCCCTCTTGGGCCACCGAAAAAAGTAAAGCGATCTTTACAGCTTACATGGAGAACAAGCCCAGGCTCCCATTCCCTGGTTGAGCGTCGAACGAGGATGCTCAAAACCAATCACAATTGGGCAGGGGAGCCTGGGTGCCTAGCAATCACACACTGAATCGCAGTATTGTGATTGGTCAGTGGGACCTGCTTCCTGTTCCTTGAATTCCACAAGGAAAGCAGGAGCAGAGAGCGGGACCTGGCAGCAAGGTAAGTTTCTTTTATTTTTTTATATTTTGTTTGCCCAAGCCCCGCCACCCCCCACGCGATACCCCCACTCTCCTTGTGACCCACCCTTCCCTCCACCCGCCAGCCATGCCGACCAGCACTGGGAGAGTGCATGTGATCGCTTCCATCAATGGCCTGGTTAATGGGAAATCAGTGTCTGCAAATGCACCCTCCTACCTGGTTGATCAACTTGTCTCACAGCCGTGAACCAACTACTAGCTCAGCCCAGTGCTGGCGTCCCGTCCCCCCCTCAAGTAGTGGGGAGCCCAGAAATTTGGCATTGCCCTGGGTGAGGAGATGCACACCAGAGTTACAGTGCCCACAACACTACATCCCCCACAAGCACAAATATATAGCTCACGTTAGTCCATTACAGTGATGAAGCATTCTGTGGGCCAAATGAATTTCATAGCCGCAACAGTACTTTAAGTGGAAATACAAAAGTGGTGGTATTCACTATTTAGGGTACCTGTTTCCTCCTAAGAAGTGCAGGTACTCTCCCATTAAATGTATTGCAGCAGTGCTGAGAAGTGCAGGTACTTTCCTATTAAATATATTTCAGTAGTGCTTAGAAGTGCGGGTAATCTCCCATTAAAGGTATTGCTGCAGTGCTGAGAAGTGCAGGTACTTCCCCATTAAATGTGTTGCTGCAGTGCTGAGAATTGCAGGGGCTCTCTCGTTAAATGTATTGCAGCAGTGCTGAGAAGTGCGGGTACTCTCTCTTTAAATGTATTGCTGCAGTGCTTAGATTTCAGGAACTCTCCCATTAAATGTACTGCAGCAGTGCTGAGAAGTGCAGGTACTCTCATTTAATGTACTACAGCAGTGGTGAGAAGTGCTAGTACTCTCCCATTAAATGTACTAGAGGAGTGCTGAGAAGTGCAGGTACTCTCCCAATAAATGCACTGCATCAGCACTGAGAAGTGCAAGCACTCCCATTAAATGTACTGCATTAGTGGTGAGAAGTGCCGGTACTCTACCTTTAAATGTACTGCATTAGTGGTGAGAAGTGCCGGTACTCTACCAATAAATGTACTGCATCAACACTGAGAAGTGCAAGTACTCCCATTAAATGTACTGCATTAGTGGTGAGAAGTGCAAGTACTCCCATTAAATGTACTGCATTAGGGGTGAGAAGGGCCATTACTCTCCCATTAAATGTACTGCAGCAGTGCTGAGAAGTGCCGGTACTCTCCCAATAAATGTACTGCATCAGCACTGAGAAGTGCAAGTACTCCCATTAAATGTACTGCATTAGGGGTGAGAAGGGCCATTACTCTCCCATTAAATGTACTGCAGCAGTGCTGAGAAGTGCCGGTACTCTACCATTAAATGTACTGCTGCAGTGCTGGCACTTTCCCATCAAATATAATTCAACAGTGCCGGTGCTCTCCAATTCAAATTAAAGAAATGCGGGTACTAAGTACCGGACAGTACCTGCCCATTTTAAGCACTAGTCACACACATTGAGGGGAACCCAAGCTTGATTCAAGGGTTGCCTCTTCATCTGAAACCATGTGCGAAGAATGAACAGAGTGGGTCAAATGCCAGGGGCAGTATAAGGTTTACATTGAAGCTCAGCAGCTGGTGTGGAGTTAATATTGGACCTTTTGTCCCATCCTCCCCTTGCAGGGCTTCAAAGCAGGAACATTTTCGAGTAATGGTTTTTCCATCCAGCCAGGCTGTGATCTTTGAGACAATAATGCTCCTTAGCTGGAGTCGCTGTGCGCACAATAAAAAACAATAACATAACATAACATAACATAATGTCAATAATCACATAAGGATGAGGGTCAAAATTCGATGTCCAATATTTTTGTGAATTGACTAGCTCCAAATCACATTGTTGTAAGTAGGATAACTGGCATCATATTGTTGCATCTTGCTTTTGGCTGCAGCAGCCGTGTGTTGAACTTTGTGTGATATGCAGGAGTTCGCGTTACCCTCATGATGTGGATTGGATATAGGCGAGGCCACTGGAATTATGCAGCAGGAGGGGGACAAATGATGTGTCAGGGTTGAGTAAATTATGTAACAAGAAAAGGCAAATTAAGCGGCATAATGGGGCATATTTCGTAATAGTATTACTTCATTATTTTATTATATTTTTTCATTGTATACAAATTGACAAGATAAATCTGGAAACATGCTAAAAAATTTAAGTTCCCGAATGAAATAGATATAAAACGTGTTCGCCCCTCAAAGGTCTTAATCACTGATCTCACAAAATTCTAACGGGCACATGCATCATTGTCAATTGCATTCGCAAACGGTGCGAATCGCAATTTTCGGCCGTTTGCGAATGCAATTGACAAAATTGGAATGCATCATGTTTTTCGCAAATTTAGAAATCGCAATCATGTTGCGATTTCTAAAATTGCGATTGCATTTCAGAAATCGCATTTTGCGATTTCTTAAATGCAATGCATGATCATTTTAAATTTGCGAATTCGTAAATAGGGAGAGGTAAATTAGCATGAAGTCGACCTTCGTGGTAATTTGAGAAAACTATCAAAAATGTACAAAAGTGAATTTTTGAAAGTTTCATTTTACACAAACACACATGCCCTTGATGGGAAACATCCTTTACAACGCAACTTTTACCACCCAGTGCCTTTACGACGCAACTTTTACAACGCAAACCATTACAACGCATTGCGCTGGGGGGCGCTCTAGGATAGGGAATAGGTTTAATTTACTCTCCAACACCTTCCCTACTATCCACGGGGACTGGAGTTGGAATAGTAAATTAAAATATTCACTATCCAGCGCCCGGAAGCACTATGCGTTGTAATGGTATGCGTTGTAAAAACCGCGTTGTAAAAGCATGCGATGTAAAAGCATGCGTTATAATGTCATACATCCGCCCTTGATGCATGTGTGTGTGAAAAATGCACTTAAAGTTATATTTCAGGGGTGCAGGGGGGTCCTTTGGACCCCCCCTGCACCCTTGAAATTGCATTCTCAATTTGCGATTCGCAAATTGCTAATCGCAAATTGAGAATGACTTCTCATTCATTCCTATGGGCCTCTTAATTGCGATTCGCAAATTGTGAATAGCAATTAAGGAATTTTAAGAAATCGCAAAAAAAATTGTGATTTCTTGATGCATTGCCGTTTGCGATTTCTTAATTGCGATTCCTTAATTTTTGCAATTCAGAAAACGCAAACGGGGACAATGATGCATGTGGCCGTAAGGGCTTATTTTGCAGTATGCATTCAGAGATAAAGAGAAAGCAACATGAATAGATGTCTATTGCGTGTATAGATTAATAATTCTACTATCTACCGCAGCTACCAGTGCTGTTTGTTGTGGAGGGAGGCAAGCGGCACAACTTCCTGGTTGCTCCATCGGAGGCGGCCATCTTTGGTGGGTTGACGCGCTAGTCTCACACTCCGCCTAACCTACTTAGCCCCCAATTATTCGCGCAGCGGTGACGCGCAGCGGTAGCGCCGTAGACGCGCCGGAGAGGCGCCAGAGAGAAGCCAGTCTGCGCCAGTCCGCGTCCAGACGCTCCGGCGGACCGGTGGGTAGTCTGGTTTGCTATGGCTCTCCCCACACTCTCTTATGATGTCTCATCACTGCTCGCCCTACGCACTCCTTTACGTCCTCATTGCGCCCATCTGTTTCACCCGTCTGATATCAATTATCCCTGTACGATTTGCAGCTGGAAGCCCTCTACTCCTAATATAGGTACTCTACGCCCTCCCTCCGCTCTGGAATGGAGATTGTATCTCCTAAACTGCAGGTCCGTCTGTAAACATCACACGGAGCTACATCTAATGATCGAAGAACTCAACCCCCACGCACTTTTCCTAACGGAAACATGGCTTCATTCAGATAACGATCCAGCGATTGGGTGGGCTATTCCCCAAGGCTTTACTCTGAAAAGGCTCGATCGTCAGACCGGGAGGGGTGGGGGACTGGCTATTGTCTACCGAGACAATTACAAATGCCGCATTACCCCAACCACCTCACCTGCCTGCGAAAGTGTCCTCTTCTCATTAGAATTCTCACCCACTATCACTTTTTCAGGTTTATTAGCCTATCGCCCTCCTGGTGCCTTAAAAAACTCCATTGCCCAAATAACGGATCTTACTGCTAGCGTTGTGCTGTCCTCAACCAACTTTACTCTATTGGGGGACTTTAATCTGCATTTGGATGACCCTCACAACACAGCAGCCAACACGCTCCGATCTAGCCTTTCTGCTCTCGATCTCCATCAAAAAGGGTTTCATATAACCCACAACAGAGGCCATCTCTTGGACCATATCTATAGTAATAGCGATGATCTTACAGTGCTAACCCCCATCCCGTTACCCTGGACCGACCACTTTTTAGTTCCCTTTATCTGGCACACATATTCTTCCATTCCCACCTGTCACCCTGCCAAACAGCGAGGTAGGAAGTGGTCTTCGCTCCCCCTCCCTGAATGGGAAACTGCCCTGGCTAGAGATCCCCCGAGGAAGGCACCAAATGCTAACACTGCAGCCAGCAATTTCGATGGCTGGATCTCCTCTACACTGGACATGGTCCTCCCCGTGCGAGCCACCACTGTCACAAAAAGACCCAAACCTGCTCCTTGGTTTACATCTAACCTCAAATCTAAGAAACTGCTCTGTCGCAAGTACGAAAGAGCCTGGAGACAAGATTACTCCCAAGACAGGAAGGCCAGTTATAGAGCGGCCATTAGGCTCTATAAACAGGAGCAAAGAACTGCACAAGCCTCCTACTACGGCAGTAAAATCGAGGCCGCCGTTAATGCCCCAAGGGAAATTTTTTAAATCGTCAAAACCCTTATCTCACCCCCAACGGAATGCCCCTCCGTGGAGGGTGCTCAGGACCGCTGCAACAATCTCGCTGACTTCTTCTCCCAAAAGATCCAGACTATATACTGTTCTTTTGGAGAAGTTGACAGCACTCTGGACCCCTCTCCTTCTCCTTCCCTGCCTACTGTCACGCCTTGTCAACTAAACGCCATTCCTCTCCTGGACACGCCAGCACTGGATAAACTTATCCCTCAAATCACCTCTGGCTCACCCAATGACTCGGCATCCCCGCCAGACCCTTCTTAAGGTATTGGACATAATTCGCCCGGTTGTACTGGACGTCCTCAACACCTCTATCACCACAAAATCCGTACCTCCGTCATGGAAGTGCGCAATGGTGAGGGCTCTGTTGAAGAAGCCCAATTTGGACCAGACCATCCTGGCGAACTATCGCCCTATATCCTTGCTCCCTTGGCTGAGTAAACTACTTGAGAGGCACGTAAATAACACCTTGACGAGCCATTTGGAATCAAATGGTCTCCTGCGTGCCTCCCAAACAGGGTTTCGTCCTCGACATGGAACTGAAACCGCTCTTTTAGCGGTAACGGAGGAAGCTAGAACCGTGTTGGACCAGGGTGGAAAGGTCGCCATTATCCTACTCGACCTAAGCGCTGCGTTCGACACAGTCAACCATGTCACGCTTTTACAACGTCTGGCGGACTTGGGTGTGTCGGACGCAGCACTGGAATGGCTAACATCCTTCCTGGCTGACCGTTTCTTTCAGGTCTTCGAGGGCGAGGTGGCATCTCCTAAACATCCTCTCAGATGTGGGGTTCCTCAGGGCTCCTCCCTGAGCCCCACTCTGTTTAATGTCTACATGGAGCCCCTAGACAGGATAGTCCATCCCTTCGGTGTGCGTATTGTCACCTACGCAGACGATACCCAACTGGTGGTCTCTTTAGACCACCAGGAGGGATCGTCTAGCACCCTAGGCTCCTGTCTGGAGGCGGTCTCCAGATGGATGCAATCCTCATGTCTAAAACTTAACGGGGAGAAGACAGATGTCATCCTGTTGGGCAACCCCTCCCCCTCGGGCTTTGCATCCTCCTGGCCTCCATGCTTAGGCCCACCCCCCACGCCCAAACCCCAAATAAAAAGCTTGGGGATTTGGTTTGACACCGACCTGAACTTCTCGGTTCAAGCTACGAAGACTTCGGCTACCTGTTTTGGGCTGATGAGGATGCTTCGGAGGGTGCTCCCTCTGCTCCCATTCCAGGCAAGGAGGATCCTGGTCCAGGCCCTTATACTATCCCGCCTGGACTATGGGAATGTCCTCTACATGGGAGCTCCTGCCTATACCATCCAGAGGCTCCAAGTCACCCAGAACAGTGCAGCCCGTCTACTTTATAACCTTCCCCGTCGGCAGTCAGCGAGGAACGCTTTAAGGGAACTTCACTGGCTCCCTATAGCCGGAAGAATACAATTTAAGGCCATGTGTATTTTACACAAGGCCTTCCATCTTACTGGCCCTGCAATTCTTCAGTCACTGGTCACCCCCTATGCCCCACCTCGTTCCCTCCGTTCCAGCTCCGCCCAGCTGGCCACTCCCATCAGAGTCAAGAAGGCTCGTTGGGGTGGCCGCTCCTTCTCACACACTGCGGCAAAACTCTGGAACACTCTTCCTCTGCTTCTGCGAGAAACTGTAAACCATCTCTCTTTTAGGAAAACTCTAAAAACTCACTTGTATGCTACACTCTGTTGACCTCCCTCGTGCCCTCGCTAATCTAGTTCCTGTCATAAGCGCTACGAGGCCTCCGGGTAGTTAGCGCTATACAAGTGCTGTTTCATTCATTCATTCATACTAAAGTGAGGACAAAATAATCCAAGACGGGAACTGCGCTACTATTACTTCCCGTCTTGGATTATTTTGTCCTCACTTGTCATGTCATTCGGGAACTTTAATTTTTTAGCATGTTTCTAGATTTATTTTGCTATGCTCGTATATGTGGTATGAATGAGAATGATAGAGTACGAATTTGTATGTATGTTGTGAGGTGAAATGGGATCTGTTTTTCTATATGATTTATCTATGATATGATATTTAACCCCTCTGCTGCGCCGAACGTTCCGCGCTGGTGCGGAACTTTCTATTGCGTGGGCAAGGCCGGAACGTTCATCGGACGTGGGCAGCACTACCGAGGTAGTGCACGTGACGTCCGCTGAACGTTGCCAGCACTGAAGGGGTTAATTGTTATTTGTCAATTTGTATACAATGGAAAAGTATAGTAAAATAATATAATAAAATAACATTTTGTCTAGTGTTTGAAGACTTTGATCAACTGAAAATAGCCAGAGTGGTAAGTTAATTGTTGACGTACAGCCTCTCTTAAAATATGTGGGTATAGTGTTTTGCCTGAATATTTAGTGAAGGACATCAAACCTGGGCTTCTATGGGAATTCACAAGGGCATATTATCAAGCCCCTTATCACCACTTTAGCGGCAGTTTAAGCAGCGATAATGTTATCGCCGTTCCTGATAATATCGCCTAAAGTGTCTTCCAATGATGCAGGATGCCCTCCTGGACACGCCCAGGGTTGTGTCAGGATGGGGGGATCTGAGGTCTCATGTAACAGGACCTATTGGGCATTCAATGACCTAGATACATGCAGCTCTCCTTTTAAATGATTCCATATCTGTGTCCAAAAATCATGGAGGGTGGTGCACGCCAACAACACATGGACTATGTCACAATCTTAGTCTCCGCATCTCCACCAACAAAAGTCCAAGCTGAGATGAGCTGAGGATAGTTTCACTGTCACCAGCGCCAACGGTAGAGCATTTTGAAGTAACTGTATTCAAGCTTTGCCTGCTGCAACCCCTATTATAATCTGCCATTGGGGGTTCCCAGTCGTCCTCCAACAATTGTGTGTTAAACCACGTTTTCCACCAGGTGTGTAGCAATTCTGAGGTGGCTCCTGTAAAGCAATGTGGAATTGATTCCAGTGTAGGCGGTGAAATAGCAGAGGACTTTCCTGGGGTACCGGTGTGTTATGGTTTCTGTTTTTTAGCGCTTAGAGACCGGTGGTGATAGGCGCTTTATAAATAATCCATAACATAACATAACATAACAATGGTCAATAAATGTAGTGTACAGTCCCGCAATGACTGTGCCAAAATTCTTCCAAGTGTGGATATATCGAGTTTTTGGGGCTCTAGATAGATTGATATCTGCCCTTCCCAGGATGGTGGACAAAGCATGGGACAATGAGTGTTTCAACAGTTCAGGAACTGGAGAGGTTTTGCTCCCTTCATAGATCAAGGAATGTATTGAGGGAGCCATTAGAGATATGGTCATGAATATAGTGAAAGCCTTACATGCTCCGTAAACACCAGCTGATTTATTCTCCTTCGGTGGTGATGGCTGCCGTTGTGGAACAGCAGTGATTTGGACTGAATGCAACCAGGAGTCTTTATCATGCTGTGTGCACTATGCCATGCGAAAATGCAAAGCATGGATGACGGGGTTGGAGAGGGGGCAGAGAGGTGGTTTTGAGGTATAATAGATGGTGTGATCGTCGGATGTCTGCAAGATATGGTGCTCCAGCACGACCCAGATGGGTACCAATTGGACTGTGGGCAGCAGATACACTTAGTTGGTCAACTGTTGTGCCAACCAGTATCATTCCAAATGTGGCATATGCAGGTCACCATTCATGGTGAAGGCATACAGCTCCGTGTCCTTCCACCATGGTGTGTCTGACTCCCAAAAAAACTCAGAAATGGATTGTGTGATGCTCTAGAACATGGACAGGGATATGTAAAGGGGAGGTATTCCAAATACATAGTTGAATTTGGGGGTGATGTTCACCTAAATGATCTGATCTTTCCCACAGGGAGAGATTCAGAGCGGTCCACCTTTGAAAGTCCCCATCCATGTTGTTTAGAGTCATTTGGATGTTATCAATGATCCTATTCTGCAGTCACTGTTTTATATTAATTCCCAGATAGTTCAGTTGTTTATGTAAACGTTTATAGGGCAGGGCAGTCATGGAGGCTATTGTGGTTGTGAGTGTCAGGGGTAGCGCCTTGCATTTGAACCAGTTTATTTTGTGTCCGGAATACCGGGGAAATTAGTCCGTCTGGAACATCATGGAGTTGGCTGTGGTCGAGGTCTAAGAGAGTGTGAGAAGTATATGGACCTCGTAGTAGAAGGTCTTGACCTTTCCTGCTGCCATCATGATACCCTTAATGTTGCCGTTGGAGTTCATGGAGACTGGAAGAGGTTCAAGTGCCAATTCGAACAGTAGCAGGGATAGGGTACACCATTGTTGCATGCCACAATGTATAGCAAAGTCATAGGAGCAGAAGCCTCTGCAGGTGACGCAAGCGGTGGGATCTTGATACATACCCTGTGCAGGGGAGGGGAAGTTGTGGCTGATGTCCATCCTCTACATTATCCGAAAAAAGATAAAGTGATCTTAAATAAGCTCTGAATAGTTTAGGTGACAACATGGACTTTAGTGGAGCTTCAAACTAGATTGAGCAAGAAAGCTCCCAAGCACCATGTTCTGTTGTCATTTTCAGAGAAAGGTCTTAGCCCTTTACACCAACAGTATATTGTTGCACTTGGATTTTTATATTGGAGTCTATTATGTCTAAAGCATCCCATGTCTCTTATACCATGGAAGTATTTCCTGATATAGACAAGATTCACCCATTTTCACAGGTGGTCTGAGTCATGATGGATTGTCTTCAGTCTAGGATTAGTTCTAAAGTTTGGTCTATATCTTGATCTTGGCAGAACTTTACATCAGTGTGGTATCTTCCACACAATAACCCCCGGCGCCTCGCATGTAATGGAGCTGCCCTCGCGGTGACATCATTTAGAATGTCACCGCGACTGGCATTCCAAGGCGAGCGCCGGGGACTTCGTGAGAGATGAGGCTGTGGCTGAGGTCGCAGGAGATGCAACGCTACGAATAAAGACTCTTGGATTTAATACCCTTTGAGTCTGTCTTTAATCCATTACTGGTTTCCACACTGGCGACGAGGGTAACCTGCCTGCGACCTCAACACGCCTGCGAGGAGAAGCCCAGCTGACTGCGTCGCACGGAAGCAAGTGTGACGGCAGACCTGACACGGGGATGCCCAGCTGACCGCCACACACGGAAGCGAGTGTGTCTGTAGGCGTCAGATCAGCAGCGGAAGGGAGTGGTGACTGCTCTGCGGGACATCGGGTGACTGACAGCGGAGAGCAGGCTCGGCGTAGTGAAGGCGCGGACTGCCGGGTCATCGTTGAAAGTAAGGCGATTCCACACACGGCGCGCACCCCAGCAGCACCCTTGCAGGTCGCGTCCAGCGGGCGTTGGCATCTACGCTAGAGGGGACGTGACTTTTCGGCATTTGGCATGTGGGGTAAGACGTACACCCGAAGTTGAGGTACGAGGGCGAGCTCCTTCCAGGAGCGCACAGGAGGTAGCGCGCATGGTTGGCGGTTGCAGTTTAATCCCGCCGCATCTGACTGAAACATAGCGCTGCGGGGAACAGGCTTGGCGGTGTGAATACAGAGTGCAGGACGCTGGAGGGCACGAAGGAGGAGCACGGGGGCGCAGCTAGTCAGCTGATGCACAGCCGGTCAGCTATACCGTATACCACCGTGTCCGAGCGGCAGTGTGGTTGGGAGAAGAAACAGGAATGTGAGGGGAATTAGCCGCGCCCTTTGCAGCAAGAACCTGCGACTGGAAGGTGGTTCACACTGGTAGGGTACAGCCGGATGTTCTTAGAGACCCGAAACTCTTTTGCCTCACGTGACTGGGTTTAAGCCAGGCTTCATTGAACACAAGGACAGCGTTTCAGGGTGCAGCAGGTGCAGTCAGCACCACAGCCACCACAGACACACACCCTGGAGTGTTTGTACCTCAACCCCATACGTAGAAAACTGTGCAAGATTTTCTTTTTGTCTGCCTGTGGTAGTGTCTCTGAGGGGATTTCAGGATAAAGAATGTGTACTCTTTGCTAAACCACCCTCATTTATCTCCTCAGTGTAATTGTGCCTAGCGGGTGGGTGTTTTCTCAGGGCGTTAGCGGGCGATAGTTTACACGCAGCAATGCAGAGTGTGACCCCTCCACCCTTTTTCTTGACCACCCCAGGGGATCCCAATATCCAGTGGAAGAAATGGAAAAAGGTGTTTGTTAATTATGCCACTGTGTGTGGGCCGAACTTGGGTTTGGAGAGGAAGGTTGCGTTATTAGCCTATTATCTTGGTGCGGAGGGTGAGGAAGTCCTAGATCATCTCCCGGAATTAGGGGCACAGGAGTCTAGAGGTCTCAATGAGTTTGAGGTGAGCCTCAAGAAGTTAGACTTGCACTACCTTCCCAAGACTAGCACGATTATGGAGAGGTACCACTTTGGGAAGAGGACACAGAGAGAAGGAGAATCGATAGAGGACTTTGTGTCTGAGTTAAGGAAGTTAGCCGCCACTTGCAAATTTGGTGGAGCAAGCGAAGAAAGAATCAGGGACCAATTTGTTTTGGCATGTAGAGTGGAACGAGTGCGTGAAGAGCTATGGCTCAAGGATGACCCGCCACTCCGGGAGGTGCTCATTGTAGCTAAGCAGGTAGAGCATATGCTTCAGTGCGTCAAAGAAATAAAGCAGGATGCAGGGGAGAAGAGAAATGAGGAAAAGGCCAGTGTCAGTGAGGTAGAGACTGAATGTGAGACTGTGTCAGTAGTCAAGGGCCAGAAGGTAGTGAGTAAAGAATACAAAGAAGGCAGGCCGGGGGGAGCGTTTAGAGGCACATGCTATAGATGTGGCAAGCAGGGGCACCTAGCTAACGACAAGGAGTGCCCTGCTCTCAGGTTCACGTGCAACAAGTGTGGGAAGAAAGGGCATTTCAAGCAGTACTGCAAGAGTGGGCAGGGAGTCGGCAGGCAAGGTAGGGACAGGACGAATGTAGTGTGCGACGAGATCGTTGTACAGGTACAGGATGTACTAGCCTCCAGTCCCAGCAACCCTGTGTGTGCGGAAATTGTGGTGCAGGTTGAGGGAGGACAGGTCACCAGTCCCAAAGACACCATAAAGGTTGGGGAGGTGGAGATGGAAGCATTGTTTGACTCCTGTTCCAGAATAACTATCATTAATGCCAAAGAGTTCTCACGTGTGTCTAAGGGGAGGATTACCTTGAGAAGAATGGATCTTAGGCCAGGGGGGTACGCTGGTCGCCCCATCTCCATGAAGGGCTATTTCCTTGGGAAAGTAGAATACAGCAACAGAACTACAGTCTCCAAGGTGTATGTGTCCACGGTAGGAGATAACATTTTGGGGTGGCAGGCACAGAAAGAGTTAGGGGTCTATCTGAATCCTAACTGTGATCCTCAGATTCTTATACAAGAGATCACTGAACGCAAGGCAGAGGTGGTGACAGAATTCCAAGAGGTGTTCAGGGAAGAACTAGGGTGCCTAAAGAACTACTGCCACAAAATAAGACTGAAGGAGAACGCCAAGCCCGTCGTAGCCAAAGTCAGGAGACTCCCCATTGCCATCCAGGAGGAGGTCAAGGCTGAACTGGAGAAACTGTGCAAGGCCGGAGTCATCGAACCAGTGGAAGCAACTGAGTGGTTGGCCCCCATTGTCGCAGCCAAAAAGAAGGATGGGTCGGTCCGGCTCTGCATAGACTTAAGGGCGTTGAATAAGGAGGTCGTGGTTGACCGCTATCCCTTACCCAACATCACCCAGATGATGAGCATGCTCGAAGGTGCCAAGGTATTCTCTACCCTCGACCTCACCTCAGCATACTTCCAAATAAGACTACACGAGGAGTCCCAAGAACTCACAGCATTCGTGACACCCATGGGCGCGTACAAATTCAAAAGAATGCCATTCGGGTTAGTCTCAGCGGCTGCTGTGTTTCAGAGGATCATGGGCAACATGCTGAAGGGCATCCCAGGCGTCATGTGCTACCAGGACGACGTACTCGTATTCGCAAAAAACCACGAGGAGCACGATGGCAGACTGAGATGTGTGCTGGAGAGGTTTCAGTCTCATGGCCTCACAGTGAAAAGAGACAAGTGTGTGTTTGGCTGTGCTGAACTAGACTTCCTGGGACACAAGGTGACGACTGAGGGTATCTGTCCGAAAACTGAATTGCAAAACACCATCGTGAACCTGACACCCCCCAAGGGCAAGGACGAGATTAAGTCATTCATGGGGATGTTGGAGTTTTACGGGAAATCCATAAAGAACCTGGCGGGGAGAACATATGCCATCAGGTTACTGCTAAAGAAGGAGAATGAATTCCGGTGGAGTCAAGAGTGCCAGAGGGAATTTGAGGACGTAAAGAAGGCACTCGCAGAGGCCCCCAGTTTGAAGTCGTACATACCCAACCGGGCAACCATAGTTACCACCGACGCAAGTGCGAAAGGGCTGGGGGCTGTCCTCACCCAAGTTGGAGATGAAGGAGAAGAAACCATAGCCTTTGCATCGAGGTCACTCCAAAAGTCCGAGAACAACTACTCGGTTATCGAGAAAGAGGCCTTGGCGGTATCCTGGGCGTTGGGAAAATTCAGAGACTTTCTGTGGGGAACTCAGTTCACCCTCCGAACTGACCACAAGCCGTTGGTGGAGGTATTCAGTAGGAAGGGTTTGGATGCCATCTCCAGCAGGATAAGGAGGTGGGTAGTCGGCCTTCAAGAATTTACTTTTAACGTTGAGTACGTCCCTGGAACACAAAACCTGGCAGCTGATTGCCTATCCAGGCTCGTTGGTGATGAGGTAATGAGGGAGGAGCAGGAAAAGGCGGATCGAGACGAAGAGGACCTCCAAGTAGAGGATGTCTGCATCATCCAGAAGGCATTGGGAGAAGAGACATGGAGGAAGGCGATAGAAGAAGACAAAACGTTGGAGGAAATTTACGAAAGAGTAAGAGACGGTTGGAAGCACGGGGACAAACAGGATGAAAACTTACGACCATACTTGGCCATTAAAGACGAGTTGTCCATAATAGACGGATGTCTATTCAGGGGTACAAGACTGGTACCTCCTGCAGCCGTGAGGAATAATCTGGTCGAATTAGCCCACGAGGGACATTTGGGCATCACCAAAACCAAACAGAGACTCAGGGAAAGCTACTGGTGGCCGAGCATGGATCTGATCACGGAAAGGAGAATCAGAGAGTGCATCCCGTGCAGCAGCAGCGACAAGGTCCTAAGGCAACAGACGCCACCCATGGTGTGCAGGCCGCCGCCTTCAGGACCGTGGGTCGAGTTGGCACTGGACATCGTAGGCCCCATGTCGGGAGAACAGCGGACACCCTACATTTTGGTGCTAGTAGATTTGTACTCCAGGTGGCCAGAGATAAAGTTTGTCAGCGAAGTCACGACCAAGACAGTCATCAACTTTCTGGAGGAGGTGTTCATCCGAGAAGGCCTACCCAAAAACATTTTGACGGATAACGGTGTACAGCTGTGTTCCAAAGAGATGGAGGACTTCTTGGAGGGAAGAGGCATCAGACACAAGCGTTGCGCTCTGTACCACCCCGAAACGAATGGCATGGTCGAACGCTTTAACAAAACCCTCAAAGAAAGCATCCAATTGGCAAAGGCCAGTGGCATAAGTTGGAAGGAGGAGGCGTGGAGACGGCTAGAGGCATACAGGTTCACGCCACATCAAACAACAGGAGTCACCCCGTTTGAATTGCTCCGCGCCAGGATACCCAACACTAAGTTGACCCCGGGATGGATGGAGTGGCACAAGGGGTGGTCGGACCGATCTAAAGAAGCTGAGAGTTTGGAGAAACAGAAGGAGGCCATGGAAAAGAGAAAAGAAGGTTATGACCGACACAAAGCCGTGCAGGATGTGAGATTCAAGGTGGGAGACAGCATCAAAATCAGGGCTCCAACAGGGAAGGCAAGTTGGTCGGAATACACCAGCCCAACCAAGATCACCAAATTATTCAAAAATGCGGTCAAGACTCAAGAAGGGAAAATATGGAACCTGGGAAGGGTTGTGAGGTACCATCCACCCGAGAATCCAAGGGGAAGGGAGGGGGAGGGAGACCATAGGCAGGACCCCAGTCCCACCGCTAAGAGGCAAACCTTGGCTTCCCCCACAACCGGCAGGCCTGTCAAGAGGGTGACCAGACCCCCTAGATATTTTGATCAATATGTAATGATGTAACCTTTGGCATATTTTTAGTGGTGCCAGCCTCTTATCAGATGTAGTAAAATGTTGACTGTCTCACACCACTTTTGGTGTCACTGTACCACCAAGCACGTTCTACTGTTTGCATTACACTTGTGTTTTACTCTCCACAGGGAAGGGGGATGTGTGGTATCTTCCACACAATAACCCCCGGCGCCTCGCATGTAATGGAGCTGCCCTCGCGGTGACATCATTTAGAATGTCACCGCGACTGGCATTCCAAGGCGAGCGCCGGGGACTTCGTGAGAGATGAGGCTGTGGCTGAGGTCGCAGGAGATGCAACGCTACGAATAAAGACTCTTGGATTTAATACCCTTTGAGTCTGTCTTTAATCCATTACTGGTTTCCACAATCAGTATGACCAGTTATTTCATATTTGACAGAAGCATGGTGTGAATTCAAGGATTAACATATTTCCATTTCAAGGTTTTCTTTGATTTTTTAAGTATACATTGTGACCCTTGTACAGAGTCTTAGCATCATGTTGGTGAAGAAGTTAGCATTGTAAGCGGACGCGGGCTCTGCATTTGGAGTAAACTCTTCTGTTTGGTTGAAGAGGGCATGTGGTACAGAAGCAAGGTTGGTGAGACAGACATCAGTCAGGGGCTTGGAGGTAAAGAAGAGGTGAGTCTGTACTGGGGTGTGTGTTCCTGTTAGATGGAGTGAAACATTTTTTTACACCTCAGAGCTGAATATCTAGTTGGACCAAACATACCCATTAGAGTAAATATTTTGGATGATTTTCGATGATAATAAGGATTTAATTGCTTTCTGTTTGAGATTCTTTTCATCTCTGTATTTGAGTCACTAAGTATGCCTTTAATATGGGGACCATTGCTGATAATGTTGTCTGTAAATCAACAAAATAACCAATTGCTGCAGATAATTTGTAGTAAAATCCACCCTACGTCCCCCCTGCCCTTGTAATGAAAGCATCCCCAGGCATTGACTCATTAAAACCCTCACCTGAGCCAAGTACCAACAGTGGAAGTGGACCAACAATTAGGAGAAGTGTGAAATGTATGCTGTTGTAGTTGCGCATTAAGTGTGGTGTAAAGTCTACACTAATGTAGTTAGCTCATGAAGAGCGGTGCGAACTCTACGCTGTTGTAGTTAGCACATTAGGTGCACTGTGAACTCTACGATGTTGTAGTTAGCGCATTAAGAGCAGTGTGTACACTACATTGTTGTAGTTAGTGCATTAGGAGAGGTGTGAACTGTACATTGTTGTAGTTAGCGCATTAGGAGTGGTGTGAACTGTATGCTGATGTAGTTAGCGCATTAAGAGCAGTGTGAACTCTACGTTGTTATAGTTAGTGCATTAGGTGCGCTGTGAACTCTACGCTGTTGTAGTTAGTGCATTTGGGGCGATGTGAACGCTACGCTGTTGTAGTTAGCGCATTAGGAGCGGTGAGAACTCTTTGCTGTTGTAGTAGGCTCATTAGGAGCAGTGTGAACTCTGCGCTGTTGTATTTAGCAAATTAGGAGAGCTGTGAACTATATGCTGTTGTAGGTAGCAGTATGATTTGTACGTTGTTGTAGTTAGTGCATTAGGGGCAGTGTGAACTCTACGTTGTTGTAGTTAGTGCATTAGGTGCGCTGTGAACTCTACGCTGTTGTAGTTCGCGCATTTGGTGCGATGTGAACGCTACGCTGTTGTAGTTAGCGCATTTGGAGCGGTGAGAACTCTTTGCTGTTGTAGTAGGCTCATTAGGAGCAGTGTGAACTCTGCGCTGTTGTATTTATCGAATTAGGAGAGCTGTGAACTATATGCTGTTGTAGGTAGCAGTATGATATGTACGCTGTTGTAGTTAGTGCATTAGGGGCAGTGTGAACTCTACGTTGTTGTAGTTAGCACATTAGGAGAGGTGTGAACTGTACGTTGTTGTAGTTTGCGCATAAGGAGATTTGTGAACTGTATGGTGTTGTACTTAGGGCATTAGGAGCAGTGTGAAATCTATGCTGTTGTAGTTAGTGCATTAGGAGTGGTGTGAACTCTACGCTCTTTTAGTTAGAGCATTAGGGGCAGTATAACTCTATGTTGTGGTAGTTAGTGCATTATGAGAGGTGTGAACTGTATGCTGTTGTAGTTAGCACATTAAGAGTGTTGTGAACTCTATGCTGTGAATTTAGCGCATTAGGTGCAATGTAAACTCTACGCTGTTGTAGTTAGCGCATTAGGAGCCGACAGAAGTCTATGCTGTTGTAGTTAGCGCATTAGGTGTGATGTGAACTCTACGCTGTTGTAGTTAGTACATTAGGAGCGGATTGAACTCTATGCTGTTGTAGTTAGCACATTCAGAGTGGTGTGAACTCTATGCTAATGTAGTTTGCTCATTAGGAGTGGTGTGAACTCTACCCTGTTGTAGTTAGCCCATTCGGAGGGGTGTGAACTCTATGCTGTTGTAGTTAGCACATTAGGAGTGGTGTGAACTCTATGCTGTTGTAGTTAGCAAATTAGGTGCAATGTGAACTCTATGCTGTTGTAGTTAACGCATTAGGAGTGGTGTGAACTCTACGCTGTTGTCGTTAGCGCTCTCGGAGCGGTGTGACCTCTATGCTGTTGCAGTTAGCGTATTAGGAGCAGTGTGAACTCCACCCTGTTGTAGTTAAAGCATTGAGAGTGATGTGAACTCTACACCTCTCTCACTAATGTATTGCAGCAGTGCTGAGATGTGCTGGTACTTTCCCTTTAAATGCACTGCTGCAGTGCTGCGAAGTGCAGGTACTCTCCCATTAAATGTACATGCAGCAGTGCTGACAAGTGCAGGTACTTCCCCATTAAATGTAAGGACATAGGAGCCTGGTCTATGTCTTCTTCTCATTCATGCTGCCTTGTTCACACCAGCTGCTTTTTCATGTCGAATTCCCACTTCCTCTTCATCCAAGCTGATAAACTAGGAACCCCTTGGCGCTTGTCTCAAGCCTTCATCTCAGACTGCAAACAATGGCTCATCCCCTGGAGTGACATAAATGACAAACTTCTCCTACATGTCAGTCAGAGCAGCGTCCTGTAGATCCTTCTGTGTCAAACACAACAGCTTAAACTCCGCCCAGGTCAAAAGTGGAGAGTAAAAAAATACTTTTATTAAAGTAACACTGGATGCTTTATTTTATTTTATGCACATGAGGGGGAACTACCTGCGAGCCTGCAACGTGTCAAGAAGGGCCACACAGGCAGGGTTTGATAATGACGTTTTGAGTTCATTCGACCAACAGTTGTGATCTTGTAGTGGGAAGGAAAAGTGCTCTACATTGCTGTGAAACTCACCCAAGGCCACAGCACCACCTGAGAGTTGTTGATTCGAACCACATAACGACATCAGAGGTTGCCATTGTCTGTGGAGTGTGGATCAAAAGGGGTACAGATGGATAATATTGTACCGTCAAAGATGGCTAGATAGCCTGGAAAAACCTGCCACGGATGTATACCAACAACATGCTGTGTGATGGGTCCTCTCAAGAATAATTCTTAGTGTCAATGGCACTGCAGGATTGAGTCTGGGAGATGAGACACATTCCTCCTAAACCTCACTAAGGCTGATGAAGGCATCACTATATTTATGAGATGTGGGGCTGAAACACATAGAATGGAATGAGTTCTGTGATCACCAAACACTGGTTTACGTACACAGTCCTGTATGGTGAGAGTATAGGGAACATTTGATTTGTTTTTTCACCTCCACCTGCAGTCACTACTTAGGAGCTAGAGTAAGACGACAAACCAAGAAGCAGTGTTGAGACACACACGGGATAGGAGAAAGCCGTAAGAGACACAATAGGACACACTCTCCTGTATGACTAACGATTGTTGCTAATATTAGTTACTCTTTTGACCGGTGAATGCCAATGATAAGTAAAGAACATAGGCTGTCATTTTTCAGCTGGTCCATTGTTGTCCCTGTGGGTTGGACCCAGCCTTTCTTTCCCTCCATTCTTACCCCTTGTGTACATTGAGTGTAAGCCTCAGGTTCTAACACTATCCACTAACATATAACAGCTTGCCTGGTAATTAAGCACCCACACTCTGGTTTTTGAGTTGGTCACCCAAACCACCACCCAAGCACAGACAGTTAGTGACCAAAGTGTTCATTTTTTCGAAGGACACGCAGATCAATAGGCCTAGCCATGTCCATGTCTGTGTAAGCAGACGCTGCTGATCAAGAGAGAGTCCAGCGGTGTCTTATGGAGAGGACACCAGCAGCCCACCTGGAGCCCACCACAACCAACATACACAATACTTGATATGAAAGATGCCTTTTCACCCCCCTGTGCCCTATTTGGCTAAACCATGTAAAATAAAACAAGTGCTGGATAGAACAATGGGATTAATCGTAAGTGCTGAAATACACTATGCGCACCTTCCACTCACAGTTAATCCATGGAGCAGCTCCACAGAAGTGAGCCTTTTCTCCCACTTTAAAAGGAGTAGTCCATCCTACTGCTAGGCCATGTCTCATCTGAATGGAAGCACAAACAACCACTGAGGTGTTTCAGCCTTCTTTGGGCCTCATTTATTTATTTATTTATTTATTTATAGTGTTTTATATAGCGCGGACAAGACCCGTGGGTATCAGAGCGCTTAACAAATGGGATTACAGATTGACATTATAGTAGCAGTTATAGCAGCAAAACATATATAGAGGTAGAAGACGGTATGCTATCTGGGGTGATTAGATAGGGGATTACATATTGACATAGAAGATTAAAAAGTTGACATTATAGTAGCAGTTATAGCAGCAAAAACAAATATGGAGGTAGGAGGTAATGTGCTATCTAGGGTGATTAGGTAAATATATCCCTAACGCCTGAGCAGTTAGCGTTAGGGGGTGCATATCGTTTAGGTTGTGTCATAGTCATACAGTCAAGTTCTATGAGGTAGGATTGTATATTATTAACAGGTCAATATCAGAGTAATTAGCAATAAGAGTAGAATGGGTATCATCAGTGATGTGCACTTTGAGCAGGTGATGTCCAACCACGCCGCTGGTAAAGGTTCCAACTAAATACTAGGGGGCTTTTTACAAGTCCCTTGCGGTGCCAGTACGTTACTTTTTATGACACTCTGGCGATGCAGAGTGCAGACTTATCTCTATGAGGTCATGCAAAGCCACTTTGAATGACTTTTCATGGCCTCATAGATATAGTGGAAGGCAAAGCAGCACTAGTCGCTGTGTTACCTTACATAGCATCAGGGAGGCATACCTGGGAATGCATCAAAACTGTGTGCCTCCCCAGGACAGGCGCAGTGAGGAAAAATGTGTTTATTTCTCCGCATTATGCAGCACACATAGAAAGAGAAAAACGCCTCCATGGATTGTTTTTTGTGCAGGAAGGGCACCTGCGTTGGCACTAGGCACCGTATTGTGAGTCAACGCTGGCGAAAAGGACAGGAATGCACCATATCTCATAAATACAATGCATTCCTGACCTTTCAATTGGGCATAGGGCAGCGCAGCAAAAAGACTTGTGGGGCTGCCCTATGCAAATGATTGTAAATGAGGCCCTTGGTTTTCTTTGACGAAAGGTTAATCACTCCGTTCTGAGACACAGGGGCATATTTACAATGAAGTGACAGAGTGCGACTTTGGCCTTCCTGGCTTAACGCTGCACTCCGCCACTTCAGAAATGCAGGGCTGCACAATGTTAGCAACAATATGGTGCAGCCCTGCATTTCCCACTGCGCTAGCACTAAACCTAGCAGCCTAACGCCAGTGCGGGCACCCTTGTACTGGTGTCTGCGCTGAGGGAAAGATTGTTTATGCGCAGAAAGGTCTCCCTTCCTGCACACAATCTTTATATTACGTTTTTAAGCTTATATGTGTGCTGCTTAATGCACCACACATAGAAGTTGCAAAATGTCTTTTGGTTTTTTGATTGTTTATGTGCTGGAAAGGTCACTTTCCTACACATAAACAATCAATGACAATTTGCTGTTTCTATGTGTGCTGCACAACGCAGCAGCACACATGAAAACAGAAAAAACGAGGAGAAATAATGCATTTCTCCTCATTTTGCCTTTTTAAGACCAGGTTTTCCCTGGTCTTAATTTTGGAACTGCTTCCCATTTAAACCACCCTTGTATATAGGGGGCAGCATCAAAATCAATGGGTGTTGCAGAGGAACGTCAACCACAAAACCCATTGACCGCCACTTTCACGCTAAGTACAGAGTGAAATGGTCTCTTAATTACAAGGCAGCGTTAAGCCCTTGAAGTGGCTTAACGCTGTCCTGTAAAAACAGCAAAGTCGCTATCATCACCACAACGTCACTAAATGTGACGTTGTGGTGGTGATGGAGGCTTGTAAATATTTCACTCAAAATATAAAATTAAGAGCAACACAGATGCAGGTGGTACCTGCCAATTGGTTTTCGGTACCTTGGAGCTTCTTTTGTTTAAGAAGTTACTTTGAAAACTTAAATGAGCACTCGACCTACCCGTGGAAGCAAACTCTCCCCAGGAAATTTGTATATTTTCTTTCATACGTTCTACTTTGCACAGCCTGTCTGCAATCACTCTATGTCCCACTAACCTTTTGTGCTGTGCTTAAAATTAATGTTGTATTTGTAAAAATCAGGTTAACCGTTGTGAATTGACTCAGAGGCTGCCTAATGTGATTGGCTACTCACTGGTGTGACTCCATGCTGCATGTTTACATCACTTGTATTCCTAACACAATGGTACTTACAATCACAGATAGGGGAGCTGTGAACTCATGCCTTTCAGTGGTTCTTGGGTCGCCAATGAAATAGGAGAGCGAGTGAATGCATTCCTGGAAAGCCTCAATAAAGTGAAGTATCTCTTTGTTTGCCTGTGTCACCTTTATTCGAGCATGGTGCACTCCCCTTCTTTAATATGTATACTTTATTTTAATCCCCAGAACTCTGCGATTCTTAAGTTACTTTTCCTGAATCTAGGTCAATATCCACCGAAGAAAGAAACTTCACCCTGTATCACTAATTTCAGGAACTCATCTCTCTTTGTCCTAATTAGTAGAAATAACTTGTTTTTCTAAAAAATAATGAATATTTCCAATAAAAGCACAGTGGATTCTGGATATGTGTTCAAATGCAGTTTTATTCTATCTCTATTTTTGACAATGAAGATTATCACTTTTGTATCAGACTTGAAAACCGGAACAGGGTTTGGAAAAAATTCTCACTCTTGCGCCCCGTCTCCTCCCTCTTTTCCTTCCTTCTTATGACCATGACGCCTTTCTTTTCCACTTCTGTGTTTTCTTTCCCCTGTTCCTTTCCCTTTCCTTTTACTCGTTCCTGACCCGTGTTTTTTTCCCTTCTTTCCTTTACATTTCCCATCTGTTTTTTCGCTCTTTTTCTCCCTTCCGCTCTGGCCAGTGGGTTTCACTTCTGAGCCGCTGTCCTCATCGATAGTAGACCGCTTCTCTCTTTGTTGTCCTTTCTTTTCTTCTGAGATGCTGTCTTCATTGCTAGTAGACTCCTCTCTTTGTTGTCCGCTCTTCTCTTCTGAGCCGCTGTCTTCATCGCTAGTAGACCGCTTCTCTCTTTGTTTTCCTTTCTTTTCTTCTGAGATGCTGTCTTCATTGCTAGTAGACTCCTCTCTTTGTTGTCCGCTCGTCTCTTCTGAGCCGCTGTCTTCATCGCTAGTAGACCGCTTCTCTCTTTGTTGTCCTTTCTTTTCTTCTGAAATGCTGTCTTCATTGCTAGTAGACTCCTCTCTTTGTTGTCCTTTCTTTTCTTCTGAGCTGCTGTCTTCATCGCTAGTAGACCGCTTCTCTCTTTGTTGTCCTTTCTTTTCTTCTGAGCTGCTGTCTTCATCGCTAGTAGACCGCTTCTCTCTTTGTTGTCCTTTCTTTTCTTCTGAGCTGCTGTCTTCATTGCTAGTAGACTCCTCACTTTGCTGTCCTTTCTTTTCTTCTGAGCTGCTGTCTTCATCGCTAATAGACCGCTTCTCTCTTGGTTGTACCTCCTGATCTGATTCTTGCTTTTGGTGCTGCTTCTTGTTCTTTTCTAAAAGAAAAACATGGAATTTAGGCAATGACGAAGGAAAGGTGCACCTCACATCAGAGGAAGGCTGACTAATAGAGCACTTGTGGGTGTGACGTGGTTATAGAGAAGACAATGACCATCCCTTCTCCTGCACCCACAATCACAGTCTGCCCGCAACAAAGGGATGGTGAGCGCTCCGTCCTTCTCCAGATCTCTGCCCTGGCTTAGTGAGGGCATAGACTGCTTCCAGCTCTGGAGACAAGAGACTAGCCAGGCGCCCACTCTGACTGGGAGAACACACTCTGTTAACGACTTTAAAACTGTAATGACCAAACAAGAAAAGGCCCGCCAGACGCAAACCAGTGATCTTCTAATGAGACTGCTGGGACCTCCTTAGTACTGCTACACACTCAAAATAAAACCACCTCAGGGGAGAAAAGAAAACAAACGGCCTCATCTGGCGAGAAGCAAGAGAAGAAGACAACAGAGCCCAACTGAGAAGAGCAAGCAATAAACCAAGAAACAGACAGAAAGGAAGAGCGTTTCTGAGACTGACAACCAGCCACAGAAACATTGTTACTCCAAGAAGAAATCAAGAGTACCATGAGAAATATTGAAAAGAGCAGGAATAAATTTAGAGACACTGATACAAGAACATCACACACACATACATAGGTACCGTAAATCGGTTGTGTGACAGGACCACGCATGCCTAAACCATGTGTGCCTTAACAACGCAGTCTAAGCAATGACTGCGACGCTACCACACGCTCCGTTAGCACGCATATCATTACATCCCCTTGCCTTAGCAAAGCGCTGGACTTTGGAATGGTATAATTTACTCCAGTCTGTGTATCACTAGGGAAGGCATTGGACTTAAAAGCCAACATCAGCGTAACAACGCGTTCACCAAAGCAAGTTGTTGTAATGACTTGCGTATGGTTCAAACTGTGTGGTCAATGATGTTTCCCTCAAGAAAGCAAAGGAATCATAGCTCCAGAAAGAGTGCTTACCAGGAGTGGTGCCTCACACACTCAAACTAGTGGCAGAGTGCGAACACACAGGCCCACAGTCTCATCCTTATACTCGACTAGCTGTTGCTGTAGACATCACTGCTTCAGAGCTTCTTGGCGCTATGTGGTCCGAATCGCTGCAGAATGCATGCATGTTTTAAACAACCAGTCCCTTGAGCCAAGGCAGATGTCAGAAGAATATTTTTAACCTCAACCATATGTATATTTTTTTCTGTTTCATTTCTCCTGTTGATGAGAGGAATCAGAGTGCCTGGTTGACAAACACCAATGTGCTGCACCAGATATTCCCCAAAATGAAGTGATTTGCACAGTAATCTGATTAAGTTCCATTAATTAATTACACACTGGTCACAGATAGTGCACTGTTATGGTAAGGTTTCAGAGTTGCTGTAGAAAACACTTGTTTTGGTTTCTTAAGAACTTTGGAGTCATTTGACACATCTGCACAAAACTTTCCAAACAAAAGTTCCTCTTGGTTAAGCAAGTCAATGTTCTGCAGATTTTCCAAGTGGAGTGGAAATAAAAGGGGGGTCGGGCTGAAAATCACATTTCTCATATAACTTACTTTGCTCTCTTCTACAGAAAAAAATGGGTAAATGCAAATACACCAAACTTAACATGAATGTCTAACGTGACACAACGATGTACTTGGTTTGTCAGTTATTTGTGAAATTAGATTTTAGAAAATAGTCCAGGGTGGGCATGAAGGGATTAAAATATAGATATATCTACACCGTTACTCTACAGATTCTCCACAGATCAATGAAGCAACAGGGAATTTGCAGCTCCTATTTAAAAAAAAATTCACAAAAAATAGAGAAACACAATTGGACTAGGGAGGTTTGCCTCCCGTTATCTATTGCAGATTCACAAATCTGCTCTGACTGGCTGGGATTCGCGGAACAATCTCTGTTGCAGCGGCCATTACCCAAAACAATGTGGAGAAAGAAAAACAAAATAAGATCAGGCTTGGAGGATGAGCCTACATTGATACTTTGGACCATGTGGGTGCTCAAAGAAACTCTTCTCTGGAATTTAAATTAGAATTAAAAAAAATATTTTATCTTAGAATTTGCATAACCATAGACCGCGCCTTGGGAATTACCACGCTGCATGCGGACAAAGGAAGTGTGCAGTGGGGATTACCCACTTGTGGTGTATGGTCGGGGGAACAGCTGGATGTGGCAAACTGAAAACAATGAACTGAGAAAACAAAGATCATAGTGCAATTATGGTTAACTTTGGTTACAACACCTTAATGTAGGTTTAAAATCTTCAGAAATTCACTTAAAAATCAGTGTTAAAGTGCAGTTATGGTTGCAAATTATAACCGGAAACAACAGAAATTCAGAAGCTATGGCTATACAAAATGGATATCAGTAATATAACAATATATAAAATCAAAATGTATTCAATTAACAGTACATACTCAAACCAATAAATAATACAACAGTCAAATTCATCTCTATCAAAGTGATAAAGGTAATGTAATGTAGAATCTAATCTGTAGGAATATTTAAGGCTTTCGTAATTTCATCTTTTTTTCATCAAGGGGAAGTCATGAGCATTATATTTGGTGTTTGAGTTAAGATTTGCATGCCCCTTGTATGATTTATGGATTGTGGTCCTTACCATAACTACCTAATCCCAGTGGTTGCCTGGGGTTAGTTCACAACCACACCTCCACTTCACTTTCGTGTTTTAATATCTATCTATCTATCTATCTATCTATCTATCTATCTATCTATCTATCTATCTATCTATCTATCTATCTATCTATCTATCGCCGTCACTCTATCTATCTATCTATCTATCTATCTATCTATCTATCTATCTATCTATCTATCTATCTATCTATCTATCTATCTATCTATCTATCTATCTATCTATCTATCTATCTATCTATCTATCACACTCACTCTATCTAACTATCTATCTATAAAACAGTGGACATTGTTTATTTATAGTTAGGTTAGAGTTTCCATTAGGGGCCGTATTACATAAAGTGCTCTAGGGGCGCAACAGGCGTTTCCACCTGCTTTGCACGTTCCCGGGGCACTTTGGTATTACAGAGGGAACCGCAGATTCTCGTGCACATTCAGCGCCAGCGCATTCTGAAGAGGGCATTCCATCATTTTCCTGGGAGCGTGCCCTAGGCAAATTGGGGAATCCCTTTGCCTTTGCATCTGCGCCGTATTATAGACACATATTATAGACAAGGGTGAAGCTTTCAGGAGGCGCACTGACAGTGCGCCACCTTATACCAGCACCCTGGAAGTTGAAAAGGGGGTCACTGCACCCGCCTGCAAGGGCAGCACGAGTTTGCAGCTGTCCTGGGGAGGTGCATTCCATGAAATAGGGAGCACTTACCCGGTTTGCGCCTGCCACACCTGTTATAAGATGCGCAAGGGTGCAAGAGGGGAAAGTGCACCCTATACAACATAGGGCCCCTTGAGAGAATTTTTCTATATTTAGTAACTTTGATATCATTTAACTAATTTGGACAAAAACTCATTCACTTTGGCTCCTTCATGGAATGTTTGTCGCTGATCCATCAAGTGGGGGCCAAGAAAAAGTGGATAGGTCCAAAAAGTGTGATTTACAAAGGCAATACCTACCTGAAAGTTTGCATTTCAATACAGACAAAAACAGTCACATGGAATGACACCAAATTTAGTAAAAGATGAGAACTTTACACAGGAAGCCTCATCCCCTGGGTCCAAAATGTATCAGAAAGGGTCCGGGGACCCCATCCCTGGGCCAACATGTGCATAAAATGGAATAGGGTGCACGTGGCCCCTTTTCCTTCACCTTAAAAAGGACTTGGAGATCCCATTCCTTGGGCCGTCTCTTTTGTTAAAAGGTAGTTGGACAATGCAGCCCCTCTCCCTGAGCTGGCAAAGACCCTGGGAACCATCCCCTGGGGCCTGGTCAGTGACTGGGTCTCGTGAAGCCCACCCCTGTGACGCAGTGTTTGTTTTCCTGCCACCACCGGTGTGGGCAGGAAAACATACGTTTTCTCCCATATGGCAGGTGCATTTTAAAATCTCCTGCCAATTGGGATCAAACATACAAGTGTACTCCCAGCCGGCGGGAGCTTTAAACATGATTCCACCAGCTGGGAGTAGACTTGTGCTCTGTTTCCCTGTCCGCAATGATGATGAGTAAACAGAACTCATATTGCCCCAGCCTGGAGGGAGCATGCAAACAGCAGCTGCTCCCTCCAGGTGGGAGTAATGCTGGCTGCACCCACCATCCCGTTAATGTTTGGCCCTGGGGATGGGTTCCCCGGGCCAAAGGAGGCTAGCAGAGGGGGATGTGTTGCCCCCTCTCCTTCTACATAAGCTACAGGCTAGGGTGTGGGGTCCCCAGGGCCTGTAAAGACTCAGGGGATGCGAGGCCCCCTCCCCTTTATAATAACATGCAGCACTGGGGAATGGGGTACCCGAGGCTTAGTAGGGCTGGCTAGGGAAGCAAGGGGCCCCCTTCCCTGTTTGATTGTAACTGGCCCCAGGGGATGGGGGCCTTGAGGCTAAGTGGTTGGCTTCCTGCTGAGATGGGCCACAGGGCCTGCCTGCAGACAAATCTCTGCTGCAAATTTTACACCATGCACGGCCGTATGCCATGCGTGGCGGGGTCAGCTTTACGTATGGTAACAAAATATTAATTTACAATAAAAAACCTAGAAATTCACTGAAATATCTAAAGGTTAAAGTATACTTATATATATATATATATATATATATATATATATATATATGTGTGTGTGTGTGTGTGTGTGTGTGTACCTGTGTTTTGTTGCCGCGGAAATACCCCAAATTAACAGCAATGTTTTATAAAAATATATGTTTTTGCCCAGGGGGATGGCCATCTGCGATTCCATTAGCAGCCCTGGGGAGACAGGGTCCCAAGTCCTAAGATGGCTGCTCCCACATCGTTGTTGGTGTGCTGGCAACCAATTAGATATTGCCTTGAGGGATGTTGGCTCTGTGGATCATCCGCGGTGTGAAATATTTATAGTTATACTAACCTTCATATCTTGAAAGCTACTGAACGGTTTTACACAAAATCATAAAAAGCACATTTTCTGGACCAAGATCTAGCTTTATGCCAAATTTTGTTTAATTCATTTGTGCCTAATTTCCTATAGACAAACAAATGGGGAAAATCATTTTGGGATCCCCCTTTATCCTAGACCCTGCTTGACAGATCACCCCAAAACATTCCAGGAAGGAGCTCAGATGGATGAGACTTTTTTGGGGAAAGTTTCATGTAGAATCATCAAATGGTGGCAAAGTTATTAGAAAACCTAAAAATTCAATTTGCTGTGGAAACGCGATCCTAACTATAACGACCCTGCAGTGATCACTGGGTAGTACATATTTATGTATATATTCACACATTATACTATACTGCTCAAAACGCCCAAAAAAAAGAAATGATAAAGCAAGTTAATGCATACCGAACAGGGGAGTGGTGCACCTCATTCCGCACAAAGTTCTACAGCACTTCTCCGAGAGATCGCAGTCTTGTTCCACAGAACAGTTTTTCAGTTTGGAGAAGTCAATCATGTACCAGGGGTTGGGCTTCCCATGAGGCCGGGCACCATCTTGCTGATTTTGAGGCCAGTGTTTGTTCGACTCAGGTAGACTGGGTTCAGGAGCAAATTCTTCTTCAAGCATCTTCTTCTGAAACTTTTGTAGCTCATCACTGTGCTTTCTGAAGTAGTCTTCAAAGCACATGCCAGGGTGCTGGACCTCCTGGTTTCCAGATTGTGCTATGTCAAAGAAAGAAGAAAAAGGCCCTCAACACACAGAATGTCACTTACATTTTTAATTTCTTAAAAAGCCCACAAAACCCAGCCAATGAAACACATTCAATGTGATCTTATGAGCCCCCTCTTTAAAAGAAGAACCTCAGCCCCTGACCAATGAAAGGAGTCACAGTGCCTACTCTCTTTTGAGCAACTGAAGCAAGATGTGGCAACTCTTAAACTGAACTCCACAGCTATCTACAGATTCGGCACTGGGTCACACACCCTGCAATTAACAAAGCAGCTAGTAGAACCCTGATGCCATTTGAAAAATAGCTCATCACAAAACATTACAACAAACATATCCTATCAGAATAAAGATCAGCAGGAGAATGGCCAAAAAACTATTAGTCAAACAAGAAGGAAAAACTCTATTTAAAAAGGACAAGAAATTCTCACCACAAGGGGCCGTCATAAAAATCTTGAGCCCAGTGAAACCTGTAGTAAATTGCACAAAAGCAAATATGCGTGATAAGTGCTTCAGTGAGTGTGCCCATGATGCTGGAGCCCTACAGGGGATGAGCCCTTTTTTCCCTTTCCCCAATAAACGAATAGTTCAGGCAGAAGCCCACCCCCATTAGTGATTGTATATTTATAGACAGCAGCCGCAGTATACCATCGCGTGGAAGCGAAGCTTTTACTCCAACTGATATTGTCTCTGACAGTAATACCAAAGGTAAGGAGGAAATTAAGTCAAACCTTGTATTTCAGCCAGCATTTGATGGAAGCTCTCCTTAGGGTAATGCACAGGTAGTAAGAACTAGAAGGCTCGAAACACAGCAGGTCAAATTTAATATTCTAAGTGATAAGTCGATTCTGTATAATTTAGCGGTGATGATGGCTCAGTTCTAAAAGGTCCAGAAGATATACCATTATAATCCATGCTATCTGGAAAGCTATGATTATTGGGTACCAACGTGTTCTTGATACCTATGCAAGGCCTGTAACACAACCATATTAAAGGGGGTGATGTTTGCTGATTGTCCATATTGCTCCACAAGTTAGAACAGTAACGGAAAGAAGAAATACATTCTGAGACTAAGACAAAGGATACTTTGCTCTTTAAATCACAAGATCATAATAAGACTGAGGATTTAGAGATGGGAAAAGCCTTTTGCAGATGTGGGTTTCCCATGAATCTGGCCCTGGCCTCAGCCAAGGCTTAGAAAAGGGCACATCTCCTGCTGAACTACTATCCCTAAATGTGCCTCAAGGACCACATGCCTTTGGGCAAGCCTTGATTTATAGTGTCGAATGTAGCAGAGCTTTTAAAGAAATTCAGAACTATTGCATGTCCCTTGAAAAGGACCCTCAAGATGCTCATACAATGTAGGACATTTATAACAGGTGAATAGAAAAAGTATTCCTAAATAAAGAATTGAATCAACTGATGTAAGAATCTTCCCAACCCCATGTTTGAGTGGTATATTATCACATAGAACCAGCAAGACCAATGCCTAGCAAGATAGCTTCTAAAACAGGGAAAGTGCTGGTCGAAGGGACAAACAAATGGGGCTGGGCTGAGAATTCAGGGACTGATCCCCAACTTATACTTGATGCCTTTAAGAGAGGAGTGTTGTATATACTCCTGCAGGGGACTGAAACTGCTATAAGCAGAATTAGTGCTGCAGTGAAAATAATATATTGATAAGCCCTGTTCTAACTACCATGCCTTGTTTCTGCTTGGAGGAGCAATTGGCCTGCCCTGCTCCTGTAGCAATAGGGTAACTGCATAGACCTGTTTTAAACCAGAACCAGCAGCCATAGGGTGACTGCATAGACTTGTTTGAATCCTGAACCAGCCCTCGCAAACATTTTGTAAACTAGACAAAACAGTTGAGACCATCAAATCAAGGGCAGTAAAAAGATTTAACACCCCCGAACAATGAGGACATCAAACTATTTTCTTTGAAAAAATTGGTGCGGGGATAGAGAATCTTGACTGTAGACAGAGGGGCATATTACCAACAATTAGCGGTATTTATCGCTAACGATGCTTAGCAACAAATTTTTTAATGCTAAGCATCGCCGGAAATTATCGCAGAGATAACTTGTATTAGCAAGGTTTATCTCAGAAGTGATAAAAATCCTCACGCTAACTGCCAAATGAGAGATTATCGCTGGAAAACCAACGATAATCTCTTGAAGTTTCACTAAAAATTGCGATTCCTTAAATGCAATTGCAAAATAAGGAATCGCAAATTTTGCAATTCCTTATTTTGCACCGGATTTTCATTCATACATCCCATTTAGCAAATTTGCATTCGCAAAGGCCGAAATTCTGCGAATTTCGGGCTTTGCAAATGCGAATTTGTATGATACATATGGCCCTTTGACAATAGTTGTGTATAACCTGAAGCACAAATCTTTGTACGCTTATCACGCCTTGACACTCAACACTTAGCACCTGCCTGAAACTGATTAATGTAGTTCTAGTTAAGGGGGTAATGAGCAGTACTTGGATGGAATTGTACTGCTTATTCCCCTCTTGTGCACACAGGTTCTACAGTAGCTCTGAGTACAAAACTACAAACAACAAGGCAGTAAGATCCACATTTACTAAAAAGTCATGCAATGCAGCAACACAAATTGCTGCTCTGCGCAGTGTCACAGGAAGAGTGCAGGTGCACTGAGTGCTAACCAGCGCCGATGCAGGCACCCTTGCACGATGGTGTAAATCTGCTTGCATTACAGCCAGGATTGTTTTTGTGCAGGATGTGATACCTTCCTGCACAAAAGCAACCCTTAGAGACACTTTCCTCTTTGTATGTGTACTGCCGAATGCAGCACAGGTAGAGAGATGAAGTAACGAGGAGAAATACACATTTTCTCCACATTGCACTACAGGGATGCCCCAAATTACATGAGTGGATGCGTGAGAACACCCATGCTCCACCTGAAGAAGGTCTTACCAAAGCAGACTGATGATAGGCAGCAGCTAGAGCTGTTTAGTTTTTACTCAAGATTTACTAAGCCTCGCAAGGTGCCTTTCGTGGCTTGTAAATCTGACTTATACACTTGCAGTACCTTGCGTGACGGAAGTGCAACAAAAGCCCTTTATGGAACTGGGTCTAAGAAGAAAGTTTATGCAGTTTACCGTGGTTATCAGTGGCGGTATCATTTGCTTTAGCAATGCTTTGTCGGACTGCAGACAGCACACCTCGATGGTTTCACTCCTTCCTGGCTGGTCACTCAGGTGAGATCAGGGCCCCTGAGATGCAAGATCATTAGCACGGACTGTGGAGTTGTTCTGGGTCTTCCCTGTCCCCTGCACTGTATGATATTCATATTTAATATTTCTCAATCTGTTCAAAGGTGGTCAGTTGTCTGTCAAAATCGTTACTTTTTTTTTTTTGCAGAGTTTTATATAGCACGAACTAGACCCGAACCGAATCAGGTATCAGAGCGCTTTACATAGCACCAGTTACGTTACATGAGGACACACATTCATTTTAGGCACGGGGAGATTACCCCCCAGATTCATCAAAGTCATGTTTTGCGAGTCCTTAATAGCGAATTTTAAGGATTCACTATTAAAGACTTGCAAAACGGGATGCATGTAGAAATCGCAATATTTTTAGCGATTTCTACTGTGTCCTTATTTGCGATTCGCTAATTGCTAATCGCAAATAAGGAATGACTTTCCCATTCATTCCTATGGGCCTAAAGGCCTAGAGGAATGAATGGGGAGTCATTCCTCATTTGCGATTCGCAATTAGCGAATCGCAAATAAGGAAGAAATTTCGAGGGTGCCAGGGTGTCCAAAGGACACCCTGTTGCACCCCTGAAATGGTAATGTATACTGGTGTTGCGCACATACATGTCCCAAGGACATGTGTGTGTGTAACATACAACTTAGAAAAATGCACTAAAGTGCATTTGTCTAAGTTTTTGCTATTTACCACGTAGTCAGACTTCGCGGTAAATAGCGGCCCCAGATTGCGAATTCGCAATTTTGAAATGGTTCATGCATTGCATTTAAGGAATCTCTAATTGAGATTTCTTAAATGCAAATAATCGCAATGTAGCGATTTCTAACATTGGGATTTTTGCATTTGGGATGATGCATCCCAAATGCAAAAATACCGCTCGCAAAGGGCCAGATTCTCAGAATCTGGCCCTTTGGAGCAGTATTTTTGATACCCCTGAATGTGCTGATTCTGCACAGCCCTTTGTTGGTCCCAGAAAAGGGCCAGATTCTCAGAATCTGGCCCTTTGCGAGCGGATTTTGGTTTGATGAATCTGGCCCTAAGTGATTAAACGTTATGCTGCATTGTCTGGGAAACGAACCAGGGCCTCGTGCGTGGCAGGCGAGAATTCTACCACTGAACCACCAATGCCTCGCTACTGAAGGCATCTCTGGTCTTAATGAACTCTCAACAGTTTCCCAACAATCTTTAGATCTTGAAGCTTCTAACACTGAACTCACCATCCTTGTCCAAATTGAATCTAGTCTCTCCCCGAAAACTATGATCTTCTTCTCCAAAATGCATAAAAATGTAAACGTCTTTGCAAGACTTATAATGCTGACTCCTCCTTGGAGCCACGACCAGTGCAGTGTTCAGCAGCTATTATATCCATCTGCAAAAAGGAAACCAAATTCCCTCTGCCGTAAAAAGGGGATCAGAATAGTTAGAACCCCTGTAACCTCTGACCAGAGTGCTCTACATGCTATACTCAGTTCATCTTAATCTGACTTCAAAGGACACAAAATGAAGCTGTTGTAGCCAACAGGGCACTTAGGAAAAGAGAGATCCTTTCCTCAGTTTGCAGAGCAGTACATCGACTTTGAGTGTTTTCCAAATTTGCGTCTAGGTGGCATGCCTCAGCTTTTAAAGTCTCAAGCACAAGGCCCATCAGTACCTCAGCTGCAGGTTAGAGCTTCATCACCCAGGTCCTAAATTTAGTATGATGATATACCACTATTAATAGTGCCAAAGTAAAGTTTTCTCAGCACAGGTCCCTTATGTGTTCAATTCTATCCCTCTTAACATTAGGCCCTCACCCTTACTTTCCACCTTCAAGGAACATATGGAGATCAGCCTGTGTGGATGGGCAGGACTTTCATGGCCACCTCTTAGTGGTACAGCTGAGAACAGCTCAATATATAAGTGATGTCTGTTGTTGTTGATGGACATGATGATACCTCCAGCCTCTACATCCTTCTTTGGTCTCCCAGAAAGTTCCTTATCAGCATCGAAGGACTTACCGGCAGGTAGAACATAGGCCGCAGCCAGGGTCAGCAAGGATGAAAAGAGAAGAATCTTCATAGCAGCCGAGCAGGGAGTACAGTCTCAGTATCTGTAGGTGGAAGAGAGAAGATCTGAGCTCCTTTCACCACTGAACAGGGTAAGGCAGGCCACTATATATAGGACGTTGACAGCTTTATCGAGTAGGAAATTCGATGAAAGACGCACATCGATTATAGGATTATTCCATCCCATCGAATCTGAACAGCAGCAGTATGTTTCTCCTTTTGATGTAGGCTTAACCTTTGCATCTGTTACAGCAGCCAAGACTTACATAAGGTGAGATATGAGCACCAAGAATGGGCTTCTGTGTCTCAGGCAGAAGGACCCAGTGTGGAAATCAAACATTGTTTTCATTCTTATGATGCACCTCCACCATTCACACTGTGATCTGGAGCTTGCAGTCAGATTTTATGTTTTAGTTTAAAAATATTTTATTGAATGTATAGCAAAGTACATCTTATCATAATATAAAAATGTATAATAATTTATATTTGAGTACACTAGGAAAATTGAGATTTTGAAATTGACTGATATATAAAACAGGAAACCAGATGTCATTTCAATCATATAAGGAACAATTTGTACTCAAATACCTTTACTTACGAGGAAAAGAAACAAACAGAACGTCATTTTATACATTTCTAAGAGGTGTAAATAGGGAGAAAGAAGAAGAGAAAGAAGGAGGGAATATGCAAATAGTAATGCATAGCCTCTATATTGAGAGTGTGAAAATTAAATGCAAAACATCTAAGTAAGAAATAAGAAAAATCAAGGAGGGTTATTCATCAGTTTTCATTTTAATAACTTTCCTCTGTAAACAAGATACTTTCAGATGACAATTTTTGATGGGAATGGAAGATAAGAGGTATGTGTCCTAAATGAAATCATATGCCATTTACTGTCACACTATGCATTCAGGAACCCATTACATGAAATATGTATTTAAAAATCTTTAACCCCTTCGACGCTGATGACGAGCTGGGCTCGTCATGAGGTAGCCTCCTCGCACGCTCATGACGAGCCCAGCTCGTCACGTAAAGTGCGATTTTAAAAAACCCAGCGTACGGGCGGAATTCCGCCCGCACGCATGCGGTTAAAGCTAGCCACATACCAAGTTACAGACCAGTGATCTGATTAGGTAGGTGTATGGTGTGGAAGTGCAATAGGTTGAGATAGTGTCAAGGGCCTTATGTGCAAGTAATTTGCAGACACGCTTTAACAGTAGCGGTGACTATTCCTAACTATGATATGAGTGAACGAGGGCAATGCTGGAGGGCATATGCTGAGCAGGTATGCCAGGCATCAGGATGATTTATCAGACAAACTGCTCTCAGGAGAAAGCATGCAGAGTGTATTAAGCCATTGGTATTTGCAATGTTGTCTGCAAACCCCTTTATGTTTCTGAAATAAATAAATTTAGTGAACAGCACTCCGCAGTGATCATACAATCAATGCTTGGGTGTAGGAGAGTGCCTCTGTTGACATGGTTAGCCTCCACTTTTTGCCTGATTCATGATGTGATTTTGAATGTAAATGTACTGGATCCCTACTAACCAGGCTATCATTGCCAGATCTCTTTCCTAAAACTATACCAGCATTGGCACCACGTTAGCACCCCCTGCAAGACCCTAGTAAATGGTACTTCTTGTGCATGAAAAGGGCCTTCTTGTGCCTGAAAAGGCCCTCTAGGATTGCAGCTCAAATTGTGCCACGCTAAGAACAACTAACCAACACCATGCAAACTGCCATTGTATGATGGTGTCTTTGTGCAGAGAAAACTGTAAAGTCAACGTGGCACAAAGCCCTGTGTGCCATGCCCACATACACTGCATGAGATATAGGTAAGTCATATCTACTGCAGTCCTTACAGCCCTAAGGCAGGGTACACTATATCCCACATGTATCAAAGTCCATTTTTGGATACTCTAAGTGCACAGGGAAAACATAGAGAGTACAGGCTGGATTCTATGCATTATGAGTTTCCTACCTCCATGATGCCTTCACTATACCTGAAGAAGTTTGCACCAAACATCTCATCTTAAGAAATTGTCACTGTTGTCAGTGTTGGATTTATTAATAAATGCACAAAAGAGGCCCTTTTAGAGGGTCCGATGAAAACCTACCGAGCACCAGTGTGGTCTCTGACTAGTCTTAGCCAGTCTATCACCTCCAGACATGTGTCTGACCTCATGGGGTGAGCAGGGCTCTCAGAGGCCAAAAACAAAGCCTTCTCATGGCAGAGGGGCTTTACACCTCCACCAGGCTGGGAGGTCCTGCCAAGGCGGGCAGATTCAAATGTGATGCATCCTTTCAAATGTAACCCAGGAATCTCCAGATAGTGGAGAATCCCCCCCCCCCCATTTCCTGATCACTTTTTGGAAAAGAGGCAAGAAAATTAATTAGATTGTGGGGGAGCCCACATTCAGCCATTACCACCCCTAAAGTGGGGTAGGCGACGTGGACACTACTTTTACAATTCCTCGATCTTATGATGGTAGGAAGTCAACCTATCAGGGCTAGTTAGCGCCCCTTCTCACAGGAAGTGGTCACATAGAAGGTGTAGACACCCTAAAGGTAGGCAGCCATTGACTACTACCTGTCATTCTCTTTGGCACCCTTTAATATAGAATTTATGTGGCATCCGTGGACCATGAATTTATATTCATCTGACCTAATAAGAGAGGAGTGGACAAAGAAGAGCTGCTCACCCGAGAATCAAAGACCTGCTGTCGGAAATTGATGCCAAACCCTGCTGGCTTCTTCCAGGACTTAACAATTGTGCTGTAGTGTCTTGTCCTGCAACTGTGAGGTCTCAAAGAACCCCAGAGCGCCAACAGCCATTGACCAATTGCCGAGAACCTACCTTGGAGTAGAGGAGTTACACCCCTCCAGGCTGCAGGCATCGAATCGTGAAGTCCGGTTTACCAATCTGCTGCTCCCCGGTGACTCCATTGCAGCACTCAAGCCAGAAGAGGTAATTCAGCTCCAGAGGGTCAGATCTGCCCCACCCAAGTGAGAGTACTTCAGGATCTACCGGAACCATGCCAATATCTGGGGTAGTAGGCCCCCAATGCCAAAGACTGAGAAGAAAGAGTCCAATTTGGGCTCCAACTGCCCAGGATGTAGACAACCATAGAGGGAGTTTGAGACTCCTGAGACCCACTTTGTGTGTTGCCCAGCTGTCCTTGAATCATCTCTGCAACCTGCCTGCCCCTGAACGGGAGTACTATTTCGACACACACCACTTGTCTGCCTTATCTGCTCTACAACCAGCTGTTCTCCAATGGTGCTGGGGTCCTTGCGACCTGCTCCCTCGTGTTGGGCCCCCAGACTTTCCTTTAACTTCTCTGCAGCATGTTTTCACGTGGCTCGCTTCTTCATAACTCATGGGCTGCCAGGAACCTCAGCACCCTGCTCCCAGCCACATCTAGGACACTCCCGAACTTCTGCTGTAGGAACATTCGACCTGGCCCTGCTACTGATCTAGATCCAGAAGGTGAATCGCGAGAACTCACTGTGGGATTTTATATGCTTTTTCCTCCCATTGACTTCCATTATGCATAATTGCACACAACAGTGATTTATTTTGCAAACTTTGAAACATCATAGTTTGAAAAGTACTTACATGAGAATGAATTCCTTTGGCTGAAAAACTATATAAAAATCGATGTGTTTTTACAAATTGGTCTTGGATTTATTCTTGAGTGTGTGTCTCATTTATAGAGTAGAATAAATGCTTAGCACTACCCTCTGAGAAGCCTAACTGCTAGCCCACACTCCCACAAAAGAGTGTTAGTATTATATACTTTTGTTTCGGTATACCAGTAACGGATGCACTGGACCTTCCACAATGTACTTCATTTTAGTGCTCTATATGAAGTGCCAGCCTCCTACACTTCTATCAAAGGCCATTATTAGTCAATGATCAATTATAATATCAGGTCCTTATTAAAAGAGAGTCTCTTTTAAAGCAATAGCCTTGTGTAATAAAATTCTTATTCTCCCAGCCACAATCTTAGATCTTCCAGAGCCAAGTTGGCTATGGTGTCTTTTCTGAAAAAAGTCCGAATGAGTGGTTGCCCCTTTGGCTTTTGGGCAGCCAAGATGTTGAACACAATAGTCCCTTACCTTAGGATGGAATCTTTGGAAATAGCCTTCCGTAAGATGCTTAAAACCCGGTTATTTCAGATGCAGTAAGATCATTGGTGGAGCACCCCAGTCCAGTAAGGCTTGTCACAAGTGCAAACTTAGGTTTGGCAGTAGGTAGGAAGGCCAATCCTAGCACGAGGACACGCCTCTGGGAGTAACCATGCACTTTAAAAATGTAACGAGTATTATTATTGTTGTTGTTGCTGCCAGCAATGTTGAGCCCAATAATATCCCTGATTTACTTCCTTTTGATTTAGCATTTTCTGTGTTCTTGTACATTAGGGCCCAGATTCTCAAAGAATCACGGAATGCAGCGCAGCAGCCAAAAAGCATTGCTGTGTTACATGACAGGGAAGGAGAAGGAGAGCTCCATATTCACAGAGATATGGATCTTTCCTCTCCTCTCCCTATCGCCGGTGCTGATTTCAGCTGCAGTGCGCCAGGCACACACCTTAGTGCCATATTGCTAGGATTCTTGCCTGAGTCTAGCATAGGTTTTTGTAAAGGAAGGGTACCCTTCCTGTACAAAACAATTTACGTAGACATGCCTAAAAGCGTTTCCTACATTGTATGTGTGCTGTAGAGTGCAGCACACATGCAGTCACAGTTAATGTTTGGTGCTAAACCCTGTCTACTAATGTTAGTATATAGGGTTTAGTGTAAAAAAAAACTGGTTGGTTTCATTTGGAACGCCCATGTACCACCCATGTGGAGAAGTGTGGCTCAATGGTTAAAGCGGCAGACCCTGATGCAGAGGTCTAGCCCGGGACCAGGGTTCAATTCCCTGCCTCGGCGGGTCTTGGGCTCACAATTCCATGGACCTGATAATTCTCGCCTCAGTACCTATTCCAATCATGGAGTCCCACTCTGCAACTCTGGGCAATAGCTTGCTTAATCTCCACAACGCAAAGGGTGCCTGGCCTCCACCTTGGGGGTGCCCAGGAGTGGACACCTCACAGGGAAAGCCAGGATGGGTTCCACAGCGGTATTCGTACAAGCGCCTTGAGACCCTTGCGGGTGAGTAGTGCGCTATACAAGTATCAATTTACATTTTACATTTACATGTAATGCCCACTTGGCGCTAAGTAATGAAAAACTGTGTTTGGTGCTACTTTGTGTTACTTTTGGGTACTTTCCAGGCAAAATAAGTTTTGCACTGGAAAGTGAATCCGAAAAAAATATATTTTGTGCTGGTCAGTGTCACTTTTGTGACGCTAACGCAATGAAAAAATTAAGAATCTCCTCCTATCTGTTACACTTTTGAGGTACTGTCCTAGAAAGTTCAGAGCAACACTTGGTATGCTTTGAGTATGGACCCCCAGAGAGATTAAGCACCTTTGAACAGAACATTTTGGACATCATCAATGTACTTGTGTGTCGCAATCCTCCCCTCCTGATTATGGATCCTGTTGTCGACATGTTCACCAACTTCCTCTTTTACACTCATGGCCAACAAAAGAGATCCTGGTCACCAATGACTTGACAATGGGGGGCCTGTGATCAGCTAATTTCAATCTTTGCAAGAGCATTTAAGGTTTTGGCTTGCTTGGAGAGGCTACAATGGCTGAGAACTAGGCCTGACACGTCAACTGTGTAGAGGCAAGCGCCATTTATTCCTCTGTCATAAATATGACAAAATGGGATTTCTCTTCATCATTAAACCAAATTATTTGTGTTCACTTGTGTCACTTATGCAAAGACAGTTTGTGCTTTTGTTCAAGCTTTTGGGTTTTTTATTTACCAGACTGGTACCTGCTCCAAAGAATCCCTTTCCAGCCCAGATGTGAGCCTCCCTGCTTTTGGGAGCTGACAATCTGCAGATAAGTGCAGGGACAGTGGTACCCATGGTCTTTTAACAACACAGGGGGATCTGTCTGTCACTCTCAATGACATATTGAGTGATGCATTGAAAAACTGTATGCTGGTGCACAGGTGAAACTGCAAGAGCATTTAAGGTTTTGGCTTGCTTGGAGAGGCTACAATGGCTGAGAACTAGGCCTGACACGTCAACTGTGTAGAGGCAAGCGCCATTTATTCCTCTGTCATAAATATGACAAAATGGGATTTCTCTTCATCATTAAACCAAATTATTTGTGTTCACTTGTGTCACTTATGCAAAGACAGTTTGTGCTTTTGTTCAAGCTTTTGGGTTTTTTATTTACCAGACTGGTACCTGCTCCAAAGAATCCCTTTCCAGCCCAGATGTGAGCCTCCCTGCTTTTGGGAGCTGACAATCTGCAGATAAGTGCAGGGACAGTGGTACCCATGGTCTTTTAACAACACAGGGGGATCTGTCTGTCACTCTCAATGACATATTGAGTGATGCATTGAAAAACTGTATGCTGGTGCACAGGTGAAACTCCATCACTCACAAGTACCAGTTAATATCGACCAATGGCGAATAATGTATGAAGATCAAAATGTGTATGGCTGATTGTTATGACTGACCCATGGCACTCTCACTCTTTGTGAAGATCATAAAAGCTCCCTGAGAGAGGCACTAATGCTGCTTCTTGCCATATCTGAAGTAAGTTATACACCACTTGAAAGATGGAGATCTGACAAAAAAAAGAGGCCAAAAAATAACAGCAATACAAAAATATTGGGAAGGCAACATGTATGTAATGCTGATGAAGAGTTCAATTTAACCGAATAAAAAAATTGAGTAAAAAAAATACAGTGAGGACACACTTTGCCTCTGAACCAGCGCCATATTAAATATGCGTGTGCCATATTATAAATGAGGGCTGTTGGAAATGGGATCCCCGGCTGACCAGGACTTTCGCCAAAGTCAGTCAGAGACCACCACACCCAAGTCAGGGCAAGGGAGTTACACGCCAAGATAACCCCTACTCACCCTCTAGGTAACGTGGCGCGAGCAGCAAGGCTAAACTTGGAGGCGATGTAGGCTAAGTATTTGCGCACGCACCCCAGCAACAACAACCAAAGGCCCACCACAAAGGAAACTCCACACAAGGTTATATAAAAATAGCCTTTCTATTACACCAAAACACATTAGATAAAACACACACTTTACAATGTGCCAGGGGCACGGGCAGAATTTACAGGGGATTATTTACAAGACAGGGCCACCTGGACCACTGTCAGGAATCAGCACTTTTAGAAGTAACAATACCATACTTGTAGGCCTAGAACTTAGAACATAGCCTATCAGACAGTACCTTCCGTCCTGGTTGCACGGGATAATGCGAGTGACCTCCTTAGTAAGCTTGAGCGGGCGACCCAGCGAAGCGGCGCGGCTCAGGGGAGAGCGGCGCTGCTCGAGGCTTGGACGGGCTGCCGGCACGGTACAAGCGTTTCTCTGGGGCGACCAATGTGTGCGGCTCAGAAGAGGAGGGGGAGGCAGGATGCGGGCGACCCAGCGAAGCGGCGCGGCTCAGGGGAGAGCGGCGCTGCTCGAGGCTTGGACGGGCTGCCGGCACGAGCTGCCGAGGGGAACGAGCGAGGCACACTTCAGCAAGGCCCCAGGGGCCCAGGGAGATCAGACAAGTCCCATCAATTTGGCAGGGAAGGCACCATAGAGTCCACTGGTCCTGGGACTCTGGTCAGGGGGCAAGCTTAGTATCAAGCCCTTGGGATCACTTATAACAGAAGATCACTGTAACACAAAATAGGACATAAAGCACAAAACCAGTACCCACTGGTAACTGGTAAGTCCCCCCTACGCAATCCTAACCACCCTAGGAACAGGTCACGCAGGGAACCAGGACCTTACTAGCACCACCTGCACTAGCAAGAACAACCACCTCAGTATCACAATACACATAGGGGCATAGACCTGGGGACAAAACACATGATGCAGAACCTACATTCAGCGGTGTAAGGAACACATGACGCATCAACACACGTTCAGCGGTGTAAGGAACAGGGCACATAATGTATCAACAACACATTCAGAGGTGCAGAACACAGGGTGCGCAAAACATACTACACATTGTACATTTCCTAACACCCAAAAGCAATAGGACATAGATCATAACAGCATCTAAACCTTTAGCGTAGAACTCACAAAGTCCAGGTTGCGCCACTGCGTCAAGACCTAAACGTAGCAGCTGCCCACAAAGTGCTGGGCAGCTGAGGGACAGAACAGGGGGCCTAAACGCTGCAGCTGGCACTAAGTGCTGCGCAGCTGGGGAAGGCCAGGGATGAAGGAGTGCGCCTCACTCCTAAAGTCCAGAACATGTCCCTAGGGAAAGAAATACCTACACGGTGCAGCTGCCCACTAATTGCTGGGCAGCTGGGGAACAAATCTGCGACAGGGGCCCTCATTGGCCCCTCAGGAAGCAAAATTGTGCAAACGGGGAGCCTTCTAGGCTCTAGAACATACATAGGCGCAGTTTGGAGCCCACTAGGCCTTCAAATTAAGCAATGCCCCATAGCCTCTCTGGGCTCGAGCAAATGTGGGGCCAATGTTGGAGTCCCCCCTCCGGGGACTCAAAATCAATGAACTGCCCTCAAGAGCCTCTGTGGCTCTTCAAACAACTGTGGCGCCTTCTTGAGCCTCTCTGGGCTCTATCAAAGAATGCGGGGACCGAACCTCGCAGGCTCGCCGGGGCAAAAGGTAGGCAGAGACCCTCTCGGGGACTCGATATCACGGGGGACCCCCACGAGCCTCTCTGGGGCTCCAAAACACTCTGTAGGCACTCACCGGTCTCGCGGCGGCTGGGGGGAAGGAGAGCTCCCGCTCCTCGGGGCTCTCCTGTGCTGCGGTCTGGACTGCTTGGCCGGGGCTCCCTCCATTACATTGGAGCCCCTCAACACCGGCGCTGCACTTGGCTGGCTGCCCCGGGCTCTCCTCACCTCACAGGAGCCCCGGGCGGCCATTGCTCCGCCTCAATCCTCTTCCGGTCGGCGGCAGCCAATCCCAGCGCGGCGGCGGGCGGGACTTCCTCCGGCAAACCGGAAGTCCCGCCTACAGTCAGGCGCGATGCCGCCTGACTTCCTGGTTTTGCCCGCGGCTGCGGCGGTGATTTCTCGGGGGTATTTACGAGGGGTGGCACCCTCGAGATTAAAATAAACAGCGAGGTGGGCACTCGCTCGTTTTAAGTAATAAACGGGCAAATAACGCCGGGTGGGCACCGGCTGAGATCAATAGCGCGTCCAAGCGCTCAAAGGCAAATAAAGCGCTCGCCCAGCGCTAGGCACACAGAATACCGCTCTCCTGCACCAGGGGTCAATGGAAAGCGCTCCCAAGCGCTAGGAAGGAAAATACAGCGCTCCCAGCGCTATGAAGGCACAAAAAGCCACAAAGTCCTTCAGGAGGTGGTCATCAGAAGTCCAGGGGCTGGGCAGGGCTCAGGGAGGCAAGCCATCCCTGAGCCCAAGCAGCAGCACGCCCCTGGCAAGATTCAAGCAGCAAACAAAAACATTTTCATGGGTTCACAGTCCCTCTTTTATACACCTTTTCCCTTTGTCTTTAGGTGCAGGGTGGGGGCAGAACCAGTCGCAGCTGGTTCTGGAGCACTCTTGATGGCCCAACCACCCATTCTATTCACTGGCAGGGCTTGGGTCATCAGTCACACCACAGGGGGGCGGAGCCAGCATTGTGTGGGGAAAACCCAGCCCATCCAGGACACAGGTACACTCCTCCCACACATCACTCATGCTAATCTCCCACTCACCACCGGGGCAGACCCACACAGACTTCCTGGAGCCTGGCATCCCAGCCAGCTCCAGCCAATCACACGCCAGCACCCTCACAGCACACGTACAGCCATGTCTAGAAATGGCGCTTCCCTTCTAGACACATACATGCTGCATACACCATCTCGCAGCATTCACTTCCCCGAGTTCACACATACCAAACTTGACCATGCACACCTCACGCATCAGGAACTACCAGGGACACAGACATTCCCCATGCATTCCTATGGGAGGGCAGGCCAATCTCACACACGCACTCAGGGAGAGCACGCACTTTACACTGCGCCACAGTGTCAAAGTGCGCAAAGGACAGAAATCACTATAATTTAAGGCAAAAAGTTCAGGGGTGAACCTGCCACAAGGCCCAAGTCCAACACAACCCCCTTCCAGCCAAAACGCAGGGGAGACCAATCACCACCGTGATGGACTTCCCTGCTTGGGGCGATAGAACACGGACGCGGGCCCGCACTGCAGGGACACCCTCCGGTTCTACGCCAAGTTAATCCATAAGACAAGCACATCCTTAAAAAAACAGGCCCAACTAGGCTACCCCACTGGTACTCCTTAGTTGTCCACGGCTAGGACCAGGCCCTAGGCCACCTAGATACCACTGGTCCTTGCCAATACACAGAGTGGGGGGTAGTAACCCCTGGCCTGCACTAGCCATTCTCCACTCCCTCTCAGTGTAGTTCCAAACTACCACTGATCCTCCAACCTAGGGTCCGCACCCTCAGGCTGACCAGAGGTCACAGGCAAGATTGCCCCACCCTACCTCTACTTCTGAAGCACCCTCCAGAACACAACTCTCCCACCGGGAGTCCACATTCACCGGATGCACAGGGGTCAGACTCCCTCTGACCCCCTTCCAGAGTTCTGCACCCTCCCACTGTAGAACAGGGTCCCTCCACTTAAGGTAGGCCCCACCTGCTCTCAGGGTAGTACCACAACACTCAGCCAAGAACCCTAAAGATCCCTGCTAGGCCTGTACCACTCCTTCTGGGAAACACAGGGTCTCTTCACTTAAGATGAGCCCCACCTGTGTTCACAGGGGTACCCCTAGAAGACAAACCGGCCAGGACACTGGCTACAGTCGCCCTGCCGTCCAGGACAGGCAACACCTGAACCTGGCTCCCTAACCCAGGGACGCTACCCTTTGGTTAGATGCCTGGCACACCAGGACTTCTACAAGTTGAAAACAAAAATCTAAGACTTTCTCTCCTCCTTCAGCAGCAAGGCAACCACTGCAGGTCAATACCCCATACAGCTTACCTGGTTCCTTCTCTTCAGGCAGGAGTTCCCTCTTGTAACTTCAGGACACTACATACAGTTGCCCTTACGTCCAGATCCGGAAACACCGGCTACTGGCTCCCCAACCAAGGGACGTACCTCTTTGGTCAGATGCCTGGCGCACCAGGACTTCCTTGAGGGTGACACAACTAATGTGTCGTGTACCAGTCTGCCTGACACTCAGGACAGAAGTGGCATCACCATGGTCACTCACTGGCGACACAACCCTTCCGGCTGGCCCCTGACCCACTGGCTCTTCCACTGGGGAATCTATCCCCCTCGCACCCCTCCATCTGGACTTCTGCACCCTCCCAACTGGAGTGGCACTGCCAGACACCAGAACTACTGGAACCCTGGTTACAGAGGTTCCACGTTCTCCAGACACTCTGGAAGATCCTCCTCAAATGACCTATTGGTACAGCCTAGGCCCCGACCTGATGTTCCCTTCAGAAACATTCCAGGCCCTGACACTGGGTTTCGGGCACCTGGAGACATGAAGTCCCACCCACTCCTTCTCCTCTTGAGACAGGACGTGAGCCCCTACACCGAGACCTAGCTGGGCTACACTGAACCTCTTCCACCACGCAGGGCTGGAAGACACCTCAGACACTCCTTTTGGAATCACTCCATCCCCTATGCCTCTCTCCTCCCAGAACATTACCAACTCCAAAATTCTGTCTCTCAACAGACCACAGAAATCAAAAAGCAGGCTCCACTATCTGCAGACGTTCTTGGGAAAAGTTCAACACACAGGACTTAAATATCTGAGCAAAACTAGCATTCAGAAAGCTCCCCATCCAGAGAACTCACAAACACGTCCAGTGCCACACACCATTCATCCACACACACCCCTCCCCAGACTGGTAAGGCAGTTTCTACCACCCCTGACTTCTCAACCTGACCACACTTGACACAGGTACCATTACTCCAGGGCAGGGACGGGGGACACATGCACTGGACACACTTATGCTGCCACCACTGGATCCCACCCTTCTGGTGAATCCAGAAAACACACTGCACTTAGGGGGATGATCTACCCTCCCGAGCTAGGGACACCTAACTCAAAGTGCACAAGAAACACATTTCCACAGAAATGACATTTTCAGCAAACTTAAACAATAATCCCCAAAATGTTTTTATCTAAAATGCAGAGTTTTGTGGTGTAGCCAGCTGCTACTAAGGTACAACGCAAACACAAATCCTTATCCCACCGCTGCCACCAATGTTGGAAATGGGATCCCCGGCTGACCAGGGCTTTCGCCAAAGTCAGTCAGAGACCACCACACCCAAGTCAGGGCAAGGGAGTTACACGCCAAGATAACCCCTACTCACCCTCTAGGTAACGTGGCGCGAGCAGCAAGGCTAAACTTGGAGGCGATGTAGGCTAAGTATTTGCGCACGCACCCCAGCAACAACAACCAAAGGCCCACCACAAAGGAAACTCCACACAAGGTTATATAAAAATAGCCTTTCTATTACACCAAAACACATTAGATAAAACACACACTTTACAATGTGCCAGGGGCACGGGCAGAATTTACAGGGGATTATTTACAAGACAGGGCCACCTGGACCACTGTCAGGAATAAGCACTTTTAGAAGTAACAATACCATACTTGTAGGCCTAGAACTTAGAACATAGCCTATCAAACAGTACCTTCCGTCCTGGTTGCACGGGATAATGCGAGTGACCTCCTTAGTAAGCTTGAGCGGGCGACCCAGCGAAGCGGCGCGGCTCAGGGGAGAGCGGCGCTGCTCGAGGCTTGGACGGGCTGCCGGCACGGTACAAGCGTTTCTCTGGGGCGACCAATGTGTGCGGCTCAGAAGAGGAGGGGGAGGCAGGATGCGGGCGACCCAGCGAAGCGGCGCGGCTCAGGGGAGAGCGGCGCTGCTCGAGGCTTGGACGGGCTGCCGGCACGAGCTGCCGAGGGGAACGAGCGAGGCACACTTCAGCGAGGCCCCAGGGGCCCAGGGAGATCAGACAAGTCCCATCAATTTGGCAGGGAAGGCACCATAGAGTCCACTGGTCCTGGGACTCTGGTCAGGGGGCAAGCTTAGTATCAAGCCCTTGGGATCACTTATAACAGAAGATCACTGTAACACAAAATAGGACATAAAGCACAAAACCAGTACCCACTGGTAACTGGTAAGTCCCCCCTACGCAATCCTAACCACCCTAGGAACAGGTCACGCAGGGAACCAGGACCTTACTAGCACCACCTGCACTAGCAAGAACAACCACCTCAGTATCACAATACACATAGGGGCATAGACCTGGGGACAAAACACATGATGCAGAACCTACATTCAGCGGTGTAAGGAACACATGACGCATCAACACACGTTCAGCGGTGTAAGGAACAGGGCACATAATGTATCAACAACACATTCAGAGGTGCAGAACACAGGGTGCGCAAAACATACTACACATTGTACATTTCCTAACACCCAAAAGCAATAGGACATAGATCATAACAGCATCTAAACCTTTAGCGTAGAACTCACAAAGTCCAGGTTGCGCCACTGCGTCAAGACCTAAACGTAGCAGCTGCCCACAAAGTGCTGGGCAGCTGAGGGACAGAACAGGGGGCCTAAACGCTGCAGCTGGCACTAGGTGCTGCGCAGCTGGGGAAGGCCAGGGATGAAGGAGTGCGCCTCACTCCTAAAGTCCAGAACATGTCCCTAGGGAAAGAAATACCTACACGGTGCAGCTGCCCACTAATTGCTGGGCAGCTGGGGAACAAATCTGCGACAGGGGCCCTCACTGGCCCCTCAGGAAGCAAAACTGTGCAAACGGGGAGCCTTCTAGGCTCTAGAACATACATAGGCGCAGTTTGGAGCCCACTAGGCCTTCAAATTAAGCAATGCCCCATAGCCTCTCTGGGCTCGAGCAAATGTGGGGCCAATGTTGGAGTCCCCCCTCCGGGGACTCAAAATCAATGAACTGCCCTCAAGAGCCTCTGTGGCTCTTCAAACAACTGTGGCGCCTTCTTGAGCCTCTCTGGGCTCTATCAAAGAATGCGGGGACCGAACCTCGCAGGCTCGCCGGGGCAAAAGGTAGGCAGAGTCCCTCTCGGGGACTCGATATCACGGGGGGCCCCCACGAGCCTCTCTGGGGCTCCAAAACACTCTGTAGGCACTCACCGGTCTCGCGGCGGCTGGGGGGAAGGAGAGCTCCCGCTCCTCGGGGCTCTCCTGTGCTGCGGTCTGGACTGCTTGGCCGGGGCTCCCTCCATTACATTGGAGCCCCACAACACCGGCGCTGCACTTGGCTGGCTGCCCCGGGCTCTCCTCACCTCACAGGAGCCCCGGGCGGCCATTGCTCCGCCTCAATCCTCTTCCGGTCGGCGGCAGCCAATCCCAGCGCGGCGGCGGGCGGGACTTCCTCCGGCAAACCGGAAGTCCCGCCTACAGTCAGGCGCGATGCCGCCTGACTTCCTGGTTTTGCCCGCGGCTGCGGCGGTGATTTCTCGGGGGTATTTACGAGGGGTGGCACCCTCGAGATTAAAATAAACAGCGAGGTGGGCACTCGCTCGTTTTAAGTAATAAACGGGCAAATAACGCCGGGTGGGCACCGGCTGAGATCAATAGCGCGTCCAAGCGCTCAAAGGCAAATAAAGCGCTCGCCCAGCGCTAGGCACACAGAATACCGCTCTCCTGCACCAGGGGTCAATGGAAAGCGCTCCCAAGCGCTAGGAAGGAAAATACAGCGCTCCCAGCGCTATGAAGGCACAAAAAGCCACAAAGTCCTTCAGGAGGTGGTCATCAGAAGTCCAGGGGCTGGGCAGGGCTCAGGGAGGCAAGCCATCCCTGAGCCCAAGCAGCAGCACGCCCCTGGCAAGATTCAAGCAGCAAACAAGAACATTTTCATGGGGTCACAGCCCCTCTTTTATACACCTTTTCCCTTTGTCTTTAGGTGCAGGGTGGGGGCAGAACCAGTCGCAGCTGGTTCTGGAGCACTCTTGATGGCCCAACCACCCATTCTATTCACTGGCAGGGCTTGGGTAATCAGTCACACCACAGGGGGGCGGAGCCAGCATTGTGTGGGGAAAACCCAGCCCATCCAGGACACAGGTACACTCCTCCCACACATCACTCATGCTAATCTCCCACTCACCACCGGGGCAGACCCACACAGACTTCCTGGAGCCTGGCATCCCAGCCAGCTCCAGCCAATCACACGCCAGCACCCTCACAGCACACGTACAGCCATGTCTAGAAATGGCGCTTCCCTTCTAGACACATACATGCTGCATACACCATCTCGCAGCATTCACTCCCCCGAGTTCACACATACCAAACTTGACCATGCACACCTCACGCATCAGGAACTACCAGGGACACAGACATTCCCCATGCATTCCTATGGGAGGGCAGGCCAATCTCACACACGCACTCAGGGAGAGCACGCACTTTACACTGCGCCACAGTGTCAAAGTGCGCAAAGGACAGAAATCACTATAATTTAAGGCAAAAAGGTCAGGGGTGAACCTGCCACAAAGCCCAAGTCCAACAAGGGCGCAAAGACAAAAATAGCAGGTCAGGTTGTGGACTGACTGTATACTTCAAAGAGATGGTCAGGGCTAGCATTAGAGCTGGCGCCACCTCGTGGCACCTGGTGTGACAATCTTTTTTGTCAATGTTGCCCAGATATGAATTTACCTGAAATAAATGAAAATGCAAGAGCAAGAGGCGTTTGGCAAAACAGGAGCAAGTTGGCTTGATGAAACGCTGCGGCCGGGAGAGCCTGGACAGAATGTGTCTGATCAAAATCTCTCGATGTACAAAGTTTTGGCCGGCAATATTATATAGTTCATGAGGTACAATAAAATGTTCTATACATTCCAAGAGAGCATCTTAGTCATGAATCAATCACATGTGCGCATCTGATAAGGACACAGATGACTCTCAACCTTTGGGAGAGCTTAATGTGGGTCTATGAGTATGTGTCCAGATGTCTGGTGTTAGGAGCCTGTTATCGCTACGTGAGGCGTGAATGTCGTGTCCTGATTGGTCGAGTGTAGCTATCTACATGTGGTATCTAGCTTGGTGGTATTTCTGGGGAATGCAAGCCTTTAACCAAATGGGTTTTATTGAGCCCAATTATCTCAGGCGTGTTTGTGGAGCAACTATCTATCTGTGGATTCAGTTGGGTTTTCCCTTGGTGCGTGTTTGCCTGTTTTTTATGAGGGATCCCACCTGACTTGTTACTCGATAAGCGGAGGCATGGGTCACAGGACCTACTTGACCACGTATCTCCGACTTGGGGTTGATGGGGCGGTCACCTTGGGTGAATCCAACAGCAATGATGTGAGTTCATCTACAAAAATAATATTTCAGCCATTGGTATACTTTTAATCGATATAATCAACATTACGTTTACAGTGCTCATCTTGTACATTGATATCATTTGTACTGGTTTTATTGAGGTTACCTTTGCTTTGGTCTGAACGTTTATTGACCTTAGTCTTTTTAGCAACAACAATATTATCGTACAAACATGGATTATTACATACGTTGGTGTCACTGTCGCTGATATCTGGGCTGTTGTTCGGGCACGAGTTACGATCTACATTCAAATTACAGGCAGGCATTGTGGGGGCACAAGCTATGACATACGTTCACATTGCATTTACTGATATTGTCATTGTTGGGCCTGCACAATCTTTAAAGCTAGCCACATACCAAGTTACAGACCAGTGATCTGATTAGGAAGGTGTATGTTATGGTAGTGCAATAGGTTGAGATAGTGTCAAGGGCCTTATGTACAAGTAATTTACAGACACTCTTTACCTGTGGCGGTACGTATTCCTTACCATGATATGAGTGGATGAGGGCTATGGTGGAGGGCACATGCTGAGCAGGTATGCCAGGCATCAGGATGATTTCTCAAACAAACGACTCTCAGGAGAAAGCATCAGGGTGCATTAAGTCATTGTTATTTGCAATGTTGTCTGCAAACCCCTTTATGTTTCAGGAATAAAAACATTTACTGAACAGCAGACAGCAGTGATCGTACAAGCAATGCTTGGGTGTAGGAAAGTGCCTCTGTTGACACGGTTAGCCCCCACTTTTTGCCTGAGTCATGATGTGATTTTGAATGTAAACGCACTGGGTCCCTGCTAACTAGTGCCAGATCTCTTTCCGAAAACTAACCAGAATTGGCACCACTTCTGCACCCTCTGCAAGTCACTAGTAAATGGTACTCCTGGTACCTAGGTCCTGGGTACTGAAAAGGGCCCTCTAGGACTGCAGGACAAATTGTGCCACCCTAAAAACCACTAACCAAAACCATGCAAACTGCCATTGTAGTCTGTGTGTCTTTGTACAGAGTCAACATGGCACAAATCCCTGTGTGCCATGCCCACATTCACTGCATGAGGTAAGTCACCTCTACTGCAGGCCTTACAGCCCTATGGCATGGTACACTATATCCCATATGTATCGAAGCCTATTTTTGGACACTCTAAGTGCACAGGGAAACCATAGAGAGTACATGGGCTGGATACTTGGCATTACAAGTTTCCTACCTCCATGATGCCTTCACTATACCTGAAGAAGTTTGCACCAAACATCTCATCTTAAGAAATCGTCACTGATGTCAGTGTGGGATTTAATAATAAATGCACATAAGAGGCCCTTTTAGATGGTCCCCTGAAAACCTACCAAGCACTGGTGTGATCTCTGACTAGTCTTAGCCAGTCTACCACCTCCAGACATGTGTCTGACCTCATAGGGTGAGCAGTGCTCTCAGAGGCCAAGAACAAATCCTTCTCATGTCGGGGTGCTTTACAACTCCACCAGGCTGGAAGGTCCTGCCAAGGCGGGAAGTTTCAAATGTGATGCCGCCTTTCAAATGCAACCTAGGAATCTCCAGATAGTGGAGAATTTCAACCCCCCAATTCCTGATCCCCTTTTGGCGGGAAAAAAGGCTGGAAAATTAGTTAGATTACAGGGGAGCCCACATTAAGCCAGCACCACTCCTAAAGTGGGGCAGGGGATGTGGACACTACTTTTACAATTCTTCCATCTTGTGATGAAAGGAAGTCAACCTATCAGAGCAAAGTGGTGCCCCCACAGGAAGTGGTCACATAGAAGGTGTAGACACCCTAAAAGTAGGCAGCCATTGACTACTACCTGTCATTCTCTTTGGTGCCCGTTAATATAGCATTTAGGTAGCATCCGCGGACCATGAACTTATATTCATCTGACGTAATAAAAGAGAAATGGACAAAGAAGATCTGCTCACCCGAGAATCAAAGACCTGTTGTCGGAAATTGATGCCAAACCCTGCTGGCTTCTTCCAGGACTTAACAATTGTGCTGTAGTGTCTTGTCCTGCAACTGTGAGGTCTCAAAGAAGCCCAGAGCGCCAACAGCCATCCACCAATTGCCGAGAACCTCCCTTGGAGTAGAGGAGTTACTCTCCTTCAGGCTGCAGGCATCGAAACGTGAAGTCCGGTTTACCAATCTGCTGCTCCCCGGTACCTCAATTGCAGCACTCTAGCCAGAAGAAGTCATTCAGCTCCAGAGGGTCAGATCTGCCCCACCCAAGTGAGAGTACTTCAGGATCGACCGGAGCCATGCCAATATCTGGGGTAGTAGGCCCCCAATGCCAAAGACTGAGAAGAAAGAGTCCAATTTGGGCTCCAACTGCCCAGGATGTAGACAACCATAGAGGGAGTTTAAGACTCCTGAGACCCACTTCGTGAGTTGCCCAGCTGTCCTTGAATCATCTCTGCAACCTGCCTGCCCCTGACCAGGAGGACCATTTCGACACACACCGCTTGTCTGCCTTATCTGCTCTACAACCAACTTTTCTCCAATGGAGCTGAGGTCCTTGTGACCTGCTCCCTCGAGTTGGACCCACAGACTTTCCTTTAACTTCTCTGCAGCATGTTTTCAGGTGGCTCGCTTCTTCATAACTCACAGGCTACCAGCAACCTCAGCACCCTACTCCCAGTCGAATCTGGGACACCCCCGATCTTCTGCTGTTGGAACATTAGACCTGGCCCTGCTACTTATCTAAATCCAGATGGTGAACTTCGAGAACTTACTGTGGGATTTTATATCCTTTTTCCTCCCATTGACTTCTATTGTGCGTAATTGCACACAACAGTGATTTATTTTGCAAACTTTGAAACATCATAGTTTGAAAAGTACTTACATGAGAATAAATTCCTTTGGCTGAAAAACGATATAAAAATCGGTGTGTTTTTACAAATTGGTCTTGGATTTATTCTTGAGTGTGTGTCTCATTTATAGAGTAGAATAAATGCTTAGCACTACCCTCTGAGAAGCCTAACTGCTAGCCCACACTCCCACAAAAGAGTGTTAGTATTATATACTTTTGTTTCGGTATACCAGTAACGGATGCACTGGACCTTCCACAATGTACTTCATTTTAGTGCTCTATATGAAGTGCCAGCCTCCTACACTTCTATCAAAGGCCATTATTAGTCAATGATCAATTATAATATCAGGTCCTTATTAAAAGAGAGTCTCTTTTAAAGCAATAGCCTTGTGTAATAAAATTCTTATTCTCCCAGCCACAATCTTAGATCTTCCAGAGCCAAGTTGGCTATGGTGTCTTTTCTGAAAAAAGTCCGAATGAGTGGTTGCCCCTTTGGCTTTTGGGCAGCCAAGATGTTGAACACAATAGTCCCTTACCTTAGGATGGAATCTTTGGAAATAGCCTTCCGTAAGATGCTTAAAACCCGGTTATTTCAGATGCAGTAAGATCATTGGTGGAGCACCCCAGTCCAGTAAGGCTTGTCACAAGTGCAAACTTAGGTTTGGCAGTAGGTAGGAAGGCCAATCCTAGCACGAGGACACGCCTCTGGGAGTAACCATGCACTTTAAAAATGTAACGAGTATTATTATTGTTGTTGTTGCTGCCAGCAATGTTGAGCCCAATAATATCCCTGATTTACTTCCTTTTGATTTAGCATTTTCTGTGTTCTTGTACATTAGGGCCCAGATTCTCAAAGAATCACGGAATGCAGCGCAGCAGCCAAAAAGCATTGCTGTGTTACATGACAGGGAAGGAGAAGGAGAGCTCCATATTCACAGAGATATGGATCTTTCCTCTCCTCTCCCTATCGCCGGTGCTGATTTCAGCTGCAGTGCGCCAGGCACACACCTTAGTGCCATATTGCTAGGATTCTTGCCTGAGTCTAGCATAGGTTTTTGTAAAGGAAGGGTACCCTTCCTGTACAAAACAATTTACGTAGACATGCCTAAAAGCGTTTCCTACATTGTATGTGTGCTGTAGAGTGCAGCACACATGCAGTCACAGTTAATGTTTGGTGCTAAACCCTGTCTACTAATGTTAGTATATAGGGTTTAGTGTAAAAAAAAACTGGTTGGTTTCATTTGGAACGCCCATGTACCACCCATGTGGAGAAGTGTGGCTCAATGGTTAAAGCGGCAGACCCTGATGCAGAGGTCTAGCCCGGGACCAGGGTTCAATTCCCTGCCTCGGCGGGTCTTGGGCTCACAATTCCATGGACCTGATAATTCTCGCCTCAGTACCTATTCCAATCATGGAGTCCCACTCTGCAACTCTGGGCAATAGCTTGCTTAATCTCCACAACGGCCCCCACAACGCAAAGGGTGCCTGGCCTCCACCTTGGGGGTGCCCAGGAGTGGACACCTCACAGGGGAAGCCAGGATGGGTTCCACAGCGGTATTCGTACAAGCGCCTTGAGACCCTTGCGGGTGAGTAGTGCGCTATACAAGTATCAATTTACATTTTACATTTACATGTAATGCCCACTTGGCGCTAAGTAATGAAAAACTGTGTTTGGTGCTACTTTGTGTTACTTTTGGGTACTTTCCAGGCAAAATAAGTTTTGCACTGGAAAGTGAATCCGAAAAAAATATATTTTGTGCTGGTCAGTGTCACTTTTGTGACGCTAACGCAATGAAAAAATTAAGAATCTCCTCCTATCTGTTACACTTTTGAGGTACTGTCCTAGAAAGTTCAGAGCAACACTTGGTATGCTTTGAGTATGGACCCCCAGAGAGATTAAGCACCTTTGAACAGAACATTTTGGACATCATCAATGTACTTGTGTGTCGCAATCCTCCCCTCCTGATTATGGATCCTGTTGTCGACATGTTCACCAACTTCCTCTTTTACACTCATGGCCAACAAAAGAGATCCTGGTCACCAATGACTTGACAATGGGGGGCCTGTGATCAGCTAATTTCAATCTTTGCAAGAGCATTTAAGGTTTTGGCTTGCTTGGAGAGGCTACAATGGCTGAGAACTAGGCCTGACACGTCAACTGTGTAGAGGCAAGCGCCATTTATTCCTCTGTCATAAATATGACAAAATGGGATTTCTCTTCATCATTAAACCAAATTATTTGTGTTCACTTGTGTCACTTATGCAAAGACAGTTTGTGCTTTTGTTCAAGCTTTTGGGTTTTTTATTTACCAGACTGGTACCTGCTCCAAAGAATCCCTTTCCAGCCCAGATGTGAGCCTCCCTGCTTTTGGGAGCTGACAATCTGCAGATAAGTGCAGGGACAGTGGTACCCATGGTCTTTTAACAACACAGGGGGATCTGTCTGTCACTCTCAATGACATATTGAGTGATGCATTGAAAAACTGTATGCTGGTGCACAGGTGAAACTCCATCACTCACAAGTACCAGTTAATATCGACCAATGGCGAATAATGTATGAAGATCAAAATGTGTATGGCTGATTGTTATGACTGACCCATGGCACTCTCACTCTTTGTGAAGATCATAAAAGCTCCCTGAGAGAGGCACTAATGCTGCTTCTTGCCATATCTGAAGTAAGTTATACACCACTTGAAAGATGGAGATCTGACAAAAAAAAGAGGCCAAAAAATAACAGCAATACAAAAATATTGGGAAGGCAACATGTATGTAATGCTGATGAAGAGTTCAATTTAACCGAATAAAAAAATTGAGTAAAAAAAATACAGTGAGGACACACTTTGCCTCTGAACCAGCGCCATATTAAATATGCGTGTGCCATATTATAAATGAGGGCTGTTGGAAATGGGATCCCCGGCTGACCAGGACTTTCGCCAAAGTCAGTCAGAGACCACCACACCCAAGTCAGGGCAAGGGAGTTACACGCCAAGATAACCCCTACTCACCCTCTAGGTAACGTGGCGCGAGCAGCAAGGCTAAACTTGGAGGCGATGTAGGCTAAGTATTTGCGCACGCACCCCAGCAACAACAACCAAAGGCCCACCACAAAGGAAACTCCACACAAGGTTATATAAAAATAGCCTTTCTATTACACCAAAACACATTAGATAAAACACACACTTTACAATGTGCCAGGGGCACGGGCAGAATTTACAGGGGATTATTTACAAGACAGGGCCACCTGGACCACTGTCAGGAATCAGCACTTTTAGAAGTAACAATACCATACTTGTAGGCCTAGAACTTAGAACATAGCCTATCAGACAGTACCTTCCGTCCTGGTTGCACGGGATAATGCGAGTGACCTCCTTAGTAAGCTTGAGCGGGCGACCCAGCGAAGCGGCGCGGCTCAGGGGAGAGCGGCGCTGCTCGAGGCTTGGACGGGCTGCCGGCACGGTACAAGCGTTTCTCTGGGGCGACCAATGTGTGCGGCTCAGAAGAGGAGGGGGAGGCAGGATGCGGGCGACCCAGCGAAGCGGCGCGGCTCAGGGGAGAGCGGCGCTGCTCGAGGCTTGGACGGGCTGCCGGCACGAGCTGCCGAGGGGAACGAGCGAGGCACACTTCAGCGAGGCCCCAGGGGCCCAGGGAGATCAGACAAGTCCCATCAATTTGGCAGGGAAGGCACCATAGAGTCCACTGGTCCTGGGACTCTGGTCAGGGGGCAAGCTTAGTATCAAGCCCTTGGGATCACTTATAACAGAAGATCACTGTAACACAAAATAGGACATAAAGCACAAAACCAGTACCCACTGGTAACTGGTAAGTCCCCCCTACGCAATCCTAACCACCCTAGGAACAGGTCACGCAGGGAACCAGGACCTTACTAGCACCACCTGCACTAGCAAGAACAACCACCTCAGTATCACAATACACATAGGGGCATAGACCTGGGGACAAAACACATGATGCAGAACCTACATTCAGCGGTGTAAGGAACACATGACGCATCAACACACGTTCAGCGGTGTAAGGAACAGGGCACATAATGTATCAACAACACATTCAGAGGTGCAGAACACAGGGTGCGCAAAACATACTACACATTGTACATTTCCTAACACCCAAAAGCAATAGGACATAGATCATAACAGCATCTAAACCTTTAGCGTAGAACTCACAAAGTCCAGGTTGCGCCACTGCGTCAAGACCTAAACGTAGCAGCTGCCCACAAAGTGCTGGGCAGCTGAGGGACAGAACAGGGGGCCTAAACGCTGCAGCTGGCACTAAGTGCTGCGCAGCTGGGGAAGGCCAGGGATGAAGGAGTGCGCCTCACTCCTAAAGTCCAGAACATGTCCCTAGGGAAAGAAATACCTACACGGTGCAGCTGCCCACTAATTGCTGGGCAGCTGGGGAACAAATCTGCGACAGGGGCCCTCATTGGCCCCTCAGGAAGCAAAACTGTGCAAACGGGGAGCCTTCTAGGCTCTAGAACATACATAGGCGCAGTTTGGAGCCCACTAGGCCTTCAAATTAAGCAATGCCCCATAGCCTCTCTGGGCTCGAGCAAATGTGGGGCCAATGTTGGAGTCCCCCCTCCGGGGACTCAAAATCAATGAACTGCCCTCAAGAGCCTCTGTGGCTCTTCAAACAACTGTGGCGCCTTCTTGAGCCTCTCTGGGCTCTATCAAAGAATGCGGGGACCGAACCTCGCAGGCTCGCCGGGGCAAAAGGTAGGCAGAGTCCCTCTCGGGGACTCGATATCACGGGGGGCCCCCACGAGCCTCTCTGGGGCTCCAAAACACTCTGTAGGCACTCACCGGTCTCGCGGCGACTGGGGGGAAGGAGAGCTCCCGCTCCTCGGGGCTCTCCTGTGCTGCGGTCTGGACTGCTTGGCCGGGGCTCCCTCCATTACATTGGAGCCCCTCAACACCGGCGCTGCACTTGGCTGGCTGCCCCGGGCTCTCCTCACCTCACAGGAGCACCGGGCGGCCATTGCTCCGCCTCAATCCTCTTCCGGTCGGCGGCAGCCAATCCCAGCGCGGCGGCGGGCGGGACTTCCTCCGGCAAACCGGAAGTCCCGCCTACAGTCAGGCGCGATGCCGCCTGACTTCCTGGTTTTGCCCGCGGCTGCGGCGGTGATTTCTCTGGGGTATTTACGAGGGGTGGCACCCTCGAGATTAAAATAAACAGCGAGGTGGGCACTCGCTCGTTTTAAGTAATAAACGGGCAAATAACGCCGGGTGGGCACCGGCTGAGATCAATAGCGCGTCCAAGCGCTCAAAGGCAAATAAAGCGCTCGCCCAGCGCTAGGCACACAGAATACCGCTCTCCTGCACCAGGGGTCAATGGAAAGCGCTCCCAAGCGCTAGGAAGGAAAATACAGCGCTCCCAGCGCTATGAAGGCACAAAAAGCCACAAAGTCCTTCAGGAGGTGGTCATCAGAAGTCCAGGGGCTGGGCAGGGCTCAGGGAGGCAAGCCATCCCTGAGCCCAAGCAGCAGCACGCCCCAGGCAAGATTCAAGCAGCAAACAAAAACATTTTCATGGGGTCACAGTCCCTCTTTTATACACCTTTTCCCTTTGTCTTTAGGTGCAGGGTGGGGGCAGAACCAGTCGCAGCTGGTTCTGGAGCACTCTTGATGGCCCAACCACCCATTCTATTCACTGGCAGGGCTTGGGTCATCAGTCACACCACAGGGGGGCGGAGCCAGCATTGTGTGGGGAAAACCCAGCCCATCCAGGACACAGGTACACTCCTCCCACACATCACTCATGCTAATCTCCCACTCACCACCGGGGCAGACCCACACAGACTTCCTGGAGCCTGGCATCCCAGCCAGCTCCAGCCAATCACACGCCAGCACCCTCACAGCACACGTACAGCCATGTCTAGAAATGGCGCTTCCCTTCTAGACACATACATGCTGCATACACCATCTCGCAGCATTCACTTCCCCGAGTTCACACATACCAAACTTGACCATGCACACCTCACGCATCAGGAACTACCAGGGACACAGACATTCCCCATGCATTCCTATGGGAGGGCAGGCCAATCTCACACACGCACTCAGGGAGAGCACGCACTTTACACTGCGCCACAGTGTCAAAGTGCGCAAAGGACAGAAATCACTATAATTTAAGGCAAAAAGTTCAGGGGTGAACCTGCCACAAGGCCCAAGTCCAACACAACCCCCTTCCAGCCAAAACGCAGGGGAGACCAATCACCACCGTGATGGACTTCCCTGCTTGGGGCGATAGAACACGGACGCGGGCCCGCACTGCAGGGACACCCTCCGGTTCTACGCCAAGTTAATCCATAAGACAAGCACATCCTTAAAAAAACAGGCCCAACTAGGCTACCCCACTGGTACTCCTTAGTTGTCCACGGCTAGGACCAGGCCCTAGGCCACCTAGATACCACTGGTCCTTGCCAATACACAGAGTGGGGGGTAGTAACCCCTGGCCTGCACTAGCCATTCTCCACTCCCTCTCAGTGTAGTTCCAAACTACCACTGATCCTCCAACCTAGGGTCCGCACCCTCAGGCTGACCAGAGGTCACAGGCAAGATTGCCCCACCCTACCTCTACTTCTGAAGCACCCTCCAGAACACAACTCTCCCACCGGGAGTCCACATTCACCGGATGCACAGGGGTCAGACTCCCTCTGACCCCCTTCCAGAGTTCTGCACCCTCCCACTGTAGAACAGGGTCCCTCCACTTAAGGTAGGCCCCACCTGCTCTCAGGGTAGTACCACAACACTCAGCCAAGAACCCTAAAGATCCCTGCTAGGCCTGTACCACCCCTTCTGGGAAACACAGGGTCTCTTCACTTAAGATGAGCCCCACCTGTGTTCACAGGGGTACCCCTAGAAGACAAACCGGCCAGGACACTGGCTACAGTCGCCCTGCCGTCCAGGACAGGCAACACCTGAACCTGGCTCCCTAACCCAGGGACGCTACCCTTTGGTTAGATGCCTGGCACACCAGGACTTCTACAAGTTGAAAACAAAAATCTAAGACTTTCTCTCCTCCTTCAGCAGCAAGGCAACCACTGCAGGTCAATACCCCATACAGCTTACCTGGTTCCTTCTCTTCAGGCAGGAGTTCCCTCTTGTAACTTCAGGACACTACATACAGTTGCCCTTACGTCCAGATCCGGAAACACCGGCTACTGGCTCCCCAACCAAGGGACGTACCTCTTTGGTCAGATGCCTGGCGCACCAGGACTTCCTTGAGGGTGACACAACTAATGTGTCGTGTACCAGTCTGCCTGACACTCAGGACAGAAGTGGCATCACCATGGTCACTCACTGGCGACACAACCCTTCCGGCTGGCCCCTGACCCACTGGCTCTTCCACTGGGGAACCTATCCCCCTCGCACCCCTCCATCTGGACTTCTGCACCCTCCCAACTGGAGTGGCACTGCCAGACACCAGAACTACTGGAACCCTGGTTACAGAGGTTCCACGTTCTCCAGACACTCTGGAAGATCCTCCTCAAATGACCTATTGGTACAGCCTAGGCCCCGACCTGATGTTCCCTTCAGAAACATTCCAGGCCCTGACACTGGGTTTCGGGCACCTGGAGACATGAAGTCCCACCCACTCCTTCTCCTCTTGAGACAGGACGTGAGCCCCTACACCGAGACCTAGCTGGGCTACACTGAACCTCTTCCACCACGCAGGGCTGGAAGACACCTCAGACACTCCTTTTGGAATCACTCCATCCCCTATGCCTCTCTCCTCCCAGAACATTACCAACTCCAAAATTCTGTCTCTCAACAGACCACAGAAATCAAAAAGCAGGCTCCACTATCTGCAGACGTTCTTGGGAAAAGTTCAACACACAGGACTTAAATATCTGAGCAAAACTAGCATTCAGAAAGCTCCCCATCCAGAGAACTCACAAACACGTCCAGTGCCACACACCATTCATCCACACACACCCCTCCCCAGACTGGTAAGGCAGTTTCTACCACCCCTGACTTCTCAACCTGACCACACTTGACACAGGTACCATTACTCCAGGGCAGGGACGGGGGACACATGCACTGGACACACTTATGCTGCCACCACTGGATCCCACCCTTCTGGTGAATCCAGAAAACACACTGCACTTAGGGGGATGATCTACCCTCCCGAGCTAGGGACACCTAACTCAAAGTGCACAAGAAACACATTTCCACAGAAATGACATTTTCAGCAAACTTAAACAATAATCCCCAAAATGTTTTTATCTAAAATGCAGAGTTTTGTGGTGTAGCCAGCTGCTACTAAGGTACAACGCAAACACAAATCCTTATCCCACCGCTGCCACCAATGTTGGAAATGGGATCCCCGGCTGACCAGGGCTTTCGCCAAAGTCAGTCAGAGACCACCACACCCAAGTCAGGGCAAGGGAGTTACACGCCAAGATAACCCCTACTCACCCTCTAGGTAACGTGGCGCGAGCAGCAAGGCTAAACTTGGAGGCGATGTAGGCTAAGTATTTGCGCACGCACCCCAGCAACAACAACCAAAGGCCCACCACAAAGGAAACTCCACACAAGGTTATATAAAAATAGCCTTTCTATTACACCAAAACACATTAGATAAAACACACACTTTACAATGTGCCAGGGGCACGGGCAGAATTTACAGGGGATTATTTACAAGACAGGGCCACCTGGACCACTGTCAGGAATCAGCACTTTTAGAAGTAACAATACCATACTTGTAGGCCTAGAACTTAGAACATAGCCTATCAGACAGTACCTTCCGTCCTGGTTGCATGGGATAATGCGAGTGACCTCCTTAGTAAGCTTGAGCGGGCGACCCAGCGAAGCGGCGCGGCTCAGGGGAGAGCGGCGCTGCTCGAGGCTTGGACGGGCTGCCGGCACGGTACAAGCGTTTCTCTGGGGCGACCAATGTGTGCGGCTCAGAAGAGGAGGGGGAGGCAGGATGCGGGCGACCCAGCGAAGCGGCGCGGCTCAGGGGAGAGCGGCGCTGCTCGAGGCTTGGACGGGCTGCCGGCACGAGCTGCCGAGGGGAACGAGCGAGGCACACTTCAGCGAGGCCCCAGGGGCCCAGGGAGATCAGACAAGTCCCATCAATTTGGCAGGGAAGGCACCATAGAGTCCACTGGTCCTGGGACTCTGGTCAGGGGGCAAGCTTAGTATCAAGCCCTTGGGATCACTTATAACAGAAGATCACTGTAACACAAAATAGGACATAAAGCACAAAACCAGTACCCACTGGTAACTGGTAAGTCCCCCCTACGCAATCCTAACCACCCTAGGAACAGGTCACGCAGGGAACCAGGACCTTACTAGCACCACCTGCACTAGCAAGAACAACCACCTCAGTATCACAATACACATAGGGGCATAGACCTGGGGACAAAACACATGATGCAGAACCTACATTCAGCGGTGTAAGGAACACATGACGCATCAACACACGTTCAGCGGTGTAAGGAACAGGGCACATAATGTATCAACAACACATTCAGAGGTGCAGAACACAGGGTGCGCAAAACATACTACACATTGTACATTTCCTAACACCCAAAAGCAATAGGACATAGATCATAACAGCATCTAAACCTTTAGCGTAGAACTCACAAAGTCCAGGTTGCGCCACTGCGTCAAGACCTAAACGTAGCAGCTGCCCACAAAGTGCTGGGCAGCTGAGGGACAGAACAGGGGGCCTAAACGCTGCAGCTGGCACTAAGTGCTGCGCAGCTGGGGAAGGCCAGGGATGAAGGAGTGCGCCTCACTCCTAAAGTCCAGAACATGTCCCTAGGGAAAGAAATACCTACACGGTGCAGCTGCCCACTAATTGCTGGGCAGCTGGGGAACAAATCTGCGACAGGGGCCCTCATTGGCCCCTCAGGAAGCAAAACTGTGCAAACGGGGAGCCTTCTAGGCTCTAGAACATACATAGGCGCAGTTTGGAGCCCACTAGGCCTTCAAATTAAGCAATGCCCCATAGCCTCTCTGGGCTCGAGCAAATGTGGGGCCAATGTTGGAGTCCCCCCTCCGGGGACTCAAAATCAATGAACTGCCCTCAAGAGCCTCTGTGGCTCTTCAAACAACTGTGGCGCCTTCTTGAGCCTCTCTGGGCTCTATCAAAGAATGCGGGGACCGAACCTCGCAGGCTCGCTGGGGCAAAAGGTAGGCAGAGTCCCTCTCGGGGACTCGATATCACGGGGGGCCCCCACGAGCCTCTCTGGGGCTCCAAAACACTCTGTAGGCACTCACCGGTCTCGCGGCGGCTGGGGGGAAGGAGAGCTCCCGCTCCTCGGGGCTCTCCTGTGCTGCGGTCTGGACTGCTTGGCCGGGGCTCCCTCCATTACATTGGAGCCCCTCAACACCGGCGCTGCACTTGGCTGGCTGCCCCGGGCTCTCCTCACCTCACAGGAGCCCCGGGCGGCCATTGCTCCGCCTCAATCCTCTTCCGGTCGGCGGCAGCCAATCCCAGCGCGGCGGCGGGCGGGACTTCCTCCGGCAAACCGGAAGTCCCGCCTACAGTCAGGCGCGATGCCGCCTGACTTCCTGGTTTTGCCCGCGGCTGCGGCGGTGATTTCTCTGGGGTATTTACGAGGGGTGGCACCCTCGAGATTAAAATAAACAGCGAGGTGGGCACTCGCTCGTTTTAAGTAATAAACGGGCAAATAACGCCGGGTGGGCACCGGCTGAGATCAATAGCGCGTCCAAGCGCTCAAAGGCAAATAAAGCGCTCGCCCAGCGCTAGGCACACAGAATACCGCTCTCCTGCACCAGGGGTCAATGGAAAGCGCTCCCAAGCGCTAGGAAGGAAAATACAGCGCTCCCAGCGCTATGAAGGCACAAAAAGCCACAAAGTCCTTCAGGAGGTGGTCATCAGAAGTCCAGGGGCTGGGCAGGGCTCAGGGAGGCAAGCCATCCCTGAGCCCAAGCAGCAGCACGCCCCAGGCAAGATTCAAGCAGCAAACAAAAACATTTTCATGGGGTCACAGTCCCTCTTTTATACACCTTTTCCCTTTGTCTTTAGGTGCAGGGTGGGGGCAGAACCAGTCGCAGCTGGTTCTGGAGCACTCTTGATGGCCCAACCACCCATTCTATTCACTGGCAGGGCTTGGGTCATCAGTCACACCACAGGGGGGCGGAGCCAGCATTGTGTGGGGAAAACCCAGCCCATCCAGGACACAGGTACACTCCTCCCACACATCACTCATGCTAATCTCCCACTCACCACCGGGGCAGACCCACACAGACTTCCTGGAGCCTGGCATCCCAGCCAGCTCCAGCCAATCACACGCCAGCACCCTCACAGCACACGTACAGCCATGTCTAGAAATGGCGCTTCCCTTCTAGACACATACATGCTGCATACACCATCTCGCAGCATTCACTTCCCCGAGTTCACACATACCAAACTTGACCATGCACACCTCACGCATCAGGAACTACCAGGGACACAGACATTCCCCATGCATTCCTATGGGAGGGCAGGCCAATCTCACACACGCACTCAGGGAGAGCACGCACTTTACACTGCGCCACAGTGTCAAAGTGCGCAAAGGACAGAAATCACTATAATTTAAGGCAAAAAGTTCAGGGGTGAACCTGCCACAAGGCCCAAGTCCAACACAACCCCCTTCCAGCCAAAACGCAGGGGAGACCAATCACCACCGTGATGGACTTCCCTGCTTGGGGCGATAGAACACGGACGCGGGCCCGCACTGCAGGGACACCCTCCGGTTCTACGCCAAGTTAATCCATAAGACAAGCACATCCTTAAAAAAACAGGCCCAACTAGGCTACCCCACTGGTACTCCTTAGTTGTCCACGGCTAGGACCAGGCCCTAGGCCACCTAGATACCACTGGTCCTTGCCAATACACAGAGTGGGGGGTAGTAACCCCTGGCCTGCACTAGCCATTCTCCACTCCCTCTCAGTGTAGTTCCAAACTACCACTGATCCTCCAACCTAGGGTCCGCACCCTCAGGCTGACCAGAGGTCACAGGCAAGATTGCCCCACCCTACCTCTACTTCTGAAGCACCCTCCAGAACACAACTCTCCCACCGGGAGTCCACATTCACCGGATGCACAGGGGTCAGACTCCCTCTGACCCCCTTCCAGAGTTCTGCACCCTCCCACTGTAGAACAGGGTCCCTCCACTTAAGGTAGGCCCCACCTGCTCTCAGGGTAGTACCACAACACTCAGCCAAGAACCCTAAAGATCCCTGCTAGGCCTGTACCACCCCTTCTGGGAAACACAGGGTCTCTTCACTTAAGATGAGCCCCACCTGTGTTCACAGGGGTACCCCTAGAAGACAAACCGGCCAGGACACTGGCTACAGTCGCCCTGCCGTCCAGGACAGGCAACACCTGAACCTGGCTCCCTAACCCAGGGACGCTACCCTTTGGTTAGATGCCTGGCACACCAGGACTTCTACAAGTTGAAAACAAAAATCTAAGACTTTCTCTCCTCCTTCAGCAGCAAGGCAACCACTGCAGGTCAATACCCCATACAGCTTACCTGGTTCCTTCTCTTCAGGCAGGAGTTCCCTCTTGTAACTTCAGGACACTACATACAGTTGCCCTTACGTCCAGATCCGGAAACACCGGCTACTGGCTCCCCAACCAAGGGACGTACCTCTTTGGTCAGATGCCTGGCGCACCAGGACTTCCTTGAGGGTGACACAACTAATGTGTCGTGTACCAGTCTGCCTGACACTCAGGACAGAAGTGGCATCACCATGGTCACTCACTGGCGACACAACCCTTCCGGCTGGCCCCTGACCCACTGGCTCTTCCACTGGGGAACCTATCCCCCTCGCACCCCTCCATCTGGACTTCTGCACCCTCCCAACTGGAGTGGCACTGCCAGACACCAGAACTACTGGAACCCTGGTTACAGAGGTTCCACGTTCTCCAGACACTCTGGAAGATCCTCCTCAAATGACCTATTGGTACAGCCTAGGCCCCGACCTGATGTTCCCTTCAGAAACATTCCAGGCCCTGACACTGGGTTTCGGGCACCTGGAGACATGAAGTCCCACCCACTCCTTCTCCTCTTGAGACAGGACGTGAGCCCCTACACCGAGACCTAGCTGGGCTACACTGAACCTCTTCCACCACGCAGGGCTGGAAGACACCTCAGACACTCCTTTTGGAATCACTCCATCCCCTATGCCTCTCTCCTCCCAGAACATTACCAACTCCAAAATTCTGTCTCTCAACAGACCACAGAAATCAAAAAGCAGGCTCCACTATCTGCAGACGTTCTTGGGAAAAGTTCAACACACAGGACTTAAATATCTGAGCAAAACTAGCATTCAGAAAGCTCCCCATCCAGAGAACTCACAAACACGTCCAGTGCCACACACCATTCATCCACACACACCCCTCCCCAGACTGGTAAGGCAGTTTCTACCACCCCTGACTTCTCAACCTGACCACACTTGACACAGGTACCATTACTCCAGGGCAGGGACGGGGGACACATGCACTGGACACACTTATGCTGCCACCACTGGATCCCACCCTTCTGGTGAATCCAGAAAACACACTGCACTTAGGGGGATGATCTACCCTCCCGAGCTAGGGACACCTAACTCAAAGTGCACAAGAAACACATTTCCACAGAAATGACATTTTCAGCAAACTTAAACAATAATCCCCAAAATGTTTTTATCTAAAATGCAGAGTTTTGTGGTGTAGCCAGCTGCTACTAAGGTACAACGCAAACACAAATCCTTATCCCACCGCTGCCACCAATGTTGGAAATGGGATCCCCGGCTGACCAGGGCTTTCGCCAAAGTCAGTCAGAGACCACCACACCCAAGTCAGGGCAAGGGAGTTACACGCCAAGATAACCCCTACTCACCCTCTAGGTAACGTGGCGCGAGCAGCAAGGCTAAACTTGGAGGCGATGTAGGCTAAGTATTTGCGCACGCACCCCAGCAACAACAACCAAAGGCCCACCACAAAGGAAACTCCACACAAGGTTATATAAAAATAGCCTTTCTATTACACCAAAACACATTAGATAAAACACACACTTTACAATGTGCCAGGGGCACGGGCAGAATTTACAGGGGATTATTTACAAGACAGGGCCACCTGGACCACTGTCAGGAATCAGCACTTTTAGAAGTAACAATACCATACTTGTAGGCCTAGAACTTAGAACATAGCCTATCAGACAGTACCTTCCGTCCTAGTTGCACGGGATAATGCGAGTGACCTCCTTAGTAAGCTTGAGCGGGCGACCCAGCGAAGCGGCGCGGCTCAGGGGAGAGCGGCGCTGCTCGAGGCTTGGACGGGCTGCCGGCACGGTACAAGCGTTTCTCTGGGGCGACCAATGTGTGCGGCTCAGAAGAGGAGGGGGAGGCAGGATGCGGGCGACCCAGCGAAGCGGCGCGGCTCAGGGGAGAGCGGCGCTGCTCGAGGCTTGGACGGGCTGCCGGCACGAGCTGCCGAGGGGAACGAGCGAGGCACACTTCAGCGAGGCCCCAGGGGCCCAGGGAGATCAGACAAGTCCCATCAATTTGGCAGGGAAGGCACCATAGAGTCCACTGGTCCTGGGACTCTGGTCAGGGGGCAAGCTTAGTATCAAGCCCTTGGGATCACTTATAACAGAAGATCACTGTAACACAAAATAGGACATAAAGCACAAAACCAGTACCCACTGGTAACTGGTAAGTCCCCCCTACGCAATCCTAACCACCCTAGGAACAGGTCACGCAGGGAACCAGGACCTTACTAGCACCACCTGCACTAGCAAGAACAACCACCTCAGTATCACAATACACATAGGGGCATAGACCTGGGGACAAAACACATGATGCAGAACCTACATTCAGCGGTGTAAGGAACACATGACGCATCAACACACGTTCAGCGGTGTAAGGAACAGGGCACATAATGTATCAACAACACATTCAGAGGTGCAGAACACAGGGTGCGCAAAACATACTACACATTGTACATTTCCTAACACCCAAAAGCAATAGGACATAGATCATAACAGCATCTAAACCTTTAGCGTAGAACTCACAAAGTCCAGGTTGCGCCACTGCGTCAAGACCTAAACGTAGCAGCTGCCCACAAAGTGCTGGGCAGCTGAGGGACAGAACAGGGGGCCTAAACGCTGCAGCTGGCACTAAGTGCTGCGCAGCTGGGGAAGGCCAGGGATGAAGGAGTGCGCCTCACTCCTAAAGTCCAGAACATGTCCCTAGGGAAAGAAATACCTACACGGTGCAGCTGCCCACTAATTGCTGGGCAGCTGGGGAACAAATCTGCGACAGGGGCCCTCACTGGCCCCTCAGGAAGCAAAACTGTGCAAACGGGGAGCCTTCTAGGCTCTAGAACATACATAGGCGCAGTTTGGAGCCCACTAGGCCTTCAAATTAAGCAATGCCCCATAGCCTCTCTGGGCTCGAGCAAATGTGGGGCCAATGTTGGAGTCCCCCCTCCGGGGACTCAAAATCAATGAACTGCCCTCAAGAGCCTCTGTGGCTCTTCAAACAACTGTGGCGCCTTCTTGAGCCTCTCTGGGCTCTATCAAAGAATGCGGGGACCGAACCTCGCAGGCTCGCCGGGGCAAAAGGTAGGCAGAGTCCCTCTCGGGGACTCGATATCACGGGGGGCCCCCACGAGCCTCTCTGGGGCTCCAAAACACTCTGTAGGCACTCACCGGTCTCGCGGCGGCTGGGGGGAAGGAGAGCTCCCGCTCCTCGGGGCTCTCCTGTGCTGCGGTCTGGACTGCTTGGCCGGGGCTCCCTCCATTACATTGGAGCCCCACAACACCGGCGCTGCACTTGTCTGGCTGCCCCGGGCTCTCCTCACCTCACAGGAGCCCCGGGCGGCCATTGCTCCGCCTCCATCCTCTTCCGGTCGGCGGCAGCCAATCCCAGCGCGGCGGCGGGCGGGACTTCCTCCGGCAAACCGGAAGTCCCGCCTACAGTCAGGCGCGATGCCGCCTGACTTCCTGGTTTTGCCCGCGGCTGCGGCGGTGATTTCTCGGGGGTATTTACGAGGGGTGGCACCCTCGAGATTAAAATAAACAGCGAGGTGGGCACTCGCTCGTTTTAAGTAATAAACGGGCAAATAACGCCGGGTGGGCACCGGCTGAGATCAATAGCGCGTCCAAGCGCTCAAAGGCAAATAAAGCGCTCGCCCAGCGCTAGGCACACAGAATACCGCTCTCCTGCACCAGGGGTCAATGGAAAGCGCTCCCAAGCGCTAGGAAGGAAAATACAGCGCTCCCAGCGCTATGAAGGCACAAAAAGCCACAAAGTCCTTCAGGAGGTGGTCATCAGAAGTCCAGGGGCTGGGCAGGGCTCAGGGAGGCAAGCCATCCCTGAGCCCAAGCAGCAGCACGCCCCTGGCAAGATTCAAGCAGCAAACAAGAACATTTTCATGGGGTCACAGCCCCTCTTTTATACACCTTTTCCCTTTGTCTTTAGGTGCAGGGTGGGGGCAGAACCAGTCGCAGCTGGTTCTGGAGCACTCTTGATGGCCCAACCACCCATTCTATTCACTGGCAGGGCTTGGGTAATCAGTCACACCACAGGGGGGCGGAGCCAGCATTGTGTGGGGAAAACCCAGCCCATCCAGGACACAGGTACACTCCTCCCACACATCACTCATGCTAATCTCCCACTCACCACCGGGGCAGACCCACACAGACTTCCTGGAGCCTGGCATCCCAGCCAGCTCCAGCCAATCACACGCCAGCACCCTCACAGCACACGTACAGCCATGTCTAGAAATGGCGCTTCCCTTCTAGACACATACATGCTGCATACACCATCTCGCAGCATTCACTCCCCCGAGTTCACACATACCAAACTTGACCATGCACACCTCACGCATCAGGAACTACCAGGGACACAGACATTCCCCATGCATTCCTATGGGAGGGCAGGCCAATCTCACACACGCACTCAGGGAGAGCACGCACTTTACACTGCGCCACAGTGTCAAAGTGCGCAAAGGACAGAAATCACTATAATTTAAGGCAAAAAGGTCAGGGGTGAACCTGCCACAAAGCCCAAGTCCAACAAGGGCGCAAAGACAAAAATAGCAGGTCAGGTTGTGGACTGACTGTATACTTCAAAGAGATGGTCAGGGCTAGCATTAGAGCTGGCGCCACCTCGTGGCACCTGGTGTGACAATCTTTTTTGTCAATGTTGCCCAGATATGAATTTACCTGAAATAAATGAAAATGCAAGAGCAAGAGGCGTTTGGCAAAACAGGAGCAAGTTGACTTGATGAAACGCTGCGGCCGGGAGAGCCTGGACAGAATGTGTCTGATCAAAATCTCTCGATGTACAAAGTTTTGGCCGGCAATATTATATAGTTCATGAGGTACAATAAAATGTTCTATACATTCCAAGAGAGCATCTTAGTCATGAATCAATCACATGTGCGCATCTGATAAGGACACAGATGACTCTCAACCTTTGGGAGAGCTTAATGTGGGTCTATGAGTATGTGTCCAGATGTCTGGTGTTAGGAGCCTGTTATCGCTACGTGAGGCGTGAATGTCGTGTCCTGATTGGTCGAGTGTAGCTATCTACATGTGGTATCTAGCTTGGTGGTATTTCTGGGGAATGCAAGCCTTTAACCAAATGGGTTTTATTGAGCCCAATTATCTCAGGCGTGTTTGTGGAGCAACTATCTATCTGTGGATTCAGTTGGGTTTTCCCTTGGTGCGTGTTTGCCTGTTTTTTATGAGGGATCCCACCTGACTTGTTACTCGATAAGCGGAGGCATGGGTCACAGGACCTACTTGACCACGTATCTCCGACTTGGGGTTGATGGGGCGGTCACCTTGGGTGAATCCAACAGCAATGATGTGAGTTCATCTACAAAAATAATATTTCAGCCATTGGTATACTTTTAATCGATATAATCAACATTACGTTTACAGTGCTCATCTTGTACATTGATATCATTTGTACTGGTTTTATTGAGGTTACCTTTGCTTTGGTCTGAACGTTTATTGACCTTAGTCTTTTTAGCAACAACAATATTATCGTACAAACATGGATTATTACATACGTTGGTGTCACTGTCGCTGATATCTGGGCTGTTGTTCGGGCACGAGTTACGATCTACATTCAAATTACAGGCAGGCATTGTGGGGGCACAAGCTATGACATACGTTCACATTGCATTTACTGATATTGTCATTGTTGGGCCTGCACAATCTTTAAAGCTAGCCACATACCAAGTTACAGACCAGTGATCTGATTAGGAAGGTGTATGTTATGGTAGTGCAATAGGTTGAGATAGTGTCAAGGGCCTTATGTACAAGTAATTTACAGACACTCTTTACCTGTGGCGGTACGTATTCCTTACCATGATATGAGTGGATGAGGGCTATGGTGGAGGGCACATGCTGAGCAGGTATGCCAGGCATCAGGATGATTTCTCAAACAAACGACTCTCAGGAGAAAGCATCAGGGTGCATTAAGTCATTGTTATTTGCAATGTTGTCTGCAAACCCCTTTATGTTTCAGGAATAAAAACATTTACTGAACAGCAGACAGCAGTGATCGTACAATCAATGCTTGGGTGTAGGAAAGTGCCTCTGTTGACACGGTTAGCCCCCACTTTTTGCCTGAGTCATGATGTGATTTTGAATGTAAACGCACTGGGTCCCTGCTAACTAGTGCCAGATCTCTTTCCGAAAACTAACCAGAATTGGCACCACTTCTGCACCCTCTGCAAGTCACTAGTAAATGGTACTCCTGGTACCTAGGTCCTGGGTACTGAAAAGGGCCCTCTAGGACTGCAGGACAAATTGTGCCACCCTAAAAACCACTAACCAAAACCATGCAAACTGCCATTGTAGTCTGTGTGTCTTTGTACAGAGTCAACATGGCACAAATCCCTGTGTGCCATGCCCACATTCACTGCATGAGGTAAGTCACCTCTACTGCAGGCCTTACAGCCCTATGGCATGGTACACTATATCCCATATGTATCGAAGCCTATTTTTGGACACTCTAAGTGCACAGGGAAACCATAGAGAGTACATGGGCTGGATACTTGGCATTACAAGTTTCCTACCTCCATGATGCCTTCACTATACCTGAAGAAGTTTGCACCAAACATCTCATCTTAAGAAATCGTCACTGATGTCAGTGTGGGATTTAATAATAAATGCACATAAGAGGCCCTTTTAGATGGTCCCCTGAAAACCTACCAAGCACTGGTGTGATCTCTGACTAGTCTTAGCCAGTCTACCACCTCCAGACATGTGTCTGACCTCATAGGGTGAGCAGTGCTCTCAGAGGCCAAGAACAAATCCTTCTCATGTCGGGGGTGCTTTACAACTCCACCAGGCTGGAAGGTCCTGCCAAGGCGGGAAGTTTCAAATGTGATGCCGCCTTTCAAATGCAACCTAGGAATCTCCAGATAGTGGAGAATTTCAACCCCCCAATTCCTGATCCCCTTTTGGCGGGAAAAAAGGCTGGAAAATTAGTTAGATTACAGGGGAGCCCACATTAAGCCAGCACCACTCCTAAAGTGGGGCAGGGGATGTGGACACTACTTTTACAATTCTTCCATCTTGTGATGAAAGGAAGTCAACCTATCAGAGCAAAGTGGTGCCCCCACAGGAAGTGGTCACATAGAAGGTGTAGACACCCTAAAAGTAGGCAGCCATTGACTACTACCTGTCATTCTCTTTGGTGCCCGTTAATATAGCATTTAGGTAGCATCCGCGGACCATGAACTTATATTCATCTGACGTAATAAAAGAGAAATGGACAAAGAAGATCTGCTCACCCGAGAATCAAAGACCTGTTGTCGGAAATTGATGCCAAACCCTGCTGGCTTCTTCCAGGACTTAACAATTGTGCTGTAGTGTCTTGTCCTGCAACTGTGAGGTCTCAAAGAAGCCCAGAGCGCCAACAGCCATCCACCAATTGCCGAGAACCTCCCTTGGAGTAGAGGAGTTACTCTCCTTCAGGCTGCAGGCATCGAAACGTGAAGTCCGGTTTACCAATCTGCTGCTCCCCGGTACCTCAATTGCAGCACTCTAGCCAGAAGAAGTCATTCAGCTCCAGAGGGTCAGATCTGCCCCACCCAAGTGAGAGTACTTCAGGATCGACCGGAGCCATGCCAATATCTGGGGTAGTAGGCCCCCAATGCCAAAGACTGAGAAGAAAGAGTCCAATTTGGGCTCCAACTGCCCAGGATGTAGACAACCATAGAGGGAGTTTAAGACTCCTGAGACCCACTTCGTGAGTTGCCCAGCTGTCCTTGAATCATCTCTGCAACCTGCCTGCCCCTGACCAGGAGGACCATTTCGACACACACCGCTTGTCTGCCTTATCTGCTCTACAACCAACTTTTCTCCAATGGAGCTGAGGTCCTTGTGACCTGCTCCCTCGAGTTGGACCCACAGACTTTCCTTTAACTTCTCTGCAGCATGTTTTCAGGTGGCTCGCTTCTTCATAACTCACAGGCTACCAGCAACCTCAGCACCCTATTCCCAGTCGAATCTGGGACACCCCCGATCTTCTGCTGTTGGAACATTAGACCTGGCCCTGCTACTTATCTAAATCCAGATGGTGAACTTCGAGAACTTACTGTGGGATTTTATATCCTTTTTCCTCCCATTGACTTCTATTGTGCGTAATTGCACACAACAGTGATTTATTTTGCAAACTTTGAAACATCATAGTTTGAAAAGTACTTACATGAGAATAAATTCCTTTGGCTGAAAAACGATATAAAAATCGGTGTGTTTTTACAAATTGGTCTTGGATTTATTCTTGAGTGTGTGTCTCATTTATAGAGTAGAATAAATGCTTAGCACTACCCTCTGAGAAGCCTAACTGCTAGCCCACACTCCCACAAAAGAGTGTTAGTATTATATACTTTTGTTTCGGTATACCAGTAACGGATGCACTGGACCTTCCACAATGTACTTCATTTTAGTGCTCTATATGAAGTGCCAGCCTCCTACACTTCTATCAAAGGCCATTATTAGTCAATGATCAATTATAATATCAGGTCCTTATTAAAAGAGAGTCTCTTTTAAAGCAATAGCCTTGTGTAATAAAATTCTTATTCTCCCAGCCACAATCTTAGATCTTCCAGAGCCACGTTGGCTATGGTGCCTTTTCTGAAAAGAGTCTGAATGAGTGGTTGCCCCTTTGGCTTCTGGGCAGCCAAGAAGTTGAACTTAGGATGGAATCTTTGGAAGTAGCCTTCCGTAAGATGCTCAAAACCTGACTATTTCAGATGCAGTAGAATCATTGGTGAAGCACCCCTGCCCAGTATAGCTTGTCACTGGTGCAAGATTAGGTCTGGCATTAGGTAGGAAGGTCAATCCTAGCACTGGGAGAAACCATGCACTTTAAAAATGTAACAAGTATTATTATTATTATTGCTGCCAGCAATGTTGAGCCCAATAATATCCCTGATTTACTTCCTTTTGACTTAGCATTTTCCTTGTTCTTGTACATTGGGGCCCAGATTCTCAAAGAATCACAGAACGCAGCGCAGCAGCCAAAATAATTTGCTGTGTTGGGTGACTGGGAAGGAAAAGCAGAGCTCCATATTCACAGAGATATGGCTCTTTCCTCCCCTCTCCCAATCGAGGTGCTAATTTCAGCTGCAGTGCGCCAGGCACACACCGTAGCGCCATATTGCTAGGGTGCTTGCCTGAGTCTAGCATAGGTTTTGTAAAGGAAGGGCACCCTTCCTGTACAAAATACTTTACGTAGACATTCCTAAAAGCTTTTCCTACATTGTATGTGTGCTGTAGAGTGCAGAACACATGCAGTCAGAGTTAATTTTTGGTGCTAAACCCTGTCTACTAATGTTAGCATATAGGGTTTAGTGTAAAAAAAACCTGGTTGGTTTCATGGGAACTCCCATGAAACTAACCATGTATGCCCCTAGACGCTAAGTAATGCAAAACTGTGTTTGGTGCTGCTTTGTGTTACTTTTGTGTACTTTCCAGGCAAAACAAGTTTTGCACTGGAAAGTGAATTTGGAAAATAAAAATGTTTTGCTGGTCAGTGTCACTTTTGTGACGCTAATGCAATGCACAAGTTGAGAATCACCCTCTACGTGTTACACTTTTGAGTTAGTGTCCTGGAAAGTTCCGCTCAACACTTGGTATGCTTTGAGTATTGGCCCCCAGAGAGATTGATCACCTTTGAAGAGAACCTTTTGGACATCATCAATGTACTTGTGTGTCGCAATCATCCCCTCCTGATTATGGATCCTGTTTTCCCCATGTTCACCAACTTCCTCTTTTACACCCATGGCCAGCAAAAGAGATCCTGGTCACAAATGAATTGACAATGTGGGGCCTGTGATCAGCTGATTTCAATCTTTGCAAGAGCATTTAAGGTTTTGGCATGCTTGGAGAGGCTACAATGGCTGAGAACTAGGCCTGACACGTCAACTGTGTAGAGGCGAGCGCCATTTATTCCTCTGTCATAAATATGACGAAATGGGATTTCTCTTCATCATTAAACCAAATTATTTGTGTTCACTTGTGTCACTTGTGCAAAGACAGTTTGTGCTTTTGTTCAAACTTTTGGGTTTTTTATTTCCCAGACTGCTACCTGCTCCAAATAATCCCTTTACAGCCCAGATGTGAGCACCCCTGCTTTTGGGAGCTGACAATCTGCAGATAGGTGCAGGGGCAGTGGTACCCATGGTCTTTTAACAACACAGGGGGATCTGTCTGTCACTCTCAATGACATATTGAGTGATGCATGGAAAAACTGAATGCTGGTGCACAGGTGAAACTCCATCACTCACAAGTGCAAGTTAACATCAGCCAATGGCAAATAATGTATGAAGAGCAAATGTGAATGGTTGATTGTTATGATTGACTCTTGGCCCTCTCACTCTTTGTGAAGATCTGAAAAGCTCGCAGAGAGAGGCGCTAATGCCGCTTCTTGCCGTATCTCAAGGAAGTTATACACTCCTTTGAAGATGGAGATGTGATAAAGCAAAGAGGCCACAAAATAACAGCAATACAAAAATATTGGGAAGGCAACATTTACGTTTTGTCAATGTTGCCCGGATATGAATTTACCTTAAATAAATGAAAATGCAAGAGGCGTTTGGCAAAACAGGAGCAAGTTGGTTTGATGAAACGCTGCGGCCGGGAGAGCCTGGACAGAATGTGTCTGATCAAAATCTCATGATGTACAAAGTTTGAGCCTGCTAGATTGTACAGTTCATGAGGTACAATAAAATGTTCTATACATTCCAAGAGAGCATCTTAGTCATAAATCAATCACATGTGCGCATCTGATAAGGACACAGATGGCTCTCAACCATGGGGAGAGCTTAATGTGGGTCTGTTTGTATGTGTTCTGATGTCTGGTGTTAGGAGCCTGTTATCGCTACGTGAGGCATGATTGTCGTGCCCTGATTGGGCGTGTGTACATATCTACATGTGGTATCTAGCTTGGTGGTATTTCTAGGAAATGCAAGCCTTTAACCAAATGGGTTTTATTGGGGCCAATTATCTCAGGCTTGTTTGTGGAGCAACTATCTATCTGGGGATTCAGTTGGGTTTTCCCTTGGTGCGTGTTTGCCTGTTTTTTGTGAGGGATCCCACCTGTGACTTGTTACTCGATAAGCAGAGGCATGGGTCACAAGACATACTTGACCACGTATTTCCGACTTGGGATTGATGGGGCGGTCACCTTGAGTGAATCCAACAGCAATGATGTGAGCTCATCTAAAAAAATAAGATTTCAATCATTGGTATACTTTTAACCGACATTATCAACATTATGTTTACTGTGCTCATCGTGTACATTGATATAATTCATAATGGGTCTAATGAGGTTATCTTTGCTTTGGTCTGAACCAGCGATGGCCCGTGTAGGGCGTTCTGCCGGGCGGTGACATGGGGCAGGGGAGGGGCAGGATGGGGGGTGTAATATACGGGAAACGGACGATTACAGGTAAGTAACGTAAAAAATAAATAATACAAATTTCGTTGTGTGCGCTGCAATGCCAAATGCGATGCAGCGCACGCCCCAAAACATTTTTTATTTATTTTTTACGTTACTTACCTGTAATCGTCTGTTTCCTGTATTTTACACCCCCCCACCCCACCCTGGCCCTCCCCCGCCCCATGTCACCGCTCGGTGGAACGCCCTACACGGGTTGCCGCTGGTCTGAACGTTCATTGACCTTGGTCTTTTTAGCAACAACAATATTATCGTACAAACATGGATTATTACATACATTGGTGTCACTGTTGCTGATGTCAGCGCTGTTGTTCGGGCACGAGTTACGATATACATTCAAATTACAGGCAGGCATTGTGGGGGCACAAGCTATGACATACGTTCACATTGCATTTACTGATATTGTCATTGTTGGGCCTGCACATATCATGGCATTCATTGACATCATATGTACCCATCCTATCAGCAGCCCTCCATGACCTCCTTCTCAGTTTCCCTCACTTCCACCTGGAAAAAGTGCCCCTCATCTCTCCATTGCCCACCACTCACAAACATCTAATTTGTTTTGAAGTGCTGTTACAGGCTGGCTTTACTAATCCACTCAGCTATCCACATAAAATACAGATATGTTCTTTGCAGCAAGCAATTAACCCTCTGCGCTACTTTATGGTGAGTCAAAACTTCCAATAGACAAAACTCCAATCTCTCTCTCTGTAGCAGCAATATTAATTCAAATATTTATCTTGACCTTTTTATTGCAGCCTGCAAGATGGTTGCATAAGCTCTTCAGCAGGTGCTTTTAAATTGTAAGTTATTGCTGAACATAGTGACCCCCCCCAGTTCAGTACCCCCGACTGGGTCAAGGCCTAGTGCAGCTGTACCAGTAGCACCACAATGAAGCTGACCCTGGAGGGGGTGCACAGTGAGTGTGCCCCCCAAGGGCTCCCCTTGGAAAGGCTACAGTGGTTCCCATGGGCACCTCATCTCTGCAGGTGAAGTCACGCACTGGTACCTCTTGCAAGTGCCTTCCTTTGAAATGCAGGCCCACTAGCAGCCTGCCTTGAAAAGCAGGCAAAGAGGGTCCAACAGGGGGTATGCCTCTCACTAAGGTGCTTTTCCCAGTGCAGGCACACATTTGGGAATGCACTCAAATGAACACAATCTTCAAGGCGAGTCATGAAGCTGACTATGGCAGTGTAATATGGGTCCAAGATGGTCTGTGAGTTCCTGAATAACTCATACAGATTCTTGACTCTTCTGCATGCTGGAAATAAACTTGATTCTGGTTTTGGCAATGTTGTGTTCTAATGCATCATTATCTTTCTGCACCAATTCACAGAATGTATCTAACAAAGTACTAATGCTTGCCAATTGGTAGACTTCAAATTCTGATGCTCGATTGTGTTGGTGACAATATTCCCTGCATGTGACTGCATAACACATATGCTTTACAAATGCCTCAAGTAAAAAAGATGTCACTGCTGGTTTGGTGACTACACAAAGTCCAGCATGCAAAGAAGATTACAGGCTGCCATGCGACGTCACCATTTGCGAGATCTAAAAGCAAAGGCTCTGCTGTAGAACATCATGGGCCCGTTGTAGGTAATCATACCGATTCGGTATTTAAGAACTGGCAATAGGGATGTAGCTAATTTTACCGAATTAATTACCGAATCGGTATGATTCGGTAATTAATGAATCGGTATTTACCGATTCTGTAATTGCCATTGATTCCTATGGGCCTTGAGGCCCATGGGAATCAATGTCAATTACCAAATCGGTAAATACCGATTTGGTAAAATTGCCGATTTTGCAAGGGGGACAGGGTGTCACTTTGACACCCTGTTGCACCCCTGATTCTGGCTGTGTACATGCACAGATGTGCATGTACACAGTAATTTGTTATTTACCATGACAAAGTATGGCATGGTAAATAACTAATTTTTAAGGGCCGGTGGCACTGTTTTCAGCGCCACCTACATCACAAATTTGAAATTCGGTAAATTTACCGATTCGGTAATTTACAGAATCGGTAAATCTACCGATTCTGTAAATATACCGATTCGGTAAATTTAAGGCCCCCTACATCTCAATCACCAAATACCGGTCGGTAATGGCCGAAATCGGCCTTTACCGACCGGTATTTGGTGACCTACATCTGGCCCAAAGTGCTGAGATGCACAATTATTCTGGTAAATCCTATGTCACCAGTTTCCTGTGACCTGTTTTCTGCTTTGCTCATAAATACTGTAAGCATCACCTCAAAACAATATGGCTTTGCACTACTGGACATAGATTTAATAGTGCTTTGTGATGGGTTTGTGTTACAAAGCTTTATGCTGGGATTTATTATCCAGTTTCGGACTTGCCCTTCTTTGCAGGGTCAGCCCCAAACGTTTTGCCTTCTCCCTTCCTGTTTCCTGAACCCATTTCTTTTGGCTTGTAGGACTCTGTGCACCTTAACACTGCTAAACCGTGCTAAAGTGCTTGTGTTCTCACCTGTAAACATGGTAAAATTGGCTTACACCTAAGAGGCACATTTCATTTACTTTGAAGTCCCAAGTAAAGTGGTACTACATGTACCCAGGGCAGGTAAATTAAATGCTACTAGTGGACATTCAGCACTTGGATCACCCTCTTAAGTAGCCATTCATAACATGCTTCAGGTTTGCCAATGCAACCTGCATGCAGTTGTAAACTGCCAATGTGACTTGGAAAAAAAAAAAGAAAAACTTTTTCTAAACCTAAAACTGAATTTTTAATACTCATAAGTCACCCCTAGGGTGGGCCCTCAACAGTCCATAGGGCAAGGTGCATTGTATTTAAAACTATGGACATGGACTTTTACATTTAAAATGTCCTAGAAGTGAAAAACTCACAAATTAATTTTTCACAACTATAAGGCATATCTCACCCACAGGGTAACATTGGTTTACATTGTTACATTTAATAAGTAATAACTTTTGTTTGGGATGAGGTAAAAAGATCATGTTTAGTGTCTAAAGAATTGTAATTTAAAATCTAATGATAAAGTCAGAATTTAAGTCATAATTCTGAAAATGCCACTTTTAGAAAGTTTACATTTTCTTGTCCTAAACATTTGGTGCCTGAACCCTGTATTCTGGGTCACATGACTAGGTGTACTAGGCAGTTGGCTGTTGTGTATTCCTCCCAGACTGAAACACAAAGGGAGATGAACCAAGTGTTGTCAGAATGAGCCAACCTAGCAGGAAGGGAGGGGTGGATCTGAGCACAGTCCCACCTGCACTTCAAAGGAACTGATTCAGCATACACACAAAGAACTTCACACTAGTATTTTGTGACTGCAGGCATCCTGGGACCAGGACAGGGAGCTGGGACATTCCTGACACTTCTGTGTGTGTGTGTGTGTGTGGGGGGGGGGGGGTTAAACTCCAGAGGTTTCCTCCACTTCAAAGCTGACAGCAGGTGACCCTCCGGCCAACTCATCAGGTCACCTCTGGACCTGTGGAAGACTCAGAAGAAGAAATGCTCTGCTGCCTTGCTGCAAAAAGGATTGTCCTGTTGCCCTAATGCCTAATGAAGGAAGACTGGACTTGCTCCCTGGACCCAGAACAACCAGAAGGACTCCAACAGACCCTTTTGCTAGCTTCTGCTGGATTGAGTACTCACATCCAAGAAGTGCCCCCCAGAGTCCTGGGCTCTTGGCTGGCACCAGAGTATACTCCTCCTAGCCCAACTATGGGTTTCTTCGGAACCAATGTAGCACAGTGCATATCGACACAGGACCTCATATTGCAGCTCCTGAGCAGCAGCCTCATCAGATCTGACGCAGAGTGATGCATCCCAACACAAGACATTGCATGGTAGCACCTTGCAGCTCTTGATTGGCAGCCCCTTCGTAACCAATGCCGCTTAAAGCAGCACCTCATAGCATTCTAATCAGTGGCCCCATCGGACTGATGCAAATTACCTCAGAGTGATACTGGAGCCACATCTCAGTACACGTACAACCAGGCACACTGTCCAGTGGGTCCAACTCAGTGCTGTACCTGGTCCAGCGCAGTCAGCGTGGACATGTGACTTTGTTCTCGTCCGATACAACCAGATCATCACAGTTGACGCATTGCACTTTTTGGCGATACTTTTACCTAAGACTTTGAAATTGAATAGCTCCAGTTCAATTGATTGGATTTTTGTCATTCTGGCCTCAAATAATGTATTACGTAAATTGATGTGGGATTTTTCTTGTGTGATGTTTCCACTTCTTTACTGTTTGAGTGCTGCATAAATACTTTAGACATTGTGTCTAAGTTACTACTGACTGCTATTGTGCCATTCTACAAGAAGGTAAGCACAGCTTTATTTAGTGACTTTCGATGTTCGCCCTGACAAGGAGTGTAGCCTTTACTTGAGAAGGGCTCACACTTCCCTCAAACACCAACCCAATTTCTTACAGCAATGCAATCATAACTTGCTTTTTAGAGTTTCTCAAAGTAATTCAGGGGTTCCTTCCAGTACAAAAACTATTCTTTAGAGCACAAATATACCCTTTCACTATGCGCAGGGATGTGTGCGTTGGTGCATGGTAGCCTAAAGTGCATCAGCTCTGGGAGATATGGCACTGTTCTGTTCTCTCCTGTTTACACAATGCAGAGCAAGAACTTTCAATCAGGGTTGGTGAAGTGCAACTACTCACCTGGGAGGGTCTCAAGGTGCTGGGGGGCACGGGGCAGCTCAGTCGACTGCTGGGGTCATCCAAAAAGCCAGGTCTTGAGGTCCTTCCTGAAATGGGGCAATGTGGGGACTTGCTGGAGGTGATGGTCGTTCCAGGCCTTGACTGCGAAGTAAGATAAGGATTTTTCTCCAATTCTGGTCTTGTAGATACTTGGGATGGAGGCCAAAGAGAGATCGGCTGACCGGAGGTGGCTTTTGGGTGAGTAGAAGGAGAGGGGGTTGTTCAGGTGTGTGGGTCTGGTGTTGTGAAGGGCCTTGCATGCGTGGGTGGGGAGCTAGAAGCTTTTTGTTCTCTTGACTGGTAGCCAGTGGAGTTCGTAGAGGTGTTGGGTGATGTGATTGCGATGGGGGAATCTCGGGGATCAGTCTGGCTGCGGCGTTCTGGATGGTTTGGAGTTTGCTAATGAGTTTCTTGTTGATTCAGGCAGACAGAACTTTGCCATAGTCCAGCCTGCTGCTGATGAGAGCGTGTTTGACAGTTTTTCTGGATTCGGATGGGATCCATCTGAAATTCTTTCTAAGCATGAAGAAGGTGTGAAGCAATTCAATGATATGGTGTTGATCTGGAGGTTCATTGGGTGCGATGGGTCTATTAAGACCCCGTGGTTTTGTGCTTTGTCTGTCGGGGTGGGGGGATTTCCGAAGGCGGAGGGCCATCAGGAGTCATCCCATGCAAAGGGGGAGGAGTCAAGGAGGGGACTTTTGTTTTCTTGGATTTGAGGTTCAGACCGCTGTTCTTCATCCAGGTGGTGACGGCATTCATCCCTTTTTGGAAGTTGTGTTTGGTGATGTTGGGTTTGTTGATGAGGGAGTGGATAAGCTGGGTGTCTTTGGTGTAGGAGATGATGTTGAGCTCATGGCTTCTGATGATGGTTGTGAGGGGAGCCATGTAGACATTGAAGTGGGTAGAGTTAAGGGACTAACCTTGGGGCACTCCACAGTTGGTCTCTGGCAGTTCCAAGAGGTAGGGAGGGAGTCTTACCCGCTGAGTACTGCCGGCAGAGGAAGAAGCATATCCAGTCAAGGGCCTTGCTGTGGATGTTGACATTGTGGAGGCTGGCAAGAGGTCCCGGAGGATGAGGGCTGCTGTTTCTCCCTGGTCAAGGAGGGAGCGGATGGCGTCGGTGGTGGTGGTGATTAGGGGGTCTCAGTGATGGGGTTGCTGCAGAATCTGGGTTGGAAGATGTCCAGGATGTTGTTAGCTTTGATGAAGTTTGCTAGGTGGCCTTTTCGATGTCCTTGGTTGTGAATGGAAGCAGGGAGATGGGCCTGACATTATTGAGGTCTGTTGGGTCTGTGGAGGGTTTCTTTGGGAGGGGGTTGACTTTGGATTGTTTCCAGTCATCAGGGAAGGTGGCGGGCTCGGGAGCAGTTGATCATCTAACGTAGGCGGCTCTGTGGAAGATGTGGTGTGGGCAGGGGTCTGTGGGTGCTATGGAGTGGATGCTTTTCATGGTCTTCAAAGTGTCTTCTGTTGTGAGTTCGGTCCATTTGAGCAGAGTTTGGTGGGTGGTGTTGCATGGAGGGGGAGCTGGAGTGGTGAGGAGGTCTTGGTTGTTGAAGTTGTCATAGATCATCTTAATCTCAAGGTGGATTAAGGTGCTGACTCTGTTGCAGAGGTTTGCATTAATTGTTTGCAAATTTGGGCCCTTGTGTTTAACTAATGCTCTGGCTGGCCTTACTATACATGCTAGAGAAACAATTCTACAAATATTTGTAAGAACTTATTGTTTTACAAAAGAGCAAGGTAAACCCTCATTTTATGTTGATCATAACCCTCCGATGGCTGAGAGGTGTACTGCTACACTGATTGTGTTTTGGATTCAACTATAAAAGCTGAAGCCGCAGTTGGCACTGAGTGCCAGAGACAGTCAGTTTGGCAGTCCATCCTAGTGGACATCTTTAGAGCTGTCGAAAGTATATTCAGAGAAAGCTGTGCTACACCTTGGGTAACACACTGACTGGTTTAAAACAAGCTTTTTGCAAGATTTAAAGATAATACACTGAATAAAGGGTATATCAATTTGGAAAGGCTATACATCTTGCAAAATTGAAAGACCCAGACGAGTCCCAAGTATAAAGAACTGCTTAAGAAATAGAAAAAGTGGCTTCATTTGAAAGACTGACATTAATGTAGAAGGACAGCGAGGAGCTATCAGTCAAAGATAGCTGAAGATGAGCCTGTGTTAGAGAAAGAACAGAAGCGGTGGCTTTGAAGACTCATCATGACTCCTAAGGATACATCAAGAAGAGTCTGTTTTACAGACTGAGAATAGAAAGTTCAGTTTTATGAGACAAGGCAGAGGTCTTCTTTCATCTGGCTTTGTGGCTTGATACAGTCAGAGTAATGCAATGCATAAAAAATCAATGCATTGTGTTACTCTGCCCCAGAGGGGTGTTCCATGGGTGGAGTGTATGTGCTCCCTCACATCCACCCATGGATTTTGGTGCATTCGAAGATTTACCATCAGAGGTAGACCTGGGAATGCATCAACATGCGACGCCTCCTCAGGTGAGGCATAACAAAGCAAAATGTCTTCATCTTTCTTCTTTACATCCTCTTTCTATAGGTGCTGTATTCTGCAGCACACATAGAAAGAGACAAATGCCTCATGGGATTGTTTTTCTGCAGGAAGGTGTCCATCCAGCACAAAAATAATCCTCCTTACAATGCAGGCACTCTTACACCATGGAGCAACGATGCCTGCATTGACGCTAGGCAGTAAATTGTGCATTCGCGCTGGGAAAAGACAGACATGAGCTGTATATTGTTAAGTATGCCACATTCCTGCCCTTTCCCTATCACGCAGCACATCAAGGTGACTTGCGGCGCTGTGTGATACTTTAAGAAATATGCCCCCTATTGCAGCCTCAATATATCCCTACAAAATGATTGGGTCACTTGGAAGGAGGGCCAAATGTACTGTTTCTGCATTTTCAATTCTATAGCATTTTAGGAGTGTTATTCTTATTCCTTGGTTTTCTTACCATTGACTTTGGACTTCCTTTTTAAGACTGCCAAGAAAGATCTAAGTGATAGACGGTGAACATTGCCTCTGATCATTGATATTAATATAAAGAAAGAACCAATTCAACAAAAACAAAGAGGTGTTGAGCAGGTAGGCACGTGGCAGAAAGTCAGACGGTTCTAATATGTCCTGGCCAGGCCCCCAGGATCACTTTCCCTGCCAAGAGTCAGACCTGGCATCAATGTGTGCCAAGCGCTTGATAAGGAAAGCTCTTGTGGACACAATCATCCCTGTTATCACTCCTACAAGTGGGAGGCCAAGGGTAACACACCTTTTAACCCTGTTTAAAGCTACTGACTTTGGAAATAAATAAGAGCAGAAACTTCAAGGCTTCCAAGTCCAGAGCTATAGAAAAGGTCTGTGTGCCTAGCACTCTACTCTATCACCGTCTGAAAGACCACTTTACACAGAACGGTCTGTACAAAGATTGTGAAACTTTTCATAACCACTGTGATATATTCTTCAGTCCCGGATTAAGCAGCCTCACAAAAGGACATTAGGCCATATTTATGAGAAGGGTCGCATCACTGCGGCAAAGCAGCAATTTAATAATTCTCAGTCCACTCTCCTTGCGACAACATTGATGCGCCGTATTCACGGTATGGCGCATCATGTTGCAAGGAGATACGGATACGTATCTGTAGGCGCAAAAGTGGTATATTGCTGAGGTGTGTCTGAGAACTGAAGCAACTCCAGTAATGTGTCTTTTTACATAGGGCAAGGCACATGTGAAAGGACCTGCGTCACCCTTACGTAAAGTTTTGACGAAATGGCGTCCTAGAAGTGGCGCACTAAAATCTTTTACATTTCAATGCAGCACTTTTACGAGGTTTTGATGCAGGGGAATGCCCCCCCTGCATACATTATATCTGATGCAGGTACAATGTAGCACAGGGGTTTACGAAGTGATGCATCTGCCTAAATGCGTCCCTTTGTAAATATGTAGCAACGTAGCACATTATTTACGCCGCCGCAGCGTCACAAAAAGTGACACAACGACGGTGTAAATGTAACGCAGGGCTTCATAAATAAGCCCCACTTGTGCAAATGAAATAAAAATGTATATTGGGAGTGCAGAGATCATGAAAGGTGTGGCTAGTGCAGAATGTATACATTGGAGGAGCACAGATCATCCAATGGTGTGGCTGGTGCTTGTCTGCTTGTTTCAGCTGAGAATGCAGAGGTCCCGCCCCTACGCTCACATAGGATGCTCTGAGCTGTCAATCTAGCAAAGGCTCCTATAAAGCAGAGTGTGAGAAATTCACATAAGAGTATTTCAAGGAGATGACTCTTTCATCAAATATTTTCTCAAATGAGATGTGTGCAAAAAGAATAGTTCTGCATCCTTCTGGGCTCGAAAACAAAAAACTGTTCGGTGGTGGTAACACCTTTTATCGCATGTCCTTGTTACTGATATGTGTTTCAAACAACATGACCCTTCACTAGCGACTGGCAACCCCACGGACCATTTTAAAAAACACTCATCGACCACTCAACACACCCTTTATTAAAAGTGCACATTCACGAGATATGCACAACACAATTCCGTGAAACATGCCTCATACTGGCCTACAACATTGCCACTTACTATCAGTGCCTGTGGTGCCCGGTTTGCATTATAATTATTCAGCAACATTTTGGAAATCTTCCAACGTGTTTAACTTCTCTAAAAGAAATTACATTAAAATTGTGACTTTGTGTTTGAAGCAATAAGCAAATCTTTTGGAGAGATGCACTTTTCTGAAATCTTCCAGAAAAAATGATCACAACATGTGAAGTGTAGTGGCGGTCTAGTGTTCCGTCCCCGGAACAGGAAGTGCGGGGACGGGAAGCGGAAGGCGGCCATCTTGTTGATTGGCGCCGACCGCTGTAGTTAGGACGCAGCTCCCGGCCCTCCGGTAATAAAGAATTAAACCAAATACCCGGAGTCTGTGTGGTGCATGAAGAACTTTACAATGGCGACGAGGGATGGTCTTTAGACCCGCGCACACACTAGACGACGTAACCGGCGAGGATAAATACCGCCGGCGACCGGAGAGTGGCAGAGGAGCCGGGAGTCAGCCAGAAAAGAGCGGGAACAGATGCCAGCGCTCCTGAGGGACTACCCACATATTTAAAACGGTCACCAACCATCAGGTGAGCCCATAGACACCTACCATTCACGGGGCACAGCCTTGGGAAGCACAGCATCGCCGTGCAATACTGTGCACGTGCAGGGGAGTCAGGGCCAAGGCGAGGCACACCCTATCCCCACCTGAAGTGAAGGCGTGCCCGGCAACCTGGCGGAACAGCGGGTGGTTGAAGAGGTACCTGGCTCAACGACCCTATCTGAGAGGAACAGCCGACTGGCGCTACCGGGTCCCTCAGTGACAGAGCGGGGGGAAGATAGTGACGGCGATCGCAGTGAAGGGGACACAGCGGAGCAGCAAACGCCGGGGAGCCCACCTGGTCGGACGATCCCTGCGTCAGCCAACCGGAGAGGTACACCCAAAATGGCGGCCCAGTCATCATCCCTCACTCAATTGGTGCCTTTCCTGACGAAATGCGGAGAACTGGATATGAAATGGGAAGACTGGAAAAGGTACTTCCTCAACTATTTGGAAGCTCTGGAAGAAGAAGGCGACACACCGTTCTCGAGCAAGAGGAGAAAAAAAATACTGTTACACAACTTGGGCCCGGAGGGGATCAGAGTGTATGATACCATAGTCAAAGGCGTGAGGGGTGCCACGGACACGGATGTCTTCAGTCACGCCATCGCAGATCTAGACGCACACTACCGACCAGTCGTGTGCGTCGCAATTGACAGATACAACTTCTTTCAGAGGAAGCAGAGGAGCGGTGAGACGGTGGACGAGTATGTCGTGGCCTTGCGAAAGTTGGCCCTCACGTGCAAGTTTGACACGCTGCACGACGACCTAATCAGGGACCAAATTATCATGCACACGTCCAGCTCCCACATCCAGAAGAAGCTGTGGGTAAATGGAGACGCCCCACTCAAAGAGATATGGGCGATGGTCAAGAAGGCAGAATTGTCACGACGTTGTGCGCAAGCTGCCAAGAAGGAGGCGGGAGAGACGCAAACGGTATGTAGGATAATGACACCGTCGAGAGGTGAACGACCGAGGCAGAGAGACATGAAGGAAATCAAGATGGTAGGAGACCCAACAACAACAACCACCACCATATGGACAATAGGACGAATAAAGGGGGTAAGCCGAGCTGCTACAGGTGCGGCAGTACTGCACATCTGGGTAACAACAAAGCATGCCCCGCATTCAGGGCGAAATGCTCGTATTGCAGCGTCTTCGGGCACTATGAGAAGGTGTGCCGCCGGAAACCCAAGGGCGCAATGGTCCGTTATGTGGACCAAGAACAAAGAGAGGTTGCAAGCGACCAAGAAGACGCTGAAGACCAGGAGGAGTTCCTATATATTGATGTCCAGGTGTTGGAAATGGAAGGAGCAGAAACAGACAAACCAAGACTGAATATGCAGATCGGTGGGATACCAATGGAAATGATTGCGGACAGCGGAGCACCCATCTCCATCATACAAAGACAAGTATGGGAAGATAAGTTTGCACCCAAGATTGAGGAGAAACTGCACCCGATGGATTTGAGGCCGGTCACATATACCGGACAGAGAATTCCCATGTTGGGATACTGCCCCCTCCTGTTTGAATTCAGGGGCCGCCACGCAAATTGCAAACTATACGTCGCTGAGAAAGGCCCCTCAGTACTGAGCTGGAAGGACCAAGGAGCGTTGGGTATACAACTCAACCCGGGGGGCATTGAAAAAAATCCTGCTAATGGACATGGAGGAGAAAGATGACGTAGAGCCATGGCAGGGGGCATACCCCAAAGTATTCAATGGACAGATGGGAGAACTGGAGAAATACAAGCACCTCATAAGGCTAAAAGAAGGAGCGAAACCCGTGGTGCGCAAGGTGAGGAACATCCCATTCCGCAGTAGGGAAGCAGTGAAAATGGAACTGGATAGACTAGAAAAAGAAGGCGTGATCAGAGCCATAGAGAGTGCAGAATGGCTTTTACCCCTGGTGGTGGCCCAGAAGCCTAATGGTAAAGTACGGCTGTGTGTCGATCTCAGGGAACTGAACAAAAACATTGTCATTGATAAATTTCCCCTGCCCCGCACAAATGAGATGCTAGCGAAATCCAAGGACATCAAATGGTTCTCTACGGTGGATTTGTCGTCGGCATACCATCAAGTACGACTACATCCATCGTGCAGCCATCTCACTTCTTTCCTCACGCCTTTCGGATGCTACGAATTCGTGAGAATGCCGTTTGGCCTGGCATCGGCAGCGGCGGTCTTTCAGAAGCTGATACATAGACTACTGAAGAAAGTAAAAGACGTACAGTTCTTTCAAGACGACATCCTGGTAATGGGAAGAACCAAACAGTACCACAACGAGAAACTCCACAAGGTGCTGCGAACATTGCAAGACAATGGCCTAACGGCGGAATGGTCTAAGTGCAAGTTGGGGGTGCAATCTGTCACGTACCTGGGTCATGAGGTGAGCAAAAAAGGGATCAAACCTAAAGGATCCAACATGAAAGCCATTCTGGAAGCCCCCACCCCTAGCAAGAAAGAAGATGTTCGGTAATTCCTGGGAATGGCCGAGTACTATAGTAAATTCATTCCCCATTTCGCCACGAAAACACATTTCATTCGCCAATTGCTGAAGGAAAAGAACAAATTCCTGTGGGGCCCAGAGGAACAGGCGGAATTTGAAGCCCTCAAACAGGAGATGAGTGTCACAATTCCCCTTAAAGGATTTGACCCAAGTGCGGAGTCCATCCTCACTAGTGACCGTGGCCTGGGGGCTGTCCTAATGCAGAAATCAGAAAACGGAGAAACGTCGACGGTCAGCTTTGCCTCCAGATCGCTTGCCTCCAACGAAGAGAAGTTTAGCGTTATCGAGAAGGAGATGCTGGCAGTGGTTTGGGCGATGAAGAAATTTAGGCAGTACTTGTGGGGAGCGAAATTCCTGGTGAGAAGAGACCACAAACCCTTGGTCCGAGTGCTGACTTCCAGTGGCCATGATCACACGACCCCAAGAATCGCCAAAATGACTCTCAGACTGTTAGACTTTGTGTATGAAGTGGAACACATTCCGGGGCCGCAGAACAAAGTGGCGGACTTCCTGAGCCGGGCAGCGGCTATGGATGAGGCGGAAAGCAGTGAGAAACAAAACTGGGAAGGATATGTGGTAGCCACCATCCAGGATACGGAGGAAGTGATCAGTGCCCAAGAGTGGGAAGATACTTACAAGGAAGATGTCGACTTGGAGGCCATCAAAGGGTACGTGGTGCATGGGTGGCCGGAAAAGAGACACCTCAAGGAAGACATGAGGAGGTACTGGGAAGTAAGAGACGAGCTATCGCTGGCGGAGAACCCTATTTTCCTGCTCAGAGGTGACAAGGTGATCCCACCACAAGGCATACTGGATCATCTGATGACTCTACTGCACGAGGGGCACCAGGGCATCACAAAGACAAAAGCCCTTGCCAGACAAGCGTACTGGTGGCCGGGCATTGATGCGCAGATAGAACGATATGTGCGACGATGCGAGTCATGTGCCAAGGCTGACAAGTCACAGAGCATGTTAAGGCCAACCCTGGGAAAATTCCCAATACCAGATGGACCATGGGAAATGATATCAGTGGACATTATGGGCCCCATCCTTAACAAAGCAGGAACTCAGAAGTATACGGTGGTCATCATCGACAAATATTCCAAGTGGCCGGAGGTAGAGGTCATGGAGAACGTGGACACGGATGCAGTTGTTCGTTTCTTACATGCCACATTTGTCAGAGAAGGAATCCCTAAAATAATAACGTGTGATAATGGGCCCCAATTCACCTCGGCGAAGTGGATTGCCTTCACCTCCAGGAATGGTATAGAAGTGAAGCATACGCCCATCTACCACCCCGCGGGAAACGGTCAGGTGGAACGTTTCAATCGGGTGATCATGGGCACCATTCAGGCGGCCATTAATGATGGACTGGACTGGGAAAAGGAATTGGAGAAGATGATCTGGGCCTATTGGATCACCCCGGGGAGTACCGGATACAGCCCATTTAAGGTTTTGAGGGGAAGAGAGGCCTTCACCAAGGACAACATGGCATGGAGGACATTAGTGGTGCAGAGTAAGTGGTCACCAGCTGTGGTCAGAAGAAATCTGGAGAAAGCACAAGAAATATACACGACACACTACAACAAACGACGGAAAACTCAGGAAGTAGGACTGGAGAAAGGCGACTGGGTCCGAGTAAAACTGGCCATCGTAAAGAAAAAGGGAGAAAGCAAGTTTTCACCACCCTTGAAAGTTGTGGAGCCCTATGCCCGATCAGCCCTGCTCAGTGACGGGAAAGTGTGGTCACAGGACAGAATGGCTAAATGCAGCAAACTCTTGAAGTGGGGAGACGAGACTAATGAAGGAGCAGAGTATGTAGGAAGATGTGACGAGAATGTAGAAGAAGGAGTGCAGCAAGTGGAAGATGGAGAAGGAGAAGACTGTGCAAGAGGAAGAACAAGGAGCGGGTGCAAGGTAGAAAGCAATGAGGACATGATGGTCAGAGAAAGTGAAGGCGCAGGTAAATGGTCGGACGGAAAGGACCGGAAGAAGAAGAAGGAAGCATTGAAGTGGTGAGAACCAGAGCGGGAAGAAACGTAAAGGTACCAGAGAAGTTCAAGGACTATGACATGAACTGGAAGTAAGGACTATATTTTACAATGTTTTGTTAATTGCATAAAGGGGGGAGATATGTAGTGGTGGTCTAGTGTTCCGTCCCCGGAACAGGAAGTGCGGGGACGGGAAGCGGAAGGCGGCCATCTTGTTGATTGGTGCCGTCCGCTGTAGTTAGGACGCAGCTCCCGGCGCTCCGGTAATAAAGAATTAAACCAAATACCCGGAGTCTGTGTGGTGCATGAAGAACTTTACATGAAGTCATCCATTTTCTAGTTATCCTTAAGTCAGGAGGAACAGTTTCTAAAAAGTGCTGATGACTTCAAGAACTTGATGATGCCAGTTGATGAGATAATGAATAACCTGTGATATTTGAATGATTATCCAATGAAGTTAGAATAACTTCTGAAGTCATCCCATATGCAGGGCCACTGGAATTGTGTGAATGTGAGGCTGCAGCATTCTCAGCAAAGTAATGGACTGGCCACAATTGCCACAGAACCCGCCGTGTGCTGCATCATTTGAGGACTTACCAAAGAAAATTGTTTCTATTTCAAGAAAAAGTTACTAAACAAAAACCAAGACATGTTCTTGTGTGCAGCGAGAGACCGTTTTCAAGGGCTACCTTGTCACCTATCAGTTGTGATCCCTGTATCCAGGGGATAAACTGGTTCTGGTTCTGGAACTTTGTCCAGACAGTTTTAATTCAAAAAATGTCAAAATAAAATATTACTACAGATTATACTTTCTTATTACATATTATTATTGATTTCTTGTTTCATCATTTTGTCAAGTTCCGCACCATATTTTGGTAGTTCACTGCCACAAAATTCATTCCAGTGTTCCTGCCTATGTCACAGGAGCTGTGAGTCAGCAGCCATCAATGTTCAGATGTATCTATTCACTCGAACGGTTGTATGATGTTACAATGCATACTTTTACACCGCACACCTTTACAACGCATTTTTTACAACACAACATCCATTACAACGCATTCCATTACAACGCATGCCATTACAACACATTTTTAAAAACTATCTTTACAACGTATTCCATTACAGCGCATACTACCTTTACAACGCATACCATTACAACGCATAACATTACATTGCATGAATGGTAAGTATTGGATATTTTACTGGTAAAAATTACTTTTCTAACTCCAGGGGGTGCAACAGTAGGGTAAGTGTTGGATAGTGTAGGGGTAAAAATTACTATTCTAACTCCAGGGGGTGCAACAGTAGGGTAAATGTTGGATGGTAATGGTATGCGTTGTAATGGTATGTGTTGTAATGACTGCGTTGTAATGACATGCATTGTAATGGTATGCGTTGTAATGTCATGCGTTGTAATGGTTGCGTTGTAATGGCATGCTATGTAATGTATCTTGCATTGTAAAAGTTTCGTTGTAATGGCAGTGCGTTGTAAAAGTTGCGTTGTAAAGGTTGTTTCCCCACTGGGACAGTGTGAAGAAGGGCACTTTTGGGGTTTGTTTTCTGCTGACATTTTGACTCTGCCTGGCAGTTCATGTCCTCTCTCCAGGCACCATGATGCAAAACTGGCTGCAGACACTTGGCTTATTTCACTTTCCAGTAGGGCCAGCTTAGTTTCCCGTAGGGAGGGTACCAGTGCCATTAAACATCACATGAGCTGCAATACACTGTGTCACTGTATGGCTGAACTGGTCAGGGACACAACTAGCAGACGTTTACAAAAGAAGAATGGGACACAACAACGAAAGAATGTGATTAGAAATCTAAGAGGGGTTAGAATAAAGGGGCATATTACCAAGGGCCTTATCGCCGCTTCAGCGGCGATAATTTAATCGCCTTATTACCTAGCTGTCGCTAACACCAGTTAGCGACAGCTAATAGTAGATAGCAAGCTTCTGGGGGCCCACTTTGCATGTCAGCAATATATATCGCTAATGACATTCAAAGTGGGCATGCCAAGATGTTAGCGACTGAAACAGTCGCTAACATCGCTAACTGCTATTACCAACTTTTGGAAATAATCGCGCTAAGCGCGATTATCTCCAAAAGCTAACGACTGCCCAGAGCAGTTCTTAGCCATGTTATCCAATGGGAGGTGGATAACATGGCTAAGAGCATTTGCTCGATAATGCAGGAATATTGCTGATTTCTCAGCGATATTCATGCATTTCCCACGTTTTTTACCGCTTTTGAGATAAACCTTGATAATATCAAGGTATCTCAGCGGTAAAAATCGTCGGAGCGCGGCGATATTATTATGCCCGCTAACCAAGCTTAGCGCTAATTATCGCTATTGCTTGGTAATATGCCTAAAAATTCTGTATTTTAATAGTATCCTGTGGTGGTACTGGTTCTTAATTAAATTACGTAGAGCGCGCGTGATATTGGATTCCAAATGTCAGAGACGTGACATGCTGTACTGCGATATAGTCTTTATATTATGGGAATGTCAGAAATTGTCTAACTAGTGGAATGATATGTGGAACGTAATGGAGATGGGCACTAATAAACCTTTGCAAAGACAGGCCTGTGGTATTGATAGAGCGCGCGAGGCCACCCGACCAATAGTTTTCGCCGTTTCCGGCTTCAGGGCCCATATACTTTTCAAATCACCATATACTTCGATCAGGTGACTTCACGAGCTCTACCAAGTTGTGTGTGTGTGTTCCCTGCTAATAATTTTCAGTGCACCCGACTTACCATCCACCGATGCGGGTACCTAATGACCACAATGAATCAGGGAGCTAGCTGTAAAAGAAAGGCAGCAAAATACAAACCCAACCAATAACATTCAAATACTGTTTAAATGACCACGGACAACTGGAAGTTTTAAAATGTTTATCTAAATTCAATATTTTCTTGCATGAGGTACAATAAAATAAGGCAATCAATAACCAAGATAACGTAAATCACATAGGCATAAAGAAATAATGACAGGGTAATCATTCAAATGTAATATGAAATGCAGATGGGAAATATTATAAAATCTCAGAAATGTTTAAGCATGGACATTTTATGCATGAATAACTATGGGAGGGCCTATAAAGAGTAGCACGCTTCACTTAAGGTGAATGGGCCTTTGAACAATCTAGGCAATGAAGTTCTAGACCATATCATAAAATTACAGACTGTAATGCAAAATATAATTTCTAACAAGTGAGAAGACATAGGAACAAACTTATGGAAAAATATGTAATTGACTTTCAATAGTTGCGGAAAGGCATGGAAAATATAACATATGCAATGATGAACTTTATTAAAGCAAAAGTCAGAAATTTAGAAGGTGCAAGATTTAAAGAGTTTTCAGAGCAATATTTACCTAGAAAGGTGTGGAAACCAAACCCTGGCCACGGGTCAGTTAAGGACAGGAAACCCTCAAGGAAGGATACCCCTCAAAGGACAGCAGGTGCAGAATGGACACCCAGGACAGGACAGGATACCCTCGGAATAGGAATCAGGACAGGACCCTCAGGACAGGACAGCAAACCCTCAGGACAGGACCCTCTTCAGGACAGGACCGGAACCCACAGTTCGGAAGCAACGCCTGCGCTCCACCCGCTCTGCAGCTATCGATCAAGACCCCGATTGGGTCAGCGAACTCCCAGCTAAGTGCTTTGCCAGCACTTTAAGGTTCAGTAGAACCTTAGTCTATGGTCAAATTCGGACAGAGTGCTTCGCAGCGCTCTGTATCTTCAGTCACCTATTGAGTGCGTTGGGTCAGTGACAGGTCAGCTAAACCAGACAAGTCGGACGGTTCACTAGGTGAACCCAGGGTAGATATACAGTTTGGGGACAGTGTACCACCCCCCAATGTTGCAAAGTGTCAGAATCCCTCAATTTCGATTGGTCCTAAGGTAGGATTTGGGTAACACACCAATCACAATACAAGATTTGAAGCCTTCATTAACATACTTGGGTACCGCCTAGAGAGATTGGGGTTCTCATGAGAACTGTGCAGAAATACGAGTGAAAATTAACATTGTAACACATGAGGAGCAACATTCGCCGTTCTCGTAGCGCAGAGGTGGCTTTCCCAGGCGCATCTTGACTGTGGCTGCCAGCTGGCTGAGTTCCACTGTCCAAAGTGGCCACCTTTCAATGCTCCCTGGTCATGCGCAGAAGAGACCGTCAATATGGCTCCCAATCAGTTTGGACCCCCATTCCCCGCGGTACATGAAAAGTAAGCGAAAACAAATTAATACATAATAATGTCATTATGAAAATACATCATAGGGTTTGTACTTTTAACTCATCATCAAGAAATAAAACTATTGCATTAAATGTTAGCTACATTGACACAATCACAAGAGCAGTGGCACGAGCAGTACCACATGATAAGCACAGCTATGAATTACGCATGCGCATAACTTTCCCTCCACTTCTGCAGACGCGTCAGGACACGTGAGTGTGGCTGACGCATGCGCAGTAACTAAAATACAAGCGGCGGCCATATTAAAGGACACGGATTAAATTCATTAGAAATACACATAGGCAAGCTTCGGGAACTTTGCCTAAACAAAAATAAATGTTAGTAAAACATACGCTTTGTTACCTTATTACACATAAACGAGGTTCTTGACTTCGGCAAGCCGCAAAATATGCGAAGCTTTGCTTCATCAATCCCCTCTTTGATGATATTTACTATCATCACAAATTATAATGGAACCAGATGCCAACTTTCTTTCACACTTTATAAAGTTCTATTTCTTCCAGCAACCGTTCTAACTTTTCTCTCTCAGTTTTAGCAGGGTGAGAAGTCTTCACCTTTTTGTATATCTGATCATTCACTTCCTCTAATTCAATCTCATCCACACTTCGTTTCACTCCTCTTGCATTTACCTCGTGCTTTTTGGTGCGCTTGCGGCATTTACAGCATAAGAAAATGGAAAGTATAATAAGACCTATAATACCAATTGGCATCAGAATTTTGAATAATAAGCTTTTACCTATGCTAGCAAGCCAATGACCTACATTTGAGAGACCATCTACCAGTCTCTTCCAGGCACTATCAACCTCGAGTGGTTTGAGTTCCTTTGCCAAATTAGTAATGTTTTTCACATATCTTTTGATCTGTACACTTTTATCCGGAATATAAGTGCAACAATGTTGCGCCTTCAACATCCGGCAGACTCCGCCCTCTTTCGCTAATAAGGTGTCAAGAGCAAGTCGATTCTGTAAAACCATTGATCTGATCGCAACCATTTCGGTATTGACCAGCAGAAATCCATGAGCTGTTTCAGTAGACAGCACATCTACTATAGTAGACAATTTGCAAATTCTGTGAGTGTTCAGAACCACTCCCACTCCAGGTATCAGTGCACTGAAAATACTACCCATAATTTCACCTATACTTTCTCTTTTACTACGCACTAAGCCATTAGTATCTTCATTGCTTCCAGCTTTTCCATTCACATGGTATATTTTCGGGAAGACAATGCCAAAGTAGCAGCTTCCATACCAGTGATCCGGCAATTTGAAATAAGCCTTGTCCCCACAAATATAATAAATTCCAGGAAACACAGGCTCTGACCCATTTTTGAAACCCCAACCTCCAATTACCTTGTAATTATGTTCGCATTCACTGGAACCAATGAAAACATTATTATAATAGCTAGTCTTCTCGCGGTGAAGACATAGCTTGCCTTTCTTTTCAAAATCCAGCAACAGAGCAGGACCCGCTCCACCAGATGAGGTGCCTTCCTTGTTCTCTGCCCACTTTGGCTTTTTCTGACTTTCGTCATTAGCCTTCTTTTGAATTTTAATTCTCCTTTTCTCTGCCATGTTCAGGAACATCTTTTCCTGCTCACGCAAAGAACAAGTCAAGTTATCTCTGTGTGCGTCTGCTATGTCAATGTTACCTATAGTCAGAAAGTAGTCTCTCATATATCTTATGGTGTCAGTTTTGGTATGTACAGGATTTAAGTTCCCACGTATAGGAAGTTCAGAAAAGATCACGTCATTGTTAGAATAATAATACTGTAACGGTCCCCTTTTGTAAAATAAACTAGCTAAAATGCTACAGGAGATTCCATATGTCAATGGCAGGTGATGGTATGTCACGCCTTCAGCCACAGAAGTAGGTAGCTTCATGCAGACATAGCAATCTTCAATTTCCATAGTCTCTACATAGTGTATTAATAAGTTTGCGAAAACATTTAAGTGTGTCTTGTTCTTAATTCCATGATAATGTAGTCCTCCCTCATCTGGTGCTTCTAAGTTCTGTTTTGTTTGTCTCAAAGCTCTTTCATGTCGTGCTACACTCTGTGTTGTTAGCTCCTCATTGTCAGTATTTACAACTTCAGTAGGGACAATGTTAGTATCTTTACTTACAGCAAAGGGAATGAAAATTGTTAATCCTATCCAGATAACTATCAGTACTACTACACTACATATACACACCTTGCAACACGTCTTAAAACGGCTGCAACTAGGTCTACCATTCACTGTTGAATCAGACATTTTGGCTCAGAAGGAGTCTCTCGAACCCCTCTTTTTGGCTCTACACAATTAGCTTACTTTGTGCAAATTCACGGTGGTTCGTCTTCTTCTTCAGCTGAGTACTCTGGGACGGGTTCTCCGTCGCTCACGTCAGTTATATCAAGATCTTCAAGTTCTTCCAAAACCAGTGTCCATTCAGGAGACTTGTACTTTTTGTTTTGTCTTTTTATTCGTTCACTCCTTCTTTTGGAAGAGTCTTCTTCTTGCTCTGCTATCCGAGCACTTCTTCTTGCTTCTGCACGTTTTTCTTCCACTGTCTTTATCCTTAGTCTCAATCTTTTTACAAACCTAGGCTCAAGGTTGTTTCTTTTCTTTAGTCTCTTAGTCGGTACTTGGACTTCACTTTCTTTTCTTATTCTCTTGTTCTCTTTATCTTGTGGTAATTCTTCTCCACTTTCTTCTCCTACTTTCCCTATCTGGCTAGTTCCAGGGCTAGCATCAAATTCTTCTGCCTGGTTGCTAATCTGGCCTTGTTCAGGAATATTTTGTTTTTGGCTTTCGATTGTCTCTGTTTCTGTTTCTGTTTCCTGAACCCGTTCTTTTAACCCTCTCTGATCCTGTTCAAGCACTTCGATCTCTTGATTTTCTTCTGCTCGAACTATCACTCTATTTCTAGTCTCTCCCTTATCTGCATCAGGTGTTAGCGGTGGTGTATCGAACACCTGCTCTGTCCCTGTCTGACCTTCTCCTTCCTCAGTTTTGATGTGAATCTCAAGCGGCTGAGGTTCTTCGCCTGTGCCTTGCTTTTCCTGACTAGTCCACTCTCTACCTTCACTAAGTCGTTCTCTTGTTCTGATAGGATCTTCGGTCAGATCAATCATCGGTATCCATTCTTCTGGCCATATGCTTGGCAGCTCGTCTTCAGCTACTCCTGGCTCAGTTTCCTGGACCTCTTCCGCAGGCTGGTTTCTTGGCAGTTCGTAGTCAACTACTCCTGGGCCAACGTCTGCTGTTCCTGCAACCTGACTGGTGCTGGGCTGCTCGTTGTCAGCTGCTTCTGGACCGGCTCCTGCAGGGTCCTCTGCTGGTTGCCTCTCTTCTGCAAATTCTTTGTCTGGTAACACCTTCTGAGTGTGTCCAGCGTGGATCCACTGGGGAACACCTGCGACCTTCACTGCAGTTGTTGTTACCAGGATTACTTGGCGTTTCTTTCCCCACCTTGGTGCCAGACAATTAGATCGAGTGTGCTTCTTTATTTTGACCCAATCTCCTGGAACCAAGCTGTGGAGAGGAGTCGTTGGATTGAGGATGCCGTCGTCTCCAATCTGGCGAGAGATAGAACGCACTTGGTCACCCAATCTTCTGCAGTATTCAAGCACTAAATCATCAGTAATACTCAACAGTTTGCTTCCTGGCACCCATGCTTGTCTCATCACTCTTCCCATAATGATTTCATGGAGACTTAGGCCTGTCTTGCGGTCAGGAACACTTCTCAGTCCCATCAGGACCAGGGGCAGGGCCTTCACCCAGGTCATGCCAGTTGCATCAGTCAGCTTTGCTAGTCTGTTTTTGTGTGATCCTTCATGTATTAATCTTGCCATTGTGCCAAGCAAGTGTCGGGGTAACACAGGCATACCAGTTGGGCCCAAAATCACACCATCCACACGTCTCGGTCTACACCCATCCTCCTTCCATTTCTCTCTTTCTTGCCAAGGAGCCGATTCCTGCCACTCTCTCACTTCATCCCACGTAGGCACTTCTTCAAACACCTGAAGCTGGCAGCTGGTTCCTGGCCCCCCTCGTTTTGGATTTACAATATACCGATCTTTGGCACACCATTGGGCCACTCGATCAGCATAATCGTTTCCCAGTGATACTTTGTCCATGCTCCTTTGATGAGCAGCACATTTTACCACTGCCAGTTCTTTGGGCAACTGGATGGCCTCTAAAAGGTCATGAACAACCTTTGCATTCCGAATGGGAGTACCTGAGGAAGTCATGAATTCTCTCTGCAGCCACAATTGGCCAAAGTCATGCACAACTCCATAACAGTACTGTCTGTCAGTATACACTGTTATGCGTAAGTCCTTCCCAATTTTGCAAGCTTTTATCATAGCTATCAATTCGGCTACTTGTGCAGACTTGATGTTATATAAGTAACCTGCTTCTTCAATTTTTGTGAAAGAGACTACTGCGTAAGCAGCACTCAAGCCTCCTAGTTCATGTCTTAGACAGGAACCATCCACAAATAGTTCTTTATCATGTTCAGGCAATGGCGTTTCTTTTATGTCTGGGCGTGGTTTAGTACTGAACTCTGTCAGGTCAATACAATCATGTTCATCATCATCCCCACCTTCTATTTCCAAGGGGTCGGGGAGTAAGGTGGCAGGATTCAGAATACCGCACCTAACAATGCTTACATTTGCTGCACCCACAAGAATCCTCTCGTATTTAGTCAGCCGACTAGGGGTGAGATACTGTGTTTTAGTTCTGGTCAATAGAATTACCACTCCATGTGAAACATACACGGTCACAGGATGTCCCATGACAATGGACTCACTCTGTTCCAAACTTGCACAGGTAGCAGCTACTGCTTTCAGACAGCCTGGTAACCCAGCAGCTACTGGGTCCAAAGTGGCAGAGAAATACGCCACAGGCCTTCTGGTCGTGCCATGTTCTTGAGTCAGGACTGACAATGCGCAATTATCGCGAGTGTCACAGAATAGGGCAAACTCTTTGGAATAATCTGGCATTCCCAACGCAGGGGCCGTACACAGACAGTTTTTCAGTCTTGTGAAAGCCATTAGACTTTCATCGTCCCACTCTACAACATCTGGCATTCCTCTCGTGGTCATTTTTATCAAGGGCCTGGCTAAGGCTGCAAATCCCAGAATCCACTGCCTGCAGTACCCTAATACACCCAGGAACATTCTGACATCTTTTTGAGTACGGGGCAACTGCATCTTTTGAATTATTCTCACTCTTTCTGATGTGACTTTTCTGACACCCTTTTCTATCTGGTGTCCTAGATATTTTACTGATTTCGCACAGAACTGTAGTTTGTCAGGGGCCACTTTATGCCCTTTCTCACACAGATGATTTAGGAGGGCAATGGTGTCAACTACACAGTCCCTGTGACTTTTAGACGCCAGTAGAAGGTCGTCTATGTACTGCACTAACACAGAGTTCCCAGGTAAGGTCAAAGTCTCTAGACATTTTTTCAAGATCTGATTAAAGATAGAGGGGCTCTCTGTATACCCTTGAGGGACCCGGTTCCAACAATACACGTGACCTTCGAAGGCAAATGAGAAAAGAAATTTGCTGTCGGGGTGCAGGGGTATCGAAAAGAATGCATGACATAAATCAATCACAGTGAACCATTCAGCATCCCAAGGAATCTGGTACAATATCACTGCAGGGTTTGGGACAATAGGGCAGCAAGGAACTACAATTTTGTTAACCTTTCTCAGGTCCTGCACTACCCTATACTTGCCACTAGGCTTTTTGATGCCCATAATCGGTGAGTTGCATGGGCTGCTCATCACTTCCTGTATGATGTCTCCTTCTAATAATTTTTGTATTTCTAGAGTGACACCTGCTTTCACTTCAGCATTCATTCGGTATGGCCTAGTGTTAGGATATACTGCATTGTCCTTGATGGCTATCTGTATGGGGTCCACATCTTTCATCAAACCCACATCTTTTCCAGTGAAATCCCACACCTCTGGCTTTACGGCTTCCTGGAGTTCTTGGGGCAAGTCCTGCAGGGTCAATCTTTTAATTTCTGAGTCAGGTCTAAGTAACAATAATTTATAAATGCCATCTTCATCTGGGGTCTGTATTTCAACACCTTTTGGTGTGCAAAAGATGGTACAGTTCATTTTGCACAGCAAATCACGACCCAGTAGATTCACTGGACTGGTGTCACAGACGACAAATCTATGCATCTGTTTAAAATTTCCAATTGAAATCTCCATTGGTTCGGTAACAGGAGTACTAATCAATTGATTAGATACACCCACTACTTGGATATTTTCTCCCGAGAGGGGTAGGTTTGGAACGTCCACTGTTCTTACAGTAGAACGGGTAGCGCCAGTGTCCAACAGAAAGGTGACATCATTTCCGTCAACCTTTCCTTCAATATATGGTCCAGACTGGTCTACCGGCAAGGAAGCGCCAAGTACGCACTCCTCGTCCTCCCCTCTCAGGCCCCGTCAGTCCTGATCATTACAAAGGAAGGTATCATTCAGCAGATACTGCGAAGTTGCTGTATTTCTGTTCTCCCCGCTTTCCCAAACCTCTATCTCTTCATCTTCTGCCTGTCTTCCCCTGTATACCTGCTTGGGTGCTCGAGGCACCTGAACTGTTTTTACCTGGGGTTGAGTCTTTCTTGGTCTTTCTTTCTGCGTCTGTGGAGTTAAATCAGGAGTTTTTTCATTAATATCTACTAATTGGGGACACTCGTTTCGCCAGTGTCCAATTTCGCCGCACTGATGGCAGGGAAATTTTTTCATAGCCTCTTCCCTGCTAAATTTTGGCCGGGGCTTTCCTCCACCCCCTCCCCCAGGACCTTTGTTCTCAGCATTTTTAACCATGTTACTCAATTGTTTTTCCTGCTGTTCTGCGAGCTTCACCTGAGCCCACATCACCTTTTCCTTGAGGGACTTTTTCTTTTCTGCCATCTCATCCTCGCAGTACTTAGCGTACCGCAGGACCTCATCCATTTTCTTAGTATGCCAACAGATTTTATTATCTTTTATCCACTGACAAATTTCAGGTCTTAAACCATTTACAAACCTGTAAATAAAGTGCGTCATATCCTTCAGGTCGATGTTATCAATACCACTGTATGTTTTAAATACCTGCAATAACCTCTCATAGAAGGAGTGCACTGTCTCGTCCCTTTCCTGTGTTGTTCTATCTATTTTTGTCCAATCAGTTTCCTTTGCGGGCACCTTTTCTTTCAAGTGCTGAATTACCTGCTCATATTTTCGCATGACATCCTTTGATGGCTCCCCTGTTTCTTTATTTCTTGGGTACTCCTCACTCGGCCAGTCTATGTTTATTTTACACTGGGTCCATAAATCTACTGGAACCACAATGTCGAAAAACCCATCCAGGTCTTTCCACAGACATTTCTGTACCTTCACGAACCTTTCCACCTGCCTGTACCAGTCAACTGGTTTCTCTCGTAATTTTGGAAAATCGTTCGTGAAGGACACAATATCCTGCCTAGACCAGGGGACATGCACATATTTCCCTCCTGGCACTTCGCGCATGGGGCATAACTGCTCAGGTTTTTCTACCTCCCTTAAAGCAAATTCAGGAGTCACTTGTCGGGAGCGAACCTCTTCTCTCTTTTTCGCCCACCTGCTTCTCCATCTTTCCATATCTCCCCATTTCTGCAGTACCCCCATTAATTCTTTAATCTGCAATTTCTTCCCTGCCACATTCAGGTGTTTTATATCCTTGTCTGAGAAGTCTGCTCTATACGGTTTCTGTAAGGGCTTGGATTTTGAGATATCTACCCCCATACTAACTGCTGTTTCGGTCAGTTTTTCGTGGAGCACTCTGGTGTTCCTTGTAAAGCTTTTACATATGAACGACAATTCTTCTTCAGAGTAGGTATTCAATCGATCCAACCCCACATTTCCTGCCATTAATTCTTCTATTTCGACCCTCAGTTTGTAGAGGTCTAAAGGTTTTGTTTGCGGAGTCTGCTTCTCTAATTCACGACTCCAACTCTCAATTTCATCCGGAGTTACCAGAGAGACATTCCTAGTACCTGTTGCTGTCTCTAATTTAATTTCTTTTGTATTAAAAGGGTTATGCCTCTGCTGTATTCCCTTTCCAGTCTGTTTGTTTGGCAATTCCAAGAACGCAACTTCAGACTCGCACTCACTGGACTGATCATCTATGATGATCGGTTCCTGTCTCGGGGTTGCCATGCCTGGGGTCATAACTGGAGTAATCGGATTTCCCTGACCATTTCCGTATAACGGGACCACCGGTCCAATAGTTACTGGAATAGTCAATGCCTCAGGACTGGTATTTAACTGGGAAATTTTCTGAATTATTTCTGTCCTTTGTCTAGCTAGAGCCTCTTGTTCCTTTTCCACTAGTACCCTTCTTAAAGTTGTGTCATGTAATATCTGTGGGGTCAACGGAGGAGTAAAACTCGGGGCAGTAGGATGCGTTTCACTTGGTCCTCCCCCATAATTTGGTTTCGGGAATAAAGTTCCAGTATTAAAGGACCTGCGCTCTTCCCCATATGGAGGTTGAACAAAAGGCAGTCCTGAATTTGATGGTTTTTCTTCGCTTTCATACAAGGGTCTGGGAAAAAAGATTTTCGTACGTGAGTATTTTTCTTTCTGGCTCGCGGGCACTTTGGGATATATATCCCTTGTTTCCGTCGGTTCGGGTTTTTCAGGATAGGGCAATACTTGACCACCCCCTCCCAGTCCCAGGGACCTGTCTTCTTCCTTTAGGAAGTGGCGTCGGGGAACATCTCCTACACTGGAAGGTCGGGTTCCCTCATTGTAAGGTGGCGGACTTCTGGTACAGATGTCATCTATTAGTTCATCATCTGATTCCCCCAGGGCCCCCCAATGTTTACATTTTTCAGTACTTTTCTCACCCGCTCCAATGTTATGACATGCCGGCATCATGGGAAACAGACCCTCAACAATCATGCTCTGCCTCCACTATTTCATCCTTTTATCCCTGGACTCCTGTTTCTGCCTGGGGTACCACTTGGTCAAACCCTTGTCCATTCGGGGTCTTTCTCTTTCAAAAGCCTCAATCTCCCATTCCTCTAATGCCTCATACTGCGTTAGTCTTGGTCTGGGATGCAATTCGTTCATCCGAGTCCTTTAATTAAATAGGATCCTACCATTGAAAGTACCATCTAACGGAAAAGCCAATACTCCGTCATCTTTCGTGTATTTCACCCAATTCTCCAGCCACACACAGGTATTGTATCCTCGGTCAAACATCATGAATGAGGCAGGAGTATTAGGTGGTGGGACAAGAACACCTTCCCTAGATTTAATCGGTTTGTCCGTTTTAAAATAATTTTTCACCTTACTTATAAGTGACATTTTTCTCTTTGTTCCGTACATAATATCGTATCTATTAGTCTTCCACTGATCCCTTTCAAACCCTAGGTGCCTTGGATCAGGTCGAGTTCCTGTAGTCTGCGAGTGCCACATACAACTTCTGCGCTAAACTTTGTTTACAAACTACCTCCAATCAGAACGTGCTTCAGAAATTCGTGCAACCAATGGGTGTGCGACACCAAATAAGCTCCGCCAATGGGTGCGCGGCCCCTTCGTGAGACAGTTCCCACGCTCCGGCGCTCACCCCTCCTTTACAATTCCAGCTCCGCTACCCGCCCGCTGCTTCTACCAATCCCATCGCGGCACAGAGTGACGTCAGAGGCGCTTCGCGACTGACTCCCTCCCTTCACAAGGTAACGGAAACTTTCTTTCTTTTAAAGTGCTCAGTGCTTGGTTATTTTACAACAAATACACATTCGCCACAGTGCTCAAGTGTCTAGACAGAGAAAGAATTGTTTTACTGCAAGTAAACTACTTCCATTTACTTTTCACTCGCTGCGGGCAGATCTCTTCCGCCTACCCTTCACTCTAGCATCGGTGAACCTGTTATTCCCCTAAACTCATCCACTTCTTTCCGGGATATATTCCGAGTTTAAGGTTTCTCAGCGGACCCCTCTGCTTTCACGCTAGCTCCGAGGAACCTGCTACTCTTCCGATGTGACCCTTACTAGGTTACGCCACTATGGGAATTTTGCCAATGAACCCCGTTACTGTCATTTATTCACACATGTATTCAGAAAACCCTAGTTAGTGCTTCCCGGTTATCCTAACCTGCACCTAACTTTCCTCGAACCTGTGACCTCAGGACAATGGATTCTATTCACCACTTGCCCTTTCAATTCCCCGGGGAGTTCGGACAACACGAAACGATACGGTTTACAAATGCATGGATTAGTACATATAGCAATATAAGAACAAGAATAAAAACAATGCAAAAATTCATGAGTTTCAGCAGCGTATTCACATTAGAATGATCAGGTCTCTTAGAACAGCCGCTCTTCTAGCAGCATCAATATAATAGCAGCTTCCGACTCAACTAGTCCAACTAATCCCTGCCTTACTCTCAACTAGTCCCTAACCATCCTCTAGCTACCAGAAAACTGATAGAGCGCGCGAGGCCACCCGACCAATAGTTTTCGCCGTTTCCGGCTTCAGGGCCCATATACTTTTCAAATTACCATATACTTCGATCAGGTGACTTCACGAGCTCTACCAAGTTGTGTGTGTGTGTTCCCTGCTAATAATTTTCAGTGCACCCGACTTACCATCCACCGATGCGGGTACCTAATGACCACAATGAATCAGGGAGCTAGCTGTAAAAGAAAGGCAGCAAAATACAAACCCAACCAATAACATTCAAATACTGTTTAAATGACCACGGACAACTGGAAGTTTTAAAATGTTTATCTAAATTCAATATTTTCTTGCATGAGGTACAATAAAATAAGGCAATCAATAACCAAGATAACGTAAATCACATAGGCATAAAGAAATAATGACAGGGTAATCATTCAAATGTAATATGAAATGCAGATGGGAAATATTATAAAATCTCAGAAATGTTTAAGCATGGACATTTTATGCATGAATAACTATGGGAGGGCCTATAAAGAGTAGCACGCTTCACTTAAGGTGAATGGGCCTTTGAACAATCTAGGCAATGAAGTTCTAGACCATATCATAAAATTACAGACTGTAATGCAAAATATAATTTCTAACAAGTGAGAAGACATAGGAACAAACTTATGGAAAAATATGTAATTGACTTTCAATAGTTGCGGAAAGGCATGGAAAATATAACATATGCAATGATGAACTTTATTAAAGCAAAAGTCAGAAATTTAGAAGGTGCAAGATTTAAAGAGTTTTCAGAGCAATATTTACCTAGAAAGGTGTGGAAACCAAACCCTGGCCACGGGTCAGTTAAGGACAGGAAACCCTCAAGGAAGGATACCCCTCAAAGGACAGCAGGTGCAGAATGGACACCCAGGACAGGACAGGATACCCTCGGAATAGGAATCAGGACAGGACCCTCAGGACAGGACAGCAAACCCTCAGGACAGGACCCTCTTCAGGACAGGACCGGAACCCACAGTTCGGAAGCAACGCCTGCGCTCCACCCGCTCTGCAGCTATCGATCAAGACCCCGATTGGGTCAGCGAACTCCCAGCTAAGTGCTTTGCCAGCACTTTAAGGTTCAGTAGAACCTTAGTCTATGGTCAAATTCGGACAGAGTGCTTCGCAGCGCTCTGTATCTTCAGTCACCTATTGAGTGCGTTGGGTCAGTGACAGGTCAGCTAAACCAGACAAGTCGGACGGTTCACTAGGTGAACCCAGGGTAGATATACAGTTTGGGGACAGTGTACCACCCCCCAATGTTGCAAAGTGTCAGAATCCCTCAATTTCGATTGGTCCTAAGGTAGGATTTGGGTAACACACCAATCACAATACAAGATTTGAAGCCTTCATTAACATACTTGGGTACCGCCTAGAGAGATTGGGGTTCTCATGAGAACTGTGCAGAAATACGAGTGAAAATTAACATTGTAACACATGAGGAGCAACATTCGCCGTTCTCGTAGCGCAGAGGTGGCTTTCCCAGGCGCATCTTGACTGTGGCTGCCAGCTGGCTGAGTTCCACTGTCCAAAGTGGCCACCTTTCAATGCTCCCTGGTCATGCGCAGAAGAGACCGTCAATATGGCTCCCAATCAGTTTGGACCCCCATTCCCCGCGGTACATGAAAAGTAAGCGAAAACAAATTAATACATAATAATGTCATTATGAAAATACATCATAGGGTTTGTACTTTTAACTCATCATCAAGAAATAAAACTATTGCATTAAATGTTAGCTACATTGACACAATCACAAGAGCAGTGGCACGAGCAGTACCACATGATAAGCACAGCTATGAATTACGCATGCGCATAACTTTCCCTCCACTTCTGCAGACGCGTCAGGACACGTGAGTGTGGCTGACGCATGCGCAGTAACTAAAATACAAGCGGCGGCCATATTAAAGGACACGGATTAAATTCATTAGAAATACACATAGGCAAGCTTCGGGAACTTTGCCTAAACAAAAATAAATGTTAGTAAAACATACGCTTTGTTACCTTATTACACATAAACGAGGTTCTTGACTTCGGCAAGCCGCAAAATATGCGAAGCTTTGCTTCATCAGTATGACACAACAGATCTTCCATCATGGCCCTTCCATGGCAGCAGATGGAAGTCCATGGCATTAGAAGGGGCATAAGTAGGCATACTACATCACTGGAAGACTGAGAGCCTACCAACTTATGCAATGAGGATGGTAGACGCGTAACATGGCCACATAGGAGAAATGCACCTATAAACTCATTGACTGATTGCAACCGTTTGCAGATATATGACGTGGATTCCAGACTCCATACCATGTGGATGAAAGACATTTAAAATACTTTTGTAGGAAACATAGAACGGTAAAGTTCATTTTAGTAACATGATCATGCCACTGTGATGTTCTGTAGAGGGATTGTAAGAATTCCAGGGCTCTGCACATTCAGTAACCCTGAAGAGGAAACTTAATGATATAGGAAATGTTAGCTAATGTCATTACTGGGAGGCGGGGCAGAGGAGCAGGGGAGGCGGGGCAGAGGAGCAGCGGAGGAGAGCAGGCAGCTACGGAGATCGGCGCCCGGTTTGGCGTTTTGACATTTTGAGTGTGGAGCCTGTGGACTTGTGGATGAAAGACTTGTGAGGTTAATCCGGTGCCCTCGTCGAGAGTCTTATCTGCATTGCGCTGTGACTTCTGTATTTGCCATTATGGGATTTGTGGATATCGTGTTTCCAGTAAGCCACGGAGTGTGACTGCCTGCCTCTCCCTTTCTTCTGACTATGCACAGCTGACAACCAAAGCCGGAGTTCTCTTCAGCGTGGAAGTGCTCGAGTTTGTTTCTGTTTCTCGGTGCACAGGTTAGCTATTTTCTTTACTAAGATTGATTAAACGCTGAACTCCGAGGCTTCCTGCCTCTCAAAGCTGAGCTGAGAGATTTCGATTTTGACAATTGCCTCTTAAAGATACACTTCCATCTGAGGCTGTCTGTTTTGTTTTATGTAAAAAGAACTTTTCCATCTGAGGCTGTCTGTTTTTGTTTTATGGTAAAAGAACTTAATTTCAAGATCAGCAACTAAGTAGCCGGATATTAATTTCACAAACACTGGTGAAAGTGTGATTTATTTTAATGCTCCCATCAACTCAATGTTAGAAAAAATTGGAAGGAATTAAAGCAACCAAACCGAGAAATGGGACCGAAAAAAGGGCAAACCCAGCGTAAAGAAGATAGCCCAGAGAAGAGTAAAATATTTGAGGGCTCAATATCTTTGGAAGAGAGCCAAGAAAGCCAGGCCTCACTTACAGAGAATAATAAAGGGCGGCGCAAGAAAAGGAAAGTTAAAAGGACAATTAAAAATGCCAAACAGGCTAAAAGGGACTGTGTCCAAACAAATTCCAAACAGAAAGACAATACGCTAACCTCTAAAGCTATAAAGGATTTTGTAGGGAAACACTACAAATCTTTAGAGCCAGTAATAAGACCAGACCCCGAGGAAGATACGGAAGAACATGGCGCGGAGGGAGTAGGAAGGATAGAAGCAGTAGTGGTGAATCCCGATATAGAAGCAGGAATGGAGGATTCTGTATTAATAAACCTGACGCTCCAGAGCCAAAACATCCACATCTCAGCTCCCCGGCTCTCATCGTCACCAAAACTATTCTCATTACAGTCACTGGGAAACGAGGAACCAAGGGGAAATGAAATACAGAGCCAGAGCCTAATCTGGGGCGGTGAGCCAGCCCATTCCCCTCAACAACATGGTACCAAAAATTCTCTTCTACAGCAAGAACCCACAAGAACAGGTCATCATACAAACCCAGGCAGAGACCACACACAGGACCCGGAGTGTTCCGTAACACCCAATTCATCATTGGTGGACCTGATATTGATATTACAAAAGACGTTACAAGGAATCCTTGAAGTAACCCTATCAAATAATGGAGTATTGAAAGCCCAGAAATCGAACCTAAAAAGGATCGAAGAGGAACTAGTGGGGATAAAGAACCAAATGCCGAGGATGCAAAGCACATCAGTCACTGAACAATCGATTGATGAAAGGGTAGAGATGGAACTGGTTGAGGTATCCGCGGGAAGTCCAGTAGGATCCCCACAACCAATAACCCAAAAGCCAACAAACGACTCTGTGGAAGCATCAGAAAATGTATACATCTCCAGACGCCCAATGTTGATAAAAAGGCACGGGGTGTATACAGGGGCCCCCCTTAAGAGTAGGGGTAGAAAGAAGAGAGAGCAAGCCTTAAAAGCAAAGAAAAACGGGAGGATTGTAAGGAGGGAGGCACAGGCACAGGCAGATCTAAACGCATCAGCCCCGATAGACGTACCAAATAGACCAAGGCAAAGGGAGTATAACCTAAGAACGACCCCGATAAACCCAAGAAAAAATGGGAGAACAAAGGTCACAAAAGAGAAACCATTAACACCCTGTGTTACAAAACAGAAAGTAAGAATAGCCTTAGGACAACCAAATAGGGGTAATAGAGCCGTAAGCCCACAAGACCAGGTAATTCCAAGAACGGGAAATAATGGGCTGCGATCAGAGAGACCAAAGGCAAGACAGCATCAATATGAAACCCCTAAAAAAGTACAAGAGAGAGAGAAAAATAAATGGGTGTATTTGGACCATATGCAGCCGGGGAAAAGGGGAAGTATGAATGGGAGTACGAACAGGAAAAGGAATCCCCTGAACAGAGCACAGATCTTGAAAGTCTTCGCAGAATGTAGTAGCCTATGTGGGATCAGTACAAGCGATCTCCGGCAAATTGGTTTTGTGGAGACCAGAAATGGTAAAGAAATAACAAAAGTATCATTACACTCAGTCATGGTAAAAATGGCAATCCTCAAAGCAACCAGCGAGATAAACCACCAGGGAATAAGAATAATCCCGGAGAGGGAAGTAAAAGCCCCCAATGACAATACCTTCCTAAAGTATCATGCAGGTTTAGGGAGAAGACAGGTGAGATTATATGAAGACGAGGAAGGGAACCAAAGTTGTCTGAATATAGAAATAGACAATACAGGAAACGAAGTCCCATGGGGTAATTGGTCACAATGTAGTAGCCCAAGGTTCGATCTAAACGGGAGTCATACGGAAGCCGAGGGAGAAGAGGGTGGCATGAGTGAGATAGAATAGGATAAGGGGGTGTCGCATAGTCTAGGTCTCCTGACATGGAATGTAAATGGGCTAGGCAATGAGAAAAAGAGAGAAACTATAAAGAATATAGTAAATAAAGTGGACATTGCCTGCTTGCAAGAGACCTGGTCATGCGACGAAACCCCGATTAATGAAGGATACCTACAACTAAATCGCCCGGCCAAGAAAAAGAACTATGGTCGTCCGTCGGGTGGATTAATGACATTGGTTTCAACGAAAGTGCTCAGAGAAGTAAAACCGATAAAAATGAAATGTAAATGGGTTCTGACTAGCAGAATAGAATTATTGACAGTGGAAAAGAAGTATAAAATGCTGACTGTAATGAATGTATACATGCAGTGGGAGAATGGTGTAGAATATGAGAATGAGATGAAGCTGTTTAAAGAAGATGTAGATTCTGTTGTAGAAAAATATGTATTGGACACCGTGATAATAATGGGGGATTTCAATCATAAACTTAACCCAAAAAAGGCAGATATTTGGAACAGAGAAATGTTAGAGGTGTTTGGAATAAACCCAGCAAGGTTCCCAGCAGGGGAGATATCAAAACAGGAATCAGATCTGGTATATTTCCTAGGAGGCAGGGGTTTCCAATGCTTGAATGGAAGAATGAAGAACGACTGCCCAGCAGGGAAAACCTTTAAAGTAGGCTCTCAGAACTGCCCAATTGACTATATGTTTTTACATGCCTGGAACTTCCCCCAAGTACGGGAATTTAGGTTGGAACAAAAAGAGATTAGTGACCACAACCTTCTATATCTAACAATACAAGGGGGAAGAAGTTTACCCAGAGATAAAGTGATCCCCCAGGAGGTGGAGTACCCTAGACGTGTGACGACACGACTCACGGAGGAATATCAGGCAAAACTGTTAGCTATGCAAATTAAAATAAAGCCGGAAAATCTAGAGAATAAAACCTTGAACTGGTTCATAGGAAAACTAGAGGAAGTTGTCTGTTGTTTAAGAATAGAACTGAAAAGGGTCAAAAATACTAGTGGAAAACCACCCAGTAGAGTAAAATGGTTTTCAGTGGAGTGTCAATCCAAAAAACGTGAGATCCGGGCAGCACAAAGAAAACAAAAAATGAACTTCAGCCAGGAGAGACAGGACCAGGTAATCCGTTTAAAAAGAGAGTATAAAAAAATGGTAAATGACGCTAAAAGGACATTTAAAGAGAAATGCTGGTCAAATCTGCTGGAAGCGATTGAGGAAAAAAACCTAAGACAATTTTGGAAATTGGTAAAGGCAGCCCTTAGCCCTCCTGATGGGGAACTAAAATGTGTAGTTAGTGAGGCCGCATGGGAAAAGTATATTAGGGAATTGTATGGGACAAGAGCCCCTATAACCCAGGTAGTGACACATAAATGGCAGGAAATATCAGCAGACCTTAAAGCTAAATTTAACGTAAAACAAGTAGAAGATACAATAAGAGAGCTGAAACTATCCCGAGCAGCAGGTCCGGACAATCTCCCAGCAATAATTCTAAAGTCAGACATAAATTGGTGGGCAAGATTTTTTGCACAGATGTTTAGTACAATACTAACAGAAGGCAAAATGCCATCTAACTGGAAGGGTGCAATAATTAGGCCCATCCATAAGAAAGTTAGCATGGAGGCACCACAAAACTACCGCCTGATTAACCTCCTTGATATAGGAGAGAAAGTTTTCTCTAAAATTGTACTGAATCAACTCAACATATGGGTAAAAGAGCTCCAGATTGTCCCTATAGAGCAAGGAGGATTCAGGGAAGGACACTCAACTATAGACCATGGGTTTGCACTGTGGGCGATGGCGAAGAAGTCAACGGAACAAAATGGCAAGTTGTGCTGTTGTTTCGTTGACTTCCGAGCAGCATTTGACTCAGTTGATCGCGCATGCCTATGGGAAACACTACTTAAAGTAAATATCCCGAGTGACCTTCTGTTAATAATAAAGGAACTACACAATGAGAACTGGGCCCAAGTCATCAAGGATACGGAGGGCTCTTTAACGCAAAAAATACCCATCAGCAACGGCCTAAGACAGGGGTGTGTGTTAGCGCCGCAGTTATTCTCTATATTCCTGTCAGACCTCCCGGCCCATCTAGAGGTCGAGGGTAGTGCAAGTCCCAGAATGAACGGAAACAAGGTGCCCTGCCTATTATATGCAGACGATTTGGTTATAGTAGATCAGATAGAGATAGGCCTCCAGCGTAAGCTTAATGCCTTCAACGCATACTTTGTTAATAAATTTCTAATTGTCAACCTGGATAAAACTAAAGTCCTTTGCTTTGGGAAAAAATTAACCAGATTCAATTGGTACCTAGGTGAGCTTAAACTGGAGACGGTGAATGAGTATCGCTACCTAGGTATATGGTTTGACAAAAGACTAAAATGGGATATGCATTGGGATACACAAAAAGCCAAGGCACACACATCGATATGCGCCCTAAAAATGTTTAATAGGGATTACGGAGAGATGTCGCACAGACCAATGCTAAGGGCCTTTGAGGCAATGATACCCTCCCAAGTTCTGTATGGGGCAGAAATCCTTTATTTGAGCGGTAAAGGAGCCTGGGACTTGGTAGAGGGAAAATGCCTCAAAGGACTCCTCTCTCTCCCACAATCTGCTATGGTGCAAGCCATAAGAAGGGAAATAGGCACAAAGTCCTGGGAGACACTAACTCAAATGGCAATACTCAGACTTTGGAAACGACTGGAAGACCCTGAGGGACAAAAAGTAGCACAATGGTGCAAGAAGGAAATCCTATCGAGTAATCTAAAATGGGCAAAAATGTGTAGGGAAAGAGTTACGCAAATTTGTAAAAAATTAAAGGTAGAGGTAAACCAGGAAACACATCAACTCCTTTGTACTAGGAGTGAGTTGAAATTAAAGGGGAAGGAAATATCGAGATTGACCGATATGGAATATTTAGCGAAAAAGAAATCAATAACACATATGATGGGCGCTTGGCTAAATGAAAACTGGTTCCCCTACCTAGACATCCTTCCCAACCGCGGCCTTAGGCAGGAGATCTTAAGGCTGAGGGTTGGTTTAAACCCATTGTTAACAAATAAAGATCTGAAAAATAAATTGTTAGATAAAAATGGATGTTGTAAGTGTAATTTGGGGTGCAAAGGAGACCTGGTACACATCCTTCTTGATTGCCTGTTATTACTGGAACAGCGGAAACTGTGGTTACGACCCGTGTTCCTAAAATATGCTATAAGCTCTAGAGCGCAGGCAGCTAACTTATTAACTGAAATACCCACTATCGATATTGCGATTGCTCTTGGGAAATACACAAAAGCAGCATTGAGTGATCTAAGAAACCGGGAATAACATGTATATTCTAAAGCATTTTAAATTAATGAAATTAGTCTAGCAGAAGGAAGTAGAATGGGTTTTATTCATAAATGCGGAATGCTAACTTAAATGCAATTTTATGGTTGTCGACAAAGGAAGAAGCGTGTGTAAGAGTTTTAACTTATATTTGACGGATTTTATTGTTATAATGTTTTAAATGTTTTGATGTGATCGTTTTAACTTTTTGATACTCTCTTGCACCTGTTTAAATGACTAAGGTCATAATAAACATACCTTTTGACTTGACTTGACTTGACTTGACATTACTCAATATAAGAAACAAGGCAGAAGCTTACACATACTGAGAGACAGGATGTAGGAATGTCATGTGCATGAACCATTACATTAAGGAGGAGTGGGAACAAGCTAATTTAGTAACAAACAAGATTTTTGGGGAACAAGGAAAAGACCACTTGTTTAGTCTAGTGGGGTTAAGGAAATCTCTAAATTCTTTAAGATTAAGCTTCAAATATGTTATGTTGTGCTGAATGAATTTTCTATTTTGTTGATAATTGTCTTATTTCTTTGACTCCCAATTAGTGCGCGCTACACCTTTACACACCAACGGAATCACCTCGTGTTGAAAATGACTTTCCTCCAGAGAGGATATAGTTTTTCCTTCCTCTGTAAAAAGTGTCCTCATGCTCACACATTAGTTGACGGTTGTTCTTTATGTTTATGGTGTTGAATGCTCCGGCTGGTAATGATATTGAATGCAACACGTAATGACTCCTCTAAGATCTGAGTTGTACTTATGAATGATTCCAGAGGAAGCATTGTTTATATATAGTCTAAAATAGCCTAAATACCAGTGGCCTGCACTTGTTTTCGCAGGGTCACTGACATAATATCGAATACAAAAATATAGACTTACCAAAATATTGATGCCAAAATATAGAATGCAAAAATATCTAATTCCTCCCACAAACAGGTAAGTACAAAAATATCGAATCAAAAATATCGTTTTAAAAAATATAGGGGCATATTATCAAGGACCGGTGTTGAAATTATCGCCGTTTTATCGGCAGGAAACTGCCGATAAAACGGCGATAATGGGCTTGATAATACGCCCTTGTTGTTAATTCCCATAGAAGCCCATGTTCTGATGTTAACATGGGCTTCTATGGGAATTAACAAGGGTGTATTATCAAGTGCATTATTGCCCTTTTATCGGCAATTTCCCGCCGATAAAACTGTGATAATTTTAACACCGGTCCTTGATAATATGCCCCATAGTTAGTCAAAAAATCGAATTTTTTTAAATGTCTTAAAAGTAATTTAAAATGAATGAAATAATAAATATAATTAACTAAAACATGCTTAAAAATACTTAAATAACTTTAAATTTATTAAATAATTAATTTATTACCACTCCAGTGAGTGCAACAGTAGGGAAAGCGTTGGATAGCATAGGGGTATAAATTACTATTCCCACTCCAGAGAGTGCAACAGTAGCAGTAGTGAAAACGTTGGATAGCGTAGGGGTAGAAATTACTAAATCGATATTATATTACTTACCGTCAATTTGATATTTTTCACCACTATATTCTGTCTATTGGATATGCTGTCCATTCTATATTTTGACTTCGATATTTTGGTAATTCTATATTTTGAATTCGATATTTTGTCTAGTTACCGCTTTTCACTCGTACACCCACGAGGCAGGGTGCTTAACATATTAAAAAGCTGGTGTACTGTTTGTAGTGAATATTGTCCCTCAAATTAAGAATTATCCAGAAGTTGATTTACTTTGAAAGTAAACTGCATTTTCCATGGCTAGGCATGGCTAGGAATGAAACCACATTTCATATCTCCTCCAGGGTAAGAGGCTAGTGTGAACACAAAGGGCGTGTATCTAGTAGGAGACAGTTCGCTGTGTTCGCCTTTTACGCACTCACAATTTGTGCTGTGTCTCTACATTTGCTATGACATCCTTGTATTAATTGGTCATGTCATAAAATCTCCAACCACAGACAGTTTAGGAGTGGACCTGCTTATGAATATAAATTAGAAAAATTCAAAAACAACAATTAGGGAAGTTTGTGTTTGTGACCCTCTCTGGTTGTCTACCAGAGAACAGACTGTGCCCTGCAGCGACAAGCAGACCACCGTGTTTGTGTTTCAATTACCATGCATGAAATATTCTTCTAAAGCAGCCCATAATCCCTCAAAGAAACCAGTGCTCCTTTAAAAAAAATTACATTTCCCATCTGAGAAGGCATCAGAGCAGCAGGCGTTGTCTGAAGGACCACTGCCCACTTCCCTTGAGACAGCTGTGGTAATTCTCAAAGGTGGAGCTGTCTAATGGAGACTGCTTTCCCTCTGCAAATTAATCTTTGACGAGCCGATAAACTATCAACAGTGTGAAACTGCAGACTCAAACCATTGGTCCCCACAACTGCAAATCACAAATAGACTCAAACACACCCTTTCATGCCCCTTTTAACAGCAATTTAGCAGCTACACCCATTTTGCAATTCGAAAAGGCTTTATCAAATTGTAAAATGGGTGAAGTACATTTTTTCGGTCACAAACCTTGTGAATTTGCATACAGGAGGATTGGTGAATAGAAAAGTATGTAAGACAGCAGTATCTGCTTCCAAATTCAATGGAAAAATTGTTTTTGATAACTTGAGTGAAAAACTAATTTTAAGAAAGTGTGATTTGTGATGCTTGAGAGTAAACCAGTTCCAAGCTGGTTTGCCTCTCAGTGATTCTCCAAAGACAAATGCTGATGTTTGCACGGCTTGCTAGCAACCCTGCTTCTGAATGACAATGGCTTGGCCTCTGGGCTCAGGAAGGTAGGGGTGTTGTCAACAATAGGTTATTTAGCTGGAAGTAGCCAACTAGTGAGGTGATAAGAATAGTTGGCAGTAAACGTTTTCCCAGTTCTTTCTTTAACCAACGAGCACTGTCATGAATTGTTTAGAATGTTGACAGACACCCGAGAGCCAATCAGCTTTCCGCTCGCAAACTCGCGTAGCGCGCTGGATGATCTGATCATGTTTGATCTGCTGATATCAATTCCTAGGACCAACCAAGACATTCTAGCTTCAACTGCAACAGGAAACAAAACATGTTCTGACCTCGGCAGAGGAGAGGTTATCACCTCTCTACAGAGCAGTGTCTAGGGAAGGCCCAGAGCTCGTTCAGGTGGGGAGTTGTAGAAGCTATTGTATTTCAGGGATCCTGAGAAGGTATGCAGGAAACCAATATCAGATGTTTTGAAAAGGGAGGTGGGATATTTGTGAGAAATTGTTGGGCATCATGTTGGAAAGTCTCCATTATTAGGGGAGTGAACAGGGTAAGAAAGGCACGTCACCACCGCCTCAGGACATTCCTGGACTTGGAAAGAAAATATCTAGAAGAAAAAAGACTCTTGACAGAATGCTAGAAAAAACAACCCCTGACTACACCGCTAACCTCTGAGTACTTGGCCATGCATGAACGGATGTACGTCATTACAACGCATGCTTTTACAAAGCATGCCTTTAAGACGCAAGTTTTACAACGCAAGTCGTTACAACGACTTGCGTTGGGGGGCGCTGGATAGTGAATATTTTCATTTACTATTCCAACTCCAGTCCCCTTGGATAGTAGGGAAGGTGTTGGATAGTAAATTAAAACTATTCCCTATCCTAGAGCGCCCCCCAGCTCAAGTCGTTGTAAAAGTTGTGTTGTAATGGTGGAATCGTAAAGGTACTTCGTTGTAAAAGTTGCTTTTTAAACTCTGTTCCCCTGCATGAACTCGACCAGGGAGGAGACCTGGGTGCTTATTTACATTCCCCTGTATGTTATCAGAACGTTCACTTTTAGTGACAATGCACACTGCAGGGCCATATCTACAAGACCGCGTGAAGCCACACTGCATGGCTAGTCATGGACTTGTAGATATAGATTGAGGCGTGCCATGGGTGTTACGGTGGGTGTTTCCATGTAACACAAATGGCATTTTACACATTCCCAGATTTTCAAGTTTCGTAAACCTGGGAATACGTAAAAAAACTATGGAGAGGTGTATGGGAGGTGCAATGAGGAGAAAAACCTGCATTTCTCCTTGTTTTTTCCTCTTTCGCATGAAAAGAGGACAACACCTCTTATGGTTGTTTTTTAGCAGGAAGGTGTCCTTTCCTGCACAAAAACAATTATCCCTACAACACAGGCACACATGCACCTTGGTGCAAGGGTGCCTGTATTGGGACATGGCAGCCCATTGTATGCCAGTGCAGTGGAAAAGGACAGGAATGTACCGTATCTCAAAGATATAAAGCAAACACAAGGGATGATGGACGAAGCACTGAAGCTTTTCAGACCCTCACCCCCCATCACAGCTCTGGGTTGAATCCAATATCATTCTTTTGCTTAGTAGTAAATGAGGCCCCTGATGTTTAGAAGCCAGCCTTAATGAACTGAGAGCTGCAGTAGTGACCAGAATATACTTTCCCAGCAGTTGGAAGAAAATGGGACTTAATCATGTTTTCCATCTCTGAAGGACTGTGGTAAGGTGCTCATGATTACACAGGAAGGGCAAGCCCTTGGTAGGAAAGAAAAGCAGTTTCTGAAAGTCACACTTTTCCCCTGTTCACCCCCAATTTGTTGTGCTGACTGGTACTGATGGTAGCTGACTGACTGCAACATGAGCACTTCCAGTCAGGCCCAGGACAAGTGCTACGTTAAAAACACACACATGCATTGAGGTACACTTATAATTGGCATGGCCTACCCTACATGCCCCTAGTAGCTAATAGGGCGAGGGGATTAAAAATACCAATCAATCCCTAGTATATAATAGGGCCTGGCCGTATAGAGGCCAGCAACTTTCTCTGCACTTGGATGTGTGCACTGATGAGAGCCTGACGTCATGTTAAAAGCAGCCCTGCAGCACTGCTTTAAAAAAGGTAAATTCACTGCAAACTCGACTTTGGAGGCAGGGGTACTATAAAAGCGGTAATCTACATTATCTTTACATATCAGGTACCCCAAGGTCTCATCTAAGGTCCCAGGGGTGGGGTGCCAGGTAACTATAGGCAGGGTCCATATAAAAGGTGTTTTCTAAACCCTGTTGATGAAAAACTGCCCATTCTATTTTACCCCAGTGTTGGACATCCCCTGCAAAGTCTACTGTGGTGCTGTGGGCATTGTGAAGTATTAATCTACAACATGTGTACATATTTGGACGCTCCCAGGTCTTCCCGTGGTTTTACAGGTGTAGAGGGTCTGTAATTATGAGCACGGTCCATAGGCTAATATTACAATATGTTATACATTCACACTTTTTGCTAGGAGCTGAATAAATATTTTTTGAAGACTCCGAATGGTATTGATAAATAGAACAGATCGCTCTTGTTGAATTTATCATAACTTGTACAGGAAAGAAGTTATAACACTTTCTTGCCTGTAAGCCAAAATACTGCCTCCTGAAGTCTTCCCTGAATGGTCAGTGCTATCAGACTTTGCAAGGCTGCCTTGATTAGGTGATAAGTGGCTATCCAGGGGAGAGGCTACCTACTGGACAAAGCTCTGCTGCTACACAGGAATGCCAGGGCAGGGGAGAGGGGTCGTGAAGCACAAACCTTCAAAGTAGGACAGGACAGACAGGGAATGCCAGGACTACCAACCTCCAGTTACCTATGGCCCAGGCCCCTACCAGGTTTAAGGGAGGAATTTGCAGACGTTAGAGAGAGGAGAGCTATGGAAACGTGCCACACTGAGAGTTTGTTTTTTTAGCTCTTACTGCTCTGCTGTAATTTCAGCCATCATAGATTTTGGAAGAATAGTGCTTTCTGGGACAAGAAGATGCCATATTTTGGAGGAAGTGGTCATGCGCATGAATGGCACCCTGCATTTCTTTGGTCAGGGGTGTCCCCCTCTTGATGCCCAGATGCGGAGAATAAATATGTGAGAGTTTCACAGCCTCTCAGTTCTGCTGCCTGAAACTATAAGAAGAAGGAGGACTGTCCTGCTGGAAAACTGATCTGCACTCAAGGGCCTGTCTGGTGAATACTACGCCTGTCGCACTAAATGGTACTACAGCTCTTATTTATTTATGTTAACATATTTATAGAGCGCACAGCTACTCAGCTGAGTGTCCCAGCGCTAGCGGACAGAGCGAAAAGGAGGAGGCGTAGGTGCGGGGAAGAGTCCGAGTTACTGCTGGAACAACCATGTCTTCAGTAGTTTCCTGAAGTGCAGAATATCAGGCGCTTGCCTGACTGTTAAAGGAAGTTCATTCCAGAGGTTAGCGACCTGGACTTGGAAGGAACGTCCTCCCAAGCGGGCACGGTTGAATTTAGGCACACTTAGCCTATGCTGGTGAGAAGATCTAAGTGCTCTACCAGGTATGTAGTAGCTCACTCTTTTCCTCAGATAAGTGGCCCCGAAACCATGCAGGGCCTTGTAGGCGATGGAAAGAGCTTTGAACTTGATTCTGAGTCGGATGGGAAGCCAATGCAGCTTCTTTAGGTGTGGCGAGATATGGACTCTGGGGCCCAGCATTAGGATAGTTCTTGCGGCCGAGTTCTGCACGACCTGGAGTTTTCCAAGGAGGTGTTCTGGGAGACCCAAATAGAGGGCATTGGCGTAGTCCAGCCTGGAGGTGATAAGGGCCTGGACCACAGTCCTTCTGTGGGAGAGAGACAAAAGGGGGAGGAATCTCCGGAGCATTTTCAGGGTTCCGTAACAGGTGCCCACCACAGCTTGAACTTGGGTCTTCATGTTCAATGTGTTGTCCAGTTTGACCCCTACGTTTTTGGCTACTCCCACCGATGTCTGCGGGCGGGTACATATCAGGTGGCCACCACTGTCTCCAGACATCCTGGTCCGAGACTCCAAAAAGAATTACTTCGGATTTAGCGGAGTTGCACTGAAGCTGGTTGTGACTAAACCAGGAGAGGCAACATTTTGGCGTGTTTCCAAATGGCTGGAACCTGGCCACTGCTTAGAGATAGGTTCAGCACAGTATTGACCTCGGCATTGATCACCTCAGCTACAGATGCCAATGTTTTAGCTGGGCAGGGGTCTAGTGGAGAGCCGGATTTTAAATTCTTCATGATTTTCAGGGATTGAGCTAATGAAATGGAGGGGAATTGAAGGAAGGTGGCAGTTAGTAATGGTTTGACGTGTGGCGGACATGGGTCAGTGAGTGTCTTAGTGGAGGGGTTGAGAGAGATCTGCTATTGCTGACCTGTTTGGATTGTGGTTCCTGTTGCTCTTTTTGTCATACCTCGCGGAACCCGCTCCGCGGGTCCCGCAGCGCCGTGGGCATTTCTCCTGGACCTGGGCTGACAGCTGTGGGTGCGTGACTGTGTGCAGGGCTGCGAGCGTCGGGACCAGGACTCGATCTCCCAGGAGTCATGGTAAACCTGAGCCTGCATCACCTGGCCGCTCTCCCTGCTCGCCCCGCCCCACCAACCAACTCAAAAGCCTGTGGAAAAAGGGCATATGGAGGTCAGATCGATTACCCCTTTTCAAGGTCTGCCCGGCGATAGCCGCCTCTCACCCAACTCAAGGTTACCAAATGAAGAGGCAGGCGCTGGAGACTGGAAGGCAGGAAACAGGAGTTTATTCCGACGGAGCAGAATGCGTCAAATCAGACAACAGGGTATCTTCTCGAGGTGCTCTAACCGCATCTCTGAGGCCTGGCCTCTTATACTCATGTTTATGGCTTTATTACATACATTGCATCCGTAATTTTTCTTTGAAGGACAGAAAAGACATCCTCGGAATCCCCGGTCCAGGCCCGTTCCCACACATATCTACAGTAGAGTTCCCACCCCGATCTCAGCAAGTGGTGGTTATCGCGCAGCTGGACATTCCGCTGGGAACGGGAAAGTGGGCGACCGGTCGGATCTAGAGGTGTGAAGGTATTTGATTAACCCCCGCTACTTTGATATGGGGTGAGTTCCTACTGTAGGGGCAATAAACTGCAGCTGTAAGGCTAGGTGGTGGCCTGGGAACGGTTCAGACAATGGACGAGGAGGAAGGGGTTATCAAAAGGCCCACTCGTGTGAGAGAGATGAAAGGAGTGTGAGGGTTCCGCACGGGATGTGGCTCTGAGGCAGGGTCGCGCTGGAGGTGTGTTTATGGCCCAGGCAGGAGAGATCGGGGGCTATCAGAGCGTGGGGGATGCTTGCGAGGCCGGAGAGGGAGGGGGGGAGACGCGCTGGCTATCAGCAGAGGGCAAGGAGGCCATGGCATTCAAAAATGGCTGCTGCGTACGCGCACGTACGAGTCTGGAAAGGGACAAGATGGCGCCGATAATGTTTATGCCACAGTCTAGATTTTAACAGTCCTCCCTTTTCAACATATCTAGCCAGCTTGTCAATTTACGTCTATCCCCATTATTTTGCATATTTCAAGGTCATACAAAGCTTTCATGCGTTCAGCTTCAAAGTCCAGGGTCTGACGGCAGATACAGTTAGCCAAAAGTGAACACAGAGGTGGCAAGCATTGAATACCCAGGCAGAATCCACATATTACAACAATCGGTATCAATATGATCATAAATAACCTCCACCCCCAGTCCTTTACAGTACTCCAGAACCAACTCCCAAGCGACCATTCTTCTTGTTCCTGATGAACCTCTGAGGAAAGTCTATGGAGGTGTTCAATGGCTTTGTAGACTGAGGGCGAATTGTCTGGTACGTAGGTGCAACAGCTGGACCCGATGATACGGCATGCTCCTCCACGATCTGCTAGAACCACATCTAGAACAAGGCGGTTTTGAAGGGCTACCAGGCGGACTGCCTGAAGCTCGGCTGTGTTGTTCGTGAGGATGCCAGCTGTAATGTTCATTGTCGTTTCAATGGCCTGGGTCAAGTGTCGGATGGCACGGCTGTTCGCCATCGGTCCCCAGAGCGGGACGAGTCCTTTAACTGCATCCAGGAATTGTGCTCCGGCAGAGTCGGCTTGCTCAATGTCTCTTGCTCGCTTTTGTCAGTGGTGGTTTGCTGGAGCCACATAAGTTGGAGGAAGGATGAAGGCAATGTAGCAGGTACCTCCCCAGCCCTTTGGGAGCCAGGTGTAGGCTTTCGTACCACAGATGAAGTACATGTTTGGAGAAGTGACAAAAGAGGGTGGATCAGTTGAGTCCAAAGTTCTGGTGATGTGGCAAGCGCTGTGGCCCACCATCTGTGTTCCTTGGCCTTTGATGCAAACAAAGCCCGAGACATTGACGACAGATAGGGCTACAGTTAGGGTGGCAGCTGTCCGTTTTCGGAGATAGGAGAAGGTGGGTCTGACTGGGTTGTTGAATACCTGCATTTCAATTCGCTCTTTAGCAGGGATGTCCATGTGGATAGAGTCGTTGGAGGTCAGAGGGCAAAAGGGAGCAGCGTTTCTTCCTGTTTTGTTCAGCCAGACCCCATGGTAAAAGTGTGACATAGTTTCGCCGGAAGTGGTATTGTCCTTGTAACTCTCTTGTAAGAGGATCAGCCAAGCAAGGCAGGAACCATGGATAGAGAAAGGCGAAGGGATGAAAGGGATGGAATGTCCAGCGGCATGTGGTATCAATCCAAAAATCCAGCAGTTCGTGGCATTGGCTGCAAGGTTGTGTTGGTGCAGCAACTGTACGAAGGAGTTGTTCCAGAACTCCTTACGTCTTTCTCGGAGTTGAGGTGAAAGAGAAACCAGGTGGTGTTCTTTCATGGTGGTAGGCTGTGCAGTTGCGAGAAACGTCTTATGAGCTGGGGCGCTCTCTTCCACAATCCAGAGGGTAGTCATGAGGAGGAGGCAAAAGAGAAGAGCGATAAAGAGGGCAATAGTCTTTGAGCTGTGTAACCTGTTTGTCTTCGGGTTTCTGTAGTGGGTCTTCGGATGTCCGGTTGCTTCCATCATCTTCGCATCGGGCGCTTCCATCATTTTCAAGGCGCTCGGTAGCGGGCAGAACCACAAACTTCATTTGGCTTCTCTCCAGGCAGCCTTAGTAGTGTTAGGCCACCGGTCTGAGAATTGTAACTTAGTCAGTGGTCTGCTTAGCCGAAGCTCCCTTCTTTCGTCGCAGGTTATACCCTTCTCTGGATGGCACAGTGGGATCAGGGAATTTCGCCAATTCGAGTGTCTCTGTTTCAGGGTAGCAGCTCAGGGATGGTCGGTCTTTGTTCAGGAGCTCTTCTTGGGTGGTCACGTCTTCGGTCGACATCAGGGTCGGAGAGATTTTCTTGCAATGATGTGCATGCAGCCAATTTCGCTTCCCCTCCACTCGAAGAGCTGTTCGGGTGGTGATCAAGACCTGCCAGGGGCCCGTCCAGCGGGGTTCCAGACTCTTCTCCCGCTGGAAGTTCCAAATTAGGACGAAATCTCCAGGCTGGATGGTATGTCCGGGGCCCCTGGAAGCATCGGGGATGGCCTGCAGCACCTGATGATGGATAACAGACAGCGTTTTAGTCAGGTTATACAGATAGTCGGACATTAGGACGTCCGGGATGTCGTGAATAGATGTTGGTTTGGGTGCAGACCAGATACTCATGGGTCGGCCGAAAACGACCTCGTAAGGGGTCAAGTGGTGTTCGGTGGGGGTGGAACGCATTGATAGCAATGCCAGAGGAAGAGCGTCTGGCCATTTTAGTCCTGTGGTAGCCACTATTTTGCCAGTTTTAGTTTCAATGTGGCGTTGTGCCGCTCGACCAGTCCAGCAGATTGGGGGTGAAAAACTGTGGGGAATTTCTGTCGTACCCCAAGCCCCTTCAGGATAAGCTGGATAACCTCGGCTATGAAATGGGGGCCATTGTCACTCCATAAAATACGGCAAAGGCCGTAGCGAGGGAAGAACTCTTTCAGTAGTACTTTTGCAGTGGCGATGGCAGTGTTGTCGCGCGTCGGGTAGGCTTCCACCCATTTGCTAAAAGCGCATACAACAAGTACATACTTCAGTCCATGGCATCTTTCTAACTGGATATAGTCCATCTGTAGGACTTCAAATGGGTGGTTGGGGACCCCAAATCCTCCTCGGGGTACGACAGTTCCTTTCCCAGGGTTGTGTTGCAGACAGACTAGGCATTGTTGGACAAGACGTTTGGCTGAGTCTGTAATTTTGTCATTATGCCAAACTCGGGAGACAAGTTCAGCCATAGGGGCTGCTCCTATGTGTGCAGGGGAGTGAGCCATGGTCAGTATAGGGATCAAGTATGAATTGGGTAGCAACCATTTGTTAGTGTCTTTTGTCCGCCAGCAGCCTTCATCGTCTTTCAGTCCCACCCGTGCCCATTCAGTCAATTCGTGTGGTGCACTGGCTATCTGGATGTCCCTAATGGTCTCCCTAGCGTCCTACCATTTTTCTGTTTGTGACCTGGTCACGTATATGCGTGTTGTCGTCCTATTCTCTGCTGTCGTCCGGGCGGTGATGTCAGCCAGTGCATTTCCCTGTCACCTTTTTGTGTGCCTGACATTTGATCACAGCAAGTCGTTTGGGAAGGAGAACTGCTTCAGTCAGAGCGGAGACTAGATCTCCATGCAGGATGGGGGTGCCGTGTGAGGTCAGGAATCCCCTTTCCTTCCACAGGAGCCCAAAATGATGAACCACCCCGAAGGCATACTGGCTGTCCGTGTAAATGTTTGCTGTCGTCCCTGCTGCTAGGATACACGCTCGTGTGAGGGCAATCAGTTCTGCTGCCTGGGCAGATTTCTGTGTGATGCGGGCGGTCTCAACTACAGTTCGGGCTGTGGTAACTGCATACGCAGCTGAAGTGGTGCCATCGGTGAGTTTGATGCAAGAGCCATCCACCCATAGCTCTCCGTCAGGATCTGGGAAAGCTGTGTCTCGAAGGTCAACTCTACTCCTAGTCTGTTCGTCCGTGAGGGTCACACAGTCATGTATAGGGGGCACATCAGGATCATTCTCAGGCAGAGGCAACAAGGTGGCTGGGTTCAGTGTGGTGCATCGTTTCAACGTGATGTGAGGTGCGAGCAGTGTCAGTTCGTACCAAGTCAGTCGTGCGCTGGTCAGGTGTTGTGTCTTGGTCTGGTTTAGGAGGGTGTCAACAGCATGGGGTACTAGTACCGTGAGGGAATTCGAGAGTACGATCCCCTCACTTTGTCGGATAGAGACAGCAGCAACAGCTACTGCTCGAAGGCAGGCAGGCAAAGCTCTCGCTACAGGGTCAAGAGTGGCAGAGAAATAGGCACATGGTCGTTGCTTGGGGCCGATGGTTTGAGTCAGGACAGACAAAGCGCATCCCTCCCTTTCGTGAGTGTAGAGAGAGAAGGGTTTTGTATAATCAGGGGTTCCTAGGACTGGTGCTGAACAAAGGGCGTCTCGTAGCTCTTTGAAGGAGGATTGGCATTCAGGGGTCCAAGGGAGCAGGAAGGGGACATCTTTAGCCAGTAGGGAAAGAAGTGGTTTCACAATGAGGCTGAAATTTGGCAACCATTGTCGACAGAAGGAGGTGAGGCCTACCAAAGAGCGGACTTGCTTCTGGGTTTTAGGGATAGGGGTCTCTAAAATGGCTTGAATTCGATCGGGTGTGAGTTTTCTCCCATCTTTGGACAAGAGGTGGCCTAGGTAAGTGACTTGAGGTTGGCAGAATTGCAACTTCTTTTTGGAGACCTTGTGGCCATTTTCCGCGAGGAAGTGCAGGAGTTGGATGGTGGCTGTGACTGCAAGTGGAGTGGTGTCGGCCGCCAAAAGGATATCATCGACGTACTGTATCAACACCACTCCATCCGGTAACTGGACTGCATCCAGCTGTCTCTTGAGGGCCTGGCTGTAGATGCTTGGACTTTCAGTGTAGCCCTGGGGTGCTCTACAAAATCTATATGGGCGTGATTTTAAAGTGAAGCCGAAAAGGTAGCGACTGTCTGAGTGGATGGGGATGGAGAAGAATGCGTTCTTGAGATCGATTACCGTGAAGGTGGTGGCAGTGGAAGGAATCAGGGTCAGAATTGTGGTGAGGTCTGAGACTACAGGGTACTGAGGTACAACTACTTTGTTGACTTCTTGTAGGTCGATGATGAAGCGGTACGCTTTTTCATCTCCCTCACCCTGCTTCTTTACAATGGGTAGGATAGGGCTGTTGCAAACATTGCTAACTACTTCTTCTACCACACCTGCATCTACCAGGGACTGGATGATTTTTACCAATGCCTTCTCACCTTCGGGCGATATCCGATACTGTGGACGTTTTGGGAGCACTGCGTCCTGTCGAACAGTTATGTGTACAGGGTCTATCATCATGCGTCCTACGTCCGAGTCAGTCTTTGCCCACAGGTACAGAGGTAGGGTGTCGAGTAGGGACAAGTCAGCGTCAGTGATGGAAAACATGCGTTGTGTGCGACAAGATCTGAGCAGCGTTGGGTTGTCGTACAGAATGACTCGAACTCCGTCTTGTGAACACCTAATAGTAGCTCGAAAATGTTTCAACAAGTCAAGTCCCATAATGGCGTCGGGGGTGTTGGAGGAGAGCAAAAACGTCGTGTCAGTGGTGTTATTGTCCAAGTTAAAAGAGATCGGCGTGGACAAGGGATTAGTGGAGGGCGTTCCATCAAAACCTATTGATGTCACATGTGAGCCAGACAAGGGTGCCCTGGGAATCAATCGTTTAGACAACGCACTACGTGTTGCACCAGTATCTACCAGAAATGGAGACTTTGTACCTAGGACCTTAGCGGTGACATAAGGATCTTGCTGGTCAACATAGAGCTCGACTGGATCCCTCCCTTGCCCTTGGCAGTCCTATGCAAAGTCGTGGGCATTGTCGCAGTCAGACTGTTGGCACTGATTCTGTCGGGGACGGTCAAACGTGTTCGGTCTGCCAGGTCTGTCATTGTTGGTGTCGTTTGTGTGTCCTCGTCCCTGTCCTCTATTTCTCGGCCCGCCCGCTACGTCTCTCGTGTCTTTATTTCTGAGTGCTTCTTGCAGAACTGGACATTGAGACTTCCAATGGCCAAATCCTTTGCAAAACGCACACTGGTTCTCATCGAGGTCTGTTCGTGGAGCGCCGGGTGCGGGTGTGCGGTCTCTAGGGGGTGGATTTCTAGGAGCATTCGACTGGTAGTTTCCTCTATACTGTTCCCTTCCTATAGTCACCCCTTGCAACTGAGCAATCATCACCCTCTCTTTCAAGTCCTTTTTCTTTTTCTCAGTCGCACGATCGTTCTCGTTCTTTTGTCGCTCATAGTATTGAGCCATCTGAAGGATAGCTGCGGGCTTGGAGGCCGCCCAACTACTCTCGCTAGTCTGTAGTTTCTGCGAGACTTCTGGTGTCAGGCCCTTCACATAGTTCTGGACAAACAAGTGATGTCCTGTTGCAGTGGTCATGTCCTGGCCGCTGTAATCGGAGAACACCGTTTCAAACCGGGAGAAGTATTCTGATACGTCTTCCTGGGGTTTCTGGCGACAGGCCGTTACTATCGACCAGTCCACCTTCCTTTCTGGGACTAGGGTTTTTAATTTCTGCACGATTTTATCTGGTAGGTCTAGAATGGCTTTCAAAGGTTTCTGTCCCGGCTCTCGCTGTTTGTCCACATCACCGAGTTGTATCCAGGTATGTCCGAATAGCTCAAGGTGGTCGACTTTCCGGATTTGCTTCCACACATCAGCTGGCAGACATAGCCCGAAAAACAAATCGATATCCGCTAGGGTCATAATCGTCGAACCCAAAGCGGTGGCTAATACTGTATAGAAGGCTGTGGGGTTCTTTCGCAGATCAGGCAAGGACTTTCGGAAAGTCAGGATGTCTTGCCGATCCCATGGTTGGTAAACCCAGTTGTAAACTACCCTCCCTCTCGCATCTTGGTGGTTAATATCGTCGTGTGTTCCCTGTCCTCGTGGGGGGGCCCAATAGGGAGCGGCCTCCTTTATGGGCATCATCGTGTCAATTTTTTCTACTCTGGCTTCAGTCGCTACAGGAGTCGTGGTGTTAGTCTCTGGTTTCTGTTCAGTGAGGTGGCGAAAAACTTCAAGCGTACGCGTGAAGAGGTTCGTCACATCACATTCGTCTCCATCTCCGACATCAACTTTCCTATACAGAGTCGTTAGGTTTTCAGGGCCTTTTCCTTGGTATCGGTCTTCATAGGCATTAAGGGTATGGTAACAAAGGCGTACGACAAAGTGTCGTCTGTGGCTATTGGCATATGTATTGCACATATCTGTTACATAATCCTCACTTTCCTTTCGCACCACCAGTGTCTTTACAATCTTATCGATCCCAGCTCGTTCGTCCTTACTTAATCTATTCGATCTAGCAGGGTCTTTCCTCCCAGCTTTGGGATCATCTGAAGTCGCTGCTCGCGCTGCGCTGAGTACGAGGGGTTCGGTCGGCGCAGAGGCCATGAGGACCGAGGCTCCGGCACTACTCTCGCCTGTCGTTGGGGGTTGCAGGTGCTGCGCTAAGGGTTGGGAAGGGGCATATGGAGAGGGCATGTAGATGATCGGGGGACCTAGTAGTAAATCATCGTTCGTTCGCTGTTCCGAAGGTAGCTCGGGGTAAAGCGTAGAGGGTGTCCTGACGGGACACTAGCCCGATGGTTCGGAATCTTGTTTTAGCTTGGCTTCCTCTCTTTCTTTTATTTCTTCCTTCAATTTGTTAGCGGCTAGGTGAGCTGCTTTGCGTAATTCCTTTTCTAACCTGACCTCATTTCTCTTTTTCCGCTGTTCTGTTTCTTTGCGCCACATGCCGAAGCTATCAAGAATAGTGGGTGTTGTCTTATTGTTATAAAGGGCTGTTCCCAGCGCGTTTATTTTATCGTTGTCAAAGGATCCTATCAGTGGCTACTGACTTTCCCGATCCTTTCTCGTGTATTTATGCCACAGCTTACTATAAGCCACGGCGACTAGTCCATATTTAGTAAACATGTCCTTATTAGGGGTGCCTTCCAGTGGAGCCAGATGGTTCACCTCTAATAAGCGGTCCGGGCTGAACCAACTACCAACAAACGGGGCGAAGATAGGCATGACGGGTTACAAAGGGGACAAAAGTCTGCACTACCTATCCTTCACTATCCGCAAAGACTAAACAGAGTATTGCGACTCTGTGCTTATTTGTAAATAGAGAATAACCCAAAGAGAACCAATTCCGAACAATCAATGTTCGGATAAACAATCAAACAAATGTGGGATAAAAATAGGCACGACGGATTACAACGGGGGCAAAAGCCTGCCTTACCTATCCTTCACTATCTGCAAAAACTAAACAGAGTATTGCGACTCTGTGCTTGTTTGCAAATAGAGAATGATCCAAAGAGAACCAATTCCAAAACAGTAAATGCTTGGATAACAATCAATCAAATGGAGAGGGAAGCAGGCACGACGGATTACAACGGGGGCAAAGGCCTGCGTTACCTACCCTTCACTATCTGCAAAGAGAGAATACTCCTATCCTACCAAATGAGTAATACTAGTATTTTCAAACAATCAAACAATCAATTCGCAATTCGTCGTGTTACACGACCTTACCCGGACCGCATGGACAGTTTCTCGTCTTCCGCTTCCAGCGCCCGATCGTCCTCTATTCTCCGTAATTGCTGTGGCACTCCTGATGGTTCCCAGTCAGGACCGTAGATCACTCGAGAGAGGTCTGCTCGGAACCGGTGAAGTTCGGATGATCGGCTGCCAGACGAGGGTCTATCGAGCAGGAGCTCTTCCCGATCGTTGCAGTCATTCACACTGTCGTCAGGACCTCTCCCACTGGATCCACGTGTCGCTGATGGGCCCCACGTTTGGGACGCCAATTGTGGAAAAAGGGCATATGGAGGTCAGATCGATTACCCCTTTTCAAAGTCTGCCCGGCGATAGCCACCTCTCACCCAACTCAAGGTTACCAAATGAAGAGGCAGGCGCTGGAGACTGGAAGGCAGGAAACAGGAGTTTATTCCGACGGAGCAGAACACGTCAAATCAGACAACAGGGTATCTTCTCGAGGTGCTCTAACCGCATCTCTGAGGCCTGGCCTCTTATACTCATGTTTATGGCTTTATTACATACATTGCATCCGTAATTTTTCTTTGAAGGACAGAAAAGACATACTCGGAATCCCCGGTCCAGGCCCGTTCCCACACATATCTACAGTAGAGTTCCCACCCCGATCTCAGCAAGTGGTGGTTATCGCGCAGCTGGACATTCCGCTGGGAACGGGAAAGTGGGCGACCGGTTGGATCTAGATGTGTGAAGGTATTTGATTAACCCCCGCTACTTTGATATGGGGTTAGTTCCTACTGTAGGGGCAATAAACTGCAGCTGTAAGGCTAGGTGGTGGCCTGGGAACGGTTCGGACAATGGACGAGGAGGAAGGGGTTAACAAAAGGCCCGCTCGTGTGAGAGAGATGAAAGGAGTGTGAGGGTTCCGCACCGGATGTGGCTCTGAGGCAGGGTCGCGCTGGAGGTGTGTTTATGGCCCAGGTAGGAGAGATCGGGGCTATCAGAGCGCGGGGGATGCTTGCGAGGCCGGAGAGGGAGGGAGGGGGAGACGCGCTGGCTATCAGCAGCGGGCAAGGAGGCCATGGCATTCAAAAATGGCTGCTGCGTACGCGCACGTACGAGTCTGGAAAGGGACAAGATGGCGCCGATAATGTTTATGCCACAGTCTAGATTTTAACAAGCCCAGCTGGCCAAACGGTATTTGGGACGCTATTGCTGACCTGTTTGGATTGTGGTTCCTGTTGCTCTTTTTGTCATACCTCGCGGAACCCGCTCCGCGGGTCCCGCAGCGCCGTGGGCATTTCTCCTGGACCTGGGCTGACAGCTGTGGGTGCGTGACTGTGTGCAGGGCTGCGAGCGTCGGGACCAGGACTCGATCTCCCAGGAGTCCTGGTAAACACGAGCCTGCATTACCTGGCCGCTCTCCCTGCTAGCCCCGCCCCACCAACCAACTCAAAAGCCCAGCTGGCCAAACGGTATTTGGGACGCTATTGCTGACCTGTTTGGATTGTGGTTCCTGTTGCTCTTTTTGCCATACCTCGCGGAACTCGCTCCGCGGGTCCCGCAGCGCCGTGGGCATTTCTCCTGGACCTGGGCTGACAGCTGTGGGTGTGTGAATGTGTGCAGGGCTGCGAGCGTCGGGACCAGGACTCGATCTCCCAGGAGTCCTGGTAAACCCGAGCCTGCATCACCTGGCCGCTCTCCCTGCTCGCCCCGCCCCACCAACCAACTCAAAAGCCCAGCTGGCCAAACGGTATTTGGGACGCTATTGCTGACCTGTTTGGATTGTGGTTCCTGTTGCTCTTTTTGTCATGCCTCGCGGAACCCGCTCCGCGGGTCCCGCAGCGCCGTGGGCATTTCTCCTGGACCTGGGCTGACAGCTGTGGGTGCGTGACTGTGTGCAGGGCTGCGAGCGTCAGGACCAGGACTCGATCTCCCAGGAGTCCTAGTAAACCCGAGCCTGCATCACCTGGCCGCTCTCCCTGCTCGCCCCGCCCCACCAACCAACTCAAAAGCCCAGCTGGCCAAACGGTTTTTGGGACGCTATTGCTGACCTGTTTGGATTGTGGTTCCTGTTGCTCTTTTTGTCATGCCTCGCGGAACCCGCTCCGTGGGTCCCGCAGCGCCGTGGGCATTTCTCCTGGACCTGGGCTGACAGCTGTGGGTGCGTGACTGTGTGCAGGGCTGCGAGCATCGGGACCAGGACTCGATCTCCCAGGAGTCCTGGTAAACCCGAGCCTGCATCACCTGGCCGCTCTCCCTGCTAGCCCCGCCCCACCAACCAACTCAAAAGCCCATCTGGCCAAACGGTTTTTGGGACGCTATTGCTGACCTGTTTGGATTGTGGTTCCTGTTGCTCTTTTTGCCATACCTCGCGGAACCCGCTCCGCGGGTCCCGCAGCGCCGTGGGCATTTCTCCTGGACCTGGGCTGACAGCTGTGGGTGCGTGAATGTGTGCAGGGCTGAGAGCGTCGGGACCAGGACTCGATCTCCCAGGAGTCCTGGTAAACCCGAGCCTGCATCACCTGGCCGCTCTTCCTGCTCCCCCCGCCCCACCAACCAACTCAAAAGCCCAGCTGGCCAAACGGTATTTGGGACGCTATTGCTGGCCTGTTTGGATTGTGGTTCCTGTTGCTCTTTTTGTCATGCCTCGCGGAACCCGCTCCGCGGGTCCCGCAGCGCCGTGGGCATTTCTCCTGGACCTGGGCTGACAGCTGTGGGTGCGTGACTGTGTGCAGGGCTGCGAGCATCGGGACCAGGACTCGATCTCCCAGGAGTCCTGGTAAACCCGAGCCTGCATCACCTGGCCGCTCTCCCTGCTCGCCCCGCCCCACCAACCAACTCAAAAGCCCAGCTGGCCAAACGGTATTTGGGACGCTATTGCTGACCTGTTTGGATTGTGGTTCCTGTTGCTCTTTATGCCATACCTCGCGGAACCCGCTCTGCGGGTCCCGCAGCGCCGTGGGCATTTCTCCTGGACCTGGGCTGACAGCTGTGGGTGCGTGACTGTGTGCAGGGCTGCGAGCGTCGGGACCAGGACTCGATCTCCCAGGAGTCCTGGTAAACCCGAGCCACCATCACCTGGCCGCTCTCCCTGCTCGCCCCGCCCCACCAACGAACTATTTGCCTATATTTGAAATCAACACTTCCCGCGGCGCGGGAGCGCGCGGGAGCGTCCCGGGAGAAGCCCGGGACAAGGGCGGGACCGTCTGTGGCCCTCAGGGGCTGCAGGAGGCTGGGCTGGGCCTACTCTCTGACATTGCGTTATTGCCATAGTGTGTTCTACGCCCTGAGAAATTTTGTTCTGTTTACATTGTTTTTCCCCTTTTTAAGTATACTGCCTGTTAAGTATGCCTCCCCCTTAATTACCCCTGACCAAAGTTCCCCCCAGCCCGAGGCGGGGCAAACAATTCTGGGTCCCCTAGATAAATACTTTAGCCGGGCAACTCAGGACATTGATAATGAGATCGCTCTGGCGGAGCGATGAGCCGAGCGTAGGCTATCTATAGAACTCCTTAAAATTCCCTTGGAGAAACGCCCATCTCTGGGCTTTCCGGCATTGGTCCCTCCCCTATCATCTTTAATCCTGCCAGTGGTACTAGAAACACCCTATGCTTTTCCTCAGTCCCCTGGCATAATGATTAATCTCTCTGCGGGTGATGAAGGGACCACTCTGGTTCCAACCTCACCTACTATATTACTATATTAACTGACCTACCCACTAGTGAGGCAAATACTGCCCAACTGCCCAACTGAGTGTGCCACTCCACGTGGCTTCTAACAAACCGTGCACCAAAAGAAAAAGATGTATTGCCCCGAAGAAGTGTTATCCTCCTAAACATCCCAAAAAAATTAGGGAAATTGGAATAGGCTTGTGTACTCCTTGCGAGTCTAATGGGATTGGCTCCGATGGGGTCGAGATTATTAAGGACGGAGCCACCTCGGCTAGCTCTGCGTTCAATTCTGTTGACCCTTCAGTGGTGGGAACGGACGAGATTCCACCACCTGTTTCACCCCTACTCCTACAGTTGGAGAGGTTGATCAGGTCTCTCCTGACTCCCATCGAAGAACAAGTAAAAAGACTAGCCGATCGATTAGACCACTTTGAGCAGGCTACCCTAGATGATTTCTTTTCTACCAAATCCCTAATCAAGTCCCATCTTACGATGGGGGATAGTAATAACCTTCCGAAATCAAGTGGGCTGGCAAACAGTGCATCTGCCACTGAGCCTCTCCCCCCTGTAGCCACCACTACAAATAGGCCCAGGTTGACGGGACAAATCCCTAAGGCTAACTTACATCCACCGGACCACCGAAGTACCAATACCTCTCAACCCAAAAAGCGCCCAGATATTGTAGCCACGGGTACCAAAGATAGTTCCAAAACTGGTAACCCTGTATTGAACAATTCTCAAGCCCCGCCAAGCATCCCAACATCCCGCCCTGTTGTTCCTGCCCTTAGCTTGCCTGATACACTCCCTACGAGGGCGCCTCGTAGGACACCGCCTATGAATCTCCCTCCAGATTCCTATCCTTTTGTCGCTGTCCTCACCAATGTACCCCCTTTGCAGGATGGGCAAAGAGAATCCTTCCAGATGCTGAAAAACAAGGTAATGCACTGGTTAAGGATCAATAGACCATTGCCCAGGGAAGTGGACGGGTTGATCGTTGGAGTGAGAAGGACAGATTGGATAGGTTGTACTCCAAAGCGCCTGGAGGGGGACTGTATAGTCGTTAATTTCCAGGATCCCAGGGTGGTTCGCTTGATTACGAGGCAAAATTGGGGTACAAGTAGTGCTGGAATTGGTGTTGTCGATCTCACATTTTTCTACCCAAGACCAATAGGTATTCAATTTGGTATAGTCCCTGAAGTAGGTTGTTACAATAATCTCCCCTCTCCAGGATTTGTTCCTTTCACTGCACCCTTCCAACAGGGAAACCTTTGTAATGTACCAACGTATAATCATTTTGAAGTGACGGCAGATTCGGGGTGGACTCATTAACCAAAGGGAAAAAATCTCCAGGGCTAGGGGTATGATGAATTTAATTCTGATTATACAACGAACAACTGGGAAAATATGAATTGTAGGGATATGTGTGGGGAGTTTGTATTAGCTCTTATGACAATCGTAAATGTGGAATCAAACGATATTGGTACTAGCTGCGAAACTGTGAATCTGGTGGCAATGTGTGGGGAGTCTGTTCCCATTCCCGGGGTATCTGATAATGATGATTTAATATCAACTAACACTGATGGTATTCGGGAGGTTGTGCATAATAATGAGGGTAAAAATCGAGATAGGGAGGGGCATGAAGGAACTCTAAGAAGTCAGTCAGGGGTGCCCTCTGTAGAAGTAGTTCTTATAGATGGCTCCTGTTCAGGGAAGATGGTTTCATGGAACATCGCGGGGTTGAGTAACAAGCTGGCATCCCAAAATTGGATAGACTTCATCAATGACTTTGATGTTTGTCTATTCCAAGAGACATGGGCCTGCGAACCTATATTTCTTCCCGGCTATTTGAACTTTGCAATGCTAGCTACTAGAGGCGGCAGGGGCCTACCGATGGGAGGCCTTGCAATTTGGATACGGCAATGTCTACAAGCAACAATCAAAGTGGTGGACCTGGGTTGCAAGGACATCCAAATGATAAGAATGGTATCAGAACACTGGGGAAGGATAGATATCGTTAACATCTACGCCAGGGGCAGTATTATAGGAAATTCACCTATTATAGAGGCTTTGTCCACTTCCCTGGAAATGCAGTCCTTGGGGAATAAAGTTGTAGTAGCTGGTGACCTAAACAGGACTTTCGAACCATTGGATAGCTCTGATGATCCCTTGGGGCAAGAGGAAGACATGCAATGGGGCGTCCCAATTTTAAATTTGGCCCCGGTCAGGCGGTGGACGAAAGATATATTACAACTGAATGCCATTTGCCTGGAGCAAGGACTAAGACCCCTAAATGGGAGAAGGAAGAGCGATAGGGAAGGTGCCTGTACATTCGATAATGGTCGCAACAAAAGCAGGATAGATTATGTCCTTTGTAGCCTAAACCTGTGGCAGCTGGTATGCGACATGGAAATCAAGGGCAGATTGAAGAGTGATCACAATCCTCTCTGTGTCACACCAGGGAATTCTCAATCGATTGATGGTCCGCTGCCTTCTATGGCCAACAACATGCGCAGACTTAACTGGCCGAGTGTATTGGCTAATGCAGAATCTATGGCATTCATAAGCTCTAAGGTGGATATTGCAATCACCGCTATGGAGGACGCAAACCCAGTAATTCCAGGGTCCAGAGAAATAACTGACATACACGACAAGCTCTTTTCCCTTTTAAAACCGCACTTCTTGAGACCCCGTAAGACAAATAGTAAACTATTACCAAAACCGGCTAGGTGGTTTAACCAACAGTGCAGGGAAGCTAGGCTAAGTTAGGGCAGAGCAATTAGCGATAGGGACAGGGCAGCGATTAGTGGCGCCAGGAAGCACTACAAGACTAATATATCCCTAGCAAAAAAAAACACACAAAAAAAACATGGGACGAAAAGCATTGGGCTGATCTAAAAGAGGCATCGGGGGCTAAGGATTCCAGATTATTCTGGAATATTGTGAAGTGGGGCAGAGGTGGAATCCCAGACAAACCCGACAATAATGTTGCTGAGGGTGCCTGGGTGGATTATTTCAAACCCCAATATGCTGAGACTGCAGAGTTTAAGAATGTGGAAGCAATTCCAGCTGTATTCCCTATTGGGAATTTATTCACCCTTAAAAAAAACGAAGACGCAATATGCACTGCTCCCGGGGGAAGGGCCCCGGGTTTAGATGGTGTACCCTCTAATGTTTTTGCAAATGACAAGGCGAGGTGGGCCAGATATGTATTCCTTCTGGGAAACGCTATTGCGAAGGGAACAGCTATCCCCGAACTATGGAGGGGAGCCACCATCATACCTATATATAAAAAGGGGGATCGGTCTCTCCCGGGTAATTACAGGCCGATAAGCTTGATCGCCACTGACCAAAAAGTGGTAGGGAGGATGGTGGTAAATAAACTAATGAATTGGGTTGAAGAGAACAATGCCCTGTCCCCTTATCAGGCTGGTTTTCGGCGGGCTACGAGTACAGTTGACCAGGTGTTTTGTTTTGCTCTGTTGCAATGGGGGACGGTGGCGCTTGGCGAAGGCAGCCTGTATGTTGCTTTTGTTGACCTGCGGGCTGCCTTCGACCTGGTCCCAAGGAGAAAGCTCTGGGCAGTTCTGCACGAAATAGGTCTTCCGGCAGAGCTACTCACCTTGATAATGAGGCTGCATGAATCCAATTTCTCCAAGGTCCAATGGGGTATGAATGGCGAATCCTCCGCTGATTTTCCGGTTCAGTGTGGAGTGCGACAGGGGTGCGCAATGGCTCCCCTGCTCTTCTCCCTATTCATAAATGGGATAGTGGCCCGGATGCTGGACGCCAGTGTAGATGCGCCATTGTTGGCGGGCCTCAGGGTTCCAATCCTGATGTTCGCCGACGATACGTTAATCCTGTCCAAAAACTCCGGCTGGCCTACAGCGAGCTCTAAATATTTTCGATCTTTTCTGTAGGGAGCATGGCCTGGAAGTCAACGTGGGTAAGACCACGCTGATGGCTTTTTCATCAAAACGTAGACCCAGACAAAAAATATTCCTGAATGACTGTCAGCTTGAGGAGGTTACTGTATTTACCTATCTTGGGATACAGATAGCAAATGACTCGAAATGGTCCCAGCATATAGAAAGGGCGGTTTTGTGGCACCAACAGATTTCGGGGCGCTTCGGGTGGAACACAAAAAGTCGAGGTCCAAGCCAATAAAACCTGTCTTGGCTGTATATGACGCCAAGGCTCTTGGGTCTGCCCTTTATGGGGCAGAGCTGTGGGGATTTGGGAAGCTCCTCCCTCTGCAGATATCAGAGATTTTTTTTTTTAGGGGAATTACAGGACTCCCGCAGAGTAGACCATTAATCCCACTTGGTCTTAATCTAGGGAGAAGATCAGTTAGTGACCAAGCGAGGTTGCGCCCGATCCTTTACTGGAGACGCCTTTGGACTACCCAGGAGATCCGGCACTATGCAGAGGGGTTTCAGGCCATAATTAAAGCTGATATCTTCCATAAGATAGTCTGGCTAAAAAATCTCAGGGCTGCCCTAGGCGAGCTTGGACTCTCAAATCTATGGGACAATCCATCTGAGGAACCCTTTCCAAGCAAAAATACGATCAAGGGCCTATACTGGGATTGGGCAGCCTGAAGACTCTGGAATAAAACGAGACCTGACTCCATGACGGGGCGCTTTTTTGAATTTAAACTGTGTCCTGCCTTGGAACCATATTGGGACAGCATTACGAACCCAGGGGACAGGAAGCTTCTCTTCCAGTTAAGATCAGGCGGCCTCCCCCTGAGATCATTGACTGGTTGGTGGAGGAGTTCCACCACCTCTTGCTGCCCAGTCTGTGGTGCAGCAGACGAAAGTATAGGCCACTTTCTGTTTGTGTGCAAAGCTTACGCCGCCCCGAGAAAAGTCTGGCTAGCCCCTGTCTGTAGAAATCTAGGGACATCTAGGGGTGTTGAGGCACTATGAATACTCTGTACCTTCACCGAAATGCCTGCTGTCTTGGCAACAGCAAGGTACCTGGGGTGGGCATGGTCCATCAGACGGAGGGCAATCCTTACAAAAGCAAATTGATTGGGGTAGTGTCTGTGATTCCTGTGTAAATTATGCATCAAAGTTTTTTTATTGTATATGTTTGCACAATTGTTTTAAAAATTTTGTATAACTAGGATACAATCTTTTAAATGATGTATTTTAAATGTATGTTTGTGCTTTTATGAGTATAACTGTCAAATAAAGCTTTGATCGATCTGTATATCGACTATCTTCCTGTGGAAGAAGTCTGCTATTTGATGTGTCCAGACTTCAGAGACTACGCTGTTGGAAACAGCTGCTGGCGGTGAGGTAAAGTGTTTAACGATTTTAAATATTTCCTTACTTTTATTGACCGATCTGTCAATTTTAGTTTCAAAGAATCGTTTCTTTTCCGCCAGGATTTTCTGGTGGACTTTGTCTTACTTCATGAAAGAGTAAGGAGTGGACTTCCTGCAGTTACAGGTTAACAGAAAGCAACTGACCCTTCTCCAGCTTGTGTACCCCTCCTGGGGTGTGTCCAGTGGACCTTTAAGAGGTTGACAAAGTGCACTGTGAGAAGTGTAGTCCAGGCTTGCCAAGGACCATCTAGGAGAGTCAAGACCCTTGGTTTTGTGTTTCGGACACTTGGAACCTACAAGGAGACCTTCTTAAAGGACTTCCAGAAGTTTTGGAAAGTTTTGGGAACTTTTGGAAAAATGCTCCATAAGGTGGCCAACCCGATGGCGAGGTCCAAGCCAGCCACCTTCAACCACGACCCTTCTCGGTATCCAGGTTTTTCCTGCTGAAGAGCTCTGAGGTCTGCCTTCCAGCATTTGACAGGGAGTTTCCTGACAGTCAAGCTGATGAACCCTCATTGAATTCGTGCTGGTGAAGAGCAGCTAGGCCCTTGGGAATAAAAAGGTCAAATTTTAACTGGGGCCTCCCACTTAGTGTATCCGAGCAGGGCTCTGTCGCGGTTAGTCTGAAACTTTGTTTTTGTCCCGTTCAAGCGCAACCACCTGTGCTAGAGTGGCATTATGAGTTTCTAAGCACAAGAACGTTTTTATATCTCTGGTTCCCTATATTGAATTTTGGTTATTATTGTGTCAATTTACAGATAAAATGTTTTCTTATATGTATACATTGGTATGGGTTTTTTTGTGTGTTGTGTCTTACTTATTCGCTTAATTGGTGTTATGAAATGCTTTACATGCCAGGCTCCTAAGTTAAGCCGTATTGCTCATGATCAGCTACCAAGGTTTGAGCAAGGGTAAAATTTATAGAGACCCGTTTTATAACCCAGTACAGTATTGGTGACCTTGTTACTGGTATTAGGTGAGTGGCTCACTGGTTAGAGCAGGCAGACCCTGAAGCAGAGGTCAGACCCAGGACCAGGGTTCAATTCCCGACGCGGCAGGGTCTCAAGCTCGAATGTCCACGGACTCGATAATTCTCGCTTCGGTGCCTGACCTAATCATGGGTTCACACTCTGCAACTCTGGGCATTAAGCTTGCTTAATCTCTACAATGGCCCCCCGCGGTGGGATGCCTGGCTTTCACCTTGGGGATGCCCTGTAGGGGCTATCTCACAGGGAAAAACCAGGACGGGTTCCCAAGGCAAAGCGCTTAGAGACCCCTGGGTTATAAGCGCTATATAAATCCAAACATACATACATACATACTTAACCCTATCAATAAACCACCTTCCAACAAACAGTTTCTTTTCCACTTGGAAGTTTTTTGTTTGATCTCAAAAATGGTTCAGTGGGACTTCTCAGTTAATGTATATAGCTTTGTGGAGACCTGCCCACTGACAGGTTCAAGCCATGCCCTACAAGTGGATTTTTAGAGTTAAAAACAAGAATAAATCCCAAAGGTAAAAACTTTGGGGTGTCATCATGTGACACCCCAAATGTGTCACGTGATGAACTGTTTCACTTGTGATATTTATCCAGTAGATTTCCATATAAGCTTTAATTAAGTTCTTCTTATCTTCCAGTGGCCTTGGGTTTCAGATAGGCCAGGCATGGAAGGCGTCCTCCCTTCTTGCCTTTCAGTCTTCTTCAAAGACATTCCGGGTATCTCCTTCAATCTAAGAATAATGAGGTCAAATTCCAGCAACTGCAGTAGGATGAGAACATACTGGTTTCGCACTTAAAAAGGTTTCTTTCAATTATTTCTTGAGCAACCAAGGATTCAAAATCAACAGCAACCTGCAATTCTGGGCCTACTGTGCAGGCAACTTAAATGACATACAGGGATGTGACTGCAAGTCTATCCCAGTAGCAAAGCAATCTTGGCAGCTAAGGGTTTGCACTTTGTTATGCTCTAAGCTATTGCCATCAAAACCAAATTTGTCAGCAGAATCTCGGCAATGGCTTACTCAACTAGGAGGGTCTCTCACAATATCTCTAGGGGTAATCGTGCTAGTAAAGATGTATTTTGCATGCGGCTTCTTGGGTATAAGTGTGAGCTGGGCATCAGAGTTGAGTTCTGTCTGAGATGCTGGCCACAAGGATCCAGGTTTAATCAGTGCTGTTTGTGACAGTGGTCATTTATGGTCTGAGAATGTTGAGAATACCCTTGCTCATTCTGAATGTGGGGGGAGGGGTGACATTAGGCTCTTCCTGCATGTGAGGGTGCTGAATAAGTCATGCTGTGTCATAGTGTGAGTCACTGCTCTTTGGCGGTCATTATGATATCGGGCGGATTTCCTCCGCCTGTCTGGTGGTGGCTACCGCCAGCCTGGCGGAGGAAATCCGCCAGACATCATCAGCCCAATTCCCCCGCCAGATATGGATGGCAGTAGGGACCGCGGCGGTGTGAAACACCGCCCGCCTGTTTTCCGCCCCTGTCGCCTAGCGGCCGGGGCGGAAAACCAGTAACATGGTGGCAGTGTCTTTTAGACACCGCCCGCCATATTACAATGGGCTTTGCACAATGCTTTTCCATGGTGGCAATGCCGCCGCGGAAAGGCATGCGGAGACTCCCTGCGGGGGGCCCCTTGCAGGCCCCCTGGGAGTCCGTGGCTTGGGGGGTGCACACATTTCAAAGTGCAACATGGCAGACACCGCCATCCTAATGGACCCCATAGTCTTGGTATAAGTGAAATAGTTGCACCTGTGCTTAGGATTTGTGTGACCATGTTCATGTTTGGTAAGAGTTGATGCTGTTTGAGAGTGTTGTCTGTAAAAGTCTGCTTATAATGGTCATGAGTGAGAGCGGGGTTTCGGTGGTGTAAGTGAGATGGTGCTGGTATGTGCTTGAGTGCTGAGCTTAGACCAAGCCAGATTTTAAGGGGGCACTGAAAGTGAGGCTGAAAGCTGAAGTGCTTTGCTGCATTACACATTACAAGTGTGTATCCAGCATTTCATGAGTGTGTTGTGTAGTGGCAGTGTAAGCAGCAGGTTCTGATTCGCTTTGGGTTATGGATGTGCGGAGCACAAGGATGCGTTAGCTCATGATTGGTCGAGGACAAATGTCCTGAAAGAATGGTTTGTGGCCATTCTGGTCCCTGTGTGCTTCTGCAGCTGCCAGCTGTGCCTACCTTGTTCCGATGACTTGCACAACACATAAAACAAAGGTGACCGCCACATCTCCAAGCAGGCACGCAATATTTTGTTTATACTCACCCACTCATCCACCATCAACAACCCACTGACTGAAAATCAGATTTCACCTGCTGACAATACCTTTGGAACCTCTCCATTCTCATGTTCCATCGGCACTAAAGTTTCTGACTACTTCCACTCCCATTCACTCACCTACATCACTTCATCAAAGTCTGCATCGCTGACCATCCATGTTATTACTCTGAATTTAGTCTGCGCCTTCCCTACTAAATTCATCACATATGGTCTTTTATTTCCCTGCTGAAAGTGGTTGAGGGGAGTGTAGGAAGGTGGATACCTGACTATGGTTAACCCAGATTTTTTGCCTTGTGTTAAGCTGGTTTTTAGTTGGCCTGGGATCCTGCTAATCAGGGCCCCAGGCTACCTACTCTCTATATAAAATGGGCTCCATGTACCTTAGATACATAACTAATTTGATATTGGGTCACCTTATGAGCCCCTGCATAGTGTACTATAGGTACCCAGGGCATAGGTGCATCCAAGGTCTACCAGGGGCTGCTGCATATCTTTTGCCACCCCTGGCTGGCCATCCAAACTGACACAACTGGCTGATCACTCAGCTGGGGCAAGGTCGTGCAATCACCCCTTGCTTAGGTATAGTATTCCTATATCTAACCTTATATCTAGACACATATGCAACTATAAGTCACTCCTATGGCAGGCCTTAATAATCCTGGAGGCAGAGTGCTTGGTTTTATGTGAGATGGTGCTCTAGCATGAGCTGAGCCTGTCTGCAGCTTTGAAAACCATGTCCTTATAGCTGTTCTAGGATATTTCCATACCATATACTCTTAAGTGCATTATGAACCTCGCGGTTGGATGCTATCTTTGGTTTGGCTTTATCAAAACATGTCGTGTAAGGTGTCATACACTTTGGAATACTATCCCCTCACCAGTTCTGGTGACGGGGGTAGCATTCCACCCTTCTAGAGGGAGAAGACATGTTACTTCCATTAATCCCCGTTAAAGTTAACCAGAGCCTCACCATCACAAAATGGATGCTGCTGCCACAGACACAAGTCTGACCTCCTACTGCTGGGAGTCCTTCCAGCGAGGGAGGCTTGGACAATAGGTTTCCTGTCACAGGGAGGTGCTAGCACCACCCCAGACAGGCTATAGTGTATTGGGGCCGGGAGGGCTGAATGAAATGAGGCACTGCCTGGGGCACACAAGGTGTCCCATGCATAGTCTAGTTCAAACCGGTGCTGGGGCACTCCAGCCCCAGCTCTGGCATGAAACTGGACAAAGGGAAAGGGGTGTAACCACCCCCTTACTGGGTCCCACCCATAGGAGGGACCTAGCAGGTAATCCAGCCCCTAGATTTGGTATATAGGAGCTGTGTCCTTAAACTTTAGATATATCCTGACTGAAACTCTGATATGAAACTCTGGACCTTCGACATCCTACTCGACGTAGAAGACTGAAGAATCTCCCTTGTGGTCAAGGACTGACCACCCTGTGCAAGTAGGCACCATCAAGCGCTCAACAGTTCGCTTTGTCGTTGCTGCCGCCAGAGCTCGAACACAAAGCCTGACAAGACCCAGACTTCCAGATATCCAACAGCCCGATCCACAGCCACAGCAAAGTTGAGACCCGTGGAGGTGACGAGAGACGTGGGACCGGCCATCTTGGAAAGCCAGAGAATTGCTTTCCGTGCAACTTCTGAGGCACCCTCGAAGTTGTGCATTGGGGATTGAGAAGCCCCAGCCCCGAGCACCAACTGCACCAAAGATCACCTCTCCCCAAAACTCACCGAGTGCTGCGTGGGGCCCTTTTGCATTTTCCTGCTCGACGCGTCTGTCCGGTCACTTGCCCGTTGGCTAGTGGCCTCTGTGACGACGAAACCCAAAATCTACACTGCTGGTCTAGTTGCTCCAGACTGGCCCTTGCTTCCCTGCGAAGGAGAAGCCCCTCAGTCCTTGCTGGCCTGAGTAAGAAGCCATCTTTGATTCCTGCGTGGGTTGCATTTGCCAAGGCCTGTTGACTCCGAATCGAGAACCGACACCGCCGACAGCGAGAGCCTTTGTGGGACAGTCCCTCTCCAGCTCCTGGTTGTCGTCGAAACCTCCTGGTCCACGTGGCTGCAGACACAAGCTTCATGATATCAGCTGATTGCTTCCCAACATCGCCTGGTTCCATCCTGGTTCCTTCCTGGTCACTGGCTAGTGACCCAGACTCTGTCCCCTCTGCTTTCAGGTACTCTTCATCCACGATCCACCCTTGGATCCAACTGGACTCTTCTCTCCTGGTCGGCTGCAGCATCTTTTCTCAAAGGCTCCATAGAACTCCACAACGAAACCCGACACACTTTGGGACCTATGCACCCGCTTCCAGTGGGTGAGGTAACGTGAGTACTGCAGTGCTCCTGTGAAGATTAACTCTCCTAGTGTCCTAGTTTCAAGTGGTTAGCTTCTAGTCCAGTCGGAAGACTCCTAATTCTTTAACTGAGTAACTTTACGCACCCATTGACTTCTATGTGTGCACGCGTGCGCAATTAGACACTGCACACACATCCCGTGGGCCTCCTGCTCCCTAACAACTGTTAACCCAGTGTAGCCCCAGCGATTCCCAAGGCCCTAGGCCTTACCACTGTTCGTGACGTGGTTCTTATACCACTATTTTAGTGTATGGTTTAGCGGGCCACCAGGGCCTATCCATATTTGTGCAACTTATTGTATGTTATAGTAAGTTTCTTGTTATGCGCTTGTGCCTCTGCCCTCATAAAGAGTTCAGAGGATTGATTTAGAAATAAACTCATAAATATTTTGAATATATAAACTGTGTGGTGTCCTTTCATTTGGTATTAAAGGGATTGCATATGGTAAAACAGCTGGCTTCACATGCCCTCTTGAGTTAAGCCTAAGACTGCTTTTGACCATGCTACCACTAGGATAGCTGGTCTATAAGGTTGACTTTACAACCATCACCAAAAGGGTTGTTTGGACTGGTGCAAGGTGCTCACTAGAATAGTGAACATCATATACCAGGCCAACTTCTCACAGGGAGTAAACAATTCACGATTATACTTACAATGTAGTTATGCGTAAAAGACCACAAACTTCGAATTCCTGTTTAAGGATTTTATTACAAGGTCTAAAATAATTGAATATAAACACACCTTAAGATCAGAGAATATAGGTACATGAATATCAATACAGAGCTGAGTCTACAAATATAATTAATTTGGCATAAAAGGCATAATGTGATGAACTCCAAAATCAAAATGCAACACAGAATAGAAGGGGAGTCCAAGTCCTTTTTCATGAGGAAGGAGAACAACATTTATCTTTCCCTACACTGCTCTCACTGAGGGTCCTGCCTATTTCCCTTATATCATACCCCAAAGGTGTCAGCATGTGTTGACTTCCTAAGAAGTACTCGCGTTAAATGGATCTGATAGCTTAAGGCCATGGAGCTCGCTCTAAGATGCTCCTACTCCCCCCAAAAATATAGAAATCTCCTTACTCTGCCCCTTTTTATCACACAAAAAGACACAGTTCAGCCACCCCAAATGTGTCACTTGATGAACTGTTTCACTTGTGATATTTTTCCAGTAGATTTCCATAGAAGCTTTAATTAAGTTCTTCTTATCTTCCAGTGGCCTTGGGTTTCAGATAGGCCAGGCATGGAAGGCGTCCTCCCTTCTTGCCTTTCAGTCTTCTTCAAAGACATTCCGGGTATCTCCTTCAATCTAAGAATAATGAGGTCAAATTCCTGCACCTGCAGTAGGATGAGAACATACTGTCTTCACGGATCACTGACATAACCTCGACAGACCGAATATCGACTGGACAAAATATCGATGACTAATTATCGACAACAAAATTATCGATTTACTATACTTACACAACAAACATCAAAAATATCGACTACACAATATCGACTACTAAAAACAACGACTACAACAATATCGACTCACAACATTATCGATTTCTAAAACACCGATTATTAAATATTTATATAACAACAGTCAAAATATCGATTACACAAACATAGATAGCAAATTTATCGATTGTAAAAAAATCGACATTAATAGATCCTAAAATAAATGACTTTATTATTTAATAATTAAGTCATACTGATCATAAAAAACCAGATTTAGTTAATATAAATAAATGACATATATTATTTATCTTCATAACATTTACAATACACAATAAATACTAACATACATTTTATAATACATAAACAATGTTTCGACCTTCTACACATTTTTTACAACTAATTATATATATTCCTCCACTTTACAAATATCAAAATAACATTACCTAGAACATTACCTATACAAAATAAATCCTTACACATTCAATAAACGTTAATTGGCGTCACCCATATAAGGAAAACAATTAGCATAACAGAAAAAAAAATTCAAATCAACAAATAAAAACAGACTATCCATTTAAACAACCAATCCTATTTCTGAAACAATTAACCTAATACTATATAAATGAAATAATAAGTAACTAAAAACGCAGTATACATCTCCTAAGTAAAGGAAGACGAAACTCTGCTGGATTTCTGGAAGAAAACTGATGGACTTCAACAGAAAGAGACCTACACATATCTAAAGTAAGTACTACTACATTATTAGTCAGCGAAAATGTAACTCTCAAAGCTCACACCTATATTTTAAAGCAAAATACATCAAATATATCTTTTTTTTTTAGCACTCATCCTACAGATGAAAAAAAAAAACAGAAGACCTACACAACACCTGGACATCAAAAGTTACATATAAAAAAGTAAGTATATATTAGAAATGTAAAATCGAGAATTAATAGATAGGTAACTAAATCTAAACTAGCAAAAAACGTCGAACAAATTATCATAAATAGTAATAAAATATATCTACACATTTTCTCAACTTCCACAGGTACAAAAAGATATACACAGAAAATAACAGTTTGAAGAACATCAACAGCTGAAAATAACGACTTGAAAGCATCAAAACATTTACAGGTAAAATACAAATGTGTGAAACTGTATAATGTGATTAGAACATTTTTTTTCCTTAAAAAATATTTACATTCTCTTTTAATTACCTCTTAGCACTACAATACTATCATGACTGAAGGAGCTAAATTCATTTATTCACAAAAAGGGAAAATGCTTCTTTGTTACATGGGATATGTCTACACTCAAGAGAAACAAAAAGATTTGAAAGTGTTTTGGAAGTGTACGAAATATTATGCCAACAAATGTTATGGTAGAGCTATAACTCAGGAAACTACTGTTAATTATACTAAAGAACATAATCACCCACCCAATGTAACAGAAATAGAGATTAGACAAATGCTAGATTCCCTTAAAGAAGCTAGTACTAGCACTGATCAACCAACAACTGCTATTCTGAAACACCATTTAAGTGTACTTCCCCAACATGCTTCTAGCCAATTACCATCTATAGAATCCCTTAAAAGAACAGTAGCTAGACAAAAAAGAGCAACATGCACTACTCCTCCCACACCAAAAACTTTAGAAGAAGTCCAAATTCCACCTGAACTCTCTGTAACTCACAATAAAGAAAATTTTATACTCTATGACAACAAATCTAAAGATAAAAGAATTATACTGTTTGCCACAGCAAACAACATGACAAAACTTACCCAATGCCAAACTTGGATGATGGACGGTACTTTTTCTGTATGCCCCAAACCTTTTTATCAATTATACACCATCCATGGTCATTTCCAAAATGCAAATATTCCATTCCTTTATGCCCTTCTACCAAACAAACAGCAAACTACCTATCAAGAAATACTAACTGAAGTCAAGCAACATACTAACAACTATTTTCCACAAAAAATTATCATTGACTTTGAAAAAGCTATGATAAACAGCATCCTTAAAACATACCCACACACAGCAATACAAGGTTGCTATTACCACTTTAATCAATGTATCTGGCGACATCTACAAAAATCAACCTTGAGTATCCAATACGCCACTGATAGCACATTTGCTTATCAAATCAAAAAACTCATCGCCCTAGCCTATGTTCCACTAACAGATGTAACTGAGCACTATAACTTATTAATAGACAGCCCCTACTATAAAAGAAACGAAGATAAACTAAGCCCTATGCTTGACTACTTCGAAGACACATGGGTAGGAAGGCTACACAGATCAGGCCACAGAAGACAACCCAAATACCAAATAGCTTGGTGGAATGTCTACCTTAGCACACTAAATAAGGAAGCAAAAACAAACAATGCAGTTGAAGGATGGCACAATGCCTTCCAAGCAACTACAGGCCGAGGAACGCCTACCCTTCACAAATTAATACAATCCTTACAAAAAGAACAAAGTTACCAGGAGCTCCGAATGGAGCAATCAGTAACTTTGATTGGACCTAAACTCACCAAAGAAACTAAAAAAATGTATAACACACTCCAAAGTCAAGTTACCCTCTATCCAACTAGCAAAGGACTAGAATATCTATCAATGATTGCCAAAACTATTCTTTAAAACATTACATAACTATACACGTAAAACTAAACATATTTTTCCTAAAATTCTTCATTATAATATGTAACAAATTGCAATTAAATTATCAAATACATAATATTAACATATATAAAATGTATTTAGATAATGTATTTACAAAATGTTACATACAACGTAAGTAAAGCAAAATTAAAAACAGTTTTCCCACCCATTAAAAATCCAGAAAATACTTATATTTCTGATGCAGCTTCAAACGTAATCCAATTCCAAGCAATCCATAGGACACCATTCCAAAAACCCATACAATCCATGAAAGCCCAAAAAAAATGCAAAAATACAAGCAAATGCATAGCGACTCCTTTCCACTTCAGTAGACACCAGATACCATAGAAAACCCAAAAATCCGTAATGGCGAAAAATAAACGCTCCAAGAAAATGTAAAAACCCAAAAAATAGTGTGCAAAAATAAGAGTATATAATACTCGTTACACAGCTGTGATCAAAAAAGAAGGGAGTCCTCCAAAACAGCGAAACGCGACGATAACCTAGAAAAAATAAATAACATACCCACCCACATAAAAACACCCATACATATATAAAAACACATATTTATACTACAAACATATTATCTTAGTAACATTTAAACATATTACCTCACCTCACACACCTACAACAAAAACGCGGTAAAAATCCAATATCGTACACTCTACCTAACACCGAACACACAATCTTCTCTAATTAACTCTACCTACATAAACATAAACACAGCACACATACACTAGCAATAAGTTCAGAAACTTATAAAACACAATTAAAACAAACTTACCCTCTCTAACGCGAAGCAGCACCCAACCGCGATCTGTTGAAGCACCAAATACGCCTAAGTAACATTACGCGGTTAAAAAGTAGTCCCTGTATACAGCTAAATGCTATTTAATTTCTATATTCCAACACTTTAAAAAATACACAGAGTATTATATTAAGTGTAAATATTTTTTTAAAGTGTATAAAATTATTTCATAAATATTCATAAGTTTGAAATAATTATTCAACTGTTATGTTATAGTTAAAAAATTAATTTTTGATTTATAAATACATTTAGTAAATAATGTTAATGTAAAAATAAATTGCATATATAAGTTTGTTACAAGAAATGTTTTTTTTAAATTTGCAAATATTATGTAAAACATTATGTATGTATATAATAAATGTTTTTGGTGTTTATGTATTTAAAAATGAATATTATAAATATGTTCAATATTCATAATAATTATTTCCAAAAATATAACATGACTTGGTAATAAACAAAAATGTTACAATTACAAAAAAATGTACATAATTTGCAATCACAATAAATTCAATGTGTATCTGAATAAATATTTTGTTATTAAATAAAAAGTACATATTACCAATTTGTTTCAGAAACTATTTAAATGTTAATATATGTAAAAGATAAAAAAATTATGTTAATATAATTTATGTGTTAAAAACATATACATGTACTTCATATTTTTGTTATGTTAATAAAAACATTGAATGAAATTTTTTGATTATAAATAAAAAATTATTCTCTACTTACAAATAAATTTGTATATGTGAATAAACAATTTTTCATTTATGGCATTTAACCCTGTCTATGTTTCCTTCTTTATTATTGTATATAAATATTATTTGCATATTAAATAATCTATTAAAAAATACCTTATACATTTAAATATGTTTAAAAATTTATTAATATTTAAAGTCCTACAATACCAATAATTGTTTTAATGTATATTAATTCAAATATTTTATATAAAATATATGAAAAAGTAACTAATTTAATAGACATTTAAATTGACCATATTTTTACCCTGTATCCCTCTAACCTAAAACCCTAAACTGACCCAAAGCCCTAAAAACACCCCTTTACCCACAAACTAAAAACTGACCCAGAACCCACAAAATACCCCTTTACCCACTAACTGAAAACTGACCCTGACCCCTAACAATAACCCTTTACCCACTAACTGAAAACTGACCCTGACCCCTAAAAATACCCCTTTACCCACTAACTGAAAACTGACCCTGACCCCTAAAAATACCCCTTTACCCAAAAACTGAAAACTGACCCTGACCTCTAAAAATACCCCTTTTCCCACAAACTGAAAACTAACCCTGCAACCAAAAAAATACCCTTTACCCAAATACTGAAAACTGACCCTTAACCCTAAAAATAGCCCTTTACCCACTAACTGAAAACTGACCCTGACCCCTAAAAATACCCCTTTACCCACTAACTGAAAACTGACCCTGACCCCAACAAATACCCCTTACCCACTAACTAAAAACTGACCCTGACCTCTAAAAATACCCCTTTACCCACAAACTGAAAACTAACCCTGCAACCAAAGAAAGACCCTTTACCCAAATACTGAAAACTGACCCTTAACCCTAAAAATAACCCTTTACCCACTAACTGAAAACTGACCCTAACCCCTAAAAATACCCCTTTACCCACTAACTGAAAACTGACACTGACCCCTACTAATACCCCTTTACCCACTAACTGAAAACTGACCCTAACCCCTAAAAATACCCCTTTACCCAAAAACTGAAAACTGACCCTGACCTCTAAAAATACCCCTTTACCCACCAACTGAAAACTGACCCTGCAACCAAAAAAATACCCTTTACCCAAATACTGAAAACTGACCCTTAACCCTAAAAATACCCCTTTACCCACTAACTGAAAACTGACCCTGACCCCTAAAAATACCCCTTTACCCACTAACTGAAAACTGACCCTGACCCCTACAAATACCCCTTTACCCACTAACTGAAAACTGACCCTCACCCCTACAAATACCCCTTTACCCAAAAACTGAAAACTGACCCTGACCCCTAAAAACACCTTTATCCACAAACTGAAAACTGACTCTGAAAGAAAAAAATTACCCTTTACCCAAATACTGAAAACTGACCCTGAACCCTACAAATACCCCTTTACCCACTAACTGAAAACTGACCCTGTCCCCTAAAAATACCCCTTTACAACTGACTCTGCACACAACATATACCCCTTAATAACCAAACAGAAAAGTAACCCAGAAGACTAAACCAACCTCTTTCCCCAAATACAAAATAATATATATATGAGAATATCTATAATTATATATATATATGTTATATATATCTTTATATATCTAATTATAAATATATTATATATATGTAATTAAATGTAATTAGACAATTAAATTTCATATATATATATTTTATATTTAATTATTATAATATTAGTTATATCTATTTATATCTATATAATTAACATATTTTAAGTCTTTAACAATTATTTCATTATGAATACCAATTAATTAATTAACATATGTCATTACTTATAATTAATTAACTTCCCACCCTATACCCCTATTAACACACAACCCACTACATAACATAAAAATGTGATATGTAACATAATTTACTATAATAGCATTAATGTTAATAAATTTACAATTACATAAAATATAATTTACATATTTAATTTATTTTACAAATATTTAATTATTCATAACAATTAACTAATTAACATAATTAATTACTTACAATTAAATTACTTCCCACCCTATTCCCCTATAATCCCACAACCCACTACATATCCTAAAAAAGTTTGATTTTACATATTCAACAATAATTCCATTTATTTAAATAAATTAACAATTAAATTATATATAATTAACATATTTTAGATAAATAACAAGTATTTACTTATTCTTACCAATTAATTAATTAACAGATTTAATTACTTACTATTAAATTACTTCCCACCCTAATCCCCTATAATCCCACAACCGGCTACATGAAAAAAATTATTTAAATAAGCATAATTCTCAAATAAGCTATTAAAATAACATATTTACCAATTACATATTATATATTTAATTAAATAGTAATTTAACAATTAATTACATATTAATACTAATAATTATATTTACATATTTAATTAATTAATACCAATTAATATATTTACATATTTAATTAATTAATACCAATTAATATATTTACATAATTAATTAATTATATTTAAAATACTTCCCACCCTATTCCCCTAAAAACCCACTACCCGCTCCTAGAAATTATTATAGTAATATAAATTTTTTTTAATTTATTAATTATTTTTAACATTAATTCTATATAAATAAATAAATAAAATTAATACATTTTAACACAAAATGCTATTATAAAACATTAAAACAATGTACATTGAACTATTACATATTATATATATACATATTAAAATTCGATATCATGAGAGTCGATATTGTGACAGTCGATAACACAACTTTCGATATTTTTAAACTAATAAACATATCGATATTTTTTACTGACGATATTACTTACTCGATATTTTTTATGTCGATATTTTTTACATACATAACAATCGATAAAAAAAAAATCGATATTACTTACCTCGATATTAATGCCATCTCGATATTCTCTAGTCGATATTATGTCCAGTCGAAATAAATGACTCGATATTAAGACTGTACACCGTCTTCACACATGAAAAGGATTCATTTAATTATTTCTTGAGCAACCAAGGATTCGAAATCAACAGCAACCTGCAATTCTGGGCCTACTGTGCAGGCAACTTAAATGACATACAGTTACATTTATATAGATATTAATGTTATCCTACACATTATGCATACAGGAATTATAAGTGTCTCTAATACATGTAAAATCCTACTTGAAGGTGCATATTACATTTCAATACTTATAAATTGTGAATAAATGCATCTTAATAAACATAAAACACTGCAAACGATAAAAATACATGTGAGTACGTTTAAACCATGAGGTTAATGCACCCATGCAATTTAGAGTGCTATAAGGGCTCTATCACATGCAATCGAGTTTAAAATCAAACACGCATCAACTAAAGCACTTTCACAAATAAAAATCTAGTCCTGGTAAGAAGTGCTGACACTTGTGTTACTGTGTTAGTCTGGAAAGCAAAAAGGAAACAAAGGGGTGGGCGGAGCCCTGACACCCATAGCTAAGAGCTGCCACGGTAGTTAACGGAAATGAAGTCACTGCTTACGTTTTTTTCAGCAAATGTGACCCCTCCTCCTGGAATGAAACTCTGAACCTCACCCACCATGTGGTGACTCCGCAGACAGCATGGCTGCCATGCTTGTGTTGCTGTGCACGCTGTTTTCAGGTAAATTATGCAGTTAGTTCGTGGGAGTAAAGGGGCATAATCTAATGCCGGCATAGCCCTGGAAATCATCTGTTTACAGATGAAAAAGAGACAAGAAATAGAAGAGTGACATTTATAAAGGATCTACTTTCATGAAAAACTTTTTAGAAATTGGAACTATTAAGTATGACTTTTGAGGAGCCCGTGTTTGTGCAACTGAAAAACAAGATTACATACAATGTTTGTGTACTGCTCTGGTATGATGATCATGTATTTTTTTCTGCAGGCGCAGCCTCTGATCTATATGCAGGTGCATCATATGTGGATCAGCAGCCTTATCATGTGGCTGCTGCAGGCGTGAACACATCCCTCGCCTGCCACCTGAAGGACTCCTCGAAGCCCCAGATGTACTGGTACAGACAGACTCCACAGAGGGCGATGGAAGCTCTATTCTCTGTATACAGTGCTGGGGATGCTCTAAACTTCACAGCAGAGCCAATGACAGCTAAAAGGACAGGAGACACCTTTGAAATTACGTTTCAAAGCCTTCAGGTGTCTGACTCTGCTGTGTATTACTGTGCCTGCAGCATTGCACAGTGACTGAGAAACCCCCACACCTCCAAACAAAAACTCACTGGCATAGGAGGTTGTTGGAGCAGCTACCAACCACACTGGTCTAGTTTACTAGAATCAGTACTGGAAAGGGACCATCGAAGGATTGCTTAACACTACTGCCAGTGCCCTGTAAAAGGAAGTGTCCAATGGGGGAAAGAATACCTTTTCTCCAAATTAAACCTTCTTAAAGGAAGCTAAGAAACATAACCAAGAAGAAACATATTTAACACTATTTTTGCTGCATGTGAATAAAAATAGAGAAAATAAATGTTCACTTTTTAGATGTGAAAGATAATCCAACATTGAAAGCTAAATATGTGTGTTAAAATTTCAGTCAAATGGACCTCAGTGAAGTCCCTCTTTGTCTGGCCTAGAAACTTTTCTGGATGTTGAAATCCTTTCAGAGAGGGAAACTAGCAATTTGAATCAGTCCAGCGTTTCAATATCAGTAACTGTGGCTTAGGCGGCAATCCCAGTCTCCTCCGGTTCTCTAGACGAAAAGTTCTGAAAAGTTTCTGTGTGTCCAGTTTTGCAGGTTGGAGTACACTCTAACACCAGCCAAGGGTACAGGACCTTGTTGGCACCCCTCACTTGTGGAGTTATAGCTAAATCTCTAAGAAGTCACCAGCAAGCCCAGGGCAAATCTGGTTCAAATGGTCAGCTGGGCTCTTGAAAAAAGTAGGCTTCTTGCAGCTTTTGTGGCTTGGTACTTTTACAAAAGATCAGCCACCATGCCCTTGGAGACCTCTTCTTTGTTCTTAGTACAAAAGGGAGCATGTCCAGCCCTAGGGGTTTCAATGGAAGGTGCAGTCCATCTTCTGTCTTCCACAGGTCCATAGGCAGTCTGTAGAAGTATCGAGGGATGCCACATTTATACCTGCCTCCAGCTTGTAGGTGGGAGAAACTCCCGGACCAATGGTGAACATGTTCCCAAGGGCAACCCTATCAAGTTTGAATGACTTTCTGGGGGTCTGGCCTTAATCACAGAGGACAGTGCCCTGTCCCAATCCAACAGAGCAGAACTTTTCTTCCACCTGGCAGAGCTCTGGGCACACCCTTGAGGTGTGTCTAGGGCAAGTAGAACCTCTCCTTTCAGGAAAGTTCTGAAACTGTCCCCCTCTGTGGGATTAGTGCCAGTCTATGTGAGCAATGGAAGTGGCTGGCCTAGGTGTGATTTAAATCTGCCTGTGACAGGGTATGTCCATTTGAAGTCTGTGCAGTTGGTGGGCACAGCCCCCAGGCCATCCTGTCAAGAGGAGATCACACCTTTTCCCACCCACAGCCATTTTGTTCTCTTTCCTGGGTGCCTTTCACTCCTCATTTCAGTGGGGCCAGCAGGCTTGCAGGTGACAATTGGGGTTTGAACTCTGAATAGGCTACTAGAGGGTTTAGGCAGAAAAATAGAGACTTTATAACATAATTATATCTGAAATAGTTTCCACAAAATTCAACTGTAGCATTACATTGGATTTTGTTTACCCATGCAAATGATTGTTTGAGGTATTTGTGTAGCCCGTGCAAGTCTGGTGTTAGCATTAATCTGCATAATGAAAGAATCCAGTGTATTCCATGGCACAGCCCGCCCTCTTAGAGTGAAAAGCACGTTGGGGCAGGACATCTAAAAACATTAAATACATATGCTGTGCTTTTAAACACAATAAACACTGCCTTGGGGATGGTAAGACCAAAAATTGAGATGACTTACTACTGTTTAAAATTAAGATTTAGGCCTATCAAAAGTGTACATTGGCAGGTAATATGGCAGTTTTAAAACAGCCTAGCTAGGCTGCTGTGGCAGTATTTGTATTTTTGTATTTATTTTATTTGTAAAGCGCTAACATTCATCCTAAAAGGACATCACTGCGCTAAAGAAGAATTACAAGTGATTTAACGGCAACACTTTGGAAATTATTGATCCTAGAGTCCTAGAGTCATGTTATACACAATCACTACAGTGGTGGTACAATAGGGGGCTGATTCCGATCCGTTAAAATCCCCCTCAAATCTTAGTACGGTCTGTTTTTCCCATACGATTCGTACACCTACACCGTCCTCGTACGTACGATGAAGTACGAACGTAAACAGGCATCAGTTTCTGGCCCAGCAAGTACGATTCGTCTCGGCGACACTCCGTACGACCCTATTGCTACGGGAGCTGAAAACTACCGTTAAAGCAGAGTCCGGTCCGACCGCACCCCGGTACGCAACAGACACGCCATGAATCCCATTGACCCTGTCATCCCAGTCCTGTACGCCTACGACCTGGTGCACAGAAACCGACCACGGCGCAAACAGTTAGTACAACGTACCGCAACACCGGAAGTGTACATGTACGGTGCGTCACACGCTCGCATATATCACCATTGCAATAGTGATACGAGCCGCACACACGCCATCAATGTTGGGGTACGGTGCATCACACGCTCGCCTATATCTCCATTGCAATAGTGATACGAGCCGCACACACTCCATCAATGTTAGGGTACGGTGCATCACACGCTCGCGTATATCACCATTGCAATAGTGATACGAGCCGCACAAACGCCATCAATGCTGAGGTACGGTGCGTCACACGCTCGCGTATATCACCATTGCAATTGTGATACTAGCCGCACACACGCCATCAATGTTGGGGTACAGTACGTCACACGCTCGTGTATATCACCATTGCAACAGTGAAACGAGCCGCACACAAGCCATTTATGATGGGGTACGGTGCTCACATCTGAGGGGTGTGTGGATATGACTCCCAGCAGTGCCCAGACATAGGAGGGGGTGTAGATATGACTCCCAGCAGTGCCCAGACATAGGAGGGGGTGTAGATATGACTCCCAGCAGTGCCCAGACATAGGAGGGGTGGCAGGATAAGACTCCCAGCAGTGCCCAGAAATAGAAGGGGGGTGTAGATATGACTCCCAGCAGTGCCCAGACATAGGAGGGATGGCAGGATATGACTCCCAGCAGGGCGCAGACATAGGATGGGGTGTGCGTAGGACTCCCAGCAGTGCCCAGACATAGGAGGGGGGTGTAGATATGACTCCAAGCAGTGCCCAGACATAGGAGGGGTGGCTGGATATGACTCCCAGGAGTGCCCAGACATAGGAGGGGGGTGTGCAGAGGACTCCCAGCAGTGCCCAGACATAGCAGGGGGGTGTAGATATGACTCCCATCAGTGCCCAGACATAGGAGGGGGGTGTAGATATGACTCCCAGCAGTGCCCAGACATAGGAGGAATGGCTGGATATGACTCCCAGCAGTGCCCAGACATAGGAGGGGGGTGTATATGTCTCCCAGCAGTGCCAAGACATTGGAGGGGTGGCTCGATATGACTCAGAGCAGTGCCCAGACATAGGAGGGGTGGCTGGATATGACTCCCAGCAGTGCCCAGACATAGGAGGGGAGTGTGTGTAGGACTCCCAGCAGTGCCCAGACATAGGAGGGGGGTGTTACTAGGACTCCCAGCAGTGCCCATACATAGGAGGAGGTGTAGATATGACTCCCAGCAGTGCCCAGACATAGGAGGGGTGGCTGGATATGACTCCCAGCAGTGCCCAGACATAGGAGGGGGATGTGCACAGGACTCCCAGCAGTGCCCAGACATAGGAGGGGGTGTAGATAAGACTCCCATCAGTGTCCAGACATAGGAGGGGTGTAGATATGACTCCCAGCAGTGCCCAGACATAGGAGGGGTGGCTGGATATGACTCCCAGCAGTGCCGAGACATAGAAGGGATGACTGGATATGACTCCCAGCAGTGCCCAGACATAGGAGGGGGGTGTGCGTAGTACTCCCAGCAGTGCCCAGACATAGGAGGGGGGTGTGCGTAGGACTCCCAGCAGTGCCCAGACATAGGAGGGCGGTGTGCGTAGGACTCCTAGCAGTGCCCAGACAAAGGAGGGGGTGTAGATATGACTCCGAACAGTGCCCATACATAGGAGGGGTGGCTGGATATGACTCCCAGGAGTGCCCAGACATAGGAGGGGGGTGTGCAGAGGACTCCCAGCAGTGCCCAGACATAGCAGGGGGGTGTAGATATGACTCCCATCAGTGCCCAGACATAGGAGGGGGGTGTAGATATGACTCCCAGCAGTGCCCAGACATAGGAGGGATGGCTGGATATGACTCCCAGCAGTGCCCAGACATAGGAGGGGGGTGTATATGACTCCCAGCAGTGCCAAGACATTGGAGGGGTGGCTGGATATGACTCAGAGCAGTGCCCAGACATAGGAGGGGTGGCTGGATATGACTCCCAGCAGTGCCCAGACATAGGAGGGTGTGTGCGTAGGACTCCCAGCAGTGCCCAGACATAGGAGGGTGTGTGCGTAGGACTCCCAGCAGTGCCCAGACATAGGAGGGGGGTGTTACTAGGACTCCCAGCAGTGCCCATACATAGGAGGGGGTGTAGATATGACTCCCAGCAGTGCCCAGACATAGGAGGGGTGGCTGGATATGACTCCCAGCAGTGCCCAGACATAGGAGGGGGATGTGCACAGGACTCCCAGCAGTGCCCAGACATAGGAGGAGGTGTAGATAAGACTCCCATCAGTGTCCAGACATAGGAAGGGTGTAGATATGACTCCCAGCAGTGCCCAGACGTAGGAGGGGTGGCTGGATATGACTCCCAGCAGTGCCCAGACATAGGAGGGGTGGCTGAATATGACTCCCAGCAGTGCCCAGACATAGGAGGGGGGTGTGCGTAGTACTCCCAGCAGTGCCCAGACATAGGAGGGGGGTGTGCGTAGGACTCCCAGCAGTGCCCAGACATAGGAGGGGGGTGTGCGTAGGACTCCCAGCAGTGCCCAGACAAAGGAGGGGGGTGTAGATATGACTCGCAGCAGTGCCCAGACATTGGAGGGGTGGCTGGATATGACTCCCAGCTGTGCCCAGCCATAGGAGGGGGGTGTGCACAGGACTCCCAGCAGTGCCCAGACATAGGAGGGGGTGTAGATATGACTCCCAGCACTGCCCAGACATTGGAGGGGTGACTGGATATGACTCCCAGCTGTGCCCAGACATAGGAGGGGGGTGTGCACAGGACTCCCAGCAGTTCCCAGACATAGGAGGGGGGTGTAGATATGACTCCCAGCACTGCCCAGACATAGTAAGGGTGGCAGGATAGGACTCCCAGCAGTGCCCAGACATAGGAGTGTGGTGTAGATATGACACCCAGCAGTGCCCAGACATAGGAGGGGGTGTGGATATGACTCCCAGCAGTGCCCAGACATAGGAGGGGTGGCAGGATATGACTCCCAGCAGTGCCCAGACATAGGAGGGGGGTGTAGATATGACTCCCAGCAGTGCCCATACATAGGAGGGGGGTGTGCGTAGGACTCCCAGCAGTTCCCAGACATAGGAGTGGTGGTTGGATATGACTCCCTGCACTGCCCAGACATAGGAGGGGACTGTAGATATGACTCCCAGAGGTGCCCAGAGATAGGAGAGGTGGCTGGATATGACTCCCAGCAGTGCCCAGACATAGGAGGGGGGTGTGCGTAGGACTCCCAGCAGTGCCCAGACATAGGAGGGGGTGTGCACAGGACACCCAGCATTGCCCAGACATAGATGGGGGTGTAGATATGACTCCCAGCAGTGCCCAGAAATAGGAGGGGTGGCAGGATGTGACTCCCAGCAGTGCCCAGACATAGGAGGGGGGTGTAGATATGACTCCCAGCAGTGCCCAGACATAGGAGGGGGTGTAGATATGACCCCCAGCAGTGCCCAGACATAGGAGTGGTGGCTGGATCTGACTCCCAGCAGTGCCCAGACATAGGAGGGGTGGCTGACTATGACTCCCAGCAGTGCCCAGGCATAGGAGGGGGGTGTGCGTAGGACTCACAGCAGTGCCAAGACATAGGAGGGGGGTGTGCGTAGGACTCCCAGCAGTGCCCAGACATAGGAGGGGTGGCTGACTATGACTCCCAGCAGTGCCCAGGCATAGGAGGGGGGTGTGCGTAGGACTCGCAGCAGTGCCAAGACATAGGAGGGGGGTGTGCGTAGGACTCCCAGCAGTGCCCAGACAAAGGAGGGGGTTTAGATATGACTCCCAGCAGTGCCCAGACATAGGAGGGGGTGTATATATGACTCCCAGCAGTGCCCAGACATAGGAGGGGGGTGTAGATATGACTCCCAGCAGTGCCCAGACATAGGAGGGGTAGCAAGATATGACTCCCAGCAGTGCCCAGACATAGGAGGGGGTGTAGATATGACTCCCAGCAGTGCCCAGACATAGGAGGGGTGGCTGACTATGACTCCCAGCAGTGCCCAGGCATAGGAGTGGGGTGTGCGTAGGACTCGCAGCAGTGCCAAGACATAGGAGGGGGGTGTGCGTAGGACTCCCAGCAGTGCCCAGACATAGGAGGGGTGGCGTGCTTTGACTCCGAGCAGTGCCCAGACATAGGAGGGGTGGCTGGATATGACTCCCAGCAGTGCCCAGACATAGGAGGGGGTGTGCACAGGACTCCCAGCAGTGCCCAGACATAGGAGGGGGTTTAGATATGACTCTCAGCAGTGCCCAGACATAGGAGGGGGGTGTATATATGACTCCCAGCAGTGCCCAGACATAGGATGGGGGTGTAGATATGACTCCCAGCAGTGCCCAGACATAGGATGGGGGTGTAGATATGACTCCCAGCAGTGCCCAGACATAGATGGGGGGTGTAGATATCACAAATTACTGTCATTTACTTTGACTTATAAATAAAATGCAAAATACATTTAATGACAAGTTAGACAGCACAATCCAGGGATTCTTGACATGTACAGTAATACATCCACAACGTATGCAAAGAGGTGACAATATATGAGATTTTAAAGTCACAAACACTACTTCAGCAGGCAGAGGAGAGCAGGTCACACAAGGTGGGTGCCGAGGCGCAGCGACCCAGACATGTGTATTATGGTCATAATGGAAACATGCTAAATGGACAATCTTCTGCGACTGTATGTCCCAGTGTTTTCTTTCAATTATCTCACCCCTAGGAAGAGATTTTAGAAAGGAAAAAGTTTCAGGTAAGTTTACTTATACATCCTACAGTTTAAGTAAAATACACAGGATAACTGTACTGTTTCCTGAAAGACATGTAACGAGACAGCACCACATTATTAACAATACTAATAATAAGAATAATTAAAAAGAAGAACAGATATGTCTGTTTCTTAGAGCTGTAAATTAAAGATATCAGCAGTAACCAATGAAATTCTACTACATTTATCAACCTCAGAAGGATGGAAGGCTGAGTTGATTGTCCAACTATTTAAACTTTTGACCTACAGGTCACTTGAGACAGACTAACACAAGATTATAGGATGAAAAATGAAACACCGGAAATTCATAAAGAAACATCTGACAAGTGATTATGAAACCTTTCACCTTTCTTCTAATACTGCAATATCACCTGAGCTTTATTTGAGTACTTCTACGCTCATTGCACAGTTATGTATATAAGTAACCCAAAGCACTATCTATGTTTTTATTTTACAGAGTTTTATGTAGCTCAAACTTGACCCAAATCGGGTATCAGAGTGCTTTACATAGCACCAGTTGGATTACATATGGACCCATTCATTTTTATTAGGCACTGGGAGATTAAATGATTTGCCCAGAATCATAGGATGTTCAGCATCATTGCCGAGACTCGAACCCAGGGTCATATTATCAAGAAAGGGCGATACATTATCGCCACTTTTATCGGCAGGAAACTGCAGCTAAAGCGGCGAAAATTAGCTTGATAATAGGCCCTTGTGAATTCCCATAGAAGCCCAGGTTCTGGTGTTAACATGAGTTAAATATACACTTGATAAAACAAGTATAAATAACAAAAAAAATAATGAATGGTTTGTTTTAGGAATAAGGAATAAGGTAAGTTGTCACATAATGGTATCTGTATGCAATAAGCAACAGCTAAAAGGAGACCATTTCTACAATGTAGTAATGTGCACCCCTTCTGAACATGTCCCTGTATGGCATTGGCTTCAGTTAAATATAGCACTGTTAGGGCTGTCCAGGTGCTAGAATGTTAATATGTTATTGCACGAAGGTTCATTGTGATGATATAACATTCTGTCAGACTGCAGCGGTCTCCGGTGAGAGCTGGCTGTTGTATATTGATTCTTCTTGTAATATGGCTGACAGTAGCCTTTAGCCCTTCCTCAGTGTTTTCACCGTCTCAGCTTCCCAGAATACCTGTGTGTGTTCTAATCTGTACCAGAGTGTTCTATCAGTGTCAGTTGATGGTCTGGTCAGCTGGCGAGGTTTTGTACTCAGCTGTGTCCTACAATAAATCTACATGTAATCAACTAGAAGTATCCTGTCATCTATCACCATCCTATTTACAACATTTTGGCGACGTTTTCTGCTGACCAGACCAGAGAGGAAACCATCTAACACAGCCTGAGCTACACCTCCCAAAAAGAACCCACTGCGCACCACCTATCTTCTGCCAGTAACCTTTTCAGAGGAAGCTTGTAACCAGATGATTGAAAGAAAACAAAGAGGAAATTAAAGCAAGAAAAGAACTGTGAGTGCATTGCTTATTTCTGGCAGTACGGCGCAAAATTAACTGTTGCAGGAAGTTAGGTGTAAGAAAATATAAGCGGTGATGTAACCAGAAATCTATGAATCGCCTTGTTTAATGAAGAAACCAACCGCTTGTATTTGAAGCGCTTTTAAAAGTTAAGAAACATATTTAAGTAGCAGCGAAAGTTATTCTTAACTGCTTTGCAACTGAAGGAAGAAAAAAAATAACTCAGAAAAATCTCTCCTCCTCTGTTTCCTACATTGTTTACTAATGAAATGTTTGACTCGAGAAACTGCATAGAGCGGAGCGTTGTATTTTTAAAGATCAACCCACAGCTGCAGGGAGGGAAAAGAGACAATCCTCATGAAAATCGGAAACATGCTGTCACAAACGAGTGATTTATACACATTACGGAGTATGTGAAGCAGAAACGATATTCAACTTCTTTTACCGTGGGTCTTTGGTACTTGTCATTACCGTTATTCTCTCTCTGTGTTTATCTGCACTTGTCCAGGACCAATTTGAAAATGATGACGCATTTAGTTTTCCATTTGAGTTAGCGGAGGAGCAGCATGCTCGATTGTGACGTGGGGCTTCATTTCACCGTGGAAGGTAATCATTCAATGCTGACAGGCTGGCTGCATCATCGCGCATTGTCACGCAGCGTGTAACGTCACTGCGTGAGGTCAAGCACCCATTTTGTTTTCACCATGTACTTTAGTTCCCATGGCAACTGAGCTTCCGGAGCACAACGCAATGAAATAGTCTTGTGTTAAAAATAATTTGACCAAGGGTTATTTTTCTTGAAACAGCGTTCGTTCCTGGATGCAAATGTTGAACTTCCAAAGGCAAGAATGTGATGCGCTCCAAGGTTTATGCTGAGAGTTTAAGTAAGTGAGCTTCATGAAATCTTTTGTTCCTGTGTGCGTGTTGAACTGCTGTATTTAAGTTCCACATTTTGAAGGGAATTCTCGTGCTTCTCATATCCTTTGCTAGTGTTTGGTTCATTCAGTGTCAATATTCTTTCACTCATCAACTTTCAACACGGCAGTATTGTCCACTTGTATTTTCAAGGACAGTTTTTGGTGTGAATCCTTTCACAACAGTGTCATCTTGTGGACTTATTAAGTACTTTTATTTGACTTGTTTTTCTAAAAACCAGGATCTGCACAGGGAACTTGAGAGTAAAGAAAGCAATATTGTGAAAAGGACATTTCAGTACAAGAACGTTTCTTAGGATCTATAAGACAGAGAATTTAAGGACAAATGGCCAATATCTAACGGTGCGTGTACCCTTTGAAAGTCATAGTGCAGAGCAAAATTAGTCCTTAACTGAGCCAAAAAAGCGAGGGGACAGAAGTAAAGGATAAAGTATGGAAACAGAGCATGGACAATGGTCATGCATGTGGAGTCAAGTTTGCAAGATTGACAAATTGTTCACAACCGGGCCAAAGGTCCCAGGTGAGAGTCTTGACGGAAGGTTCACATCGGGGACAGAGGTTCTAAGTGAGACTCTGGATAGTAAGTTCACAACGGGGACAAAGGTCCTGGTCCCACGTGAGTCTCTGGACGGTAAGTCCATAATGGGGACAGTAGTCCCAGGTGAGAGTCTCGGCGATAGGTTCATTAGGGGGACAGTGGTCCCACGTGAGACTCTGGACGGTAAGTCCACAACGGGGACAGAGGTTCCAGGTGAGACTCGGGACGGTGAGTTCACAATGGGGACAGAGGATCCACGTGTGACTCTGGACGGTAAGTCCACAACGGGGACAAAGGTCCCAGGGGAGACTCTAGACATAATGTCCACAATGGGGACAAAGGTCCCAGGTGAGAGTCTGGACAGCAAGTCCACAACGGGGACAAAGGTCCCAGGGGAGACTCTAGACTGTATGTCCACAATGGGGACAAAGGTCCCAGGTGAGAGTCTGGACATAAAGTCCACAGTGGGGACAAAGGTTCCTGGTCGGTGTTTGGACAGTATGTCCACAACGGAGGCTAAGTCGGAAAGTCTGTATTTGGGACAAAGGTTCCAGGATCAACACCGAGGCGTATGTTGAACTGTCTATCTTCAACTTGGAGCGTAAAGTATTGGTGGACGGAAACAGATTTGAGAGAGTGTACTGTCTCTTCCTGTTTTGCTGGTCAAAGGCAGATTGGAGGGAGTGCACTATTTTTCCTGTTTTGTCAGTCTAAGGGGAGTAGGTAGTGGTGATGCCTATTAGTTGTTTTAAGTGTTGTGTCTCACCTCACACTTCACTTTTACACTCTTTGCCCTAAAATGCTCTTTTGCCTTCATGAACTAAAATTAGTTCTAGTCGTCTTAGTCCTTCTTTCTGTCTTTAATTTTATTGTTGCTGTCTCCCATACTTTGAGCTTTATTTTGATGTTTGTTTCATTTCTTTTCTGTAAAGGAGGAAGATTTGTTGTATATTGATTCTTCTTGTAATATGGCTGACAGTAGCCTTTAGCCCTTCCTCAGTGTTTTCACCTTCTCAGCTTCCCAGAATACCTGTGTGTGTTCTAATCTGTACCAGAGTGTTCTACCAGTGTCAGTTGATGGTCTGGTCAGCTGGCGAGGTTTTGTACTCAGCTGTGTCCTACAATAAATCTACATGTAATCAACTAGAAGTATCCTGTCATCTATCACCATCCTATTTACAACACTGGCCTGGCTGAAGAGACTCTTCTTGCTCTACTTCCGGGTCTGAAGGATGCCCTGAGTGAGCCAGCACAGAGGGCGCCATCTTTTTTTAGGATAATGGTCCTGAGGAAGACTCGCAGGCAAGGCCAAAATACCCTACACGCCACAAGTCGAGTCGAAATGTCGACAACTACATATCCTTGTACCTGGACCCATCCTCCCAATCCCTGCTAGGGGCCACAGATGATTACAATCTGTGATTGTACTAATAAATGTAAATAGACCATGTAAAATAGAATTGTGACAGGACACCTAGATTGATACGTCTGACCAATCTCACTGAATCTAGCTACTCTTCTCTTCATTCTGGGAATTTTTCCCTTACCCACTGACTTCCGAGCACCCCTTCTTTTGCACGTTCCCCTTTGTAGCAACCACCAAAATGTACAGTGATTTAAATCCATTGATGTCAATAAATTACTTTTTGTTACATATGAAGCTCATACTCTACACATCCTTTTCATGCATACGTTGAAAATGTTTATGATGAAGTACTATGACTTATGAGAAGCGTGAATTCATTTTATGTTCAAAATCAGGAATTGATGATTAAGTCTGAGAACGTGAATATTTGGTTTGAGGACCATTATTCTTCTATATTCAATGCTACCCAGGTCCACAAACTTGTAACGGGTTACCCCTTACCTGTAATGGCTATCTTCGAGGATAAGGAAGGTCCTCAACCTTGCCTTAAGGTGCACAACTCACAGCATCTCACTGACCCTTCGCCGGAAGGGCCTCCCATTGACACCTCATAACTGGGTGCTGGTCCAAAGATCTCAGCTGTTAATCCTCCCACATGCGAGTGATCCCGGCAGTGACGCGGACTGACGAGTGGGTCTACTAACCATGAAAGTGCAGCCACCAAGGGACATCAGCACTCTGACAACCTGTCAACCACTCTTCCACCAATAACTGATAGAGATCGATTTCACAGGTGGGACAGGTTAATAGTCAAAATTAAATTCCAGGTCTCATTGAAAGAAAGAAAACACTGAGTATAATGTATCCAAAATGGTCAGTCATTGTTATCATGAGGGTGGAAACCACCCCTTCCCCCTCATCTCTGCTGAACTGGAATCTTAGCCACTAAGCAGGCGCCTGGGCGCCATCCTTCTTTCTCTTCATGTGTGTATGCATTTGTGTACACATGTGTGTATGTATGCATGTATGCAAGTGTGTATGTACATATGTATTCATGTATATATATGCATGCATGTATGCATGTATGAATATATGTACAAATGCATATCTTCAGGCATGTATAGATGTATGTATGTTTGTATGCATGCATCTATTAATGTATGTATGATACATGTATTTTGATGATTGCATGCATGTATATATGTATGTGTTAGACCTGGAACCATTGGCGTGGGTCTCCCTTCCATTTTTTTTGCTGTTTTCTCCTGTGGTTTTGCTGTGTGTTGTACTCCATTTTGCTGGTCTAGAAGCTTTGGGCACTTTGCCACTGCTGTTAAGTGTCGAAGTGCAAGTGCTCCCTTTGAAAATTGTTGTTATGGATTAATGATTCCATGATTGGCATATTTGATTTACTTGTCAGACCCTAGTATAGTGCAGTGTGTGTGCCTAGGGCCTGTAAATCAAATGCTGCTAGTGGGCTACAGCACTGATTGTGCCACCCACAGAAGCAGCCTGTAAAATGTAACTGTGGCCTGCCACTGCAGAGCCTGTGTGCAGTGTGGGACTGTCATGTCGACTTGGTGAGTGCACACACTTGCCAGTCCCTAAACCTTCCCTTTTCTACAGATTAGTCACTCCTAAGGTAGGTCCAAGGTACCTCTGTGGGGGCATGTTCTGATGTGTGTAACATCTTCTGATTGTGAAATACTGTCAATTTCATTGTTCACTATTGTAGAATTTGATCTCTAACAAACCTATTTTTTTAAATACCTACAAGTTAAGGGCTATTTTACTTGTGGTCGAGGATAATCAGAGTTGTCTAATCCATCCGAGATTCTGTCTACACTTGTTGGTACTAGAGGGCGAGGAGCCATAGGCAAAATATATTTTAAAAAATTATCGGAGCGGTGGGTGATGATAGTGTACAAATTGCAGCAAAGCTAAGTCGGATGTTTTGCTCTGATATTTCAAGGGAGGAAATACAAGAATCTCTCCAAACTATCTATTTAGCTGTAACATCTGTCAATCTAAAACTACAACTGCATAGAATTATCTTTATGCTCTAATATACACCAGAGCGGATTTCTACATGGGCTAACAACTCAATTACTGCTGAAACAAACTGCCCCAAATGCCAGGAATATGCTGCCGGCTTACACCACATGTTCTTGACATGCCCCCGGCTGAAGAACTACTGGTCTAATATCGCTCTGGCATTAGCAACATGGGTTGGCTACAACATTCCGGTTTCGGGGAAAGAGCTGCTTCTAGGGCTATTTTCAGAGTCCGGGTGTCTTACGAAACCTTTAGTCTCTATTATCGCTTCTTGTACTCGTCTGTGTATTGCCGCTCTTGGATTCATACCATTCCTCCCAGCATTAATGAATTTTGGAACTGGAAACTGCAATAGCTAGAGCTAAAGGTCCCCGGTCCCTACTAAAACTTCGCAGGGTTTGGTCCTGTCCTCAATGGGATTAAGGATTGAATGTGTCCTCTTTTCTTCCTTTTTTTCCTTCTTCTTCCCCTGTTTCTTTTTTCTTTTTCTATTTTTTCTCTCTTTCTTTTTTTACAATGCTCCTCTGTGCTCTGCACAGGCCTACTGATTTATCATTATTTGAAAATGCTGTTATAATTATTTTTGCTTCTCCTTTTTGTGGTGGCAATAACATCTTATAAACATATCTGCCCCAGGGAACAAGTTTGAAAAATAAAGTTTGATATGCCTGAACTCAAAATGTTAAGATGCATCTTTTAGTGAGGGCGATTTTTACATTCTGTGTTTGAAAATTCCACTTTTAGAAAGTAGGTATTTTCTGGCCTAACCATCCAGTGTGCCTCTGCTAGGTTTGTGTATTGCATGCCTGGCTTTTGGACGACAGGGGCTAGAGTGGGGCAGAATATGCAGCCCTGGTACACTTCTGTGAAGAACTATCACACTTTAGAAGTTTCATTATTATTATTATAATAAGTTATTTATTATGAATAAACCACACAAAGCCCGTGTATCAGAATGAAGAAATTACTTTTCGAAACAAAGTAAGAGCCTCAAGATTGTCCGTAGCAGTAATGCTGTAAGAATCCTCCATGCTTTTCTAATGGAAGTTGACATCTCCTAGGACAAGGAAATTGTCATACTGGATGGTATGGGGGGGCAAGATATCTGCTACCGTGAAGTTAAATTCTTTTAGATTCAGGAAGAGGTGTGGCATAGTGGCCAGGGCAGATGACTCCATAACCCGGGGTCTCACGGTTCGATCACCGGCGGCAGATCAACCCAGCACCATGTGACTCTGGGCAATAGCTTGCTTAATCTTCCCGACGGCCCCCAGCGCCTTGATACCCTCCCTCGGGTAATTGTTTGCGCTTTACAAATACTGGACATTTAAATTTTTAGTTCAGGGAGGAAGGGGATCTCCAACCAGGAGAGGCAATCTGTACAAAGAGATTCTGTACAGACAAATTGTATAGCTGTTGGTGCAAGTGGTAGCTAGCATAGTGCATTAGTATATATGATCAAACATAATAGCAAACATTTGTGTTACTGTGTCTGGAAAACACGAAGGAAACAGTGGGGGGGGGAGGCGGAGCCCTGACACCCAAGAGCTGCCAGTGTGGTTCACTACTTACGTTTCTTTGAGCAAATGTGACCCCTCCTCCGGGCATGAAACTCTGCACCTCACTCAGCATGCGGTGACTCTGCAGACAGCATGGCTGCCCTGCTTGTGCTGGTGTGTACGCTGCTTTTAGGTAAATTACACAGTCGGTTTGTGGTTGTGTGTCTTTGCGTAGTAATAGTAGCTTTTTGGGAGTAAAAGGACCTAATCTAATCCCGGCAGAGCCTTGGAAATCATCTGTTCCCAGAGAAATAGAGACAAGAAATAGAAGAGTGACATTTATAAGGGATCTACTTTCATGAAAAAGTTGCTTAAAGTGGAAATATTAAGTTTGACTTTTGAGGAGCCCGTGTTTGTGCAACTGATAAACAAGAATTCATACCATGCTCGTGTACTGACCTGGTATGATGATCATGTCCTTTTCTCTGCAGGTGCAGCCTCCGATCTGTCTGCAGCTGCCTCATATGTGGATCAGCAGCCTTATCATGTGGCTGCTGCAGGCGTGAACACATCCCTCGCCTGCAAACTGAAGGACCCCTCGAAGCCCCAGATGCACTGGTACAGACAGACTCCCCAGAGGGCGATGGAAGCTCTCTTCTCTGCTTACAGTGCTGGGGACGCTCTCAACTTCACAGCAGAGCCAATGACAGCTAAAAGGACAGGAGACACCTTTGAAATGACGTTCCAGCGCCTTCAGGTGTCTGACTCTGCTGTGTATTACTGTGCCTGCAGCATTGCACAGTGGCTGAGAAACCCCATACCTCCTAACAAGAACTCACAGGCATAGGAGGTTGTTGTAAATGTAAAAGTTTTTTTTTATTTAAATAGCGCACTTCTACTCAGAGGTCTCGTAGTGCTGTATTCATACCGCTGTGGACCCCTTCCTGTCTTTTCTGTGAAATGTCCACTCCTGGGCACCCCCAAGGTGAAGCCAGGCATCCAAGCACTGCTGGGGCCGTTGTGGAGATTAAGCAAGCTATTGCCCAGAGTCACGGAGTGCGACCCATGATTAGACGAGGCACCGAGGCGAGAATTATCAGGACGGGGGAGATTGAGTCTAAGAGCCGCCGAGGCAGGAATTGAACCCTGGTCTGGGCCAGACCTCTGCATCAGGGTCTGCCGCTCTAACCATTGAGCCACGCTTCTCCACACGCTGTTGGAGCAGCTACCAACCACACTTGCCTTGTTTATTCGAATCAGTACTGCAAAGTGAGCATCGAAGAATTGCTTAATACTACTGCCAGTGCCCTGTAAAACAAACGTGGCACTCGTGCAAAAATAGAACAAATGACTTGAGACCATTTTTGCTGCTTAGGAGGTGTCCAATGGAGAAACTAATATTTTTTTCCAAATGAAACCTTCTCAAAGAAAGTTAAGAAACATAACCAGGAAGAAACATATTTAGCACTATTTTGCTGCATGTGAATAAAAATAGAGAAAATAAATGTTCACTTTTTAGATGTGAAAGATATAATCCCACATTGAAAGCTAAATATGTGTGTTAAAATTTCAGTCAAATTGACCTCAGTGAAGTCCCTCTTTGTTCTGGCTTAGAAACTTTTCTGGATTTCGAAATCTTTTAGAGGGGGAAACCAGCAAGCTGAATGTGACCAGCGTTTCAAGGTAGGCGACTGTGGCTTCGGCGTCAATCCCAGTCCCCTCTGATTCTCTAGAAGAAAAGCTCTGAATACGTTTATGTGTCCAGTTTTGCAGGTTGGAGTACACTCTAACACCAGCCAGGGGGACAGGACCTTGTTGGCATCACTCAATTGTGGAGTTATAGCTAAATCTCTAAGAAGTCATCAGCAAGCCTAGGGCAAATCTGGTTCAAATGGTCAGCTGGGCTCTTGAAAAAAGTAGGCTTCTTGCAGCTTTTGTGGCTTGGTACTTTTACAAGAGATCAGCCACCACGCCCTTGGAGACCTCTTCTTTGTTCTTAGTAAAAGAGGGAGCAAGTCCATCCCTTGGGGTTTAAATAGATTGCGCAGTCCATTTTCTGTCTTCCACCGGTTCATAGGCAGTCTGTAGAAGTATCGAGGGATGCCACATTTATGCCTGCCGCCAACTTGTAGGTGGGGAAACTCCCGGACCAATGGTGAACATGTTCCCAAGAGCAACCCGACCAAATTGAATAACTTTCTGGGGGTATCGACTTAAACAATCCCAGAGGACTGTGTCCTGTCCAGATCCAACGGAGCAGAACTTCTCTTCCATCTGTCAGAGCTCTGGGCACACCCTTGAGGTGCGTCTAGGGCAAGTAGAAAATCTCCTTTCAGGAAAGTTCTAAAACAGCCCCCCCCGACCCCCTGTGGGATTAGTGCCAGTCTGACTATGTGAGCAATGGAAGTGGCTGGCCTAGGTGTGAGTTACATCTGCCTGTGACAGGGGATGTCCCTTTGAAGTCTGTGCAGTTGGTGGGCACAGCCCCCAGGCCATCCTGTCAAGAGGAGATCACACCTTTTCCCACCCACAGCCATTTTGTTCTCTTTCCTGGGTGCTTTTCACACCTCATTGCAGGGGGGCAGAAGGCTTGCAGGTGACAATTGGGGGATGAACTCTAAAAAGGCTACTAGAGGGTTTAGGCAGAAAAATAGAGACTTTCTAACATCATTCATTCAGAAATAGCTTTCACAAATTTCAACTTTAGCATTAAATTGGATTTTTTAACCATGAAAATAATTGTTTGAAGTATATTTGTAGCTAGTGCAAATCTGGTGTTAGCATTAATCTGCATAATGAAAGAATCCAGTGTATTCCATGGCACAGCCCGCCCTCTTAAAGTGAAAGACACGTTGGGACAGGACATGTAAAAACATTAAATATATATGCTGTGCTTTTAAATACCATGAACCCTGCCTTGGGGCTTGTAGATCTACAGTAAAGATGACTTACTACAGTTCAAAATTAAGATTTAGGCCTGTCAAAAGTGTACTTTGTAGGTAAAATGGCAGTTTTAAAACAGCCTAGCTAGGCTGCCGTGGCAGGCCTAGAGTCATGTTTTACACAGTCACTATAGTGGTGGTACAATATGTGTTGCATTCGACTAGAACCATTTATTATACAGGCCCTGGGCACACGGGTGCTATGCTTTAGCGGCTTATATACAAGTTAAATGTGGAAAACGTGAATTTTAACCAATTCAACAAGTTTTTAGGGGTCGTGGCACATGCACTGGGAACTAGTTTGCAGGGTCCCAGTAAAAAGAGTTAAAAACGAACAACATCAGTTCAAAAAATGGGAGTCATCCTGCCGAGGGAGACATTTTCCATACGTAAGATCTGGCAAGCAATGTGTTAGCATTGTCCACCACCTGACTTACAGAAGCTAAATGGATATACTGTTGTGCTGGGATCCCACAAGCCTTTTGTATGAGTGCATTGCTTATGTACATTACCCTAGCAACCAACTGAATAGGTCACAATCTCGTGGGAAAGACACTTAGCTCATTTATATTCTCAAAATGAACCTGAAAATGGGGTTCTCTGAATAAACAGCATTATAGGTGTCTGAGTTTTTCCTTAAAACATCTTTCCTAGTGCATGTAATACATGTTGTCCTGGCTACATTTGCATACAGTATACATAAAATGTATTATACATCTTTGTCCACACCTAATCATAATGTCAAGTGAGGACACTTTGCTCCCTCTAATCCAAGAACACTATAATAAGGAGCTCTCCCTTCTCCATTACAAGCTAGCACTACTCACATCCAAAGAAAAAGCTACAAAGAATTAGCCATATGGTTTGAAATGACAAATCATTAGCCTGGCAGAATGCAAATGTGGAAACTCCTCTACTACTCATTCTGTATAGTCACTGCATAATGGAAGTGGAGCAAAAAGTAACTCTCAAAGTAAAATTCACACATCCAAAATTCTATGGAAGGAGGCAGGTGCACAAGGGAGGAGCAAGAGGGGGATAAGTGAGGAGTGAACAACTTACAGGTTAATTGAGAGTGACACAGATGGAAAAGAGGGAGGGAGAAATGGGACAGAGGCACAGGGAGAAACAACTAGGTATGACCCACAGAGAGAAGAGGGTGAGATGAGAAGGAGCAACCACAAGTAGACACAACAGAGCAAAGTAGAAGTGTGCAAATGAGTTACAAGGTACTGACTGTAAATATTTCTGAATATACACTTTGATGCTTGCACTCTAGATATAGAAGATGTAAATGTACATCCTAAAAACTATTAGAATCAGGTGAGAGGGCAATCCTGCTCTGGGCTGGGCCAAGCTGGGATTGATCAAAGTCTCAAGCCAATGGCTGATACAGGCAGATTAAACATAAAAAGCATCAGCTGTATGGGGCAGGGCCAAGGCCACACAATATAGACTAGAGATAACAGATCTGCTTGACAGTTATGAAATCAAAAAATTGTAATTGAGGAAGCATTTAAGGATAGATGTTATTTTCTTCTAAAAGCTAAACATAGGATCAACATAAGATCAACAACTTTGCAGATCATTTAAATCTTGAATTTCTGCAAGAGTGTTGAATTTATTACAAAATATAAAAAAGATGTATCCCTCTTATTTCACAGACCCAATTAGTTTTCATCAAATCAATAACAGGGTGGGCATGCTGGTCTAGAACTTGTCCTTTAACCTGGCAAGAATCATCTGCTGACTGGGACTAGAGTAAGAGGCGGCACCAGAGGCCAATGAGCCACACCTCTTTCCTGGCTTATCACAGTGTGCAGTGTGGTCAGAGAGGATTGCTGTTTGCATCCCACGCTTTGACATGTTGGGAAAGGTGCACACTCACTGATTTACACACAGCCTCGGGAAAAACAGGCCTAACCCTTAAAACACCAATGCTGCGTTCAATAAGCGAGGGCGCTGTGTGTCGCAGGTGGGTGTGGTCTTACAGCGTCACAGGCCACAAGGGCCCAGGGCTGACATTAGAGAAGCCCCTCAAAGCCGGCTATAGGTTCATATGTGCACTGCCTGACACTGGACGCCGAGAGGCTTTGTCTACACGGGGAAGTTCCTGATTGTGAGGAGCCAGAGCGGGCGCCCGGGACTACGAGGACCAGCATTCTCTCTTCCACCTGCAGCTGGTGCCTCTTCCCGGGCGTGCTCCGCCTTCCTTTCTTCTGTACTTAACTGAACTCCCAACGCGCATCGCGGGACGCGCGCGGGACTCAGCCTGGGGCTAAGCCTGGGCAAAGGGCGGGCCGTTTGAGGCCGTTAGAGGATGGTAGAGATCGGATCGGGCCACCCCCCTAAGTTTTCGCCTATCAGAACACTTCAACCTTAAAAACTTGCCTGGATACCCTGAAGTTCTGCTCGAACAATATGGAAACGAGGGAAACAAGAAGTAAGGCGGCCACCATGGTCACAGGTCAAGTCAAGTCAAGTCAGAATTTATATAGCGCACTACATACCCATGGGGTCTCAAGGCGCTTGAGGAAGGGGGGAGGTTTACTTATCGAATATCCATGTTTTAAGTTTTTTTCTGAAGGCTAGGTGATCCTGAGTAAGGCGGAGGTGGATGGGAAGGGAATTCCAGGTCTTGGCCGCTAAGTAGGAGAAGGATCTTCCTCCCATGGTGGCTTTGTGGATGCGCGGAACAGCAGCGAGGGCTTGGTTGGACGAACGGAGCTCGCGGGTGGGGGTGTAGAAGGAAAGACAATCAGGTCCAAGTTTGTATAGGGCTTTGTGTGCGTGGGTGAGGAGACGGAACGTAATTCTTTTGTTGACGGGGAGCCAGTGAAGGTCTTTCAGGTGAGCGGAGATGTGGTCTGTGCGGGGGATGTCTAGTATGAGTCTGGCTGAAGCATTTTGGATGCGTTGGAGTTTTTTCTGTAGTTTTGCGGTGGTACCGGCGTAAAGGGTGTTTCCGTAGTCCAGACGGCTTGTAACAAGTGCGTGGGTGACCGTTTTTCTTGTTTCGGTGGGGATCCAGTGAAATGTTTTTTTGAGCATGCGTAGGATGTTGAAGCATGAAGATGAGACGGCGTTGGCTTGTCTAGTCATCGAGAGTGAGGAGTCCAGGATGATGCCCAGGTTCTGCGCATGGTCCATCGGTATGGGGGCTTTTCCTAGGGCCGTTGGCCACCAAGAGTTGTCCCAGGCGGAAGGGGATGAGCCTAAGATGAGGACTTCCGTTTTGTCCGAGTTCAGTTTCAGACGGCTCTGCTTCATCCACTCGGCTACTTCTTTCATCCCTTCGTGTAGGTTGGTTTTGGCGGTGGTAGGGTCTTTGGTGAGTGAGAGGATCAGCTGAGTGTCATCAGCGTAGGAGATGATATTGAGGTTGTGTTGACGTGCAATCGTTGCGAGGGGGCTCATGTAGACGTTGAAGAGGGTGGGGCTGAGAGATGATCCTTGCGGGACGCCGCAGATGACTTCGGTGGCCTCTGACTTAAAAGGGGGGAGGTGGACTTTCTGAGTTCTTCCAGCGAGGAACGAAATGATCCAGTCCAATGCTTTTCCTTGAATTCCGATGTTTCTGAGGCGTTGTATCAGGGTGCTATGGCAGACTGTGTCGAAGGCTGCGGAGAGGTCAAGGAGGATAAGGGCGACTGTGTCTCCGTTGTCCAGTAGTGTTCCAATGTCGTCTGTTGCTGCGATGAGGGCGGTCTCGGTGCTGTGTTTGGCTCGGAAGCCAGACTGTGAGGAGTCGAGTGATTTGTTCGTTTCAAGGAAGGCGGCGAGCTGATTGTTGATGGCTTTCTCGATGACTTTGGCAGGGAATGGGAGGAGCGAGATGGGACGGTAGTTTTTGAGTTCGGTGGGGTCAGCTGTGGGTTTCTTCAGAAGAGCGCTGAGTTTGGTGTGTTTCCAGCTTTCTGGGAATGTGGCGGAGTTAAGGGAGCAGTTGATGACATCTCGGAGATGGGGTGCGATAATGGTGTCTGCTTTGTTGAAGATGTGATGGGGACATGGGTCTGTAGGGGATCCTGAGTGGATGGAGTTCATCAGGCGAATGGTCTCTTCTGTGGTCATTGGGTTCCATTCGAGAAGGATATTCGGAGGAGGTGACGGTTCGGAGGTGAGTGGGGTGGACTAGTTTACAGGTTGATTGTCGAAGCTGTTATGGATGTCGGCGATTTTGTCATGAAAGAATGAGGCAAGGGAGTCGCAGAGTACTTGAGAGGGGGTGATGTCGTTAGAGCTGGCGGTGGGGTTGGTGAATTCTTTGATGATGTTGAAAAGTTCCTTGCTGTTGTGGGCATTGTTGTCTAGTCGGTCTTTGAGTGCTGATTTCTTGGCTGTCCGGATAAGTTGGTGGTGTTTGCGGGTGGCGTTTTTGAAGGCGGCTTGGGTGATAGTGTTTGGGTCTGCTTTCCAAGTATTCTCGAGGGAACGACAGAGCTTCTTGGATATCTTGAGTTCATCGTTGAACCAGGGGGCGTTCTTGCTTCCTTGCTTGATTTGATGTTTTTTCAAGGGTGCTAATTTGTCGGCGGTTTGTGTTAACCATTGTGTGAGGTTGATGGCGTCTTTGTTGGGGTTCGTTGAATGGGCAGGGGTTTTTTGAAGAAGTGATGTTGAGATCTGGTCGATGGTGATTTTGTTCCAATTTCTTCGCAGAGTTGGTTGAGGGTGGTTGTGGATCGAGGTCTTATTGTAAATAAAGTGGATGCAGCTGTGGTCCGTCCAGTGGAGGGGTGTGGTATGAGTGAAGGAGATATGCTTGCTGGAGGTGAAGATAGGGTTGAGTGTGTGTCCTGCATAGTGGGTGGGGGTGTTAACAAGTTGTTTGAGTCCTAGATGGGCGAGATTGTCCAGAAGGGTGGTAGTGTTACTGTCGTTGCTCTTTTCCAGATGGAAATTGAGGTCTCCAAGTAGAATGTATTCTTCCGAAGGGAGGGCGTGTGGGGTGATAAAGTCAGTGATGTCTTCGCTGAATTTAGTACGGGGTCCTGGTGGCCTGTAAAGAAGGGTGCCCCTAAGTGTAGTCTTGGGGTCGGTGTGGATCTGGAAGTGAAGGTGTTCGGCGATAGCGAGGTTGTCATCTGAGCTGGTTGAGAAGCGGATGGTGTTCTTGTGGAAGATGGCGATGCCTCCTCCTGTTTGGATGGGGCGGTCCTTACGGATGATCTTGTAGCCGTCCGGGATGGCTATGGTGATGTCTGGAGCAGAAGAGGCATTCATCCAGGTTTCTGTTAGGAAGGCGATGTCCGGAGAAATGGTGTCGAGTAGATTCCAAAGGTCGATGGCGTGTTTGTGAACCGAGCGGGTGTTGGTAAGGATGCAATTGAGGTGGTTGGTGTTGGCTCTCAGTTTGTTGTTTGTGGATTTCGTTTGGGACTTGACGCAGGTGAATTTGCAAGAGTTGCAGGTGAAGGGTCCATGGGTGTGTCCTGGTGCTGCTTGGGCGCAGTTTGTGTGTCGGCCGGGGTTGAGTGCAAAGAGGGAGGAGGCGCCGTATGTAATGCGGGGAGGATGGGTGAGGCGGGGAACAGGGTGTCTGGCCCTGGGCGCGGTCCAGGCACGGACGGGCGTAGACGGGCTTACCTTTGGCGCACCTTCGGCGCGACCGCTGCGCGTGACCGCTGCGCTCGAAGGCATCCGTCATATGTGGATGGTCGAGGAGGGAGGGGCGAGGGCGGGTCAGCTGGGAGGCGGGAGCGGGGGTGGAGACTCGGGTAGGGAGCCACAACAACAGGACAGTAAACAAAATGGACGCAGGCCAAAAGGAAAATACAATTAGGGCGCAATCGGGAACAACGCGGTGCAAGGGGCAGTGGAGCCGGCACAACCAGGTACTCTGGATAATTTTCTTGCTAAGGCCAATACTGTGGTACACAAGGGTCTTACAGTCCTAGAAAAACATATAGCAGAATGGATTGAAATCTCGCACCTGCTTTCCCCGGGTTCATCTTCTAACGTTAGATCATCACAACTGCTGGATGCTACACACCTATCACTTATGGATAGCATCGATCAAACTATAGAGTCAGTACTGCAGCAGTTGAGGACACCATCTAACCCACACAGGGACCGAGACTCAGTCCACATCCTTGATGGGGTGGCATCTTCCCCAACTCCACAGACAGTTCTATCCAGGGATATGGGGAATGGTTCTACTGCAGTGGATTACATGGGTCTCCGAGAGGACGCTCTACCGAAAAGGAAAAGATCGAGGAAGTCTAAAGGTGCTAAAAGGGCTACTGCCTGCCCTTAAAAAATGAAAATGAAAATGAAAATGAAAAGTTACATTTTCATTTTTTAAATGCATCCTGTTTTCCTTTAAGGTAAACAGGCTGTATTTAAAAAAAAAAACACAGCTTTACTTAAAATCCCTGGGAGTGGAATGCATTCCAAATGGGGTCGCAAATTGTGACAGACTTAATTTTTATGAGGCATGCACTTTGCAACCCCATTGTGAATTGCAAACAGTGTCTGAGACACAGTTGTACATTGACTTTTGCGACTCGCAAATTGTGAGTTGCAATTTGTTGCAATTTGTGAGTCGCAAAAGTCAATGGTCGTACATCTGACGCTATGCCACTGTGCATTGAAAAGCCTTGCAAAAAGGTACAGTGCAGGATAATAACTTCTGTTTGTATTTCCCACTCTAACTAAGGGGGTCATAAAGATAGCGGGCGGACTTTGTCAACCCCCATCCTTCCGTGGAATGGGACAGCCTGCCATTGGTGCGGAGGTCCCGTTGGTGACATTAGGATGCGCCCACCACACTGGCAGGCGCATCCTGCATTCTTGACATTGCGGCGGGCGGTGCTCTCAGCACAGCCCGCCGCAATGCCAAGAAGGCATGTCGTGCACTTCCATGCACAATGTGGAGGTACTGCACGGTGCCTGCCATGTTGTGCATGGTTACTGCAGGGGCCATGTGTATCCCCCATCCCCCAGAATCCCTGGGGGCCCCAATAGCGAAAACCATCTGCCTTTCCGTGGATTTCCACGGAAAGCCATGTCCACACTGAATGGCGGTGTCTCCCAGACACCGCCACCATGTTAGAAGCTTTTCCGCCCGGTCGACTGTTCAACCGGTGGAAAACCGGCGGACGGTCTTTCCGTCCACCGGGGTCTTCCCCTCCATGGTAATGTGGCGGGGGGTAATCTCAAAGTGGCGGTGGTTATTAGTGGGCGGATCCTCACCGCCATACAATGGCGATCTGCCAGCTAACCTAATGATCCCCTAAGTTTGATTAAGAATATGATATAAAACGATCTTAAAATGCAGAATAAACTGCTCGGAAGATATAAAAACAGAAATAATGGGAACATTCATTAAAAGTCAAAAGCTCTCCTTTACAATTTTTTGATTCATGGCAGCTCAGCAAGCCTTCCTGCTGCGCTGCAGTGGGACAAAATAAAAGTACAGGAATTCGCCATATCTACAATATACAGCACATTCCTGTCTTTCTCCCCTGTGCTGGCACACAAACTGCAGCTCTGCGCCAGCGCCGATACCCTTACACCATTTTGCAAGGGTAACTGCATTTCTAGGATGATTGAAGGGACACCTTTCTGCACATAAACAATCATTAAAGGCATTTTCCTCTTTCTATGCGTGCTGCTGAATGCAGCACACATAGAAGAGGAAAAAACAAGGAGAAATAAAAGTATTTCTCCTCGTTGCACCTCCTTACGCTTCACCTGGGGAGGCGTAGGATTCTGACGCATTCCCAGGTTTACAAAATGTTATAAATTCGGGGATGTGCCAGGGTCTATGGATGTTGCGGGGGAACACCCACAACCACACTCATGGAACACCCCTTTTACGTAGAGTTATGCGTGTAAGGGCAACATATTTACAAGGCCATAATAAGTCACGCAGAGTGATTTTACATGGCCTTGTAAATATGGGGAAGCCCACTGCCCTGTTGGTGCGTCAACAAGAGTGACGCACCGGCAACGCAATGGGCTTGTAAATAAGCCCCACAATCTGTTACTTTATAAAACATCTCTGGTAAAAAAAAGCATAACTTTATACACTTCTAAATGAAACACAGATAGTTGTTAAAATATGTTGACAGTCGATGCTAGTCTTCAAAAACCTGCATCAAGTCTTTCATCTTTCAGTGTGCATGTGTGTGTGTGTGTGTGTGTGTGTGTGTGTGTCAGTCTCCTTTACCGGAACTGACGTCACGGCCATGGTCTGTGAGCCCAAACTCTACTCTGCCTGGAGCACTGCGACGTTTGCGCGAGGGACCTCACAGCCTCACAGGTGAAGAGGACATTATCATGGCTGGCATGATTCTGTCATTGCTGACTTTGTCGCGGCTGCTGTCAGGTGGGTGACCCGGATCCGCCCCAGTTTTGTGCCTTTCATTTCCAATTGAATTTTAGTGGCATCAGAAACAAATGTGTAGAAAACTGGGGACATGCAAATTAGATCAGAATGAGTAGCTAACTTAATTCTTCATTTATCTGAAAGCGAAGTTTGAAGTTTCTACATTGTATGTAGAAGTTGAACTACTTTGTGTGTTTATTACTGACATTTTTTTCTTTTTTTATTTGTCCAAGGGCTGTCCCCAGTAGTCATGTCTTGTCAGTGCCAGTAAATAATGAAGAAATAAAACATTTTGCATGCTCATGTTGACTTATTTATGTACTAAAGTTATTCTGAAAGGCATTCAGTTTATCGCAGTGATGTATTTAATTATATGTGTATATTTTTGCTTCCCTCAGGTGTGACTTCTTCGCATGTTGTACAGCCAGCACACACCGTCGGATCTCTCGGGGAAGATGAAGTCATTTCATGTCACTTACATGACTCCAGCAAGCCCTGGATGTACTGGTACAAGCAGAGCCCAGAGCACGCGATGGAAGCTCTCTTCCTCTCCTACACCACCGGGGACCCCCAGAGCTTCACCGACAAGCCCCTGAGGGCGGCCAGGGAGGGCGCCCGGTTTGACCTGCAGTTTACCACCCTGCAGGCGTCAGACTCGGCTGTGTACCTCTGCGCCTGCAGTGCCGCACGGTGGCAGAAACGTGTGCCACTTGAAGCAAAAACTGACAGAGGTTCCAGGTGTGAGCCTCGAGCTGCAGTGTTCACAGCAGCACCCTGCAAAGAAGAAGGACCGCAAATATTGAAAACGGTCAACACGTGTTCACTCTTATTTGTGGGATGTGTTTGGGTGTGTCTGGGTGTGGTCAATAAAGTCTATGACGCAGTATGTTCAGTTAACAATTACATGATGCAGAGTAAAGATGTGTATTACATAGGTCTGTGTGTGGGGTAGGTATTTGCATGCTCCAGATCTGGGGTGCATGCTATATGCAGGAGTAAACAAAGCCCCAACCATGGAGGGGGAGGAGGGGACGGAAAAGGTGCTGGAGGTCGCAGAGAATGATGCCCTGTACCTTTACCTCACGCTGAGTGGCATGAGGTAAAGATGAACGCTTCGGATGCGTATTTACGTGTCTTTGCCAGTGGTAATACTTTGATGTGCATACACCTTCCATTTCATTTATTGTGCTAGTTTTTTCTGGGGGAATCTAGCAGAACATGTATAAACGACGGTAAATGCGGTCATCTTTCAAAATGAATGCAGCCTACTGTTCTCATATACTCCTGCAAGCCAGGAGGGTGTAATTCATAGTTGTCATAGTGCCAACGCCTTCTCCTCATAGTGGCTTTGCGTAGGGTAAAACCGAGGGTGAAGTAGGAGCTGTGGATCCTTTATCAATCGCCCTACAATGCCTACATCCCCTACGGGCTGTCCGGTGCCCCAGTACTAGGGGATGAATACATCTGAGTGGACATCCTACTAACAAGCATTGGGTTAAACCAACAGTCATTACCACAACCGGGTGTGCTTAGTGTGCATGAACACCAGAAAAACAAGCGATATTTCCTGATCCACTGTAAAGGATAATTGCACCTAGCATTGCCCTCTTCACAACCAAAGACATATAGTAACAATGTTCAAAAATTGTTTTGTGATCTGGTATCACTTATCAGCCAGCAACCATGAGTGAACATTGGAAGGGTGAACATTGTTTGGGAAACATTCTTTACAACGAAACTTTTACAACGCAGTGCTTTTACAACGCAGGTTTTACAACGAAAACCATTACAACACATTGCCCTGGGGGGTGCTATAGGATAGGTAATAGTTTTAATTTACTATCCAACACCTTCCCTACTATCCACGGGGACTGGAGTTGGAATAGTAAATTGAACTATTCACTATCCAGCACCCCAAAGCGCTATGCGTTGTAACAGCATGCGTTGTAAAAACTGCGTTGTAACAGCATGCGTGGTAAAAGCATGCGTTGTAACGTCATGCAACCACATTGTTTACCAGCTAAAGGTCTCAGCCAGGCGTGGGAGGTTCTCACTCAGGCAGTAACCTGCATATCTCATTCTATAAGTTCCTACATAGTCAATCAACCAAAGATTTTCCAATGATGCCAGTCAACCAGACACCCAAGACTTTGCCATCTGTTACCCTGCCTCAGTGTACCCTGATCTCTCGGGTGAAGAAAGGAAGCGGGGTTCTCACAGCACTTCTTACTTCCATTAATTTTCATTCTTTTTACTTTCATCCTGCCTCTTATCAGCACATTGGACGCTGTTGAGGAGTAAAGGGTGGGTCATGGGGTAAAACAGTAGAGAACCAAGGATCTGTGATGTGGCTTCTGCAACCAATAGCATTTTAGTGAATCACTGTCCGCTCTCTTACAGCCATATGTTAAAAAATGGGAATTGCGATTTTTACCAAATCACAATAGGAAATCTCAGGGCCTCGCTTACAATATTTTGACGCACAGCAGCACAGAAAGCCTTCCTGCTGTGCTGCAGTGAGGCCAAAGAAAACGGCAGGAATGTGCCATGTCTACAAGATACAGAGCATTCCTGTCCTTTTCGCCTGCGCTGGTGCACAATGGGCTGCTATGCACCAACGCGGGCACTCTTGTGCCATGGTGCAAGGGTGTCTGCGTTGTATGGGGGATATTTTCTGAGCAGGGAGGAGCCCTACCTGCACAAAAGCAACCACAACAGTTGCTTTCCTCTTTCTGTGTGTACTACAGAATGAAGCACACATAGAAAAAGGAAAAATGAGACAAAGTAAAGGTATTTCTCCTTGTTGCACCTCCCTCTCACCTCCTCTTGGGAAGAGTAGGAATCGGGGGCATTCCAAGGTTTACAAAACCTTGTACATTCGGGAATGCATCAGATTTCATGGCTGTTGTGTTGGAACACCCAGAGCAACACCTATGAATGGAGTAATGCGTGAAAGGGGGCCATATTTTCAAGTTCAAGAAAAGCCACACAGGGAGGCTTTAATTGGCCTTGTAAATATGGGCAGATCTACTGCGCCAGCAGTGCGTCGAAAAAGTGATGAACCTTCAGTGCAATGGGCTTGTAAATGAGCCCCTTAATTTCTTTTTTTTTTTCCTTTTAAATTTTTTTTTTAACTCCTTCCATGCTGCCGCGATTTTCCCCCTATGCTGCAAAATCGAGAGTGGATGGGTTTATGGCGGCCCCCAGCCGTCATCAGCACATGAGCACTGTAGTGCATGACGGATAGGGGCCGTCATCAGCATGCAAGGGGTTAAAGTCTGCCCGGGGTACATGATATTGGTCCTGGATCTGATTGAACGATTTCAGCCCCCCATCACAATACAGATCCCCAACCACTATTATGCCTTTACTGCGCCAATTATATGCAATGCGATCCCAGAATACACTCGGGAAGACTGCCGTAGCTGTTAATGGGGTATACCATGAGACTTTTTCTACCACAAACATTTTCTTAATGGCTTTCCAAACTTTATAAGCAGCTGTTACTATCTTGAATCTTGTACGCTTGTTGTAACTCCAGTCTAAGTTTATAAACAATTCAGAAAAGGGGGTGGTGATGAACAGAGTGTCTGAATTAAGCAGACCACTCTTACCCAGTCCAAAGATCAGGGCTTGATCCATCACCGTTATTTAGCTCACTGCCCCATCCCAGCTCAGAACCTGGCTATATGCAAATTAGTCTGTCCCTGGCCCAGTGCATCATGGGAACAGGGCAGACCAAACTACCAAGCCAATTCTTCACCAGAAAGGAGACAAGCTACCGGGGACCGGTTTCTGGCATTTCAGCCTCGTCGGCCCGGCTTGCTTGAATCCTGATGGAGCAGTGAGCAAGGGACTCATGTCTGAGTATACCCGGCCACACCTATAGTGGCCAAAAACGATTCAGAAAAGGGGGTGGTGATGAACAGAGTGTCTGAATTAAGCAGACCACTCTTACCCTGTCCAAAGGTCAGGGCTTGATCCAACACCGTTATTTAGCTCACTGCCCCATCCCAGCTCAGAAGCTGGCTATATGCAAATTAGTCTGTCCCTGGCCCAGTGCATCATGGTAACAGGGCAGACCAAACTACCAAGCCAATTCTTCACCAGAAAGGAGAAAGCTGACGGGGACCGGTTTCTGGCATTTCAGCCTCGTCGGCCCGGCTTGCTTGAATCCTGATGGAGCAGTGAGCAAGGGACTCATGTCTGAGTATACCCTGCCACACCTATAGTGGCCAAAAACGATTCAGAAAAGGGGGTGGTGATGAACAGGGTGTCTGAATTAAGCAGACCACTCTTACCCAGTCCAAAGATCAGGGCTTGATCCATCACCGTTATTTAGCTCACTTCCCCATCCCAGCTCAGAACCTGGCTATATGCAAATTAGTCTGTCCCTGTGCATCATGGGAACAGGGCAGACCAAACTACCAAGCCAATTCTTCACCAGAAAGGAGACAAGCTACCGGGGACCGGTTACTGGCATTTCAGCCTCGTCGGCCCGGCTTGCTTGAATCCTGATGGAGCAGTGAGCAAGGGACTCATGTCTGAGTATACCCTGCCACACCTATAGTGGCCAAAAACGATTCAGAAAAGGGGGTGGTGATGAACAGAGTGTCTGAATTAAGCAGACCACTCTTACCCAGTCCAAAGATCAGGGCTTGATCCATCACCGTTATTTAGCTCACTGCCCCATCCCAGCTCAGAACCTGGCTATATGCAAATTAGTCTGTCCCTGGCCCAGTGCATCATGGGAACAGGGCAGACCAAACTACCAAGCCAATTCTTCACCAGAAAGGAGACAAGCTACCGGGGACCGGTTTCTGGCATTTCAGCCTCGTCGGCCCGGCTTGCTTGAATCCTGATGGAGCAGTGAGCAAGGGACTCATGTCTGAGTATACCCTGCCACACCTATAGTGGCCAAAAACGATTCAGAAAAGGGGGTGGTGATGAACAGACAATTTTTTGCATTCGAGCCGAGCAACATCTGATATATAGAGGGGGACTCAGCGACATCTGATGGCCCTTCCCCATTTAGCAATATTTTCATATGTTGTAGCATACATGAGTAGTAATAAAGAATAAAATCCGGGACACCCCACCCACCTGCGGCTCTAGGTAACACCATATATCGCATTGCTCTACAAGCTTTCCCACGTGCCCATATAAAATTCAAACATAGGGACTGTAATTGTGCCAAATGAGTGTGCGATATCTCCAATGGAATGCATCTAAAGAAATTTAATATTTTTGGCAAAATCATCATCTTAAGAACGTTGCATCTGCCGACTAATGAGAGATGCAAACATTCACAGTGATCTAATTGCCTGTGTGCCCCCTTCATCAAATTCCTCCAGTTAGAATCAACAAATGTAGATACGGGAGTGTCCTAATTAGAACTCCAAGGTACGTTACCTCCTGTAACACCCTTGGATCATTAAAACCGCCTACATTGTGGCACAGAATTTGAGTTGTAGCTGTGTTCAGCTTATAGCCCGAGACGGCCCCATAGTCTGATGCTAACTGTTCTATTTCATACATTGCTGCTGCTGGCTTAGGAGATACAACGGCAACATCATCCGCATAGGCAAAGACCTGATATTGTTGCTGCTGTATAATAACGGGTTGTATCTGCAAGCTATGGTCAAGCATTTTCAGGAATGGGTCGATATATAACGAAAATAATAATGGGGAGCAGGGACAGCCCTGTCTAGTACCACGCCGAATTAGCACTTTATTTGATTCAAGCCCCATGGTGCATACCCTAGCAACAGGTTGACGATATAACGTTTGTATTGAGGTGATATATTGTTGACCAAACCCACGATATCGCATCACCTCCCATAGGAAGCACCAAGAGATTCGATCAAAAGCCTTCTCGGCATCTAAGAGAATTAGGCTGAAAGCGTCTCCAGTGCAATTAGCATGGTCTAATAAAGTTATAATTCTGTTCACGTGATTTGTAGTACCCCGGTTAGGCATAAATCCATGCTGTCTTATAGACACAAGTGGAGTAATCACAGAGGCTAACCTAGTGGCCAAGATCTTTGAATAAATATTGCCATCCGCATTCAATAAAGAAATAGGGCGATATGATGCCGGCAAGTCCGAAGGTTTATCTTTTTTCCTGAATACGACAATGCTGGCTTCGTCCCATGATTTAGGGGATACCCCGCTTTGGGCTTTTCTGAATATAGCTAGCATATCCTCCTTTAGAGACCCCAAAAAATATGTATATATTTCCAACGGCAATTTGTTAGGGCCAGCCGCCTTGCTGGCTGCCAACCCATTTATAGCTTACTCTAATGTAAAAAAAAGATACAAACTTCAAATAGAGGGGTATATTTACAAGGGGATATCGCCACCAGAATGTCACTTTTAACAACATCCTGATGGCGATATGCCCTTCTCCATATTTACAAAGTGGCGTTAAGCCACTTTTTGTGGCTTAACGTAGCCTAAAATAAGCCCTCTTTATATGCATTACTTAGCGTGAAAGGTGCATGCAATCGGTTTTGCAGTGGGCAATCCACCTCAACACACCCTCCTTTTGACGTTTCCCCAAATTTACAAGGAGGTGTAAACCTGAGGTAAAGTCATAAACTAACACCAGGCATTAGAATGGGGAAATGAGGAGAAATACTTTAGTTTCTCCTCGTTTTTGCTTTTGCTATGTGTGCTACATTGTGCAAGACACATGGAAAGAGCAAAAAAACATTAATGATTGTTAAATGTGCAAGAAGGGGTTCATTCCTGCACAAAACAATCATTAAATTATGACGAGTTTCAACTTCTATACATGGTACATTCTGCAGCACACACTGAAGCAACACATCACCATTATTGATTATTTATAGGCAGGAAGGGACACCTTCCTGCACATAAACAATCATTCCCTGCAACACAGGCGGCCTTGCACTACGGTGCAAGAGTGCCTACGTTGGCACTAGGCAGCTAAATTTAGGGCCAGTGCTAGAGAAAACACAGGGGTTTTCCGTTTTCTTGTGAATATGGCACATCCCTGCATTTTAAAAATGTCGGAGTGCAGTGCTGCCAAATTTGGCGCAGCTCCGTGGTCTCACATTTTCGGATGTATGACGTTACAACGCATGCTTTTACCACGCATGCTGTTACAACGCAGTTTTTACAACGCAAACCTTTACAACGCATAGCGCTTTGGGGTGCTGGATAGTGAATAGTTTAATTTACTATTCCAATCCCAGTCCCCGTGGACACTAGGGAAGGTGTTGGATAGTAAATTAAATCTATTCCCTATCCTAGAGCGCCCCCCAGCGCAATGCGTTGTAATGGTTTTCGTTGTAAAACCTGCGTTGTAAAAGCACTGCGTTGTAAAAGTTTCGTTGTAAAGGATGTTTCCCGACATTTTCTTGTAAATATGCCCCAGAGATTCCGAATGGGGTTACAGATAGAAACTTTGCCCTGCATCAGGCCAGAGTGCTGTTTTGGGAAGCTGTGAGTAGTCAGCCTACACTACACGCCTTATGATGAACGCGCTTCCTTACTGAGGGCGATACTTTAATTTGGGTGTCATATTTTTTCATTCCACTGGCTTCCCTTGAACCACAAAATCTACTGCTAATAAATTAAAATGCCATTGACACATACCAGGTTACGTTTTGAGGTGATACAAAGACTGCGCAACGTCTCAGCATGGAAAAAAAAGAAAACTTCACAAACAAGAGCCCGCATACTCAGTTTAAAATGAATGGTATGAAGAAATATGGTTTTTAACAAGTCTGCATTTTCATCTGTGTCAGTCAGCCATAGAGCCAATCGTGAAAAGCATTGCAGGTGCAGGCGAGCAGGAAGGAAGTGGAGACAGGAAGTTATTATCAGCCTCTTATGTACTTCCGGCCTGTCTCATCAGGGTCACATCTCAACCACACTCTGCAAGATGAGGAGCCCTCTTCTGCACACTGCAGTGTTGTGCTGTTTTGTACTAGGTTAATGGCCATTTATTGATTTGAAACATGCATTAATACTTTAATACTGTAATTATGTATAGGTTCTTAGCATTATTTGTATGTAATAGGAGTTGTCCCTGATTTATCATGAATACCCATTCATCTCAATCCGATATAGTTATATTTCTAGTTATTTTGTTGCTTTTTATGCTTTTCCTGGTTGAACTGCTTTTGTCACTCGAGGAATGCAAGAATTGTATTTATCAAAACATTAGACTTCTGCGCCAGGTGTCATTTTAATGGATATCACAAACATTGCCACCAAAGGTTCTTCATTGATGTGATTAGAAATCGATGTATTTTGTGCAATAAAAGAGACAGAGAAAATCTGAAAATACACAACACTGTGCTCCCTTCGAGAGCTTGCCCTGCTCATGGAGACTTCTTTCTGTTTGTTTAGGTCTCAAAGGCACCTCTGTGGAGCAGACACCAAGGTATACAGCGGTGAGTCCTGGGTCAACGGAGTTCATCCGCTGTACATTGAAGCACAAGGAGTACCCTTATATGAGCTGGTACTTGCAAGACGGGGATGGCCAACTGGAGAATCTCTTCGTGACCAGATCAACCGGCGACAAGGACGACAGAAAAAATGGGACGTATATAGCGGTACGCGTGAGCGACACAGAGCTCACACTGCGTATCCACAACACCAGCGTCTCTCAGATCATCTACTGCACCTGCAGCAGCGCACAGTGTCAGACTGTGGTGGCACCACAGGGCAGAAACTCTCAGCTGGTCTTCTGCACCTCTTTGTGGTGGCACCACAGGGCAGAAACTCTCAGCTGGTCTTCTGCACCTCTTTGTGGTGGCACCACAGGGCTGACACTCTCAGCTGGTCTTCTGCACCTCTTTGTGGTGGCACCACAGGGCAGAAACTCTCAGCTGGTCTTCTGCATCTCTTTGTGGTGGCACCACAGGGCAGAAACTCTCAGCTGGTCTTCTGCATCTCTTTGTGGTGGCACCACAGGGCAGAAACTCTCAGCTGATCTTCTGCATCTCTTTGTGGTGGCACCACAGGGCAGAAACTCTCAGCTGGTCTTCTGCACCTCTTTGTGGTGGCACCACAGGGCAGAAACTCTCAGCTGGTCTTCTGCACCTCTTTGTGGTGGCACCACAGGGCAGAAACTCTCAGCTGGTCTTCTGCATCTCTTTGTGGTGGCACCACAGGGCAGACACTCTCAGCTGGTCTTCTGCACCTCTTTGTGGTGGCACCACATGGCAGAAACTCTCAGCTGGTCTGCTGCAAGGGTTTGTGGTGGCACCACAGGGCAGACACTCTCAGCTGGTCTTCTGCACCTCTTTGTGGTGGCACCACATGGCAGAAACTCTCAGCTGGTCTTCTGCACAGGTTTGGGGTGGAACCACAGGGCAGAAACTCTCAGCTGGTCTTCTGCATCTCTTTGTGGTGGCACCACAGGGCAGAAACTCTCAGCTGATCTTCTGCACCTCTTTGTGGTGGCACCACATGGCAGAAACTCTCAGCTGGTCTGCTGCAAGGGTTTGTGGTGGCACCACAGGGCAGAAACTCTCAGCTGGTCTTCTGCACAGGTTTGGGGTGGAACCACAGGGCAGAAACTCTCAGCTGGTCTTCTGCATCTCTTTGTGGTGGCACCACAGGGCAGAAACTCTCAGCTGGTCTTCTGCACCTCTTTGTGGTGGCACCACAGGGCAGAAACTCTCAGCTGGTCTTCTGCACCTCTTTGTGGTGGCACCACAGGGCAGAAACTCTCAGCTGGTCTTCTGCACCTCTTTGTGGTGGCACCACAGGGCAGAAACTCTCAGCTGGTCTTCTGCACCTCTTTTTGGTGGCACCACAGGGCAGAAACTCTCAGCTGGTCTTCTGCACCTCTTTGTGGTGGCACCACAGGGCAGAAACTCTCAGCTGGTCTTCTGCACCTCTTTGTGGTGGCACCACAGGGCAGAAACTCTCAGCTGGTCTTCTGCATCTCTTTGTGGTGGCACCACAGGGCTGACACTCTCAGCTGGTCTTCTGCACCTCTTTGTGGTGGCACCACAGGGCAGAAACTCTCAGCTGGTCTTCTGCATCTCTTTGTGGTGGCACCACAGGGCAGACACTCTCAGCTGGTCTTCTGCACCTCTTTGTGGTGGCACCACAGGGCAGAAACTCTCAGCTGGTCTGCTGCAAGGGTTTGTGGTGGCACCACAGGGCAGATACTCTCAGCTGGTCTCCTGCACCGGTTTGGGGTGGAACCACAGGGAAGAGACTCTCAGCTGGTCTTCTGCACAGGTGTGGGGTGGAACCACAGGGCAGAGACTCTCAGCTGGTCTTCTGCACAGGTGTGGGGTGGAACCAAAGGGCAGAGACTCTCAGCTGGTCTTCTGCACAGGTGTGGGGTGGAACCAAAGGGCAGAGACTCTCAGCTGGTCTTCTGCATTGGTTTGTGGAGGTCACAGGAGATCACGCGACGAGTAGAATGCAGCATACATAGAAAAAGGAAAAATGAGGTGAAATACCAGTATTTCTCCTTGTTGCGCCTCCCTTACATTTCCCCTGGGGAGGCTTTGCAATTGGGCTCATTCCCAGGTTTTCAAAACCGTGTTAATTTGGGAATGCATCACATTTCAAGGTTGTTGTGTGGGAACAACCAGAGCAACACCTATGAATGGAGCAATGCGTGAAAGGGGGCCATATTTACAAGTTCATGGAAAGCCACACAGGGTGGCTTTAACTGGCCTTGTAAATATGGGCAGATCCACTGCGCCGCCAGTGTGTCAAAAAAGTGATGAACCTTCAGTGCAATGGGCTTGAAAATCAGCCCCTCAATTTCTAATGTAAAAATAACGTACAAACTTCAAATAGAGGGGTATATTTACAAGGGGATATCGCCACCAGAATGTCACTTTTAACGACATCCTGTTGGCGATATGCCCTTCAATATATTTACAAAGCGGCGGTAAGCCACTTTTTGTGGCTTAACGCAGCCTAAAATGAGCCCTCTTTATATGCTTTACTTAGCGTGAAAGGTGCATGCAATCGGTTTTGCTCTGGGCATTCCACCTCAACACACACTGCTGTTGACGCTTCCCCAAATTTACAAGGAGGTGTAAACCTGAGATAAAGTCAAAAACTAACACCATGCAAGATCAGGCATTAGAATGGGGAAATGAGGAGAAATACTTTAGTTTCTCCTCGTTTTTGCTTTTGCTAGACACATGGAAAGAGCAAAAAAACATTAATGATTGTTAAATGTGCAGGAAGGGGTTCATTACTGCACATAAACAATCATTAAATGATGACGAGTTGCATTCTGCAGCACACACTGAAGCAACACATCACCATTAATGATTATTTATAGGCAGGAAGGGACACCTTCTTGCACATAAACAATCATTCCCTGCAACACAGGCGGCCTTGCACTACGGTGCAAGGGGGCCAGCGTTGGCACTAGGCAGCTAAATTTAGGGCCAGTGCTAGAGAAAACACAGGGGTTTTCCGTATTCTTGTGAATATGGCACACCCCTGCGTTTTAAAAATGTCGGAGTGCAGCGCTGCCAAATTTGGCGCAGCTCCGTGGTCTCACATTTTCGGATGTATGACGTTACAACGCATGCTTTTACCACGCATGCTGTTACAACGCAGTTTTTACAACGCAAACCTTTACAATGCATAGTGCTTTGGGGTGCTGAAGAGTGAATAGTTTAATTTACTATTCCAATTCCAGTCCCCGTGGACACTAGGGAAGGTGTTGGATAGTAAATTAAATCTATTCCCTATCCTAGAGCGCCCCCCAGCGCAATGCGTTGTAATGGTTTTCGTTGTAAAACCTGCGTTGTAAAAGCACTGCGTGGTAAAAGTGTCGTTGTAAAGGATGTTTCCCGACATTTTCTTGTAAATATGCCCCAGAGATTCCGAATGGGGTTACAGATAGAAACTTTGGCCTGGATCAGGCCAGAGTGCTGTTTTGGGAAGCTGTGAGTAGTCAGCCTACACTACACGCCTTATGATGAACGCGCTTCCTTACTGAGGGCGATACTTTAATTTGGGTGTCATTTTTTTTCATTCCACTGGCTTCCCTTGAACCACAAATTCTACTGTGAATAAATTAAAATTCCATTGACGCAAACCAGGTTAAGTTTTCATATGATACGTTGACCGTGCAAAGTCTCAGCATGGAAGAAAAAAAAACTTCACAAACAAGAGCCCGCATACTCAGGTCAAAATGAATGGTATAAAGAAATATGTTTTTTAACAAGTCTGCTCTTTCATCTGTGTCAGTCAGCCATAGAGCCAATCGTGAAAAGCATTGCAGGTGCAGGCGAGCAGGAAGGAAGTGGAGACAGGAAGTTATTATCAGCCTCTTATGTACTTCCGGCCTGTCTCATCAGGGTCACATCTCAACCACACTTCTGCAAGATGAGGAGCCTTCTTCTGCACACTGCAGTGTTGTGCTGTTGTCTAATAGGTTAATTGTTATTTATTAATTTGAAAAATGCATTACTAATGTAATACTGTAAATATACATAGGTTCTTAGCATTATGTGTATGTAATAGGGGTTGCCTCTGATTTATCATGAATTTCCATTGATCCCAAACTGATGTTGCTCTATTTGCAGTTATGTTGTTGCTTTAAACGCCTTTACTGGTTCAATGCTTCTGCCATTCAAGGAATGCAAGAATTGTAAGATGAATTGTATTTATCAACAAGTTAGACTTCTGCGCCAGGTGTCATTTTAATGCGGATCACAAACATTGCCACCCATGGTTCTTCGATGATGTGATTAGAAATCGATGTATTTTGTGCAATAAAAGAGACAGAGAAAAGCTGAAAATACACAAAACTGTGCTCCCTTCGAGTGCTTGCCCTGCTCATGCATACTTCTTTTCTGTTTGTTTAGGTCTTGAAGGCACCTTTGTGGAGCAGACACCAAGGTATGCAGCGGTGAGACCTGGGTCAACTGAGTTCATCCGCTGTACATTGAAGGACAAGGAGTACCCTTGGATGAGCTGGTACTTGCAAGACGCGAATGGACAACTGGAGAACCTGTTCGTGATCAGAACAACCGGCGACAAGGAAAAGTTGGACAGAAAAGATGGGACATATGAGGCGGAGCGCGTCAGCAACACAGAGCTCACGCTGCGTATCGACAACACCAGCGTCTCTCAGATCATCTACTGCACCTGCAGCAGCGCACAGTGTCAGACTGTGGTGGCAACACAGGGCAGAAACTCTCAGCTGGTCTTCTGCACCTCTTTGTGGTGGCACCACAGGGCAGACACTCTCAGCTGGCCTTCTGCACCTCTTTGTGGTGGCACCACAGGGCAGAAACTCTCAGCTGGTCTTCTGCACCTCTTTGTGGTGGCACCACAGGGCTGACACTCTCAGCTGGTCTTCTGCACCTCTTTGTGGTGGCACCACAGGGCAGAAACTCTCAGCTGGTCTTCTGCATCTCTTTGTGGTGGCACCACAGGGCTGAAACTCCCAGCTGGTCTTCTGCACCTCTTTGTGGTGGCACCACAGGGCAGAAACTCTCAGCTGGTCTTCTGCACAGGTTTGGGGTGGAACCACAGGGCAGAAACTCTCAGCTGGTCTTCTGCATCTCTTTGTGGTGGCACCACAGGGCAGAAACTCTCAGCTGGTCTTCTGCACCTCTTTGTGGTGGCACCACAGGGCAGAAACTCTCAGCTGGTCTTCTGCACCTCTTTGTGGTGGCACCACAGGGCTGACACTCTCAGCTGGTCTTCTGCACAGGTTTGGGATGGAACCACAGGGCAGAAACTCTCAGCTAGCTTTCTGCAGCACTTTTTGGTGACACCAAAGGGCAGAAACTCTCAGCTGGTCTTCTGCAAGGGTTTGTGGTGGCACCACATGGCAGAAACTCTCAACTGGTCTTCTGCACCTCTTTGTGGTGGCACCACAGGGCAGACACTTTGTGGTTGTCACAGGAGATCACTGATGAGCCTTCATCAGGCACAGGTCTATCTTACTCGGTATGTAACGTTTACAACGAAATTTTTACAACGCACTACCATTACAACGCAGGCATTACCACGCATACCATTACAACGCATTGCGCTGGGGGGCGCTCTAGGGTAGGGAATAAGTTTAATTTTCTATCCAACACCTTCCCTAGTGTCCACGGGGACTGGAGTTGGAATAGAAAATTATACTTACCACTATCCAGCACCTCTAAGCGCTATGCGTTGTAATGGTATGCGTGGTAAAAACCGCGTTGTAAAGGTATGCGTGGTAAAAGTATGCGTTGTAACGTCATACATCCATCTTACTCTAACCATCAATCTTGAACATGTCGGGTTCTTACAGAGTATTTATCAGTGGCATACATGTGCTGTAAAATACTAAAAAACTCCAAATGGATTTAAAATCAAGTCACACAAAATACTGTCATTTACTTTGACTTTTTTTTGTTTAAATACAATTCTAAATTAATATAATGGCAAGTTAGTCAAGTTTAAAATTCAACAAAATCCAGGGACTCCTGTCATGTACAGTAATATGTCAAAAACGTATGCAAATAGGCGACAGTATATGAGATTGTAAAGTCACACGCACACTCCTCCAGCAGGCAGAGGAGAGCAGGTCACACATGACATGTGTATTTTGGTCATAATGGAAAACACGCTAAATAAACACTCCTGTGCGACAGTATGTAGTAACTTGGGTCCAGACTGAAGGTAGTTTTTAAGTAAATTTATTAGTTCAGTTATTCCACCCCTCGGGAGAGATTTTAGAAAGAAAGAAGTTTCAGGAAAATGTACTTATAAGTAAAATACAGAGGATATACGTGTTGTTTATTGAAAGACGTGTCATGCAACAGCACATTTTAACAATAATACTAATAGTAAAAACAACCAGACATATCACATTCCTGGTTCTTAGAGTTGTAGATAAAATATGTCACAGAAATGATACTCAAATTAACAACTTTGGAAGGATGAGTTTGTTTTGCTAGTATTCAAACTTTTGACCTACAGGTCACATGAGACAGATTAAGACAAGATTATAGGATGAAATATTAGACACCAGAAATTGAATATATTCATAAAGAAACATCTGACAAGTGATTATGAAAACTTTCACCTTTCTCTTCATACTGCCATATCACCTGAGCTTTATTTGTGCACTTCAGCGCCCATTGCACATTTATATATATATATATATATATATAAGTATCCCGAAGCACTGTCTATCCATTGTAAGTAAAAGTTGTCCACCATATGCCAACACGTTTCTGCATAATACGTTTCTCTGTAGGCCTTCACCTCCTGATAAAAATATTGTCTTATTTCAGATATTGCAACCAATGATACCATCAACTGTTTTGTTTATAAATGTTTTTATTATGTTTGAACCCACAGCCCCTCAAACCCACATGAGTTAAATATACACTTGATAAATCAAGTATAAATAACGAAAAGAAATAATGAATGGTTTGATTTAGGAATAAGGTAAATTGTCACATAATGGTATCCTAATGGAATTAGCAACAGCTATAAGGAAACCATTTCTACAATGTAGTGATGTGCACCCCTTCTGAACATGTCCCTGTATGGTAATATCTTCAGTTAGATATAGCGCCGTTAGTGTTTGCCAGGCGCTAGAATGTTAATGTTATTAATGTAATTAATTAATGTAACACTCTGTCAGACTGGAGCGGTCTCCGGTGAGAGCTGGCCTGGCTGAAGAGTCTCTTCTTTCTCTACTTCCGGGTCTGAAGGGTGCTCTGAGTGAGCCAGCAGAGGGCGCCCTCTTTGAGGATAAGTCAGGCCCCCAACTTGGCCTTAAGTTGCACAACTCACAGCATCGCTCTGCCCCTTCGCCGGAAGGGCCTCTCAGTGATACCTCACAACTTGGTGCTGGTCCAAAGATCTCAGCTGTCAATCCTCCCACACGTGAGTGATCCCTGCAGTGACGCAGACTTACCAGTGGGTCTCCTAACCATGTAAGTGCAGCCACCAAGGGACATCAGCATGCTCACAACCTGTCAATCACTCTTCCACCAAAACTGATAGAGATCGATTCCACAGCTGGGACAGGTCAATAGTCAAAATAACATTTCAGGTCTCATTGAAAGAAAGAAAACACGTAGAATAATGTATCCAAAATGGTCACTTATCGTTATCATGAGGGTGGAAACCACCCCCTTGCCCCCTCCTCTGTTGAACTGGAATGTTAGCCCTAAGCAGGAGCCCGGGCGCCATCCTTCAAGCTCCTGCGGCGCGAGAGGCCCAGAGAGACATGCCCTACTTCCAGCTCCTACTTCTTTGGCAATAACCATTCTTCTTCCTCATCATGTATGTATGCATGTATGCCTGTATGCATGTGTGTATGCATGTATCATGTATGTATGCATGTACGTATTCATGCTGTTATACATGCATGTATGAATGTATGTACTCATGCATGTCGGCATCCATGTATATATATATGTATGTATGATGAGTGTATGCATGCATGCATGTATGATGCGTGCATGTATATATGTGCCCATATATGTATGCATGCATGTTTGTATGTGTGAAACCTAGTCTGATGTATATATGTATGCATGTCTGATATATTTATGTGTCTGTGATGTTTGCATGCATGTATGTATGTAAGTATGCTTGCGTGTAAGTATCCATGTATGTATGCATGTACGTATATTTATAAAGCACAAGTCTAGCTGCAGAGCAACGGAAGAGTGAACATGCGTGGTTCAGGCATGTTCATCACGGTTGGGATTCCGGTCAAGTAGACCTGATGTTCTCTGAAGAAGTGAGACTTCAACTCCTTGTTGGGAGGTTCAGTTCTGATGTTAATGAAGATCTTGTTCCAGATCCACTGGGAGGGTGGGAGCAGAGAGAAGACCCATCTTCTGGTTTTCATTGGGCGGGTGGGAGCAGAGAGAAGACCCATCTTCTGGTTTTCATTGGGCGGGTGGGAGCAGAGAGAAGACCCATCTTCTGGTTTTCATTGGGCGGGTGGGAGCAGAGAGAAGACCCATCTTCTGGTTTTCAATGGGCGGGTGTGAGCAGAGAGAAGACCCATCTTCTGGTTTTCATTGGGCGGGTGGGAGCAGAGAGAAGACCCATCTTCTGGTTTTCAGTGGGCGGGTGGGAGCGGAGAGATGACCCATCTTCTGGTTTTCAATGGGCTGGTGTGAGCAGAGAGAAGACCCATCTTCTGGTTTTCAGTGGGTGGGTGGGAGCAGAGAGAGAAGACCCATCTTCTGGTTTTCAATGGGTGGGTGGGAGCAGAGAGAAGACCCATCTTCTGGTTTTCAGTGGGTGGGTTGGAGCAGAGAGAGAAGACCCATCTTCTGGTTTTCAATGGGTGGGTGGGAGCATAGAGAAGACCCATCTTCTGGTTTTCAATGGGTGGGTGGGAGCATAGAGAAGACCCATCTTCTGGTTTTCAATGGGTGGGTGGGAGCATAGAGAAGACCCATCTTCTGGTTTTCAATGGGTGGGTGGGAGCAGAGAGAAGACCCATCTTCTGGTTTTCAGTGGGCGGGTGTGAGCAGAGAGAAGACCCATCTCTGGTTTTCAATGGGTGGGTGGGAGCATAGAGAAGACCCATCTCTGGTTTTCAGTGGGCTGGTGGGAGCAGAGAGAAGACCCATCTCTGGTTTTCAATGGGTGGGTGGGAGCATAGAGAAGACCCATCTCTGGTTTTCAATGGGTGGGTGGGAGCAGAGAGAAGACCCATCTCTGGTTTTCAGTGGGCGGGTGGGATCAGGGAGAGAAGACCCATCTTCTGGTTTTCAGTGGGTGGGTGGGAGCATAGAGAAGACCCATCTTCTGGTTTTCAATGGGTGGGTGGGAGCATAGAGAAGACCCATCTCTGGTTTTCAGTGGGCGGGTGGGAGCAGAGAGGAGACCCATCTTCTGGTTTTCAGTGGGCGGGTGGGAGCAGAGAGGAGACCCATCTTCTGGTTTTCAGTGGGCGGGTGGGAGCAGAGAGAAGACCCATCTTCTGGTTTTCATTGGGCGGGTGGGATCAGGGAGAGAAGATCCATCTTCTGGTTTTCAGTGGGCGGGTGGGAGCAGAGAGAAGACCCATCTTCTGATTTTCAATGGGTGGGTGGGAGCAGAAAGAAGACCCATCTTCTGGTTTTCAGTGGGTGGGATCAGGGAGAGAAGACCCATCTTCTGGTTTTCATTGGGCGGGTGGGAACAGAGAGAAGACCCATCTCTGGTTTTCAGTGGGCGGGTGGGAGCATAGAGAAGACCCATCTTCTGATTTTCAATGGGTGGGTGGGAGCAGAAAGAAGACCCATCTTCTGGTTTTCAGTGAGCGGGTGGGAGCAGAAAGAGAAGACCCATCTTCTGGTTTTCAGTGGGCGGGTGGGATCAGGGAGAGAAGACCCATCTTCTGGTTTTCATTGGGCGGGTGGGAGCAGAGAGAAGACCCATCTTCTGGTTTTCAGTGAGCGGGTGGGAGCAGAAAGAGAAGACCCATCTTCTGGTTTTCAGTGAGCGGGTGGGAGCAGAAAGAGAAGACCCATCTTCTGGTTTTCAGTGGGTGAGTGGGAGCAGAGAGAAGACCCATCTCTGGTTTTCAATGGGCTGGTGTGAGCAGAAAGGAGACCCATCTTCTGGTTTTCAGTGGGCGGGTGGGAGCAGAGAGAAGACCCATCTCTGGTTTTCAATGGGCTGGTGTGAGCAGAAAGGAGACCCATCTTCTGGTTTTCATTGGGCGGGTGGGAGCAGAGAGAAGACCCAAGTTCTGGTTTTCAGTGGGCGGGTGGGATCAGGGAGAGAAGATCCATTGTCTGGTTTTCAGTGGGCGGGTGGGAGCAGAGAGAAGACCCATCTTCTGGTTTTCAGTGAGCGGGTGGGAGCAGAAAGAGAAGACCCATCTTCTGGTTTTCAGTGGGCGGGTGGGAGCGGAGAGATGACCCATTTTCCAGTTTTCCATGTGTGGGAGGGAGCAGAGAGAGACAACCCATCTTCTAGTTTTCAATAGGTGGGAGGGAGCAGAGAGAAGACCCATCTTCTGGTTTTCAATGGGCGGGTGGGAGCAGAGAGAAGACCCATCTCCTGGTTTTCAATAGGTGGGTTGGAGCAGAGAGAAGACCCATCTCCTGGTTTTCAGTGGGCGGGTGGGAGCAGAGACAGAAGACCCATCTTCCGGTTATCAATGGGCGAGTGAGAGCAAAGAGAGAAGACCCATCTTCTGGTTTTCAGTGGGTGGGTTGGAGCAGAGAGAAGATCCATCTTCTGGTTTTCGGTGGGTGGGAGCAGAAAGAGAAGACCCATCTTCTAGTGTTCAGTGGGCGGGTGGGAGCGGAGAGATGACCCATCTTCTCGTTTTCAATGGGCAGGTGGGAGCAGAGAGAGACAACCCATCTTATAGTATTCAATAGGTGGGTGGAAGCAGAGAGAAGACCCATCTCCTGCTTTTCGGTGGGCGGGTGGGAGCAAAGAGAGAAGACCCATCTTCTAGTTTTCAATGAGCGGGTGGGAGCAGGGAGAGAAGACCCATCTTCTGGTTTCAGGCTGGTTAAGTGGAAACAACATGTTCGCGACCGTTGTGACCGCATGTGCAAGTTCTCAAACTGGTAAAAAAAATGTTGCTAACTCGCAAAAGAAAAATCGCAAGCTCGCGGAATTTGGGGGATTTTGGCGAATCGCGATTACGAATTTGCACAAACTCGCATATCGTGAATTCGCAAATTCCGCCCATGCTTAATTTTCAGGTGGGTATGGTGGGTCTCAATCTAAGTTATGCAGGTGACCTTGATTAGCATTCAGGCTTGAAGAAGGATAGTGTGTAGTTCCTTCAGGTTAGGGAGAAAAGACACTGTTTCTTCAGCCCTTTGATGAGAGGCCCTACCTTGTGCACTAGGCCATACCACAGGGCCTGGTCTCCATCTATGTACAGATGGACTAAGGCTTGGACTGAGCTGTTCTAAAATACCCTTCATGGACAAAAAGTGTAATTTTGTTGAGGGACCTTTGACACCATGCTGCTTTTGACTTCTTTGCAACAAGGTATTTGAGGGTGAGGTCAGTAGTGAGAGAGAGTCTGGGTTTTGTTACACCGAGTGTTAGCAGATGGATGAAGCCATCCTGAGTCATTTCAGACAGCAAAGCTAGAATGTGTCTGAGCAGGTAACTGTTCTCTGATCTTTTCATACCCAATTGTCAATGTCAGTATTTTCTCTCTACTGCTCCTTTGCAACTCTTTTGTCTTTTCTATATGTTCATAGACAAAGTTTAGATGAGACAAGGCCAATCAGATATCAAAACTGCAAATCACACAAAATAGAGGATTGAACTTCACTTCTGGTACTGCTTTCCATGTTCACTGATGAAAACATGTCCCGAAGCCCCAAGGCAAGCTGCACTCCAACAGTCGATGGCCACACTCAAGTTAGAAAGTCTCTTTCTTACACTGGTTTTTAGTGGTGAACTGAATCACCTCACTGTTCATCTTCATATAAATACATAGGGGCACATGCATCAATGTAAGGAATTGCTATTCCATAATAGAGATTTTTTAGGAATCGCTGTTAAGGACTCGCAATTCCCTATGCATGTAGGAATCACTAAATAAATAGCAATTCCTACACATTCCCTAATAGCGACTCGCAAAATTCGAGCCGCTAATAGGGAATGCCTTCCCATTCATTCCTATCGGCCTGAAGGCTCATGGGAATGAATGGGAAAGCACTCACAATTTGTGATTACCAGAAAGGTAATCTCAAATTGCTCATGCAATTTCAAGGGTGATAGGGCGCCAAAAGGCCACCCTGATTCACCCCCAAAACTGGCATGTGTGCACATGTTGTACACACACATACCCTAAGTGCATGTGCGTGCGCCACATAGCACTTAGAAAAATGCAATTGCTATCATTTTTTCTAAGGAATTGCAGATTACCACCAACTTTAAGTTGGCGGGAATTTGAAATTCCTTAATGCTTAATTGCAATCCCAGATTGCGTCTTGCATTGCAATTAAAGAATCGCAAATTGTGAGTCCCTAAATCTATTCGCAAATTAAGTCATCACAAATTTTATGATTACCTATTTTGCTATTGTGTTTGGGCTTGAGGCATCCCAAATGGCTAATTACCGGTCACAAAGATGCCCATTCGCAGATGCATATGCCCCAAAGAGCCTTACTTATGAAGGATTGCAACTCTTTTATGCCGCCATTGAGTCACATTTGTGACGTAGCAGCGGCATAAATAATGCTCCACAATGTTCCCCATTTTACAAAGTGATGCCGCTAGGCAGATGTGTCACTTTGTAAATGCCTGCGCTACATTATACCTGCATCAGGTATAATGTATGCAGGATGTGGGTTCCCAGTTGAAAAAGCCTCGTAGAAGAAGGGCAGTGAAATCTATCAGATATCACTGCGCCACTTCCAGGACGCTATTACGTCAGAACCTTACGCTTGCCCCATAGTAGGTGTAAGTGTGAAGCAATCCAATGGGAATAGGCCTACCCCATGCATTGCTGGAGTTGCGTCATGCTTGTGACACAACTCCAGCAATGTGTGACATTTGCGCCGACAGATACGTCAGGATTCCTGACGTATCTGTTTTTCCTTGCAACATGGAGCACCGTGCATTAAATACGGTGCATCCATTGTGTCGCAAGGAGGGTGCAGTGAAAACTATTGCCTCACTGTTTTGTTGCAGCAATGCATCCGTTTTTATAAATGAGGCCCTAATTATCTGCAGTAAAATGATCTTCAAATTGCACAAATAACATGAGCTGTTCTGGAAGTAAAGGGAGCTAGAAAGGACAATTCAGGTCAGGCCCTGTGAGCATTCTATTGTGGTGGAGATGACGTATTACCCATTCAAGCTGGTCTTGAAAACTCACCATGGCTTAGGGCGAGCACAGTTACATTTATTTATTTTTCCTTTGCATATTCCTCAGAAAAGATATTAAAAATATGCAAAGGTCCCAAAGTTCTTTTCAATTTGACATGTATATTTCAATGGTGTAGAGGACAGAAGAAAAGGGGGGTACGTGGGGGTAGGTTTGGACGGCCTGGACCGCGCGCCGCCAAGGTACCATACCCGATTGTGCCGGTCCCATGGGAGCAGTCTGCGGGGCACCTTAGGGAACCTCCTAGGGTCGCATCACTAGAGTAGGACCATTCGGCCTGCACTTTTACTGACCTACAGAATGAGGTTGTAATTTATACTACTTGTATATATTTTCTCACTGTGTAGTACTGAGCACTTAGGTCCTGAAGAATTGCCATGACGGCAAGAAACATGTTGACCTGACCTGAGGGTTGTAGATATTTTGCTGTGAATCTTCACCGGTATATATCTCCCCTCCCACCCTTTTTAACCAAGGGAGTCAACCACGCCAATAAAGTTCATTGTGTACTGACTCACATTTTTTTAACCCACCTTCACTTCACGACTACACTTCCTCCTGCCCTCTCACACGCATGCACCATATGGCCGGAACAAAAGATCTCCGATAAAGAGCCCCTTTAAGGGAGCCCGTCAGACATTGCAGCGCCAGTCTGAGGAGGAGCAGAACCCATATGATGAAGCATGACAGCAAGCTTGCTGGGTGTGTGAGGGTTTTAGTTCCAAAAAGGGATTTTCCCCCCTTTTCTTCTGTCCTCTACACACACTGTTCTTCACATTCCTATCGGGGAACTTTGTACCCTCCGTGTGTCACTAGTTGTTCGGACTTGTCCACTGGACCCCGTTAAACATAGTCCTCCACGGTTCCCCCATTTGTTGATATATGTATATTTCAATGCACATACTTCCCATGTTCTGCATTTTGTATGGGAGTGTCGTTTGAGGCACCTTTCCCTTGTGAATGTTATTAAATGTGATTTGTATCCGCGCAACTTAGCCCAGTGGGCGTCAAGGCGTGAATGTTGACTCCCCAGCAGTGAAACTGCACTCAAGGAGTGCGTGAACTATTCCTGTGGCGTGATGTCTGTCCTCGCAAGAGAAAGGTGGGTCAGTTTCAGAGTCAACGTCAGAGGCAATGAATGTGACAAGTAAGTCCTCAATCTGCTTGAAGGACAATAATCGGAATTGCACCCAATTTCACTCTTGTAGCAAAATGTTGCATTTCCCCACATATAACCTTAGGTACATTAGGAAGTGAATCCTTTAAAATTGGTTTCAAAAGGGACCTTCAGAACCTGAAGACAAGAACCTCCAGTCCTTTAGCCCAGGTATGGGGTGCGCCTGTGTGGACCTATGACCTTCCTGCAGGTCCAGTATTTGGACCAGTCTGCTCCATCCCCTCTGAGTTTGATGTATAGGATATACACCCAACCCTATAGCATGAACCCTCCTCTGACTCTTGCAGCGTGTCGTTTCCACTGTGCCCGCCCCCACCTCCCTCCCTCAGCCGCCCCGCCCGCCTGCGCCACAAGTAGGTGACCCACATCTAAGCGCGTAGACGCGGGGTGAGAGCGGCACCGAGGGGGGCACTTCATCGAAGCCGGTCTCATGATGGCATGGTCTCAGCTGCTGCAGGTGCTTCTCTGCTGCAGCCTCCAGTGTAAGTGCTCCTTTCATTTTACAGCTGCCCATTCACTGAGATAACCACCAACCTTAGGGGTTACCTTAAGAACACACAGGTACATTGTGGGAAGTGTTTGCTGCACTTGTGAGCTTCTTTTTATGATATAATATATGTTATTTCATTATCCTTCCATGTGTGCATAAACACAGGTAAGTTGTGAGGAATCCTGGCTGCACTTGTGAGTTTCTTTTAGGTGATAATATGTTTTATTTCAGTATTCTTCTATGTGTGCATACACTCAGGAGCAGTCTTCGTTACCTGCCTGGATGCTAACTTACATCAATGTGCCTTTCAGCATCATATCTCACATCTCATAATGTTGCTCTCCCTCCTTTCCTCTTGACGCTCTATTTTGACCCGCTTTTGTTTTTGCAGCAACAAATATCACTGTCCACATTTGCTTTGCGAATAATTAATACACATATTTCTATTTGCTGCTGTACAAACAGCACTGGACACCCCTGGAATGTTGCATTATAACATAAATTAATACTTCCTTATTCGATGCTAAATACTAGATTATAGCATAATTTATCACTAACTGATCTGATGCTAAATACTGCATTATGGCTCACCTTAATGCTGAGTTATGTGATGCTAAATACAGCCTGGGAGCCACTGAGCACCACAAAGGCATCTTATATCTTCCAGGCCCCGGGTAAATAAAGGATGTTGTGCTGTGTTGCATAGGGTTGTCAGCCAGTTGTTCTCTGGTTTTTGTGGTCTCATGCTGTGATTCTCATGTTGTTCATTGTGCAGGTGTGTGCTCTCAGTATGTGGATCAGCCACCATACATGGTGACCAGCCCAGGAGGAAGGGTCTCCATCTCCTGCCACCTGAAGAACTCGGCTTGTTACTGGATGTACTGGTACCAGCAATCACCCCAGGGAGGCGGGATGCAGGCGCTGAGCAGCTCAGGAGGGGAAAGTAGTGTGAGCGACTACAGCAACAACACATACTCGGCGGAGAGACCCAAGAATGAGGAGTTTCACCTGCTGATCTCCAGCGCCAAGCTCCAGCACTCCAGTGTCTACTACTGTGCCTGCAGCATAGGCCACAGAGGCTCGAGTGCATAGAAGCACCTGTCAAAAACTGCACCAGCAGAACCCATTGACTGCACAAGCAGAAACCACTAACTCCCAGGTGAGGGGCTGTGCTGTGCACAGGCGTCCAGCAGATGGAGATAGAACCCTACAATATATTATTCTGGTCTCACTGATGTGTGGCAGAGCCTGGCACCAGCAGTCCTTAATTCTACCCAAAGCTGCCTGGGCACAGTGAGTGGCATCTGTGCCAGCTGCTTCAGACCAGTGCAGTGGAGAGATCGGCCACTCTTGTGACAGAGTATCTTATTTAGAAAGTTTCCAAACATTTGAAGTGCCTCCAAACTAATTCGACCACCTCATAAACTTGCATCTCCACCCTCTGAAACAGGGAGTGGAGCCACATTTACAAGTGTAAGATAAGATACTACTGCCAAAAAGAAGCAGTAGTAAGTCCATGACCACCAATGACCAACCACTGACACCGCAACACTCTCTGATAGAAAATAATGAAGGCCGGAACTTGAAATATGAAATATTGTTTAATTAAATTGATGCATTTCAGACTGTTTATGATATATATGTATACAATGTATTTAATGTTAAAAAATGTGAACATTAAATTAAAAACACATGACACATTAATTAATAATTACATTATTTTAAATAGTTCTTTACATAACAGTTTTATTATTTAATAGATATTAAATAAATATATACATTTCACTTCAGGTAGGATCTTTATAAAAAAGAAATCTTTAAAAAAGTTAATGTTACTTTAATGTATTAAAGTATTTTAATATTTATGTTAAAAAGTTACTAGTGCTGTACCTTTTCTTATGTTGTTTTGAGTGTAAATAAATATATCAATGTTACAGATTAATATTCAACATATAAATATTTCTACAAATTCTTTTCTGCCCCTGTGCTGAAGATCTCCGTATGTTAGGAGTGAAGAGAAAATTACAAAATTAAAAAAAGATTGCTAAACTGAATAGAAATTAGTCTTGTTGATGCTTTAGTTTTTGTAAGTGCTGTTTTGTTTTCTAAACATAAGATGAAACCCTCGATCAGATACTATAAAAACTCAGGTACCAGCACAGAGGGTAGCGAGAGTTCGAGCTAGGACTATCAGGTCAGAGGTCATGCCGGTGTACTACTATTCATTCCCTGGCAAAGCTGTGACAGTGAAGGGCTGAGTTGCTATTTCATGACTCAAACAGGTGTGCTGTACGATCCAACTTAAACTCAACCAATGGGCCGGCTCGTTACTGCTTCCGCTATGAGTTTGCATAGCATCTAGACATAGTTTTAGGGTGTTAGGGTGTAAGAACTTATTAGCTGTGTTAGAAATGTTTTTTTTTGTTTTCGTGGACCATCACCTGCATTTATATATTCTATTTTGTATTCTTTGTGATTTCCAATCATATTATATGCACCAGACTAGGATTTTAAAATAAATACTTTAACCCCTTCGCTGCGGCGGCTATTCCGCCGCAGCGCTAAGGGGGTGGGGTGGCCGCACGGCGGTCCCGTGCTCGTGACGGAACCGCTCCGTTACGGCATGCGGGTGAGCTGTGCTTGTGACGGAACTGTTCTGTCACGGCCCCGCCCGCTCAATAGAATGCGCCGCGCAGGCGCGGCGAGCGGGCCGTGACGGAACCGTTCCGTCACCAGCGCAGCCCACCCGAGGCTCGTGACGGAATGGTTTCGTCACTAGCATGGGAGGGGTTAAAAAACCTCTCCTGTTTCCTGCTGCTATTTTAAGTGTGTTATTCATTGACAAAAGGGGGTTTGGTGTTCCACTGGGCCCTTGAACTGATCTTGTGGGACTGATTTTTGCCAGAAACACTTTCTGCACAATACTGCTCAGTAGCATGTGTAAGGGTTTGCCGTCTAATTGGATTTGTAATTCATATTGCTGCATTGAGCCGAGTCCTTACATCCCAGGAGGGGAGGGAAGGGCCCAGGGGATGTATCACCATCTCTATGCAAATGATTTGGGATTATGCCAAAATCTTTCCTCCACTCAGGACATACTCCTTTCTGGGGCTGACTTGAACAAACATCCAATTATATATGTCTGCAAGACGGTTCTAAGCTCGGACATGCAACTAGAGCCAGTGGAAGAGAAGTGACAGAGAAGCACTAAATAAGATCATCCATGGACCATGAGGAAGATCACCACAATAGGAGAAGGCGTCAGGCCATTGTGCCCTACAGAACTTGCAATAAGGCAGAGGAGATATTGTCAAATTTGGGACAGAGTACCCGCCGGCCAAACTCTAAATCAGGCCCTGGAGGTAATCCGGCTGCCAAAGAGGCCAAGGATGGACTGAAGAAGGCCATGCAACTGTAACAGACCCAGAAGAAACCTCCAGCGGAACCAACCAGAGGCAGCTAAGAAGCAATATGGGCTGCTCAGAAAGACCTTCTAAACAACTTACAAAAAGAGTTTGGAGACAAACACTGATGTATGAGCAAGGTGCTATTTCTCAATGTCGCAAAGTCATGTCCTGAAGTAAGTTAATGGGGGCTCCGAGGGGGAATAAAAAGGGACATTAGATTACTCCAATGCCACATTGGGAACCTTCTGAAACAGAACTGCAAAATGTTTAGTGTACAAGCCTACAGCCACAGTAGGCATATTTTTTAACCGTGGGACAGCATATTTTGTATTATTTAGTCCATTAGACAACATACCTTCAGAACCACTTCTAAAGGTCCAGGGGGAGACACCAATTGGGAGGGCAGAACTCACAGCTGGTAGAGTCCAGGTGTGTGTGCAAGACTGAGACTTTTGATCATCAGGAGGACAGCCAACTAGCCCTTAGAATCACTCTGGCAGTCTTTGGATCAAGATGCAGATCCAGTCCTTCTCACTGAAGCAGGAGAGCAGCAGGGTGGACTGCATGGCAGCAGCGTGGCAGTCTTTATTACAGCAAAGCAGCACAACATGTCATCTTTTGAGTGTTCCACAGGTCCAGATATGTACTGAAGAGTCAGGGTCTGAGGTCCAATATTTTACCTGGGGCCCACTTTAATGTAAGAAAAGTTTCTGGAGGCTTCCATCCCACTGAGGTGTAGGGCATCTCATTTCTCCATGTCTTTGCCCCAACTTGTTGGGGAAGCAAAAGACTACTGATAAAACTTTTGTTAGAGTGATAAGGCAGAACCTTTGTGATGTGCAAGTGTGGTAGGTGCCAGCTTCTTCCCTTTGTTAAGTCAGAGAGGCCAAGCCTGCCAACATCTAGTTCCCTGTGGCTCCTTTTCTGGGAGCATTACAAAAATATCAACTGTCAGCTACACCTGGCCATGTGACCTAAGAACAGGCTGCAGTCACCAAATGGTTAGGACAAAAAACTTTCTAATTGTGTTTTTTTTTCAGATTTGTAGCTAAAGTCTGACTTTACCATTAAAGACGGATTCTTTGGACAGCAAACTAGACTGCTCACCTGCTCCCAATTGAAAGTTATCACTTAATAAAAGTAATAAGGTAACCCAATGTTATCCCATGGGAAAGGTGGTTCTTGCAGCAGTGAAAAGCGATTTTTTGATTTTCTAACTATTTATTTATTATATTTATAGAGCGCAACACTCATCCCCAGGGAGACATCACAGTGCTAGCGCCATTGCTCCATTGCATTCTGTGTCACAACCTTTTAAAGAGGGAAGAGCCAGGTCTTCAACTTCTCAAGAAACCTGAAAAGATCTGTAGTGAGACAGAGATTCAATGGCAGCAAATTCCAATTGGTGGCAGTGAGATGAGAGAATGAACATCTGCCCATTCTGGCTTTTCTGATGCTCTTACACGGGCCTACACTAACGCTCCTGTAGACTTATAAGAAGCCACTCTGCCACACAATATAGCAGGCAGAGACTTGTATTGTGCCCTGTGAGCATGGCACAGCAGCTTAAATTTAGCTCTCTTGCGTACAGGTAGCCAGTAAAGTAGATTCAGACAGAGAGTGGCTGTCCCTTCCTTCACAAAAACAATTCTGCATGTAATGGATGCACCCTTGCACCACGGTGCAAGGGTGCCTGCATAGGTGCTAGGAGACAATTGTGCCCCAGTGCTGAGGGAAGGACAGGAATGCACCACACTGTGATATATGGGGCACATTCCTGCCCTTGCTGTGCTGTGCTGCATCACTTTGCCATAAATATGTCCCCATGTGTGTTTGCTGAGCTGATTACCAGTTACTATTCTGTGTTTACCTTCCACGCTCGCCTCACTGCTGTGGTGAGCTGCACATGAGAGCACACCCAGGATGTGACCCTGCAGGGACACCGTACTGATATAGCGTTATGTGTATTACTTACCATAGGCTTCTAAACACTTATCTTGTGCTTCGACATCAGACACCATGAGAGGATTCCTGCTAGAATGAGGTCAGGGTTCGCAGCACATTGATGCCCTCAGGGGTGATGAGCCGCGCTGTACAAGTACTGTATGAATGATTGATTGATTGAAGGCACCCGCAGGGTCTGCTACAATGTCGGCCAAGACCAGGCCGCCTGTAAACTCCATGGTGAGTGCTCTCTCAAAGCTTACACCAAAGGAAGCAATGGAGGGCGCGGCGTGGCGAGTCACTCAAGTCCCACCTGACCAAGAGGCCCTGCAAAGGTTCGAGGCCCTTTCTCCTCAGATGTTCTTCCGCTGAGCACCCGTGAAGGAATGGCTGTAATAAAATGGTTATATTTTTATAATGCGCTTGAAGCATCTGCAGGACTTCAGGGCGCTTCACACAACAATGTTATTCACAGATAACATTGTTATCATCCTCAGTAGGCTTAAAGGCGAAGTGGGCCCCGTTGGGATGTTCAAATTGGACACTCAGACTGTCCAATGTTTTCTGCAGCAGCTACAATGACACATTGAGGATTCTGGCCGATGTGCCCCAGAGGGGCGGCAGGGTCAGCCGCCCCCGGAAGTGAATCTCTCTCTCTCTGCACAATAGTGAGTCCTTCTGTCAGCTCAACGTGGAGGAGCTCGAAAATACATTTCAGGTGGGAAAGAATATAGTTAGATGGTGTGCCAGTGGATGAGATTATAAATACAGGGCAGCTCATTACTGAAAACATTAACAATAGGGTGGGCCTGGGGCCAGGCCATCCTAACCATAAGCCAGCTCAGAGGGTCACGCGCTTGCAGCGGAGACCAGGGTGCAGCCTGCAGTACAGCACATCTCACATTACACACATGTGCAGTAAATAGAGCAGAGGGTATTTAAAAAAGCTAGACCCTGTAATCTTGAACATTATTCTAACAAGAAACTTACCGAGTCTGGTGCCGGCCGGGACATCCTATCCATGAAGTGTACAGGAGGAACAGCGCTGAAGGAGCCAGCTGGAGGCATGGCACGGAAGGGGTCCAGGAGTGAGGGAGCCAGTCCAGACGAGAACCCCCCCTCCCCCCCTCGAGGCATGATGGGTGGGAGCCCATGTGCGCCCAATAAACATGTCCCATGAGAGGACAGCTAAGGCCCCCCCTCTCTCACCCTGCCCATGTCTGTGGTGGGGTCAGTGAGCCTCAGTGACCCTAGCCCACAATGTGCCATGATGGGAGAGAGTGGGCGGGGCTTACCCGACAGATGCGCAGCCTCGGGAGCTGGAGGGCTAAAGCCAGACGCCCTGGGCTAACCCTAGCATCACTGCTACCAGGGGGGTAGTTCAGCACAGAAGGTCGGGTTAGGGTGACCAACCGTCCGTAAATTTCACGGACAGTCCGTAATTTCGGCCGTCTGTCCGTTGTCCAGAAGGATTCTTTAACGGACGCCATTTGTCCGTAATTTTAACCCCGGGCACCTGTCGCACCTCCCTTAAGCCAGCAGCTCCCACCCGCCTCCATTCTTGTCTCCTATGCAAAGCTCAGACGCCTAGCAGCATTGGAGAGGCACAGCGGGATGGCAACCCTCACACCTTCAGCCCTTGATGAGCTGTAAAGAGGCGCTTGAAGGGGACGGAGAGGGAGGGGCGGCAGCTTTAGGAGCAGGGGTCATCTATTCAGATGCAAACAGCCCTGAGTGCCTCATGTCTCTGCGATTAAGGAGGGCTTCACACATTCCATTTCTGCCCAGGGCCCCAAAAATACTAGAACCGGCCCTGATTACACTGCGCAGCACTGGTTGGCTTCACAGAGCTTAAATACTGTCACTTTATTTTAAACAAACCTGGGTTCTTCTAACATGCAGTCTTAATGTAATAAAATTAAGAAATGACACAATCGCACCCACACTGATTAACAAAGTATGGAGGACAATCAGTTAAATCAGTTCTCTTGCAGCATCTCCTGTAAGTACTGTACATCACAGTGGGGGGGTGCAACTAACTTTTTGGAAACAGAGCCTGTCTTCTCCTTGTCTTGTCCAGGAAGGGGTGAGGAGGAGCCCTACCCCACCCTGGAAGAGGCCAAGATTATACTAGAATACTGCATACCCACCCCTGTGCCCACTCTGGTGGATCCTGTTCCCCCTCCTGTGATGGCTCCTGCCCCGCCCCAGTGATGGATCCTGTCCCCCTCCTGTGGTGGATCCTGTCTCTGCCCTGGGTGGCTTCTGTCCCAGTCCTGGAGTGGCTCATGCAGTGAGGGTGAAGTTCTTGATGAGCCTCTTGTCAAAAAGGCTCAGCTCAAAATTTATATGAGTGGATGGCTGAATGAATTAGTGAAAGTGTGAATGAATGAATGAAAGATTGAATAGATGGATAATGAGAGAGGATGGATGGGTGAGTGGAAGGATGGATGAGAGAAAAGGTAGAATAGATGGATGTATGGGTGGAAGGGTAGCTGGATGGGTAAAAGGGTGGATGGATGAGTGAAAGGATAGATGAGTGAAAAGGTGGATGATGAGTGAGTGGGTGGATAAGTGAAATGATAGATGGATTGATGAATTTATAAATGCAAGGGTGAATGGATGGACGAATGAGTGAAAGGGAGGGTAGATGGACAAAATGATGAATAGATGAGTGAAGGAGTGAAAGGATAAATGGATGAGAGAAAGAATGGATGAGTGATAGGGTCAATGGATGGATTCATGAGTGGATTAGTAGATGGATGGGTGGGTGGATGGATGGAAGGAAGGATTGCTAAGTGAAAGGGTCGATGGAGAGAGAAAGGGAGGATGGATGGATGACTGATAGAGTGGAAAGGTGGAAGGATGAGTGACTGGGTGGATGGATGAGTAAGTGAAAGGATGGCTGGATGGGTGAAAGGGTAAATGGCTGGATGGATGAGTGAATGGATGGATGGGTAGAAGAGTGGATGGATGAGTGTACAGATGGATAGGGTGAAAGGGTGGATGGATGGATAACGGATGGATGAGTGAAAGGATGGATGTAGGGATGGGTGAGTGAAATAATAGATGAAAGGATACATGATGGATAGGTTTGCAAATTGTTGAATATGTTTGGATATGGCTGGGCTTACTTCTATAGTATTGCGCGACCTCTGATGTGTCTGTAAAACGTATCCAATTGTCCTGTAGTTTTGTCCTGAATTTTGACCTCCTGTCCTGAATTTGTGTCCTGAATTTCGACCCTTTGTCCTGAATTTTTACAATCACCGTCCTGAATTTGCACCAATGCCAGTTGGTCACCCTAGGTCGGGTGTCCGCCGGGGTTATGACTTTAGAGGCGCCAGGGGTGTGAGATGGTCAGTCCAGCAGACGTTGGCTCAGCAGGGGCCACGAGCAGACCCCACATGGAGTTGGACAGTGGACTGACTGATTCTGGCTTGTGAGTGCAGCATGACCGATTCTCCAAGCCAGAGTTAGCATAACAGCAAGGAGTGGCAACCCCAGGCATCTTTTCCTGTTACTTCAGTACCAAACCGCAAAAGAGGTGGAAAAAATGGAGAGGGTGGAGCCCGATTGCCCTTATCAACGAGCCGCCACTTCCGCCTCCAGACAAACCCAGTGTGCAATGAAAACATTAAACGTCAACGGCTCATGAGGTCATGTTTAACCACATCCTTCTAAAGGTGCACAGATGGTGTTTCCTGTTCTCGTCACCACATGCAGCCGACAGCTGTGGCCGACACATCTGTATGCGGCTCTTGACCCAGATGCGCCAGAGCTGCGACCGACAAACACTGGGGTAAATTACCTTTTTTTCACATCTTTGTTGCCTCGCTGGGAAGATGTGGCGAATAGTCCAGACATTCCTGGTCCCCGAGTGGTGTCTGATGGCTCTCTTCATGAACCGAGGCCTTGCTGTGCACCAGACTCCAGACCTCGCAGTGCATGACGGGAAGCCTTTTACCCTCAACTGCACTCAAAAGACGAACTATCTCTACATGTACTGGTACAAACAGAGCACCCCGGGGGGACTGCAGGAAATCGTGTACTCTCTCGAAGGCTCCGCGCCCAGCATGCAGAGGGCGTTTGAAGGTCACTTCCAAGCAGAAAGAAAGGACACCCACTCCCTGTCGCTGTCGACGCGAGCCGCGGCCGCCCAGGACGCGGCTGTGTATTACTGCGCGAAGCAAGATCACACAGTGCGTGCGTGCGCCGGGAACCGCGGCAAAAACAAGCAATATCCGACCACTCACCGAACTTTCATAAGATGCTACTTGATGGTGAACCTCAAAGGACAATTCATGGATAAAAGATGTATTGAGAGACATTCGGGAGTATCAAGTAATACACCTTATACCAAAACCTAAATGAAGGAATACAAGAATAATTACAATACGGCTGTGTTGTTCAATAATTAAATAATTTATAGTGCCGACAATGTATCCTTTAAACTAGCTCAGCGGATTAATGCATTCGTTGCAGAGAGATTGTGCAACGTGAAGGTCACAGGTTAGAATCCCTTGTTAAGATCGATGAAATGGGTACCATTGATTTGGTAATAATTAGCACCTGTTCGAGGTGAGGCAAAGAGTAAAGTGCGCAATTCAAATTTAATAACTCACATTTTTCTAAACACTTACTGTTACTGCTAGTTTCCAATGGGTGACCCCAAAACTACAGTCCTCGCTTTTGAGAACAGGCATGTTATTTTCAAACCCCAAACACAAACCTCTTACATCCACTTGCAGCCTCATACGGTTGAGAAAAGAGAGATATGTTTCATGGATATCAGAAGTGACCTCATCATGCTCACTAGAAGGGGCAGAGGTCACACTATTTAATGAATTCATACCTCAGGCACGATTTCTAAGTTCATATTTTTCATCAGACAAAGCTCTGAGGAGGTTGGACTAACCTCTGGTCTGATGCGTGTGTGATACTGAAAGGATGCTGTGCTGAGTTGTCCCAAAAAGGTTCACAACTCGTACACCTTATAGAGAAAACGACTGCGCAATTATATTGTGATTGGCCAGAAATGGAGTCTGGCCATGCCACACGCCCTCCCAAGCCCAGAAGCACTGGCGCACGTGCCTTGGAATCCGCCATATTGGGAGGACAAACGCTTAACATCACAGAGATTAAGTTATCATCAAGTACTCGCCTGAATATAGTTTTATTGTGCAAGGCGCCCATAGGCAGCTGTATACATACATGTCACTGTCCCCAAGTGCACTCATTTCACAGTCCTCCACTTTAATCCATAGGACATTAAATGGTTTCCGCAATCTTCACAGGTGCAGAAGCATAAAGTGCTCTGACACAAAACACTTATCTTCACTGGTGTGGAAGCGTAAAGTGCTCTGACACAAGGCACTTATCTTCACTGGTGTGGAAGCTTAAAGTGCTCTGACACGAAGCACTTATCTTCACTGGTGTGGAAGCGTAAAGTGCTCTGACACAAGGCACTTATCTTCACTGGTGTGGAAGCTTAAAGTGCTCTGACACGAAGCACTTATCTTCACTGGTGTGGAAGCGTAAAGTGCTCTGACACAAGGCACTTATCTTCACTGGTGTGGAAGCGTAAAGTGCTCTGACACAAGGCACTTATCTTCACTGGTGTGGAAGCGTAAAGTGCTCTGACACAAGGCACTTATCTTCACTGGTGTGGAAGCGTAAAGTGCTCTGACACAAGGCACTTATCTTCACTGGTGTGGAAGCGTAAAGTGCTCTGACACAAGGCACTTATCTTCACTGGTGTGGAAGCGTAAAGTGCTCTGACACAAGGCACTTATCTTCACTGGTGTGGAAGCGTAAAGTGCTCTGACACAAGGCACTTATCTTCACTGGTGTGGAAGCGTAAAGTGCTCTGACACAAGGCACTTATCTTCACTGGTGTGGAAGCGTAAAGTGCTCTGACACAAGGCACTTATCTTCACTGGTGTGGAAGCGTAAAGTGCTCTGACACGAAGCACTTATCTTCACTGGTGTGGAAGCGTAAAGTGCTCTGACACAAGGCACTTATCTTCACTGGTGTGGAAGCGTAAAGTGCTCTGACACAAGGCACTTATCTTCACTGGTGTGGAAGCGTAAAGTACTCTGACACAAAGCACTTATCTTCACTGGTGTGCAATCGTAAAGTGCTCTGACACAAGGCACTTATCTTCTCAGGTGCGGAAGCATACAGTGCTCTGACACAAGACATTTGTCTTCCCTGGTGCGTAAGCATGCAGTGCTCCGACACTAGGCACTTGTCTTCACTGGTGTGAAAGCACACAGTGCTCTGACACAAGGCACTTGTCTTCACTGGTGTGGAAGCATAAAGTGCTCTGACACTAGGCACTTGTCGTCACTGGTGCGGAAGCATACAGTGCTCTGACACAAGACACTTATATTCACTGGTGCAGACACATACAGTGCTCTGACACACAACACTTATCTTCACTGGTGTGGAAGCGTAAAGTACTCTGACACAAGACACTTATCTTCACTGGTGTGGAATCGTAAAGTGCTCTGACACAAGGCACTTATCTTCACAGGTGCGGAAGCATACAGTGCTCTGACACTAGGCACTTGTCTCTGGGTCCCCCCTTGACCCGCTGCCTCCAAAAACTTGGAAAGCGTGCGGAACTGAACTCTTCCACACCCTCCGCAGGATCTGCAACCAATCCTTGTGTTGCGGAGTTGTCCCTACCCCCTGGAAGCAAGCACTTATCACCCCACTGCTGAAGAAACCTTCACTGAACCCTGAGTGTTTATCCAACTTTCGGCCCATATCGCTTCTACCCTTCCCGGTGAAAGTTGTGGAACGCTGGGTTAGCTCCTGTCTATCGATACATCTGGAGCAGAATCACATTTTGGACGATTTCCAGTTTGGATTTCGCCCAGCCCATGGCACCGAGACAGCGGTACTTACAGCCATGGAAGAACTTCGTATGCCTGCAGACAGGGGCCACGCAGTGGCCTTGATCTTATTGGACCTGTCTGCCGCATTCGATATGGTCAACCATGCGATTCTGTTAAAAAGACTCAAAGAGGCAGGGGTTGACGGCACCGCGTTGCTCTGGTTCCACTCATACCTGCGAGATAGGAAACAGGCTGTGTCCCTCCCCCCTTTTCAATCCGCCTTTTCCCCGGTACCTCACGGGGTGCCCCAGGGCTCGTCCATCAGCCCGATCCTTTTTAACGTTTATTTGAAACCATTAGTTATTTTGATTAAATCCCACAGTCTAAGAACTATAAATTACGCGGACGATACCCAGCTTATCCTTTCCTGGAAGGGGGTAAACTCAATTCCTATGGAATCGTTCCACGACTGCCTGAGAGACACAGCCAGCTGGCTGCACAAAAATTCTTTGCAATTCAATTCATCAAAGACCGAGGTATTGTTCTGTGCCGGATTCCTCGTCTATTTCCCACGGAATTCTGGCCCCCGGAAACCCCAGAAAAACCACAGCCGGTGACTAGTGTCCGTAATTTGGGCGTCATGTTAAACGACAAACTCAGCATGGAAACGCAGGTAATCAAAACAGTTTCCACCTGCTCGGCCCTATTGCGTTCTCTACGCACAATTATGCCACTACTTCCCTCACAGGCACGAGCACTAATAGTCAGGTGTACTATTCTTAGTCGCCTTGACTATTGTAATGCACTTCTGCTAGAGTCCCCAGCTGTTCTACTGGACAGACTCCAAAGAGTCCAGTCGGCCGCAGCCAAACTTGCTCTCGGATGGACCAGAAGATCCTCGGCTACAGCAGCCTTAGCCGAGCTACACTGGCTCCCACTGAAGCAGCGAATAGCTTTTAAAGCACTTTGTCTTGTTTTTAAAGCGCTACACGGAACTGGCCCCAGATCCCTACAAAAAATGTTTTCCTGGTACAACCCCACCAGAACTCTCCGATCCGCCTCAGCCTGCCTTGTTGTGGTACCCAGATTCAATAAGGTAAGGACGGGGGGAAGATCCTTCAGAGTGGCTGCCGCTAAGCTCTGGAACAGTTTGCCGGTCGACATCCGCCAAATCCCACAACTCCTTCCTTTTAGAAAGCGGATTAAAACCTGGCTCTTCCCCTAAACCCCTCACCGTTACTCGTTCCTAGCCCCCCCGTTCACTTTCATCTCAGGAGTAATCTCTCAGCGCCAGGATACCTGCCAGGTGACAGATGCGCTATATAAATGTTTTAAATAATAAATAATAATAACTGGTGCGGAAGCATACAGTGCTCTGACATGAGGACCGTGTCTTTGTCTTCGCTGGTGCGGAAGCATAAAGTGCTCTGACACAAGACACTTGTCTTCACTGGTGCAGAAATATAAAGTGCTCTGAACACTAGGCACTTGTCTTCACTGGTGCAGAAACATACAGTGCTCTGACACACGACACTTATCTTCACTGGTGTGGAAGCGTAAAGTACTCTGACACAAGGCACTTATCTTCACTGGTGTGGAATCGTAAAGTGCTCTGACACAAGGCACTTATCTTCACAGGTGCGGAAGCATACAGTGCTCTGACACTAGGCACTTGTCTTCATTGGTGCGGAAGCATACAGTGCTCTGACATGAGGACCGTGTCTTTGTCTTCGCTGGTGCGGAAGCATAAAGTGCTCTGACACAAGACACTTGTCTTCACTGGTGCAGAAATATAAAGTGCTCTGACACTAGGCACTTGTCTACACTGGTGCGGAAGCATACAGTGCTCTGTCACAAGGCACATGTCTTTACTGGAGGAAAAGTATAAAGTGCTTTGACACAAGGCACTTGTCTTCACTGGTGTGGAAGCATAAAGTGCTCTGACACTAGGCACTTGTCTTCACTGGTACGGAAGCATACAGTTCTCTGACACAAGACACTTGTCTCCACTGGTGCAGAAGCATACAGTGCTCTGACACACGACACTTGTCTTCACTGGTGGAGAAGCATACAGTGCTCTGACACTTGGTACTTTCTTTCCTGGTGCAGAAGCATAAAGTGCTTTAATAAAAAGCATTTGTCTTCACTGGTGCGGAACCATAAAGTGCTCTGAGACAAGACATGTGGCTTTAATGGTGCAGAAGCATAAAGTGCTCTTACACAATGCACTTATCTTCACTGGTGTGGAAGCATGTAATGCTTTGACACAAGGCACTTTTCTTTGTCTTCACTGCTGCGGAAGCATACAGTGCTCTGACATGAGGCACTTGACTTTGTCTTCAGTGGTACGGAAGCATACAGTGCTCTGACATGAGGCACTTTTCTTTGTCTTCAGTGGTGCGGAAGCATACAGGGCTCTGACATGAGGCACTTGACTTTGTCTTCAGTGGTACGGAAGCATACAGTGCTCTGACATGAGGCACTTTTCTTTGTCTTCACTGGTGCGGAAACATACAGTGCTCTGACACGAGGCACTTTTCTTTGTCTTCACTGGTGCGGAAGCATACAGTGCTCTAACATGAGGCACTTTTCTTTGTCTTCACTGGTGCGGAAGCATACAGTGCTCTAACATGAGGCACTTTTCTTTGTCTTCACTGGTGCGGAAGCAGACAGTGCTCTGACATGAGGCACTTTTCTTTGTCTTCAGTGGTGCGGAAGCATACAGTGCTCAGACATGAGGCACTTTTCTTTGTCTTCACTGGTGCGGAAACATACAGTGCTCTGACACGAGGCACTTTTCTTTGTCTTCACTGGTGCGGAAGCATACAGTGCTCAGACATGAGGCACTTTTCTTTGTCTTCACTGGTGCGGAAGCATACAGTTCTCTGACATGAGGCACTTTTCTTTGTCTTCAGTGGTACGGAAGCATACAGTGCTCTGACATGAGGCACTTTTCTTTGTCTTCAGTGGTACGGAAGCATACAGTGCTCTGACATGAGGCACTTTTCTTTGTCTTCAGTGGTACGGAAGCATACAGTTCTCTGACATGAGGCACTTTTCTTTGTCTTCAGTGGTGCGGAAGCATACAGTGCTCTGACATGAGGCACTTTTCTTTGTCTTCAGTGGTGCGGAAGCATACAGTGCTCTGACATGAGGCACTTTTCTTTGTCTTCAGTGGTGCGGAAGCATACAGTGCTCTGACATGAGGCACTTTTCTTTGTCTTCAGTGGTGCGGAAGCATACAGTTCTCTGACATGAGGCACTTTTCTTTGTCTTCAGTGGTACGGAAGCATACAGTGCTCTGACATGAGGCACTTTTCTTTGTCTTCAGTGGTACGGAAGCATACAGTGATCTGACATGAGGCACTTTTCTTTGTCTTCAGTGGTACGGAAGCATACAGTTCTCTGACATGAGGCACTTTTCTTTGTCTTCAGTGGTACGGAAGCATACAGTGCTCTGACATGAGGCACTTTTCTTTGTCTTCAGTGGTACGGAAGCATACAGTTCTCTGACATGAGGCACTTTTCTTTGTCTTCAGTGGTGCGGAAGCATACAGTGCTCTGACATGAGGCACTTTTCTTTGTCTTCAGTGGTGCGGAAGCATACAGTGCTCTGACATGAGGCACTTTTCTTTGTCTTCAGTGGTGCGGAAGCATACAGTGCTCTGACATGAGGCACTTTTCTTTGTCTTCACTGGTGCGGAAGCATACAGTTCTCTGACATGAGGCACTTTTCTTTGTCTTCACTGGTGCGGAAGCATACAGTGCTCTGACATGAGGCACTTTTCTTTGTCTTCAGTGGTGCGGAAGCATACAGTGCTCTGACATGAGGCACTTTTCTTTGTCTTCAGTGGTGCGGAAGCATACAGTGCTCTGACATGAGGCACTTTTCTTTGTCTTCAGTGGTGCGGAAGCATACAGTGCTCTGACATGAGGCACTTTTCTTTGTCTTCACTGGTGCGGAAACATACAGTGCTCTGACATGAGGCACTTTTCTTTGTCTTCAGTGGTGCGGAAGCATACAGTGCTCTGACATGAGGCACTTTTCTTTGTCTTCACTGGTGCGGAAGCATACAGTTCTCTGACATGAGGCACTTTTCTTTGTCTTCACTGGTGCGGAAGCATACAGTGCTCTGACATGAGGCACTTTTCTTTGTCTTCAGTGGTACGGAAGCATACAGTGCTCTGACTGAAGGCACTTTTCTTTGTCTTCAGTGGTACGGAAGCATACAGTGCTCTGACATGAGGCACTTTTCTTTGTCTTCAGTGGTGCGAAAGCATACAGTTCTCTGACATGAGGCACTTTTCTTTGTCTTCAGTGGTGCGAAAGCATACAGTGCTCTGACATGAGGCACTTTTCTTTGTCTTCAGTGGTGCGAAAGCATACAGTGCTCTGACATGAGGCACTTTTCTTTGTCTTCAGTGGTGCGGATGTCGCTCATACTGTGGACGAGGTAGACTTACTAAGCTTTATTAGGATCAAATTGTACTCAACTAGAATGGGTGTGTGGTAGAATCTAAGAAGAGCAGACAGCCCATAGGAAGTATCTGCATGCCTCTATTAGGGCTCTTTAACTTCCTTTAAATCCACCGTACATGGTGCCCTATGACAGGGAAAGTTACATGTCCTTTGTGGGATGCAGTATGAATTTGCACCAGCCACATATATGACAAAATGTGTGTCTGCCAGGGGCACCACTGGAGTTTTGTCAGGTTCCATGTAGATGCACTGCACTGACATGACTGGGAAATGTCATTGGTCTGTAGGCAAAGCCAACTTAAGTGTATTCATAAAGCACTCTGCAGAGGGATCATATATAAACATATGATGTACTAAAAATTGGGGTTAGTGTGCCCTCACATTGAAATAAAAGCCTATGTCTATTTCACTGTGTGGGCCTTGTACATGTTCCCCTAAGTATGCTTATATTGGGATTAAAACATTAACTCCCCATCTCTACTTAGGAAAATGATGCAAAGTATTTCTTGATTGGTGTTTAAACTGTGATTTAATTGTGAAATCAGACATTTGATAACTTGAGCAGAAAAGAAACTTTATAAAAATGCACATTAGGCAGCTAGAGCTTACAATCAGGTCTGCTTCTCATCACAGCTCAACTCATCACAGCTCAATTTATCACAGCTCAACTCATCACAGCTCAACTCATCACAGCTCAACTCATCACAGCTCAACTCATCACAGCCCAACTCATCACAGCTCAACTCATCACAGCTCAACTCATCACAGCTCAACTCATCACAGCTCAACTCATCACAGCTCAACTCATCACAGCTCAACTCATCACAGCTCAACTCATCAGAGCTCAATTCATCACAGCTCAACTCATCACAGCTCAACTCATCACAGCTCAACTCATCACAGCTCAACTCATCACAGCTTAACTCATCACAGCTCAACTCATCACAGCTCAACTCATCACAGCTTAACTCATCACAGCTCAACTCATCACAGCTCAACTCATCACAGCTCAACTCATCACAGCTCAACTCATCACAGCTCAACTCATCACAGCTCAACTCATCACAGCTCAACTCATCACAGCTCAACTCATCACAGCTCAACTCATCACAGCTCAACTCATCACAGCTCAACTCATCACAGCTCAACTCATCACAGCTCAACTCATCACAGCTCAACTCATCACAGCTCAACTCATCACAGCCCAACTCATCACAGCTCAACTCATCACAGCTCAACTCATCACAGCTCAACTCATCACAGCTCAACTCATCACAGCTCAACTCATCAGAGCTCAATTCATCACAGCTCAACTCATCACAGCTCAACTCATCACAGCTCAACTCATCACAGCTCAACTCATCACAGCTCAACTCATCACAGCTCAACTCATCACAGCTCAACTCATCACAGCTCAACTCATCACAGCTCAACTCATCACAGCTCAACTCATCACAGCTCAACTCATCACAGCTCAACTCATCACAGCTCAACTCATCACAGCTCAACTCATCACAGCTCAATTCATCACAGCTCAACTCATCACAGCTCAACTCATCACAGCTCAATTCATCACAGCTCAACTCATCACAGCTCAACTCATCACAGCTCAACTCATCACAGCTCAACTCATCACAGCTCAACTCATCACAGCTCAACTCATCACAGCTCAACTCATCACAGCTCAACTCATCACAGCTCAACTCATCACAGCTCAACTCATCACAGCTCAACTCATCACAGCTCAACTCATCACAGCTCAACTCGTCACAGCTCAACTCGTCACAGCTCAACTCGTCACAGCTCAACTCATCACAGCTCAACTCGTCACAGCTCAATTTATCACAGCTCAACTCGTCACAGCTCAACTCGTCACAGCTCAACTCGTCACAGCCCAACTCATCACAGCTCAACTCGTCACAGCTCAACTCATCACAGCTCAACTCGTCACAGCTCAACTCGTCACAGCTCAACTCGTCACAGCTCAACTCGTCACAGCTCAACTCGTCACAGCTCAACTCGTCACAGCTCAACTCGTCACAGCTCAACTCGTCACAGCTCCACTCGTCACAGCTCAACTCGTCACAGCTCAACTCGTCACAGCTCAACTCGTCACAGCTCAACTCATCACAGCTCAACTCATCACAGCTCAACTCATCACAGCTCAACTCATCACAGCTCAACTCATCACAGCTCAACTCATCACAGCTCAACTCATCACAGCTCAACTCATCACAGCTCAACTCATCACAGCTCAACTCATCACAGCTCAACTCATCACAGCTCAACTCATCACAGCTCAACTCATCACAGCTCAATTTATCACAGCTCAACTCATCACAGCTCAACTCATCACAGCTCAACTCATCACAGCTCAATTTATCACAGCTCAACTCATCACAGCTTAACTCATCACAGCTCAACTCATCACAGCTCAACTCATCACAGCTCAACTCATCACAGCTCAACTCATCACAACTCAACTAATCACAGCTCAACTCATCACAGCTCAACTCATCACAGCTCAACTCATCACAGCTCAACTAATCACAGCTCAACTCATCACAGCTTAACTCATCACAGCTCAACTCATCACAGCTCAACTCATCACAGCTCAACTCATCACAGCTCAACTCATCACAGCTCAACTCATCACAGCTCAATTTATCACAGCTCAACTCATCACAGCTCAACTCATCACAGCTCAACTCATCACAGCTCAACTCATCACAGCTCAACTCATCACAGCTCCACTCATCACAGCTCAACTCATCACAGCTCAACTCATCACAGCTCCACTCATCACAGCTCAACTCATCACAGCTTAACTCATCACAGCTCAACTCATCACAGCTCAACTCATCACAGCTCAATTTATCACAGCTCAACTCATCACAGCTCAACTCATCACAGCTTAACTCATCACAGCTCAACTCATCACAGCTCAACTCATCACAGCTCAACTCATCACAGCTCAACTCATCACAGCTCAACTCATCACAGCTCAACTCATCACAGCTCAACTCATCACAGCTCAACTCATCACAGCTCAACTCATCACAGCTCAACTCATCAGAGCTCAATTCATCACAGCTCAACTCATCACAGCTCAACTCATCACAGCTCAATTTATCACAGCTCAACTCATCACAGCTCAACTCATCACAGCTCAACTCATCACAGCTCAACTCATCACAGCTCAATTCATCACAGCTCAACTCATCACAGCTCCAGAGTTGGACTACACATCCTCGGCTGGGTGTTAACAGTCCTGGCTGAGAGGACAATGGCCTGCCTCCAAGCCCAAGATGGACCAATGACTGTTAACTGATGACAACTAAGAAGGGATTAGCTACCTGGGAGTGGAGAGGAACCATAAGCAGAACAAAGGGCAGCTCTGGCACTAGGATAATTAATTTCATATTATATATATCGATGCATGTTATGGACTTTATTTTTCCTATCTATATTGTTTGCAATTCGTCTTTTTCAAATCTTTTTTCGTCTTTATTTTATTTTCTGTTGTTACCCTATTATATATGTCATTTACTGCTGAATATGACATGGGGGTTTTTCCGTTGCAGGATGTGACAGTTGTGTTGCTGATGCCAAATTTACGATATCTCTAAAATTGGCATACTTCTGGTTTTGGGTTTTTACTCTTTTGGTATTTGTTGAATGGAACTCGCTCACTGTTTTTGGTTATCTCAGCCTTGAAAAAGCCACGGCTCACGGACCTCAGGGGGGGGCGAAACATGTGTTGGCTGTGCTGCACAACAAGATTGTTTTGTAACGATCACGAAACACTCCAAATAAAACTTGGAGAAACAACGAGTTCTGGAGCATATTATTTACCAGTTCCCACAGTGATGACGATTATTTCTAATTAATATGATTGAATATTGATGAAAATAGTACTCGTCCAGGTACCTCCTCCAACTTTGGCACTACCTCTTTTAACCCTTTCCATGCTCATGACGTCATGCAGTACACTGGTCGTGTGCTTATGATGAGCTGACCTTGTCATGAACAATGGGATCCAGGAGACATCAGCACCGGGGGGGGAATTGCCTTAGCATTGAAGGTGTTAACTTGGGGATGTGCTCTGGTGATGCTAATGATGGCCTCCCCTAGCCATTCCTAGGACCCTCATAGCCAGCCAAGCTACAGTCACAGTAGAAGAGTAAACTGTGTGTAACCTCTCGGGTGGGAGGAGAGCTCATCTAAATAGGGGCACGGCTTAGGAGCACAATACAGGCTCGACTGATGGCAGCTTAGTGTTTCCTTCTTATTGGTTTTTGGGTAATTTCACAGTAAGACAAAGAGGAATTGTTGCAAAGGAAAGTGGGGCCTATGACAAAATACACAGGATTGAGAGGCAGACTTTCTGCAGTCACTGGCTTGTGCACAGGATAAATCTGGCACCCCCACCAGCACTTCCTCAGAACATTCCTCCACCTGGGAAGATGCCATCAGAAGAAGAAGGCCCTGCTGGAAGAAGACTGCTGAATCAAGAAGAGTACCCTCACAAGCACTCCTACATCCGGGCCTGGAACTGTCCCCCAAGGGCCAAATAGTTGGCCCCCAATACTTCTGTTCAGAGACACAAAAAAGCTGAATGCTTCTTCACAAGAAGGCCCAGATCTCTTCTACTAAGGACTGGACCATCCCTAGAAAGAGGCCTGGTATCAAGGAGACCTGGTGCTGAGAAGCTTTCCCGAAGGAGTTTGAGCTGTTTTGATGACCAGGAGGAGCTTTCACAGAGCTTTGAAAAAATCAGGAAATAGACATTTTTTACATATCAGGAGGATTGGGCCAAGGTGACCCAGCGCCTTGAGACCCTCACAGGTGATTAGCGCGTTTTACAAACCCCATAATGATTGATTGATTGAAGGTGTTGAAGTGTGCCCATGGTGGGCACGCCTAGGCAGAGCATGAATCCAGGTTTGTCTCACTCTGAGATTTTAGCCGTGGTTAAAACTGGTTCAGCAGGATCTTGTGGCGAAGATATCTAGCCTCGTTGATCCATGCTCGGCTATGATTTAAAGTTTTTCCCCCACGGGAGGATTTAGACCTCCATACAAAAACCTAAGCCAGGAAGTAAAGACTGTGACCAGGGCAACAAGCTTAATGTATTGAAATCCACTCCATCGCGTTTGGACTAAGAGCATGCCTACCTCCTGGTCACATGAAAACGGTAACTTAATTCGCACATTACATGCTGTGGTGTTTTTGACCTTTAAACTTTGAAAATCCATATCTCTGGTTGCCATTAACCTATCTTGAGGATCTTGGTGAATTTTGTTTCATCGCATTTTCTCTATTTCGCATTTGGCTATTCTGTTATGTTCTTTACTTTAAAATATTTGGTACCGCTTAAACCAAGCACACTATTCTCAGGGGAGTGCCCGCTGCTAGCATGATACTCTTAGACGGTGTATTGGCATCATGAGAGTGGGTTTTTAAAGTTTGTCTTAAGAAAGACTTAAGACAGACTTAAGACAGAATCCTAACTTAAGTCTGTCTTAAGTCTGTCTTAAGACAAACTTAAGACAAAATCCGAACTTGTGTGAATACCAAAAGTAGTAAGTTTAGGATTTTGTCTTAAGTTACTTCTGTGAATCGGGCCCTATGAGGGGTCTCCAGTGATAGATTAAAGGTCACCTTTGCTGATTCAGTCAAATTTTTTTTTAAAGATCGGTAGATACATGCAAATCAGCCACAGCAGGGGCTATCTAGAATAAATAAATAAATAAATAAATAAATCGTTGCACATCAACCTATAGACCTTTCCTCCGCCCTAAACGCTGAAGAAAGAAACTCATATCTTCACATGTAGCAAAGATACTTTGAACACTTTACGTTTTGGGAGGCTCCTATGTCGTCCGAAGACAGACCACAGCCAGCTCCTCTGAAGAGTTAAAGTTACCAAAAACAAAGCACTAGTATCTCATCCTGTTTACAATGAACCCTCAGCTAGTCCCCTTTGATGTAAAGGTAACCTTGTTACTTGTTTATTACATAAGTTACTTCCTGCTCTCTCTGCTGCAGTGGGCTGCATGTTTTAACCAGCCTGGCCTTTCCCAGGGCTCCACATTCTCCCAGGGCAATCAATCGCATTGCTACAAAGAAAGCCTTTTGGTAGCCCTGGGCAGGTTTCTGCATCCTGTTTGAATTTTTCTGGCGCCTGGCTAATGTAATGTAAATTCGACCACTACGATGGGTCAGGTTCGCAAAGATGTTGATGTGTGTAGCTGTGTTTTACTTCTGACTAGAGTGTGACTTAACCTGAATTTCCAGAAGTAGTCACCTTCCTCCAAATAAATTTAGGGATTTGGGGACAATATTCTTATCTATGAGGAAAATCAATCCATATGTGGAGGCGGACGTATCAATGTTCCGATTAAACAGGCTTTCCAGCCTCGATGCGCAGATTTCATGGGTTGTGGGATGTTCAGTGGTATTTATTTGGAACACGGCTGCTTTGCCGATTTTGTGCAGAATGACCGGTGCACCGATTGGTGCAAAATTGCCCCACAGGATTCAAACTGCCCTGAACGAGGTCAGTTCATATGACCTGCCCCAGTGTGTAAGAGGCCCATTTTCCAACCAACACCACTTAAACGAACAGGAGACAGGATTTAAGATGTTCTCTACAAATACAACCAGAGCTGCGGTGAAAGGAGGGGGCGGGGCGTGGTAGGAAGGGGCGGGGCATGGATCACGTGGGAGGGGCTTCGAACCCATTGTCTGCTTAAAGGGAGCCTGGCTGATGACAACCAAAGTGCTGCTCCCTTGAAAAGCAAAATACATCTGAAATGGGTCTTCTCATTCCGTTCGTATTTGTAGTTTTCGGATTTCTCTCAGGTAGGAGGGAAGAGACCAGGCCTGGGTTTGTTTAATTCGTTTATTCAGGTAAAATGTAATGGAATCAATTGTAAATATGTTTAACACATTGGAAGAAGAAAGCAAACCACACGGCACAGTCATAGTAGGAAAACCGATGCCAAGATTACAAAGTCAGGCTGGGCTGTACATTATATTCAGTATAGGCACCACTGTGGAATATGAGATGAAATACCAGTTATTGTCTGATTATTTGGGGCAAATGGGGATTTTGTGGCAATACCTTTAAATCTTGCAGCATTGAGGACTGTGTTTTAATTTGCATTTTTTCTGTTTTTAGACGCGTCCTCAGATGTCGACCAGTCACCTTTCGTCTCAGGGTTTCCTGGGAAGACAGCAGCTCTTCTGTGTGAGCTGAAAGATTCTGCCAAGCTCTGGATGTACTGGTACAGGGCACATCCTGGCAGGGCGATGGAAGCTCTCTTCTCTTCCCTGACTGGGGCAGATGTTACCAACTTCACATCTGGGCCCCTGACAGCTCACAGAAGAGACAAGATATTTGAGCTACGGTTTAGCAACCTTCAGATGCCAGACACTGCTGTATACTACTGCGCGTGCAGCGCTGCACAGTGAGGGAAAACATCTGGCGCTTCAAACAAAAACCGAAAGGTGCAATCCCATCACTGCAGGTGCAAGAGCATAGGTGAATACATTGTAAAAATAAAAAATAAATATGGCATGGTTGCCAATCCACCGATATTCAAGTGGGAGCTAATGTCACATCGTGGATAAAGCATCACAAGGTACAATTCCTGTCCCATTCCTCGCCCTTTATTAGCATCCGTTACTCTAAGCTGGTAAGGTACAGCCAGGAAACTGAAAACTATGGAAAACAGAGAGAGCTCCGGCTTGTGTACATTTTGCGCCCGCTGCTGCTTTAAACAACATCTGAGGCCAGGGGGCATCAAGCGGCGAGGCAGGGGGTAGCAGCAGCCACTTCTAGTCACAAGAAAAACCCACAAGAGATTCATCCCAAAGCATTCCAGCTGCAGTGGCCTCTGCCCTTAGTCCGCATCAATAGGTAACACTGCCATTAAGCAAAGGAGAAACAACTTTTTCTGGTGTTGAGTGCTTATCTTCTGCTTTCTGCCTTAAGGGCCGCCTTCATGGATGCTTCCTTGTAGGGAATCTCCTAGACAGCGCCTACTCTCCCCAGGTGGTAATTAATTTGGTTTTACACAGTGCCGTTCCTAAGGAGTTGGGCATCTTGAAGAGTCCCCCTGACGGTTTAAATGTTAATGCTCTATGTCATGCACTTTGATGGTTTTAACTTAACCGAATAAAGTTATGTTTGACTTGACTTGACTTGAGTCCCCCTGACCGTGAGACCCAGATACCTGCCTGATATGTACTGTCTGTCCTCACTGTGTGCCCTCTGGTCCCAAAATGTGCTCATGCGTCAGAGGTGCAGCCTTCTGCACTTCACTCTCTTTACATTGAGGGCCTGTATCTTTGTGAGAGAAATATCGGAAAAAATTGAAAGACAAGTTTGGAGTTATTTACCTAGATTCTCAGTGAGAGTCTTCGCTCTTCAGCTTTTTACCCATCGGACACTAAACACTTGTGTCTGGGGGGAACTTCAATATCAATTCCTGCTTGCAATAAGATGCAAAGTGTAGACCAATGAAAGACAACAAGCCAGAGATGGAGTGGATTTTGAATGAGAACAATGCATAGCTTGAAGAACTGGGAAGTGGTGCTGGTGTAGTATGGTTTAGCGAGTCCAGTTACACTGGGGCCAAACATAATTAGAAGGGTGCCCGCAGGTGGTTAAATAAGAATGCCACCCCCTATGGGGAAATGTGGTTTATGAGTCCAGACCCATGTCCTGTAGCACATATAGGTAACCTGAATTCAATTGTTTTAAGAAACAGGGGAAGATCAAAGAACACGCCAAACTGATCACAATCCCCAGCCATTAAACTCTCCCACTCCACGCTGGAGAAACAGACTATCACACCATCTGAGTAAATAATACAAAACCCGAGGTTTCCCATCACGCTGTTTTATTTTCAAAAGTGGTTTCAAAGTTCAGTCCCTCGCTGTTGTCTCCTCTTTTGCAGAACTTGATGCCACAGCTCTGTGACCCTCGGCATGTTGTGATATGTTTCTTATCATTTTATAATCCAGAGTAGGTCACCGCTCATAGCACCTCATCTCTAGATTACATTGTTTACCATATTTTTTGTTTCCTAGAATACTGAACTCATCTGTTCTTTCCACTGGGTCTTTTTGGTCACCAGTTTGCACATTTCATGAGCTCTATATATAACAGGGGCTAGCTACATTTCAGGAGATAGGTGATCTCATGACCACATCAGACATTGGGTCATCCATGAGGTCACTTTAAATTCGTTGACATGATTTTTGTCTTAGGACGGAAATGAATCAATATGCATATGGTGGTAAAGTTCTCAAAGCAAAGACTATCCACAATGTGCTAAAGTTGATATTTCCGCATCCTCTAGTGGTCTCTGTTTCATCCCAACACATGGCACAGGCAGCTCAATGAGGGAATGACATTGTCTGCATATCCGATGGAGTATGTCTTTCCAAACAAGGGATGGATCAGTTTATTGGGACAGTATCTGGGGTTATGCATTTGGACAGTATCTGGGGTTATGCACGGTTGACTGACCATCAGTGCTTAATATGAGCATGTGGTTTCCAGCGCTTAATTATCAACACTGACACTAATGACAACCTGCAACATGATGGCACTGTTTGTCTTATATAGAGATGAACACAGAAACAGTTGTTTATTAATTTAATATACACTAAAAAGGAGTAATACCTGATACCCACGCCATCCTCATATCTTTGGGGACCAGGCATAGTCTAAATTGTCCCACTTGTAGGGGTGTGATGGTTAGTAGTTGTGTTTGTATAGTCATTGACAGCGCTGGCAGGAGCAGTGGGTAATGCGAGCTGAAGTAGTCTCCTGATGAGGGCCCTATCACTTATTTTCTTTACCAAAGTAAGCCCTGCTGCCCATTGATATATCTGATTGGTCTGGTGGTCCTGGGGGCTGAAGTCAGGTTCATGCTGGAATAGTTTGGATAGTTATTACAGAATGAAGTCCACTGGTTTTTATAGAAACAAAGGGTATTGTAATGTGAACCTTCCTCAACAGTGAGACCCAGCAGTGTGGGAGGGGCAGGAATGATGTGTTCTCTTTCAGTCAAGTTGAATACGGCTGGATCCTCTGGGCTCTCTGGAGTTTGTTGAGCTCCTTTGTTGGATGACTAGTTCACAAAGAATTGCAATAGTTCAAGTTGAGATGAGTCGCTGCAAGAAGGAGAGTAACTACGTCATTGAGATCCAGCAGTGGGAAGATTCCCTACAAACAACATAGGCACGGAGCACATTCGAGGTCACTGTGGAATTTCTAGGTGTGAAGATGAGGTCACCAGAGGACAGCTCTTCAAGGTGCCCTCTGAACTCAACTTGTAATGCAGTTATGACATGCATGAACATACGGTACTCCGCTTAATCACATTATTGTTCACAGGATAAAAAACTAGGCATATCTAGTTTCTACATAGAGCCATCTTTAGACACGAAGTCATATGAGCTCCTGCTTTTGCTGCTCAACTGATAAAATTTACATTTTGGCCTAAAACTTCTATAATTAAAGTTTGGTAGAAAGGTCTGACTTATATTTTGAAGACCTTATGGAACATATATTTCTAACTGGAAATATCAATATATGTTTCACCTACCAATTGCTAAATATGAGTCGGTGGTTGTGGGTGGGGCCAAAGGGCACTCATATTTTTGTTGACCGACACCTATTTTTCCTTATCTGACTATCATTCAGAACAAGAAAGAGAAAAACACAAATGGATGTAAGAACAAGGAAAAGAAAGATGGAAAAACACTTAAACGGGAGAAGGCAGGGATGAAAAAGAAATTACACTGGTGAGATAAATGGGCAGGAAGTGCAGGGTGGTGGATGAAAGAGGCCTGATATTGAACCAAGACTGTGCTGCCTTGTTATTCGGCACCGGCAATATTCGGAGTGCCCCCTGTGGGCTTCTGAGATAAACATTGGTTATCAGCCCTTATTGTTTGACAAATTAAGCACGGTATAATCCTGCACTATCTCAGAGAACCACAACCTCAGACGTGGAGGATCAAAGCCCATCCTAATTACAACTGTTGGGAACTTACAGCAGAAAGAAGTCTTTCCCAAAGCTAACTTCTCCGGGCTCCATTTATTTAGATATGCAATAGTAAGTAAATTCCTTGAAAGAAGACATTGAATTGTGGCCTGACTATTACTGGTTAGTCCTACAAAGGTTACTGGATGTATCCCCACTAGCGGTCACCGTACAATATTTCATTCTTCAATTAATGGTAGGAAAAAGATAATTTGTGAAAACAAGGTGTAAATGGAGCAAGATGTTTAGTCAAGGGCCAATGGAAAAGCGAATGGAAATACAATGGAAACACGCGTTGACAGACTCGCGCGGAATATTGTTGTGGGCCCCTCGAAAGAAAAGGTAAGGTTATATTTTGAGAAGACTATAGACACCACCATGGTCAAAGGAGGGGGCAGTGGGTGGTTCAGGGATGAGTCCTTTACTCATGTGAACCTGACATTGCTGCCACAAAACATCGGTGGAGGGTCTTGATCAGACAGACAAGGACAGCGGGGAGGACTCTGTGGGTGGTGGCCCTCATAGACCCAAAGCTTCGACCTTGTCTGTATTTCATTGTAAACAATTGTCCTTCATCCATGAGGCTGCTCTACAGAGACTATTGTGGAACTAAGGTTGAGCTGGTTTATGCTTTCCATTCAAATGCAGGACAATGTGTCTGTTTCTGCATAATACATAAACAAATTCCCAAAGCATCCAATCAACAGGGCAACAGGGATAAGATATGAATTAAAAAGAGTTGGACTCAGGGAGGAGCGTTGAGATATCCGGCAGGATGGAGACAAATATTGAAAAGGCGGTGCGATCAATGCCTGCGATGCAAGACCGAGGAAGCAAGCGACCAGCGAAGGGCAGTGCCTCGGACCCTGACCCCATGCAGACTATGGCTGGAGGACCATCGCCTGGATACCCTCACGGGTGACAAAAAATTGTCTACAAACCTACTGATTGATTGATTGATTGAAGACCTGCATGGGAGTAGATGTCAAGGGTGGCTGAGAAGCCCCAGACAGTGAGTGTGTAAGACCCTTCTCATCTCATGGAGGAAGTTCATTAGTGAAACCTCAGGGGCTTAAAAGGCCTGAACCCCTCCTGGCCTGTGCAGAGCCTGAGGTTGAACTAGAGCTGAGAAAAGATGAAAGATGAGAACGGATAACTTTTAGCGCTCTAATTAATAAAAGGAAGTAGAGTAACAGGCTGGTACTTGCTAGCACCAGCAGGGTCATCTGTAGGTTTCCTGTGAGTGGCACAACAAGTGCCTGCCAGTGGTGAAACCTTAGACCACGCAGCCACTGTATTCCAGGGGTCCTTGAGCTCCAGGGGCCCCCTCAATCACTGCGTATGGGCAGCAGGCCCCTGGCCTGAGAGCTCCTGACTGGGTCCAAAGCATGGGGGGCCCTCGGGTTTCATTATGATACTGCTGCCCCCTTCCATAGCAAAGTGACAGAGGAGCTGTCGAAGGAAGGGGTGAGTATCTTACAAATGGGAGGGGGGGTGGGAAGCCAGGAGGTGCATAATGTGCACAAGTCTGTGGGGACCTACACTCTTTCCTGCTTAATTTAAGGCAAACTTCAGATAGGGGCCAGAAATGCATTGAAAGCTTCTGGCACACTAGTGGGAGTAAATGTAACAGAGCTGATAGGCTTTCTTATCCCAAAGGAATCCTGAATATTCTGAATTTTGGTGATTACAATATGAGAGATATGTGCACAAAGTGAGGATAGACTGAGAAACAATAGAGCAGCAGCAAGATTGAAGAACTCTTGTGTAATCACATAGAAGATTCCTCAGAAGAGTAAGTAGTATCTGTTAGATGAGAGGAATAAACAAAGAGCCTTTTTAGAAGTAGTTCTGTAGTGCTGCTTAGTAATGGTGGGGTGGTTTTGGCGCTGTATGTGTCAAAGACATTCACTGGGACTTTTGTCTTTATGTAAAGCCTCGTTGTACCCGAGGTTGAAGCCTCACAGCCTGATTCTGAGTTTGTTGGACTGAACCGGCTATTTATCAAACCCGAAAAATAATGATGCCGCAGGTTTTGACATTTAATGGATGCGATAAATAACACCTATTAGAACATTGGAATGTTGGTAGCTCCGTTGAAAACAATGGAGTGCTCCGGGCTGATAGTGGCTGGTAGAAGCCCGGAGCTCCAACATTCCAATGTTTCTTTGTTCACAGCTCAGGCTGTGAACAAAGGCTTCAGGGAGCATGAGGGGATTCCAATCCCGTCACCCTCCCATAAGGCTTTGTTTTTTTGTTACAACATTCTGTCCTCTAGTGACAGAATGTTCTAATAGCCTTATAGCTCTTCGTAGATGGGCTATACCGCTATTAAAGTCCCTCTCTGTTGTTAAGGGCCCTCGCCTTCGGCTCGGGGCCTTTAACGCTGGAGAGGGTCTTTAATAGCTGGTATAGCCCTCTACGGCCGGCTATAAGGCTATATTACAAGTTTTTGGAAATACCATGTGGATTTTGATACTTACCACACCAGAATCCATGTGGTTAGGTAAATACTGTATACTTTTTGCTGATAAAATTCCGGCTGGTTTCACCTGCAGAAGGGTGATATATTTTATGCACTCAGAGATTAATGGGTGCATTCAATGACACCAAACTCATAATTCCGATGCTTGCACAAACAGGAGTCTGCAAGTGAGTCGGAAAACAGCAATTCTTCCTCAATCATTGCCTCAGAGTGGTGAGGAATATGTTTTTCTTATGCAGATAAATTGAATACAATGATCCAAGTCTAACAGTAATAGGTACTAATATTCGAATTCTTGCTGGCCTCTTCCTATTCCAGGAAGCCCTTGGGACAGGACCAGAAAAAAGAAAAAAAACTGCTCAGTAATAAAAATAAGGATTTAAAAGATATTGACATTAGAAGACGAGGAGGAGATAAGCAAGACAATAAAAAGACCAGCAAGCGGCATGCAGAAGGCAACCAGTTGAATACGCTAAAATCCATGGGTGTGTGTGTGGGAACACGCAGGCTCCACCTATGGAAAGCCTCCCTGGGGCAGAGAAACACACTGCAGGGAATTGCTCGTGTTGCGACAAACCTCTGTGTGTATATATTTATGAAATGAAATCAATTTAAAATATTTATAGGCTTGTTTTTCTATGTTTTTATCTGAACGATGAATGTTAAAAAAAATATATTCATGGATGTATGTAATGTTTTTTCTTTTTATGATTTTAATTAATCGAAATAAAGATTGTTTGACTGACTGACTGACTGACTGACTGCTCGTGTTGGGTTACTCTAGATTTATTAATCTGTGCAGGGACATGTGAGGAGGCCGTGCGGCGGTTGATAAATCCACCATGTGGTCCCTTGTGTGGAACACGGGCAACTCTATGAAAAAGATGACCCAAAATGTTTGTCCTCATAAACCAGTGGAAAAGCCACAATTTTGCACGGTTCTATAAAAGCACAATTTTAGCATGGCCCATAAGTGACAGTACGCAATAGCCTACCGGTGTAATGTATGTATTCCATTTCCCAGTCTGTGTCTAAGTTTAATGAATCCTAGCAATGATAAAACATTCAAAACATACTGAAACCTTTTGCTTTTTTCCATCATTACTTCTTGCACAGCCGACATTACCACTGCATGAAGCGGGTAGTTACGTCACTTCCTCCGACCACTTCCTGCCTTCTCACCCTCTTAAGCACATCGCATGCTCTCCCTTCGTCTTCGCAGGGATGTGGGTCGCGGTTTATCTTGCTCTGGCAGCATTGTTACTCCCATGTAAGTATTCACCAGATGCACTTGTTTCTATCAATGCTGCTTTGAACGTAAAAAGATTAATTCAGAAATAGAGCTTGTTTTTATTTATAATATTTAGTAACAGTTCAATTAAGGCAATCTAAAGGATCATTAACATTTTGTTACAGTGTTATTGCAACATATTTTATTTGAACTTTGTAATAAAGCAATCAGATTGTTTTCTCATGTGTATTTGTGTAGATCTGATGATGTACATGATACAGTAATTTCACTCCCAGATCATGTGAATCACCACATCACATATACCATATTAGAAGTAGATCCTAGCATTCCTAGACCATGTCCCCCCACTATAAGGACTCATGACTGTCTTCCCTCTCCATCATGTCAGCGACCGGCCTGGCTGCGGAGGTCCACCAGTACCCAGCCCACCTGACTCCAGTGTCTACAAGTGAGGTTGAGATATTCTGTGAACACAATGATGCCACATATCTCCAGAAGTACTGGTACCGGCAGAAGAAGGGCGGCGGCCTGGAGCTCCTGGGAGCATCGGTGGGTGTGGACGATGCAACAGTGGAAGAAGCTTTTAAAGACATGGTTAGAATAACCAGGAACGCCACAGAGAAAACTTCCTTGAACCTCAGATCTGTGAGCTCACGGGATGACGCCGTCTACTTCTGCGCGAGCAGCATGCACAGTGGAGGAAACCAGAAGGCAGCGGTGCAAAAACTCTCAACCACCAGGAAGGTGATGAGACTCCACATACTTACCTTCTTTCTTCTGAAGATTGATGTACTTTTATATCACAGGAATTACCCTGTAGCATCAGAGATCGTTACATTTGAAATAATAAGTAACAAGAGAAAAATGAGCGAACCAGCAGTAATCAATAAGAACCACAGGTAACCAAAAGTTGAGTAGAATGGAAGAGCTGTCAAGATGAACTTTATAACAGGACACGTTTGCAACACTAATCGGAAGGACTATCATGAAAGACACATCAGAGAGTGCCCAGTAAAGGACATCAGTGAAAGGACGATGAAGCATGACACGAGCTTGTGTGAAAAAGAGATCAACTTGGGTGTCTTAATGATTGTTGAAAACTGTGTGACTGGTTTAGGGGGTTGAAACAGTTCTCAAGCAACAACAAAGAAAATTATGTTAGGGTGAAGTCACAAGCAAACCCCAAATTAACCTGTGCTTAAGCCTCTGGTAGATTTGCCCAAGGAGTCAGGCTAAACTTAGAGGCAATGAAGTGTAAAGCACTTCCAACAGTAATGAAGTCAAAACACAACACAAGAAAAATCCCACACAAATTTAGAGGTAAAATGTAATAAATTATTCGAGACCAACACAACAAAAATCCAGTCAGTAGAACCAGAGAGTTGCAATTTTAAAGATGTAAATGAAATTGCCTTAAAGCACAAAGAGCCAATGAGATTATCTGGTCCCTAACCACTGAGAATGTTCTCAAGGACCTTCTTTCTCACTTTTGCAGCACATCACATTTGCCATGCTGCAAATAATCCCATAGTGCACTATTCTGAGTAAAGTCTAGCATGGCAACAGCCTTCGGCCCTCGGAGGTTTTTGGTGACCAAGTGGGGAGTGGGTTTATGGAAATGAGCAATCTTCTTTTCCTCAACCCCACCAAATGGTTGTGGGATCAGCTCCCTGTCTCGCTGGGTTGGTGCCAAGCTGGCTGCACTTGGCCCAGAAAACAAGGGCTTCTCTTCCCCATGTCTGCCTCTCCATTTAACTAGGAATGGGCAGGCCTTACCCTGGTCCCTTCAAGAGAATGAAGGTCCCGACTTTGCTTGCTGCCCATTCACCTGCATGAGGTATCAGGGCGCTTTACATAGCACCTGTTTTGTTACAGGTGGACACATTAATTTTGTTTGGCACGGGGAGATTAAGTGATTTGCCCAGAATCACAGGATGTCCAGCGTCATCGCCGAGACTTGAACCCAGTTTCCCAGATTCGACGTCGCCCACCCTAGCCGTTAGGCCAACTCCTCTACCCAGTATATTTAGTTTGGTCTGAAAGAAACGCATGAAGCGAAGACATGGCTCTTCAGCTCCCCCCCTTCCTGGTTTTCTGAGACTACAGTTGTTTAATGTGAATACACACATATATATATATATATATAAAAAAAGGCAGATTACTCTAAAATTCTGCCTTTGCAATGTAAGGTTTTAAACCACTATGAGTCGCCTGCTTCACTGAAGGGTGCATGAAATTTACATTGTTTCACCAAAGTTCACATAAAAATGCTGTCCTTCTAGACGGTTTTCCAGGTTGAAGAGTGTCAAAAGTTCAAATGTGTGAAAAATCAACAAAGCTGCACATTTGAAAACAGTCACGAACTCCATTTCAAGCTCTTCAGGGCTGCCAATGCTCAGGACATGGCTCCAGTCAAGGGCCTGAGGCTAAAGCAGTGTAGAGGGAAGAAAACACCTTCACAGTGTGTGGGTGTGTCTGTGGAGGGTTGCTACACAGGAAAAGGCATTCACTGAGTCAAGTCTGTACATATATTTTCAGCAGATGTATTGATATTTAACTATATGAATACTTTAATGCTGAGCATATTTTTTTTGCTTTTGCATACATGTCTGAAATGCTAAACAAGCCCCAACCTACGACTTGGAAATTGTGCTCTCACACAAACTCCCTCAGTGTATTATTCCACATGTCTTCTTTTTGGATTTTCCATCCCACTTGCTTCCATCCCCCTGCCGCATTTCATCTTTTCTCTTCTATGTATTTTCATTACTTTCCCACTTCTATTCCCTAATACCTTTTCTGTTCCTCATTTCCTTATGACTGCCACATGTATGATTACTGAATGTATGATTGCCACACGTATGATTGGGGCTTTTATGATTGCTGTATGTATGATTGTTGCATGTATGATTGCGGTGTGTATTATTGCTGTATGTATGATTGCCATGTGAATGATTGCGGTACAAAAGGGGGTGGTGATGGACGGAGCATCTGAATCATTCAAATACTCACACCCAGTCAAAAGATCTGGGTTTAATCCATCACCGTTCTTTAGCCCACTCTGCCACCCCAGTTCAGACATGGCTATATGCAAATCAGTCTGACCCTGTGCCTCATGGGAACAGTCCAGCCCGAACTGCCAAGCCATGTCTTCCCTGGACCGGAAACAAGCTTCCGAGGACCGGTTTCTGGCATTCCAGCCGTCTTCAGCCCGGCTTGCTTGAATTCAGTGGCAAAGTGAGCAAGGGACTCACATCTGAGCATACCCTGCCACACTTATGGCGGCCAAAAGCGGTACAAAAGGGGGTGGTGATGGACGGAGCATCTGAATCAATCAAATACTCACACCCAGTCAAAAGATCTGGGTTTAATCCATCACCGTTCTTTAGCCCACTCTGCCACCCCAGTTCAGACATGGCTATATGCAAATCAGTCTGACCCTGTGCCTCATGGGAACAGTCCAGCCCGAACTGCCAAGCCATGTCTTCCCTGGACCGGAAACAAGCTTCCGAGGACCGGTTTCTGGCATTCCAGCCGTCTTCAGCCCGGCTTGCTTGAATCCAGTGGCAAAGTGAGCAAGGGACTCACATCTGAGCATACCCTGCCACACTTATGGCGGCCAAAAGCGGTACAAAAGAGGGTGGTGATGGACGGAGCATCTGAATCAATCAAATACTCACACCCAGTCAAAAGATCTGGGTTTAATCCCTCACCGTTCTTTAGCCCACTCTGCCACCCCAGTTCAGACATGGCTATATGCAAATCAGTCTGACCCTGTGCCTCATGGGAACAGTCCAGCCCGAACTGCCAAGCCATGTCTTCCCTGGACCGGAAACAAGCTTCCGAGGACCGGTTTCTGGCATTCCAGCCGTCTTCAGCCCGGCTTGCTTGAATCCAGTGGCAAAGTGAGCAAGGGACTCACGTCTGAGCATACCCTACCACACTTATGGCGGCCAAAAGCGGTACAAAAGGGGGTGGTGATGGACGGAGCATCTGAATCAATCAAATACTCACACCCAGTCAAAAGATCTGGGTTTAATCCATCACCGTTCTTTAGCCCACTCTGCCACCCCAGTTCAGACATGGCTATATGCAAATCAGTCTGACCCTGTGTCTCATGGGAACAGTCCAGCCCGAACTGCCAAGCCATGTCTTCCCTGGACCGGAAACAAGCTTCCGAGGACCGGTTTCTGGCATTCCAGACGTCTTCAGCCCGGCTTGCTTGAATCCAGTGGCAAAGTGAGCAAGGGACTCATGTCTGAGCATACCCTGCCACACTTATGGCGGCCAAAAGCGGTTGATAGCCAGAAACCGGTCCTTGGATGCTTGATTCTGGTCTGGGAAAGACATGGCTTGGTAGTTCGGACTGGACTGTTCCCATGAGGCACAGGGTCAGAGCTGATTTGCATATAGCCAGTGTCTAACCCAGGGTGGTGTGGAGTGCAAAAAAACGATGGATTTAGGCCCAGATCCTTGTACTGGGGTGAATGTATGACATTGTTCTACATTCTGTCCATCAACTGTGTTTTTTGCAATTTTCACCCCGAGTGGGCTGGGTATGCTCAGACGTGAGTCCCAGGCTCTCCACACCACTGGAGTCAAGCTATCCAGGCTGATGAAGGCTGATAGCCAGAAACCGGTCCTTGGATGCTTGATTCCAGTCTGGGAAAGACATGGCTTGGTAGTTCGGATTGGACTGTTCCCATGAGGCACAGGGTCAGAGCTGATTTGCATATAGCCAGTGTCTAACCCAGGGTGGTGTGGAGTGCAAAAAAACGATGGATTTAGGCCCAGATCCTTGTACTGGGGTGAATGTATGACATTGTTCTACATTCTGTCCATCAACTGTGTTTTTTGCAATTTTCACCCCGAGTGGGCTGGGTATGCTCAGACGTGAGTCCCAGGCTCTCCACACCACTGGAGTCAAGCTATCCAGGCTGATGAAGGCTGATAGCCAGAAACCAGTCCTTGGATGCTTGATTCCGGTCTGGGAAAGACATGGCTTGGTAGTTCGGACTGGACTGTTCCCATGAGGCACAGGGTCAGAGCTGATTTGCATATAGCCAGTGTCTAACCCAGGGTGGTGTGGAGTGCAAAAAAACGATGGATTTAGGCCCAGATCCATGTACTGTGGTGAATGTATGACATTGTTCTACATTCTGTCTATCAACTGTGTTTTTTGCAATTTTCACCCCGAGTGGGCTGGGTATGCTCAGACGTGAGTCCCAGGCTCTCCACACCACTGGAGTCAAGCTATCCAGGCTGATGAAGGCTGATAGCCAGAAACCGGTCCTTGGATGCTTGATTCCGGTCTGGGAAAGACATGGCTTGGTAGTTCGGACTGGACTGTTCCCATGAGGCACAGGGTCAGAGCTGATTTGCATATAGCCAGTGTCTAACCCAGGGTGGTGTGGAGTGCAAAAAAACGATGGATTTAGGCCCAGATCCTTGTACTGGGGTGAATGTATGACATTGTTCTACATTCTGTCCATCAACTGTGTTTTTTGCAATTTTCACCCCGAGTGGGCTGGGTATGCTCAGACGTGAGTCCCAGGCTCTCCACACCACTGGAGTCAAGCTATCCAGGCTGATGAAGGCTGATAGCCAGAAACCGGTCCTTGGATGCTTGATTCCGGTCTGGGAAAGACATGGCTTGGTAGTTCGGACTGGACTGTTCCCATGAGGCACAGGGTCAGAGCTGATTTGCATATAGCCAGTGTATAACCCAGGGTGGTGTGGAGTGCAAAAAAACGATGGATTTAGGCCCAGATCCTTGTACTGGGGTGAATGTATGACATTGTTCTACATTCTGTCCATCAACTGTGTTTTTTGCAATTTTCACCCCGAGTGGGCTGGGTATGCTCAGACGTGAGTCCCAGGCTCTCCACACCACTGGAGTCAAGCTATCCAGGCTGATGAAGGCTGATAGCCAGAAACCGGTCCTTGGATGCTTGATTCCGGTCTGGGAAAGACATGGCTTGGTAGTTCGGACTGGACTGTTCCCATGAGGCACAGGGTCAGAGCTGATTTGCATATAGCCAGTGTCTAACCCAGGGTGGTGTGGAGCGCAAAAAAACGATGGATTTAGGCCCAGATCCTTGCACTGGGGTGAATGTATGACATTGTTCTACATTCTGTCCATCAACTGTGTTTTTTGCAATGTGAATGATTGCGACATGTATGATTGCTGTATGTATGATTGCCGCACGTATGATTGCTGAATGTATGATTGCTGCATGCATGATTGCTGCAGAAATTATTTCTGCATGTATGATTGCTGCATGGATGATTTCTGCATGTATGGTTGTTGCATGTATGATTGTTGCATGCGTGCTTGCTGCATGTTTTATTGCCACATGTATGATTGCTGCATGTATGTTTGCTGTACATATGATTGCTGCATTTATGTTTGCTGTACATATGATTGTCACATGTATGATTGCTGCATATAAGATTGCTATTAGTAGGATTTCTGCATGCATGATTGCTGCATGAATAATTGCTACATGTATGATTGCTGCATGTATGATTGCCAAATGAAGGATTGTCGCATGCATGATTGCTTCATATATGACTGCTGTATGTATGACTGCTGTATGTATGATTGTTGTATGTATGATTGCTGTATGTATGACTGATGTATGTATGATTGTTGTATGTATGATTGCTGCATGTATGATTGCTGCATGTATGATTGCTGCACGTATGATTGCTGTATGTATGACTGATGTATGAATGATTGTATGCATGATTGCCGTGTGTATGATTGCTGCATATATGATTGCCACATGTATGATTGCTGTATGTATGTTTGCTGTATGTATGATTGCTGCATGTATGAATGACGCATGTAAGACTGCTGCAGGTATGATTGGTGTATGTATGATTGCTGTATGTATGTTTGCTGTTTTTATGATTTCTGCATGTATGAGTGCTGCATATATGATTGCTGTATCTATGATTGTTTCATGTATGATTGCTGCATGTATGACTGTTGTATCTATGATTGCTGCATGTATGATTGCTGTATGTATAATTGTCATATGTATCGTTGCTGCATGTATGATTGCTGCATGTTTGACTGTTGTATGTATGATTGTTGTATGTATGATTGCCATATGTATGATTGATGCACGTATGATTGCTTCATGTATGATTCCTGCTGGTATGATTGCTGTATGTATGACTGCCGAATGTATGATTGCATCAGGTATGATTACCGCATTATGATTTCTGCATGTATGATTGCCACATGAATGATTGCTGTATGTATGATTGCATCATGTATGATTACCACATTATACTTTCTGCATGTATGATTGCTGCATGTATGATTGCTATGTAAAATAACAGGAGCCCCCTGGTGCAAATAGCAATCCTGGGTCAGGGTAGAGAATATATGTAAGCAAAAATTCCCAGGCATGGACAAACGTGACTAGCAGGTACACATGTAGATAGAATTAGCTACAACAACATTAGACAAAACTGCTTTTTCCAATACAATTGGTTTTAATTATTCAAATATTCATAAAAAGTTCATATGATAAAAATGCATTACAATGTTCAGAGTCAATGCAAACTTCATTGTAATTATACATGGTCTATTAGTGATAAAATTTCAATAAACATTATAAAAAAATGATGGTTTCCTGTCGACGCGTTTCGACACGTAAGTTGTGTCTTCCTCAGGACTGTACCATCGATGTTCTGTAAAAATAATAATTGTGAACATATTTTTACTATGCAATTTTCTTCCCTGGTAAAGCAGTTTACACTTGTTTATATCATGTTCCTTGTACCGCTAGTCAAACTTTCAAGTTTATTGATATACCGCATTATGACTCAAAACTTCTATATTGAACCCATGCGACTCTGTGTATTGTCTCTATATATGTAAGCATCTTCAGGGTAAAGCATAAACCTATTTTAAATGCTAATAACAGTGTCCATATTGGTTATTCAACATCATAACAATAGAGCACAAACATGTCTTATCGTTCTTTCACATTATTGACATTTGGCATATACACTAAAAAGTGTCTAGTGACCTTGGTGGTTCATTGATAACTTGAAGACAAACTCCAATGGTACGTTAATAACTTAAAGACACGTTTTTTGTCATGTCAGGCTGGCATAAGTATATACTGTGCTGTATATATGTACAAAACTAAATATAGGTATAGCCCAATCACGTATAGGTCTGCACAGTAGTAGATTAGTACTGTGCAGAGTAAGCCGTCGTACTATTCAACTCTGCACTCAATTCACTGCCCCGCAAGAAAGATTATCCAGCGAGGCCCTACAAGGAATGGCTACTAATTCATTAGTGATTATATGTTATGAAAAAGTTAAAACATGAGAAATAGCTTATGCATGTATGCCAGTTTCTGCATGTATCAATTGATTCACACATGTTGGCCCTCACTAGTTCCTATCTGAGGGACAGATATTTCAAATATAAACATACATTGTGATAGTCTATCTCTTCCCTATCTTAAGCAATTGTTTACTAAATCTGTCTCACCTTATCGTGTGTTTCAAAAAATGGCGTTGATTTGTTTTGAATTAGATTTTCTAAGGGCGAGTTACACACCGACGTTCCCCAATCTGCAGATGACAAGGCACTTAATATCTGGAATATTTTGGAAAACATGTGGTATCATATAGATTGATAAAGTTTAGTCAGGCCATTATATTTGTATTACATTTTTAACACTAATATATGTTACCTCGTAAATGATAGCATCTGTTCATATGATGATATTAAAATATGCTTTTTCCACTGTATGACATCAAGAGGCTGGGGACGCTGTAAAACGCTCGTATTGCCGACCCTAAAATTGAAACAATTTTTAGATATTGTGAGTGTGTTTACTTTTCCTTTTTATTCAGGTTGGGAAACATAGCGGTATTACCGACCTAACTTCATAGAGCCACACTTACTGAAAGGATTTGGTTTAACGTGTGGAACAGCAGGGGGACGGCTAGACCTCACGGGATGCAGTTCATCCGTTTGGTAGCGGATTAAATAAACACCGCTCTATGCAGACCCCGGCAGCTGTAAGAGTGGAGTCCTAATTTCAGATAAATGGTCTGCATGTATGATTGCCACATTTATAATTGCCAAATTTATGATTGCTGCATGTATTATTGCTGCGTGTATGATCGTTGCATGTAGGATTGCCGCATGTATGATTGCTACATGTATGATTACCGCTTGTATGATTGCTGTATGTATGACTGCCACGTGTATGGTGACCAATATACATCCAAACCCAATAATTTGTCATGATTGTATTTACGGCTGCAGAGGGGACATTCATTCAGCTGTCTGTCTCATGAAGAAGGCCTGCGAGTCATTTGAATTGGGCCAGAAAAGCGATGTGAAGAGGCCCCATGGGGTACATGTTCACTTCCCTTTTATGCCACCGTTTCCCTCCGAAGTGGGTGACAAGTTTACTTTCATTAGCAAAGTCTGTCATTACGTATGTGCAATATGTAAATCATTTGTCCTTGGTCAACCCTTGTTGTTAAATCGTGTCTCTGCTGGTACACTGATTTGTCAAAAGGAAAATAAAGTCACCCAACCAGACAAGCAAAAAGAAACAGAAATCGGAGAACCTGAAACTGGAGGGAAAACGAATCAACAGAGAAATCACTGTTATCCTGGGACTAAAAAGTAACCACTCAATACAATTCTCTTAAGTGACTTAAGTGACAAAAAAATACATTTTGAAAGAGGACCAGTGAAACGGAAACAGCAGTCACAAACGAAAATCCCAGAGGGCCTACCTAGCCATTCATCTTCCTGAAGTCATCCCCTGGTGTGTTCAGAGCTTTAAAGCAGCCACCTGCTGTGTGTGCATTCTAAACGTATTCCATATATATATAAACGTGCATACTTTACAGCAGTTCAGGCCGCAGTCCACAATGCATCTAATGGATTGAAGAGAATCGAGGGCTCCTCCCCGCGGCCGAGAGAGGGCGCCCTTGCACCAAGACTGGTCAAACAACAGAGCCAGGGGGGTGCTGCTTTACTGCAAGGCCTGCACCAGGGCTTTGGCTGTTCTGTGTAAAATGAGCCGAATAAAGAAAAAACTCCCTCTGCCTTCCGAGAAAATCAGAAAGAAATCCTCCATTGTGAGGGCACTCTGAGAAGGAGAACAGAGGGTCCATTGTCACCTGCTGCCCCCTCAGTCCATCTCTTGCAGCAGCATCTGTCTCTGCTGATTTCTAGGCCAGCATCAGCAAACATTAGTGTGAGGTGCAAACATACTTTACCGCCCTATCAAGAAAGCAGAATTCTGGAGTAGGAAGCAGGCGACAAGAATGTTTGTTCTTTTGCGTCGTTTCACTGCTGCAGTGTTTTGTGCTGCATTATTGCAATGGCATGTGTTATCCTGTGGTTGTTGTGCTGTGCTCTGTTTTGACTGTTTTGCTGTGTCTCGTTAAGTTTTTCATTGTGTTATATTGATTTGTGTACACTGTGCTGTACTTTGCTTCCTGTACATTTATCAACAAAGGCGGCACAGAGCGTGTCTTAAATTACCAATTGCCGTACATGCTTCATGAGAACGGTCCATATATTTAAAGCGAGCAAACACAGATAACGCAGACAATGGAAGCAGTCAGGAAACAGGTTCTGTCCTACACCAAAGGATGATGGCCTTAGTGCAAACACCGTCGACTGTACCACAAAAAAACAATTGTGTTGATAATATACAGCAAGAATGTTTGGGCATGTTTAATCATAGACGCTGCAGCTGATGTAAGTAAGACACAATACACCAACCACATTACAAAGACACATCAACAAAATAATCCAGTAGCTTAACATCAAAACAAAATGCAATAAAAGAAACAAAACAATACGGCAGCAAAATAACAACAAATTTCAAACCTCATGCAACACATCAAGACAAAATGGATCAAACCAAAAGTGTAGCAAAACATATCACCTCAAAACAATAGAAGACAACCACAACAAGCAAACACACAAAACGCTAACAATGCAACAACAACATGCCAAATCAAAAACGAAAACCTGAAAGTAAAAAACGCAGTCTTGTTATTCTGTTGGGGTTACACATTGGGGTGAATTGAGTCAGAGTGTGTTGTATTTTTGTTTTATTATGGTGTAGTGTTGTTGTGTGTTGAGTTGTATTATCATGTGATTGTGGTGTATTTTTGTTTTGTTTTGTCACACTACTGTATTGCTGTGGTGTTGGTATAGCCCCTTGTTTGTTGTGGCAATGAGATTTTTTTACTCTGCTACTGCTGTGTTGTGTTACGTTTTTGTATGTTGTTGAAGTTGTTATTTTGTGCTGTATTCTTGAGTGGTTGATTTATGTTATTATTTAGTGGCCATGATAGATTTTGCGTTCCTGGTGTGGTGTGTTGCTTTCTGCACTGTTATGTTTTTTTTTGCATTGCATTATTGTTATGCTGTCTTTTTGATCAACTGATGGGTTTTCATGTGTTCATGTGTGATTAAAAAGTTTTGCTCTGGTGTGAATTTTTTATGTTGAGTTCTGCAGTGTACCGTTATGTTTTTGGTCGGCCTCAGTTTGTTTTGTGCTATGATTGTGTTTTGTTTTATTTACTTCATTCCAGCTTTCAAAAAATGGTTTTACTTTTTTATCCAAATGCAGCAAATTCTAGTAAGGTTCCTGTGTAAATCAAAAAACATACCACTGACGAAGGGAGTAACACACAGCTGCCCCAGGACTTAAAATACTTCAGTCACAAGGGGTCAGATCACATACAGGGGACACTGGAAGGGTTATTTGAAGGCATGGACTCTGCCACAGCGTGTGCTGAGTGTTTCCTTAAATGGTTGTGGAGAGGGAGCAGCCCAGGAGTTCACCACATTAGTCAGTGGTAAACAGCAATCAGTGAAGCTTGAAAGAAAACGAACAAGCAACCCCAGACTGGTGTGGCCTCGTCATATGCAGAAACTCTATTAAGATGTAGAAATGTATAAAAATAAAGGAGGACAATTACACAATGGATTATTTATTTATTTATTTGGACATTTTTAAAGCGCCTGGTGACGCCAGAAGGCGTGTCCCCGCGCTAGATTGTGTGAGAAACTGCAAACAAATGTGTTTTGCGCAAGGAGTCTGACACATACTCAAGTAGGGCAAAGCTGGTAAGACCACAAACTTTTGTAAACTACATGGAGTGGAAAGTTTGCCAACTTTGCAGCAAATACGGCAACAGTTGCCTTCTTAAGTAGCGTAAGCCTACTGGGGTAAAGCATGTCAGACATTTCAAATCCCTTTAGGGTACCTGGGAGGAAAAAGTCAAATAAAGTGTAAATTAGACAACAGAAAATAAGTATGCTCAGGGTCTATTGGAATAAGGGACTCAAGACATAAATTGGTAAAGTGGTAAGTTAAAGCATCCAGGGTCCTTTTGACCCTGGAGGCGGGCAGCCTGGCTGCCTCCCAGCCCACGTGGTCAGCGAAGGCTTTCGCCTCCATTCCATTGGATGGCGACTGTCTGTCTGCCTGTGCGGCTGGATCTCTGAGCCACTGAGGCGGTTGTTCTGAACGCAAAAGAATTTGCCAAAGAGACACCATGTTGGTTGCGCCTGCTTGGCAAACTTTCTTTCGTTTTTCAACTCTACTTCCAAAGTAGAAATGTGTTCTAGAAAATCAGTAAAATCAATGGTTCTAATGTCAGGGAGTTTTCTCCCTGCGTTAGGGGCCACTGATGGATTTCCTTCTTGTGAACCACCAAGGCTCGCATGGCGGTCCCAAGCGGGGAACTCTAGTGATGGTGCCCGCCCACCCCAAAGAGAGCGAGGCGCCTGCCCTGTAACCCAACAACCCTGTGATGGAGACTCGTCAGGTCAGAGGTGGCCATGGACGCCCCCATTGGAACCCTGTGTGGATAACCACCAACTGGGGCTGGTGAACAAGTGTTGGTGGAGCTGGGTTCCCACTGATGCATCGAAGGCACCTAAACCATCCTGTAATGAGCCTTGGTATTTGTCATGGGTTTAAAACTTATTGGTGCCATGTACAGGGGTACAGCAGGCGCTGTGATAGGTTATCACTATTGGCAGTGATAAATGTGTGTTTTCTTTCTCTATTTAAATGTTCTTTTCTTTAACTTTCAGTGCTGTTGCCTTGCAGGAATGTATGTTGTGACAGCATGTCTTCTAGTTGAAGTCAAGGCCAGGGTTTGAAAAGTCAATGTTTCATTTGCAAACAGCTGCTAATGTGCGGCCGCTGCCGTCAATGCAGCTGTAAGTCAATGCAGTGCTGACCAGGCGGACACGCGCAGCCACCTGCAGACCCACTTACATCAACATTCGGAGACGTAAGCACACTACATACACCCACCACACCAAGGGAGGACATTGGTAATGATACAGAATACAATGGAAGTCAGACAGCATGGATTCCACATCACACACCACAAAATGTAACACACATCATGCAAGAGTCAAAAACACGGAATCCTCACGTTAGGGCAGGTAGTAAATAGTTGTAGTAAATTTGGAGGAAGACACATAACTCCTTGTCAACTTGTGTTGTCTTACACAGCATTAGACCGACTTTGGACCAAACACTGCACTGTTTACTGGCCAGGACTTTACATCACCAAAAGGCTCTCTCCATATGAGATGGCCATAAATAAACAGAGGGCTAAGGGGGCAGATACCAGGGCAGAAGATAGTGATGGCGGTCGGAAATTCCACCCATGACAGGCTATCACAAGTTAAAGACCCCGGAATGGGGAATTACACGTGGGGCCGGATCTTTCCCTCAAGTATGTGCTGGTTCCAGGCCTTTATCAAGGCACTGTCCACAGATTTGTGACCCTGGGGTGCTCACCAGCTGTGCCTCCGTGCCCAGTAAACTGGCGCAGTATTGTGGCACTTTCCCAGATTTAGTCTATGTTGTGAATCTGGGAGTTTGTCAAGACCCTGGGTGTTGAGTGGGAACACACACCGCAACGCCCATGGAACACCTCCCATGCACAGAGTAGGGCAACGCAGAGACTTGCGCTGCGCTGCCTTATACCATATCTACCAGGCCATAAAAAAATGCTGGGTGGCCTTCCGTGGCCTCGTGCATATGGATAAGACCAGTGCACACCCAGAACACCACAAAAAGAGACGCTGCGGCGGCCTCATGAACTTGTAAATAAGCCCCAGAGTGTTATTAAATAACGCAGCAGAACACTTTAGATGACTGGTCCTAGTGTGGGGTGTCAGCTGTTTCATTGGAATACACTGATTGCAGTTTGTGTACAGAAGACAACAAAAAAAACATTCACAATTTCTAAAATTTGCATTGGTAGCACTACATTAAACGTGTACTCAAGACGCTTTAAATCAGAGTTCTTCAATCTGTGGGGCGCGCCTCCCCGGGGGGGGCGCGACACCATCTAAGGGGGGGGCGCGCACTCCACCCTAAACTCTTACTTTTGTTCGTCTCGCTGTAACGCCTTGCAAGTCTTCACCCATTTCAAAAGGGGTTTCTTTTTTTGTGTAGAGCTCAGGTAACAGAGGGTTGGAGGGGGGAGGGAGGGTTAAATTGACGAGGCACTACGTGCCCCTGCTTTTGTTATGTTAAGAGCAGGCACAACTGTCACAGGAGGGGGTTAATTAGTATAGCTGAAATGCTTCAGCTGCAGTGGGAGGCAGGGAGTCTCTCTCCTCTGCTAAAACCAAAAGCAAACGAACAGACAGTCCTGTTCTTTGCGTGCTATTTCATAGCAGAGGAGACTCCTTGCCTCCCACTGTAGCTGAAGCATTTCAGCTCTACGAATTAATGACAGTGCTTAATTTGTGAAATAAAAAAGTGCCGGTGCTACAGATTTTTCAGAAGAACGTGGTCATTGCTATCAAAGGTCAAGGTGGTGAATACTAAGGCTGTGTTGTGTTGATTTCACCTCACGCCCCTCGCATTCACCACCAGAACTCCCTGCCCCTTTACCTCACACTTTCACATTCATGTTCCTCCTGTTTAAAAGGTCGTGCACAGCCAAAGACGGTTGAGATATTGGCCACAGAGCTCATTCATCTGTAGGGTGAACTGGTGGATCAAATGGGTGTTTCAGAAGCTCTCTCGGTTAATCATGTGCGAAGACTTCCAGCACTTCTACTGAGGTGCTAGTCTGACCTGTCAAGTTAGTTTCTTATGTTGCAGTAGTTGAGCAAAACTCACTCGCCTTTTTGTAAAATTCCTAAACCATTAAGGCTGTCGGTACATAGACCAGTATTATGCAGAACGGCGCCTATGTGAGTTGAATAGGAGTCACGGGGGAGACTTTCTAGGTAATGATTAACTTATGTTGAACTATGCTTATGTGCCAATCTTGTGGGACTGAAATACCTTTTAGATACCTGTGCCGTCATTAAGTGCAAGTTAAGATGTTTGCAGCAAGGTAAATTAGCATGCCATAGATTTTTTTTTTTGTTTTCGCGAAAAGACAACTATATAAATTCATCCTGGATCTAAAAGGCTAGATACACTACTGCACCAAATAATGAGATTAATCAAGAAGGTAAAATACCTCATAAGACCAGTTCAACTACCACCAACTCATCACGGTGAACCATAGCACAGTAAAGTTTCCAGAATCAACATATTGGAAATTAAGTTGAAACACAGTAGAAGACTAGGAGGAAAGAAAAACCAAGCATTGGTACAGCTAATAGGTCTCGCCTTTGGGACCTTATATGTGTTTAGCCATGCAACAGTTGATGTTGTTGCAACAAGGATATTGTGCTGCATAACTAAATACTTAAAAGGTCCCAAAAGCGAGACCTATTGGCAATGCCAATGCTTGTTGTATTTTCTCTCTTACTTGGGATCAAATTATGTTAAGAAAAAATAAGTGCTAGTACCTAAAATAAGTGTTGGTGGGTCCTACCGGCAAACACTGGCTTGAAATTAAGATTGCAATACTTTAAATGGGACAGAACTGGTAAGTCGCTATAAAACCATATATATTCACGTGCGAACTGCCAGCTCTGTTCAAAAGCAAGCAATACTTTTAATGAACCGATTTTCAATATATCAGGCACTGTTCAGCAGAAATACATTACTCTACGTGGGAACAGATACTATAAAACATAACTACTTTTAGTGGCACAGCACTGACAACAGCAATATATGAAACGAAGACTATGTCACTTCCCAGCAGAACAGTAACACTTCTTTCTTGTACTTTTGGGGGGCCGTACATAAGCACCTGAGGTATGTTTCTATTCTCATCTGTTTTTAACCCACACCATTGCTTATCCATGTATAAATTTGTTGCGTAAATCAGGTGTCAAGTGTGAGGATCGCTGATGATGGCGAGCATGAGAGAGAAAGGGAAAGAGCAACTAAGTGGGATAGAACAGAAAAGAGAGGAACGGAATCCGAGGCAGAGCGTGATGGAGATCAAATGAAGGAGAGAATTACACAGAGAGATGGCTCTGTTTTCCTATGAAGCTTGAAATGACAAAACGTGCTGTAGCAACCGCTATGTAAAAGCAAAATAACAACAATGCACTCTCTAATGTCATGCCCTGAATGTACTGAAACCCTACGCTGCCGTCAATAGCATGCTGAGTTACTTCAAGTTTCTGGGAATGCACCCTGCATTCAAACAACTCGCTCCTCATTCTCGCCCCTCACTTTCACGCTCACCCTGCACTCACAGTGATCACAATGCACTCACACTGATCCCCATGCACTCACACCATTCACCCGCTCACCCTGCACTCACATTGATCACTCTGCACTCACAATGCACTTGCGCTGTTCACCCTGCACCTCACCCTGCAGTCATACAAGCACACTTCTCAGCCTGCACTCATGTGGCACTTCACTCAACTGTCCCCCTCGCGTCTTAATCTGCAGTCTCACTCAAATAAGCCCATCACTAACCTTCCATTCATTCATCCCACTCTGCACTTACATCCGCACCCAAATTCACATGGTCACCTCATGCACCTTGCAGTCACTCCTCTTACCCTACTATCAAACTGTTGCATGGCTCACCGTGCACTCACATAGGCCTTTCTGCCACCAACACAGTGCAGAGGTTTAAAAAAGGTTCAACATTATTTGCCGGATATGGCCCGGGATATGCGCGTGGCGGTCGATTATGTAGTGTACCAGATTCCAGAAATTTCTGTCAGGTGTGTGTGTGGGGGGGGGGGGGGTGCAACATCTAAAAAAATTCAGCTGGGGGGGCTCAACTTCCAAAAGTTTGAAGACCTCTGCTTGAAATGATCGTTGGTGATATACCTGGGAATTAAACGTATAACGTATACAATTACAGATTGACGAACGTTAAGCTGTTTTTTTAATGATTGCGTGTTTTGAGCGCTGCTGCACACTTTTGTTCCTGATTCGTAATCTACATACTTGTGAAGTAAGTGACATTAAACTGGGGCTGTGGTTGGATGCTGTCTCTTTCTCTATCTGGTTTCCTGGGTGTACTTAAGGAGGGGGGGGGGGGCTCCCCTGGCTGTCAGTGGGTCCCTGCCACAGGTGTCGGTGGTTCCACTGTGTATGTGCAGGCCAGAGAGAGCCCCCTGCCAGAGACTGTCCATCCTCGGGCGCAAGGACAGAATCACTCGTTTCTCACTCGGGGTGCTGCTGCTGGCAGGTACGCGGCGCTACGGTGAATGAAGAAAACACCAGAATAAATGCACCTCATTATTTTCTCAGCTTCTCACCGAGTCTGAGGTTTTTCCCTTTCCCACAGATGTGTTTTCTGCGGTCCGGGTCACTCAGGACCAGTTTGTGGCCGTTTCTCCCGGTGACCCGGTGGAGATGACCTGCGAGCAGGACGACAGCAGCTTCCTGTATCTGTACTGGTAACGGCAGTACCGGGGGGCCGGGCTGGCTCTGGTGGGCACCTTGGTGAGAGGCGGTGACCCCACCCTGGAGGACGGCTTCAAACACGGGTATGAACTCACCCTGCCTGACGTCCTCCGGTCCGACCTCAGGGTCCTGGCAAACCGCTCCGCCACCTACTTCTGCGCAGCCAGCCCGGCACAGCGACCCCACTGCGAGAACCGCAGCTGATGTTGAAGTTTCTAAAATAGTTTAGAAACGATTGTTCTGTACTGACCAGTGCTTTAAATGGGCCGGTACTCACCGGTACGGAGTACCGGCACTTCTTAGATTTGTCACTCTGAGTACCGGCACTTCTCTTCTGCCAGAGGAGAGTACCGGTACTCATGACAAGGGAGGTCACTGGCTGAGAGTGCGAATGAGAAGGTGGGGACGTTTCTGTCAGCCAAGGCGCCACTTCTGTAGCTCCCATCTGAGCCCCTGCTGAGCTAATCGGCAGGGCTCACTTGAATAATGTGAGGTGCTCACGGTCACGCTGTGCTAGACAAAGCAGGGTGGAGATTCATTTTACCTGCGAGTGTGCGCGTGTGATTTTCAAAGTGCAGCACTTCAGGAAGTGAAAAGTACTTTAAACATATCCATTTTAGCAGTGGCAAGGGCGGCGGAATCTCACACTTCCTGTACTTTCTGGATCAGAGGGTGAATGCCCAGACAATGCGATGGAAGAGGCTCTTTGAGCAATAATCTAACAGCATTCTGCACTGAGAAACCCACCTTCCTAAAAAAAAATGTCTCAATTACCCAGTGGGCCTGCATTTGTATGACCGGTTTTGTGAGGAAAACGCGCGCGAGAGAGAGAATCAAGGCATGCTCAGGAGGTATTTTAAAGAAAATGGGTGGCACGTTGTGTGTACATGTCTGTGGTGACAAAGGTTCATGAATAACGTAGTAGGGAATGTTGGTGGGTGAGTGAGTGGGTGGATGGATGAGTGAGCTAGGGGATGTATTGATGGATGGATGAGTGAATGGATGGATGAGTGAATGGATGTATGGGTGAAAGAGGGGGGATGATTGGATAAAAGGCGCCGATGATGGATGTGTAAGTGAAAGATTGGATGGATGGATGGATGGATGAATGGAAGTGAGGGAGGATGGATGAAAGGGTGGATGATTTATGAGTGAATGGAGGTATTGAGTGGATGGTATAAAGGAGTGAAAAGGTTGATGGATAGATGAGCAAAAGGATTGATGGATGAGTGAAAGGGTGGATAAAGAGATGGATGAGTGAAAGGATGAATGGATATGTTTAAGGATGGATGGATAGGTTTGGATATGAAGGGTGGACAGACGGAATGGTGAAAAACTGAATGATGGATGAAAAACCGAATAGATGACAGAATGTAAAGGGTAAATGGTGGACATCAGCAGGTAAATGGTAGGATGAAAGGATGACTGGATAGATCGATGGAAGAGACAAGAGATATCTTCTGGGGAGGGTCATGATGATTTGCTTCATTTGCTCGTTGCCATAAGAGCTTTGGTTTGATGTGGGGTTATTTTCAGTTTCTTGCTACTCACATGCTCAAAAATATATAGTATTGTGCCAAACATCATCAATTACCAGTATGGCATTAAGAAGGTGCAACTATTGCAAAAAAAGGAAAAGTTAACATATTATCGCATTTCTCTTTCATTTTGTATAATGAGTTAACCTGCTTTGTTTATATAAACACATTTATCATGTGTTTTGGTGTGTGCTGCAACTATTATGGAAGTTGTTAATTATTATTATGTCTTGCCCTTAGCCCCGCCCCTAGCTCCGCCCAGCCCCGCCCACTCACTACAACGCTAGCTCATTTTAATGAGTACCTGCACTTATTTTTTCCCATTTAAAGCACTGGTACTGACAGCTCCTTGAAGAGTTTGTCGATAGGGTTAAATATGTTTATTCCGTTTTTGAACGAAACAATGCAATCGTTGCATCAACATTTACGGGCAAAAGACAAGTCCCAAATAAAATCATAGTAACCTTGCACACGAGCCCATGGTAGCTTACCCCACAACTACCTCTCTGGTGCCAGAGCCTCATTGCACCGCGATAGTATAGCGCCAAGAGCCGGGGAATTCCCGTTCTTACTCTAGCTTAAAAAAAGACGTGAAATAGCAGCTGCTAAGAGACACCACACACATATTCAAATGTTATTTTATAAAAAGATGATCTGGGCAGAGGCTGGACCATCTGTGCACTCCTTTCATCCGATGCACTCCTTTCATCCAAGCCTGTCAAGTTCATTTATGATTCGGAACTCCAAAAACCCAAGCCTATCATAAAGTTGATATATTCATCACGGTGGCTGCTGTCTGGCTGTTCTGTAAATCATTAATATATGAACAACACGTCGACAGAATGAACCGCCGAAGTGAAGAAGAAATACCGATTTGGGCACAGAGATCAGTTTTTTATGGACATAAAACAATTTTCTTTCCACATTCTGTAATCAGTTTTCCACAAAGCCGTGCACCGAGGTGTCATTAACTATTTACGCGCCATTCACCCAAAGAGACGGGTCTTTTAGGGTGTTAAGCACCTCACCATATGTGACTGTGAGGATATTTGAAGTCCTGAAATCCCAGTACTGGTGGGTTTTACGCCTCAGCGGGTCAGCACGCCCACTTCCTGTGGTGGGTCACCACAGCCCTCCTCTTCCGGAGGCGGCCGGTTTTAGGGCCGCACCAGGTCCCAGCTCACAGAGGAGGAGGCAGCTTGTTAAAGCGCTTGTGTGTGACTGCAGGAGCCAATCTCTGACAAGAAACCATGCGGCGCGAAGCCCTATGTTTATCTTTTGCGGCGCTACTATTTATAGGTGTTTAATAAATGCACATTGCACTTATACATCGTTTTCAGCAATACAAAAGGTGACACGTTCCTTTTAACTATGTATTCCTATTTTGCAGATGTCTGCGCTGGGGTGAATGTTATCCAAAAAGAAAGATTCTTATTCGAACCCCCCGGAGCGTCGATCAACATGAGCTGTGCGCACGACGACCCGAGCTCCGTCGCCATCCTCTGGTACCGGCAGCACGGCGGACACGGGGTCACGCTGCTGGCCACGTCAGTGTCGGGCAGTGACCCCACCTTCGAGGACAGCTTCAAAGCAGGGTACGAGGTGTTCAGGCCTGATGTCCTCCGGGCCTCCCTGAAGATCCTTTCTGCCACCGAGAAGGACTCGGCCACATACTTCTGTGCAGCTAGTAGGACACAGTGGTGCAGCTGCCGGGGAGGGCGCACAATATCCGCTGTGAGCCTTCCTGTGCCAGGGAGAGCGCACAATATCCGCTGTGAGCCTTCCTGTGCCGGGGAGGGCGCACAATATCCGCTGTGAGCCTTCCTGTGCCAGGGAGGGCGCGCAATATCCGCTGTGAGCCTTCCTGTGCCAGGCAGGGTGCACAATATCCGCTGTGAGCCTTCCTGTGCCAGGGAGGGCGCACAATATCCGCTGTGAGCCTTCCTGTGCCAGGCAGGGTGCACAATATCCGCTGTGAGCCTTCCTGTGCCAGGGAGGGCGCACAATATCCGCTGTGAGCCTTCCTGTGCCAGGCAGGGTGCACAATATCCGCTGTGAGCCTTCCTGTGCCAGGGAGGGCGCGCAATATCCGCTGTGAGCCTTCCTGTGCCAGGCAGGGTGCACAATATCCGCTGTGAGCCTTCCTGTGCCAGGGAGGGCGCACAATATCCGCTGTGAGCCTTCCTGTGCCCGGGAGGGTGCACAATATCCGCTGTGAGTCTTCCTGTGCCAGGGAGGGTGCACAATATCCGTTGTGAGCCTTCCTGTGCCCGGGAGGGCGCACAATATCCGCTGTGAGCCTTCCTGGGCCAGGGAGGGCGCACAATATCTGCTGTGAGCCGTCCTGGGCCAGGGAGGGCGCACAATATCCACTGTGAGACTTGCTGTGCCAGGGAGGGCGCACAGTATCCGCTGTGAGCCGTCCTGGGCCAGGGAGGGCGCACAATATCCGCTGTGAGCCTTCCTGTGCCGGGGAGGGCGCACAATATCCGCTGTGAGCCTTCCTATTCCAGGGAGGGCGCACAATATCCGCTGTGAGCCTTCCTGTGCCAGGGAGGGCGCACAATATCCGCTGTGAGCCTTCCTGTGCCGGGAAGGGCGCACAATATCCGCTGTGAGCCTTCCTGTGCCGGGAAGGGCGCACAATATCCGCTGTGAGCCTTCCTGTGCCAGGGAGGGTGCACAATATCCGCTGTGAGCCTTCCTATTCCAGGGAGGGCGCACAATATCCACTGTGAGCCTTCCTGTGCCCGGGAGGGCGCACAATATCCACTGTGAGCCTTCCTGTGCCAGGCAGGGTGCACAATATCCGCTGTGAGCCTTCCTGTGCCAGGGAGGGTGCACAATATCCGCTGTGAGCCTTCCTATTCCAGGGAGGGCGCACAATATCCGCTGTGAGCCTTCCTGTGCCAGGGAGGGCGCACAATATCCGCTGTGAGCCTTCCTGTGCCAGGGAGGGTGCACAATATCCGCTGTGAGCCTTCCTATTCCAGGGAGGGCGCAAAATATCCGCTGTGAGCCTTCCTGTGCACGGGAGGGCGCACAATATCCGCTGTGAGCCTTCCTGTGCCAGGGAGGGTGCACAATATCCGCTGTGAGCCTTCCTATTCCAGGGAGGGCGCACAATATCCGCTGTGAGCCTTCCTGTGCCCGGGAGGGCGCACAATATCCGCTGTGAGCCTTCCTGGGCCAGGGAGGGCGCACAATATCCGCTGTGAGCCTTCCTGTGCCCGGGAGGGCGCACAATATCTGCTGTGAGCCGTCCTGGGCCAGGGAGGGCGCACACTATCCGCTGTGAGCCTTCCTGTGCCCGGGAGGGCGCACAATATCCACTGTGAGCCTTCCTGTGCCAGGGATGGCCCACAATATCTGCTGTGAGCCTTCCTGTCCCAGGGAGGGCGCACAATACCTGCTGTCAGCATTCCTGTGCTGGGAAAGGCGCACAATACCGGCAATGACCATTCCTAGCCAAGCAGGATGCACAATATCCGCTGTGAACAGGGCACACGTCCTAAAAAAAGAAGTGGGGGGACTCTCCAAGGTAGGCGTGGTCACAGGAAGTGACATCACGACAGGAAGTGGCATCACAACAGGAAGTGACATCACAACAGGAAGTGACATCACGACAGGAAGTGACATCACATGTAAGGCAGATCTATCATTTGCATATATTGCAAGATTTAACAATTGAAGCTGCTTGGTACTTAAGCCTGTGACTTAAGGTCCCTGTATGGAGGAATTAGCAGCCCAAATGTGGATGAAGTTTGGCGTACAACTACATTAGTCAAGCCATTAAGTGCTGTAAGTGAGGCATACTAAAACATGGGACCATGAACAAAAGTAGAATTAGTGTGTTGAAAAAAGCCGAAGAAAAGCTGGAACCTGTGTTTCCTCAGGCCCTTAACACACGAGCACCTTCGTGTTTCCTTCCCGCACACTCAAACCCAATACAAATACTGTGGTCCAGAGTTGAACATACTAGTGTCCTCTGCAAGTGAGTGCGCGTGCACCCAAACTCACGCGAGCACAAACCAAGCAGTTTAAGAGCCCCTTGTGAATGTGCGTTAAAGACCCAGGTAGAACCCCTCTGCGCGCCGCACCCCTTGTCGGGGACTCGCCATACAAGGTATGCCTGCCAAGCCTCACTGCCAGGGCAGGTTACAGTAAAACATCACTTGAACGGAGCTCGACGCGCGGCTGCACTTTGCTGAAGTGGCACTTGTCGTTGCCAGGGCAGCTGTTTGTGCAGACAGAGCCCCGAGCCTGGGGACTGTCACCTGTCTAAAGGAAGGTCACTCGCCAGGGCCTCGTGCTTTTCTTTAATAGCAGCAAAGAATTACTTAAAATACCCCCTCCCACCCACATAGACCCCCATAGACCCCCATCCTTGTTTTATAGAAAAACAACAGGTGCAAGTCAATAAGTGTAAGGAACTGATACCACCTTTGAACAACAAAGACAGGGCATCAAGGCACATAGCCAATATAGCAGGCTAACGCATCCCCTGTTCAGCTCACCAGAAGATGCTTGAAGGGAGGAGGGGGGGACACATCTCACCGGCATGTAACGAACACAGACAGGCTCATTAGGAGCAATGAAACCCAAGGCTACTGTTACCTCCCTCGCTGCTCTGTCAAAGATTCATGCAGGCTAAGTTGAATTATGGCAACAATTTCACAGGAAACCGTACGGAAAGCGTTGCAACAAATCCAAAGCACCAAGGCGGTAATGCAGTTTATTTCATCAGCCAATGAGAATAACAGAAAATGTAGTACTAAATAAGACTACCAGATTGGGTAATGAGGACACGCATCTCTACACACACATACATAAAAACACTTTCAGCAACTAGCAGACATACACAGGCTGACAAATAGAGACACAGCAAAAATACACCATCCGAAAATCAGTGAAACGCAAACAAATGTGGAAACAGCAACACACGGAAGAACACACAAGGGCACACCATCATACTTACATTCAAATCCGTGTGAAAAGGTTTGAAAGAGGCCGGGAGAGGGCAGCAGGCGAGGCCGGTAGGGGGCAGCAGGCGAGGCCGGGAGGAGGCAGCAGGCGAGGCCAGGAGAGGGCAGCAGGCGAGGCCGGGAGAGGGCAGCAGGCGAGGCCGGGAGAGGGCAGCAGGCGAGGCCGGGAGAGGGCAGCAGGCGAGGCCGGGAAGTCTGGTGCAGGAAGCGGAGGCAGGTCAGGCAGCAGGCAAGGAGGACAGTCGCAGCCGAGTCAAGGGGGTCACTCGCTCCGAAAAAGCAAAGAAGCTAATTGCAGAAAAGCCTGAAAAATAAAGGGCATGTTGCAGGTGGGCGGGACTGCCGAGTTGCAGACCCACCCATTCATTGGTTGAGGTCGGATCTTGGCGTCTATTGGGTACCCTGGCAACGTTGCACCTGGTAGGTGCAGGGGCGTGGTGACCGGCGTGCTTGGTAACTTCCGGATTCAGCCAGCCACTCACCCACCCGGAAATGCTTTGTTTACTTTGTGCGCGCCGCGATCCCATTTTGTAATGGTGGACGCGGTTTTTGATTTAGCAAGGTGGACGGCGTCCACCCTGAAAAACCCTCGGAAATAAGTGGGGGGATGCCGTCCACCCGCGTGGTACCCCGACTCGTGCCCTGGCTGTGAACATTCCCGTGAGAGGGGGGCTTACAATATCCCCTGTGAACATTGCTGTGCACGGAGGTTGCACAGTATCTGCAGGGCTATTTCTGTTCAAGTGAGGGCACACAATATCCGCTGTCAGTATAGGTGTGCCAGGGAGGGCGCACAGTATACGCCGTGAGCATTTGTGTGCCAGGGAGGAAATACAATATCCGCTGTCAGAATTCCTGTGCCGATGAGGGTGCACAGTATACGCCGTGAGCATTCGTGTGCCAGGGAGGGCACACAATATCCGCTGTCAGCATTGCCGTGCAAGGGAGAGTGCACAGTATCCGCCGTCTGCATTCATGTGCCAGATGGGCGCACAATATCCTCTGTCAGAATTGCTGTTCCAGGTAAGGCGCACAATATCCGCTGTCAACATTGATGTTCAGAGGAGTGGTCACAATACCGGCAATGACCATTCCTAGCCAGGGAGGACTCACAATGTCCGCTGTGAACATTCCCCAGAGAGGGGGGCTTACAATATCTGCCGTGAACATTGCTGTGCATGGAGGTTGCACACTATCTGCAGGGCCCTTTCTGTGCAAGTGAGGGCACACAATATCCGCTGTCAGTATAGGTGTGCCAGGGAGGGTGCACAATATCCGCCATGAGCATTCCTGTGCCAGATGTGCGCATATAATACTCTGTCAGCATTTCTGTGCAGGGGAGGGTGTACAGTATCCGCCATGAGCATTCCTGTGCCAGATGGGCGCACAATATCCGCTGTGAGCATTGCTGTGCAAGGGAGAGTGCACAGTATCCGCCGTCTGTATTCCCGTGCCAGATGGGCGCACAATATCCACTGTCAGCATTGCCGTGCAAGGGAGGGTGTACAATATCCGCTGTGTGCATTCTTGTGCCAGGGAGGGCATACAATATCCGCTGTCAGAATTGCTGTGCCAGGGAGGGTGCACACTATCCGCTGTGAGCATTCCTGTGCCATGGAGTGCACACAATGTTCACTGTGAGCATTCCTGTGCCAGGGAGGGCACTCTATGTCCGCTGTGAACATTGCTGTGCCAAGGAGGGTGCACAATATCCGCTGTGAAAATTCCAGTGCGGGGAGGGTTCACAATGTCTGCTGTGAGCATTTATGTTCAAGGGAGGGCACCCAATATCCACTGTGAGCATTCCTGTTCCAGATAAGGCGCACTATATCTGCTGTCAACATTGATGCGCAGGGGAGTGGTCACAATACCTGCAATGACCATTCCTAGCCAGGGCGGACTCACAATGTCCGCTGTGAACATTGCTGTGCCAGGGAGAGTGTGCAATATCCGCAGTGAAAATTCCAGTGCAGGGAAGGTTCACAATGTCCACTGTGAACATTGCTGCGTGAAAGGGCTCACAATATACATTGTGAACATTTATGTTCGAGGGAGGGCGTAAAATATCCACTGTGTGCATTCATGATCAAGGGAGGGCGCACAATATCCGCTGTCAACAGTTATTTGCAGGGGAGGGTGCACAGTACCGGCAACGACCATTCCTAGCCAGGGAGGACTCACAATGTCCACTGTGAACATTGCTGCGTGAAAGGGCTCACAATATACATTGTGAACATTTATATTCGAGGGAGGGCGTAAAATATCCACTGTGTGCATTCATGATCAAGGGAGGGTGCACAATATCCGCTGTCAACAGTTATTTGCAGGGGAGGGTGCACAGTACCGGCAACGACCATTCCTAGCCAGGGAGGACTCACAATGTCCGCTGTGAAAATTCCAGTGCGGGGAAGGCTCACAATGTCCGCTGTGAACAGTGCTGCGTGAAAGGGCTCACAATATCCTTTGAGAAAATGTATGCTCGTGGGAGGGTGCACAATATCTGCTATCAGAATTGCTGTGCCAGGGAGGGTGCACAGTATCCGCAGTGAGCTGTCCTGTGCCAGGGAGGGTGCACAATATGTGCTGTCATCATTGCTGTGCAAGGGAGGGCGCACACTATCTGCTGTGAGCCTTCCTGTGCCAGAGAGGCCGCACAATATCCGCTGTGAGCCTTCCTGTGCCAGAGAGGCCGCACAATATCCGCTGTGAGCATTCCTCTGTCAGGTAGGGTGCACAATATCCTCTGTGAACATTGCTGTGCCAAGGAGGATGCACAATATCCTTTGTTAATATTCCAGTGCGGTGAGGGCTCACAATGTCCGCTCTGAACATTGCTGTGTGAAAGGGCTCAAAATATCGTCTGTAAACATTTTTGTTCGAGGGAGAGCCCACAATATCTGCTGTGAGACTTCCTGTTCCAGGGAGTGCGCACAATATTCGCTGCGAGCATTCCTGTTCCAGGGAGTGTGCACAATATCCGCTGTCAACATTTATTTGCAGGGGAGGATGCACAATACCCACAATCACCATTCTTGCCAGGGAGTACACAGAATATCCCCAGTGAACATTCCTGTGAGAGGGGGAGCTTACAATATCCGCTGTGAACACTGCTGTGCACACTATCCGCAGGGCAATTTCTCTGCGAGGGAGGGCGCACAATATCTGCTGTCAGAATTGCTATGCCAGGGAGGGTGCACAGTATCTGCTGTGAGCATTCCTGTGCCAGGAAGGGTGCACAATATCAGCTATCAGAATTGATGTGCCAGGGAGGGTGCACAGTATCCGCAGTGAGCATTCCTGTGCCAGGGAGGGTGCACAATATCTGCTGTCAGAATTGCTGTGCCAGGGAGGGTGCACAGTATCCGCAGTGAGCATTCCTGTGCTAGGAAGGGTGCACAATATGCGATGTCAACATTGCTGTGCAAGGGAGGGCTCACAATATCCACTTGAGCATTCCTGTGCAAGTGAGGATGCACAATCTCCGCTGTGACCATTCCTCTGCCAGGGAGGGTGCACAATGACCGCTATGTACATTGCTATGTCAGGGAGGGTGCACAATATCCTCTGTGAACATTCCAATGCGGGGAGGGCCCACAACGCCCGCTGTGATTATTGCTGTGTGAAAGGCCTCACAATATCTGCAGGGAACATTTAGGTCCAAGGGAGGGCACACAATATCTGCTGTGAGCATTCCTGTTCCGCCGAGGGCACACAATATCCGCAATGACCATTAGTGCCAGGGAGTCCACATAATATCCACTGTGAACATTCCTGGGAGAGGGGTGGCTTACAATATCCACTGTGAACACTGCTGTGCCAGGGAGGGTGCACACTAGCCGCAGGGCCATTTCTGTGTGAAGGAGGGTGCACAATATCCTCTATCAGCAGTGCTGTGCCAGGGAGCTTGCACAATATCCACTGTGAGCAATCCTATGCCAGGGAGGGTGCACAATATCCGCTGTGAGCATTCCTATGCCAGGGAGGGCGCACAATGTTTGCTGTGAGCATTCCTGTGGTAGGGAGTGCGCACCTCTGTCTTTGAATGCACAGAAAATGTGACAAGAAAAGAACTAAGGCCCAGATTTACTTAAAACTCACAAAACAGAACACACCAAGATATGTTGCTGTGGTGCATGACAGGCAGAGAGCAGGGATGTGCCATATCTATTAAAATTTGACACATTCCTGCTCTCTCCCTGTGCTGGCACACTGAGTGCTGTCTAGCGCTAACACATGCACCCTTGCATCATGGTGCAGGGGGGGGCATACGTTACAGGCAGGATTGTTTTTGTGCAACAAGGGACACCTTCCTACAAAAAACTATTCTCAGAGGCAATTTCCTCTTTCTATGTGTGTACAGAATGCAGCAAATGTAGAAATAACAACTAGAAATAAACATATTTCTCTTTGTTACTCCTCTGTTGTGAAAGAGTACCCTTTGAAGCATTCCTAGGTTTACTGTTCTTAATAAATCTGGGACAGCGCTAAAATCAATGTGTTGATGCATGAGAACACCCATGCTCCACCCAAGAGACACCTTCGCAATGCAGCGACTTGCACTGCCTTGCAGTACTCTAGATTTACTAAGCTACATAGAAAACACAAGGAGATGATGGACGGAGCACTGAAACTTTTCAGACACTAACCCCCAGTCACAGATCCGGGTTGAATCCATCATTGTTCTTTAGCTCACTTCGCCACTTCAGTTCAGACCCAGGTATATGCAAATCAGTCTTGACCCTGTGCCTCATGGGAACAGTCCAGCCCGAACTGCCAAGCCAGGTCTGCCCTGAACCAGAAACAAACATCCCGGGACTGGTTTCAGTAACACCCTCCATGAGCCTGGCTAGCTTGAATCTAGTGGCAAAGTGAGCAAGGGACCCACGTCTGGGCATACCCTGCCAAAAAGGGTGAACAAAGCAAACACAAGGAGAAGATGGACAGAGCGCTGACATTTTTCAGACACTCTCCTCCAGTCACAGCTCAGGGTTGAATCCATCATCAGTCTTCAGCTTACTTTGCCACCTCAGTTCAGACCCAGCTATATGCAAATCAGTCTTGACCCTGTTCCTAATGGGAACAGTCCAGCCCGAACGGTTGTATGTCAATAGAACATGGTGTTTACACCGCACTACCATTACAACGCTGGTTTTAAAACGCAAGTCGTTACCACGACTTGCGCTATAGGGTGCTGGACTTAGGAATAGTAAGATTTACTATTCCAACACCAGCCTACGTACAGTAGGGAAGGTGTTGGAATAGTAAATCTACTATTCCTTAGCCTAGAGCGCCCTCCAGCGCAAGTAAAACCATCGCTGTAATGGTAGTGCTGTGTAAACACCGCGTCGTAATGGATGTTGCCCGCCCGAACTGCCCAGCAAGGCCTTTGCTGAACCAGAAATAAGCATCCTGGGACCGGTTTTGGGGTAACACTCTTCATCAGCCAGGCTAGCTTGAAACCAGTGGTAAAGTGAAGAAGGAACCCAGGTCTGGGCATCCCCTGCCATCTTAGAGCGAACAAAGCAAACACAAGGAGATGATGGACGGAGCACTGAAACTTTTCAGACACTCATCCCTAGTCACAGATCTGGGTTGAATCCATCATTGTTCTTTAGCTCACTTCACCACCTCAGTTCAGACCCAGCTATATGCAAATCAGTCTTGAACCTGTGCCTTATGGGAACAGTCCAGCCCAAACTGCCAAGCCAGGTCCCACGGATGCTTATTTCTGGTTCAGTGAAGACCTGGCTTGGAGGTTCGGGCTGGACTGTTCCCATGAACACAGGGTCAAGACTGATTTACATAATGGTGTCGTCTGCTTATCTCTTCTAGAATTGTATCCGACATCTGGGTGGGTTGAGATTGTTGAAGAGACATTTTTCTTCAAAAGTGCTGATGTGTATTTCTGCCAGACATGGTGTGAAGGTACTGCCCATAGAAGTACTGGGGGTTTGTAGATATAGTATACTGTTATATCCCAAGTTCAATGCTATTCATGCCCTGCCTGTTGAATCTTACAGTGATGACATGCTGTGGATGTTGTGAGTCAAATGTTCGCAGTTGACTGGGCTGAGCTGCCTGCTGGCTTCTCCCGGTGGGGTCTTGTTATGGTCTCGTTGTGATCTTGTACCATCTTCAATAAAACCTCTTTGAATCACTTGAACTTGCGTGGACTTGATCACTACAATTTTTGGCGACGAGGATGGGATGAAGATGTGTAAAAGATGCAAAGGAACTGACACCCTTTCATAACTTCTGGAAGGGAGGCAGGCTACAGTTGTGCATAATATGGGATTACACCCCAAACACACCCTAAGTAGGGTAAATAAAGCACCAAAGTTAACCAGAGTAGGTGGGTCAGAATCCGTTAACTGAAAGTATCTGGGTAGGAACCCGTACAGATGCACAGGGACTGACACCCTTGCATAGATCTCCAACAGGGGATGCCACATTGATATGCCACAGTGCATATCAATTTTATCTCTACTCAAGGTGCCTTCTTTGGGTTGTTTTTCCCTATTTTTAAGGTGCACATTGCGAGATTGCCTTTGTACATTCTAATTGTTACTCTTTTGGGTGTGTAGTTTGGGTTCTAGTCCCATTTTACAGTGCATGGGTTACACCACACTTGGTGCACACGTTATATGTGCACAACTTTACTCTGTCTTCCTCCTGGAAGCTATGCTAGGGTTTTAGTCCCTTTTGCATAATCATATGGGTCCCTACCCATATCTGTTTTAATCATATGGGTTCTTAACCATATCTGTTTTTTTACATCACTCAACCTCTTTCTTTGTTTTCACGATGTCAACTTTACAAGGACTTTGGTTCCTATGGGTCTTAGTCCCTTCTGTTAGTGCTGTATTGCCTTATCTTTCAAGGGGTTGTTTGTTTTTTGGTAATAGTCCTACCTAATCTCACATATAGTTATGAAATATTAATATGCACTTTTGTCTTTATTTTATATTTTAATTTTGTATTGATGAAGGTGTTTTTCATTGGTGACAATTATCCTTATGCTTTTCCTCATCTTCCTTGTTTTCTTTCTTCATTTCTGTTCTCTTGGTGATGTGTCTCGTGTGGATTCTGAGCTTTACTCTGCTTTTCTGTCAATGTTTTCTTGCTCTGTTGGTTTTTCATTTTTCAGCCTCCTTACATTCCCGTTTTCGCCAGTGGGTGTGTTATGGGGCAGTCGCACGTGTTTCCTCTTCTATGTTTTTTCTTGCTTTTACTTTTGCATATTGAAGGAAGGACGATTCTTATGTGCTTGTTTTCCTCGCTGCTTTGTTTTTCTCATCCTTTTCGGTTGTGCTCTTCTCTCATTGGTTCGTGGTTCTTATTTCCTCCCCTCTTAATCTTTCTTCTTTTCTCACTGTTGTTCTTTTGTATATTTGTGAGAAAAGGGGATGTGGTATATCCTGAGTTCAATGCTACTCATGCCCTGACTATAGAATCTCACAGTGATGACATGCTATGGAATGTTGTGAGTCAAATGTTCACAGTTGACTGGGCTGAGCTACTTGCTGCCTGCTCCTGGTGGGGTCTTGTTATGGTCTTTTGATCTTGTACCATCTTCAGTAAAACCTCTTGGAATCACCTGAGCTTGCGTGGACTTGATCACTACATGTACCTTCACACTCAAAGACATGTTCTGTGACAGCGAGGCAACAGCAATGAAGAATGAAATGTTTGGGGGTTTGAAAAGTCCGGTTTTCTTCAAAAAAATCTTCCTCAATGGTTTTTAGCGTGGCTTCTTGGGGAAGGTTGATGTAAAGACTTTTGACTCCAAGCCAACTAGTAGTTCTTTTTCGAGGTCATATTCAATGTATTTAATTTGGTTCAGTAGGTATCTGGTATTCTTGAGGTAAGCAGGGGTCTTTTGCACAGTGGGTCTTAGGAAGAAATCTGTGAATTCTGAAAAGGGTTCTACGATTATGTTGATCCCTGACACGATTGGACACCCAGGAGGAGGGTTTCAATTTTTGTGCATCTTCGATAAAGAATAGAAGTATTTTTGTTCTTTGTTTTTTTTGCTCGTAGGAAGTCTGATTCTTTCCTTAGAAATCCACAAAAACGTTTCTCCTTCTTCCACCATTATATTGATAGTGTTTTTAGTCTTGTGGTGGGATATGTGGGTAAACTTCTGTAGAGTTTGTCATCAGACAGAATGTTGATACATTGTTGATTGTAATTTTCTGGTGGTCGTAGCACTATACCACCACCTTTGCCCGCTGGTTTTATGATCAGGTTGTTGTCTTCTTTTAGTTGATCCAGTGCTATACGTTCTTTTTTTGGTATATTGACAAACGGCTTGTTGGTAGTGTCCAGACACTCAGGGGCATATTATCAAGGAAACGCAACAAATATCGTATTTCCCGCTTTGCGTGACTTTTGCCAACCCCGGCTACCGCTGGATTTAATCCCAGAGATATTGCGTTATTTTAACGCATATCTCCAAGGCGATTAAAATACCGGCGATAGCAGCGAAATGCAGGATTATTGCTGGGAATCCAGCGAAAAAGCTGCAGCGATATGGGAATCCTTATTGATAGGGAGCTGTGGATTTAGCCGTACAATCCACCTCCCATGATACAGATAGGCAAGTCAGGATTTTCGCAGACGTTAATTACCGGCAAAACCGCGGTTAGTGCAGCTTTTTTAGTCGCTTCGCAGTTCTGGGGCTACATTGATAATAGAGCAAAGTTGTGTCTGCGAGTGTTTCTATGACGTGTTAGTTATAGCCAGGGAGGACTCACAATGTCCGCTGTGAACGTTGCTGTGCCAGGGAGAGCGCACAATATCTGCTGTGGAAATTCCAGTGCGGGGAAGGCTCACAATGTCCGCTGTGAACAGTGCTGCGTGAAAGGGCTCACAATATCCTTTGCGAACATTTATGTTCGAGGGAGAGTGCACAATATCCACTGTGAGCATTCCTGTTCCAGGGAGGGCGCACAATATCTGCTATCAGAATTGCTGTGCCAGGGAGGGTGCACAGTATCCGCAGTGAGCTGTCCTGTGCCAGGGAGGGTGCACAATATGTGCTGTCAACATTGCTGTGCAAGGGAGGGCGCACAATATCTGCTGTGAGCATTCCTGTGCCAGAGAGGCCGCACAATATCCGCTGTGAGCATTCCTCTGTCAGGTAGGGTGCACAATGTCCTCTGTGAACATTGCTGTGCCAAGGAGGATGCACAATATCCTTTGTGAATATTCCAGTGCGGTGAGTGCTCACAATGTCCGCTCTGAACATTGCTGTGTGAAAGGGCTCAAAATATCGCCTGTAAACATTTTTGTTCGAGGGAGAGCCCACAATATCTGCTGTGAGATTTCCTGTTCCAGGGAGTTTGCACAATATTCGCTGCGAGCATTCCTGTTCTAGGAAGTGTGCACAATATCCGCTGTCAACATTTATTTGCAGGGGAGGGTGCACAATACCCACAATCACCATTCCTGCCAGGGAGTACACAGAATATCCCCTGTGAACATTCCCGTGAAAGGGGGAGCTTACAATATCCGCTGTGAACACTGCTGTGCCAGGGAGGGTGCACACTATCCGCAGGGCAATTTCTCTGCGAGGTAGGGCGCACAATATCTGCTGTCAGAATTGCTATGCCAGGGAGGGTGCACAGTATCTGCTGAGAGCATTCCTGTGCCAGGGAGGGTGCACAATATCAGCTATCAGAATTGATGTGCCAGGGAGGGTGCACAGTATCCGCAGTGAGCATTCCTGTGCCAGGGAGGGTGCACAATATCAGATGTCAGAATTGATGTGCCAGGGAGGGTGCACAGTATCCGCAGTGAGCATTTCTGTGCCAGGGAGGGTGCACAATATCAGCTGTCAGAATTGATGTGCCAGGGAGGGTGCACAGTATCCGCAGTGAGCATTCCTGTGCCAGGGAGGGTGCACAAAATCTGCTGTCAGAATTGCTGTACCAGGGAGGGTGCACAGTATCTGCAGCGAGCATTCTTGTGCTAGGGAGGGCGCACAATATGCGATGTCAACATTGCTGTGCAAGGGAGGGCTCACAATATCCGCTGTGACCATTCCTCTGCCAGGGAGAATGCACAATGTCCACTGTGAACATTGCTATGCCAGGGAGGGTGCACAATATCCTCTGTGAACATTCCAGTGCGGGGAGGGCTCACAACGTCTGCTGTGATCATTGCTGTGTGAAAGGCCTCACAATGTCTGCTGGGAACATTTAGGTCCGAGGGAGGGCGCACAATATCTGCTGTGAGCATTCCTGTTCCAGCGAGGGCGTACAATATCCGCAATGACCATTAGTGCCAGGGAGTCCACAGAATATCCACTGTGAACATTCCTGGGAGAGGGGTGGCTTACAATATCCGATGTGAACACTGCTGTGCCAGGGAGGGTGCACACTAGCCGCAGGACCATTTCTGTGTGAGGGAGGGTGCACAATATCCTCTGTCAGCAGTGATGTGCCAGGGAGGGTGCACAGTATCTGCTGTGAGCATTCCTGTGCCAGGAAGGGTGCACAATAACCACTGTCCGCATTGCTGTGCAAGGGAGGGCTCACAATATCCGCTGTGACCATTCCTCTGCCAGGGAGGGTGCACAATGTCCGCTGTGAACATTGCTATGCCAGGGAGGGTGCACAATATCCTCTGTGAACATTCCAGTGCGGGGAGGGCTCACAACGTCTGCTGTGATCATTGCTGTGTGAAAGGCCTCACAATGTCTGCTGGGAACATTTAGGTCCGAGGGAGGGCGCACAATATCTGCTGTGAGCATTCCTGTTCCAGCGAGGGCGTACAATATCCGCAATGACCATTAGTGCCAGGGAGTCCACAGAATATCCACTGTGAACATTCCTGGGAGAGGAGTGGCTTACAATATCCGATGTGAACACTGCTGTGCCAGGGAGGGTGCCCAGTAGCCGCAGGACCATTTCTGTGTGAGGGAGGGTGCACAATATCCTCTGTCAGCAGTGATGTGCCAGGGAGGGTGCACAGTATCTGCTGTGAGCATTCCTGTGCCAGGAAGGGTGCACAATAACCACTGTCCGCATTGCTGTGCAAGGGAGGGTGCACAATATCTGCTGTGAGCATTCTTGTGCCAGGGACGGCGCACAGTATTTGCTGTGAGCATTGCTGTGCCAGGGAGCGTGCACAATATCCACTGTGAGCATTCCTGTGCCAGGGAGGGTGCACAATATCCGCTGTGAGCATTCCTATGCCAGGGAGGGTGCACAATATCCACTGTGAGCATTCCTGTGCCAGGGAGGGTGCACAATATCCGCTGTGAGCATTCCTATGCCAGGGAGGGTGCACAATGTTTGCTGTGAGCATTCCTGTGCCACCTCTGTCTTTGAATGCACAGAAAATGTGACAAGAAAAGAACTAAGGCCCAGATTTACTTAAAACTCACAAAACAGAACACACCAAGATAACCTGCTGTGGTGCATGACAGGCAGAGAGCAGGGATGTGCCATATCTATAAAAACATGACACATTCCTGCTCTCTCCCTGTGCTGGCACACTGAGTGCTGTCTAGCGCTAACACATACACCCTTGCATCATGGTGCAAGGGGGCATACGTTATATGCACGATTGCTTTTGTGCAACAAGGGACACCTTCCTACAAAAAACTATTCTCAGAGGCAGTTTCCTCTTTCTATGTGTGTACAGAATGCAGCAAATGTAGAAATAACAACTAGAAATAAACATATTTCTCCTTGTTACGCCTCTGTTGTGAAAGAGTACTCTTTGAAGCATTCCTAGGTTTACTACTGTTAGTAAATCGGGGACAGCGCTAAAATCCATGTGTTGATGCATGAGAACTCCCATGCTCCACCCAAGAGACACCTTCGCAATGCAGCGACTTGCACTGCCTTGCAGTACTCTAGATTTACTAAGCTACATAGAAAACACAAGGAGATGATGGGCAGCTAGCTTGAATCTAGTGGCAAAGTGAGCAAGGGACCCATGTCTAGGCATACCCTGCCAAAAACGGTGAACAAAGCAAACACAAGGAGATGATGGAGAGAGCGCTGAAATTTTTCAGACACTCTCCTCCAGTCACAGATCTGGGTTGAATCCATCATCAATCTTCAGCTCACTTTGCCACCTCAGTTCAGACCCAGCTATATGCAAATCAGTCTTGACCCTGTTCCTAATGGGAACAGTCCAGCCCGAACGGTTGTATGTCAATACAACGCGGTGTTTACACCACACTACCATTACAACGCTGGTTTTAAAACGCAAGTCGTTACACTCTCCTCCAGTCACAGATCTGGGTTGAATCCATCATTGTTCTTTAGCTAACTTCACCACCTCAGTTCAGACCCAGCTATATGCAAATCAGTCTTGAACCTGTGCCTTATGGGAACAGTCCAGCCCAAACTGCCAAGCCAGGTCCCACGGATGCTTATTTACATTTCAGTGAAGACCTGGCTTGGAGGTTCGGGCTGGACTGTTCCCATGAACACAGGGTCAAGACTGATTTGCATAATGGTGTCGTCTGCTTATCTCTTCTAGAATTGTATCCGACATCTGGGTGGGTTGAGATTGTTGAAGAGACATTTTTCTTCAAAAGTGCTGATGTGTATTTCTGCCAGACATGGGGTGAAGGTACTGTCCATAGAAGTACTGGGGGTTTGTAGATATAGTGTACTGTTATGTCCCAAGTTCAATGCTATTCATGCCCTTCCTGTTGAATCTTACAGTGATGACATGCTATGGATGTTGTGAGTCAAATGTTCACAGTTGACTGGGCTGAGCTGCCTGCTGGCTTCTCCCTGGGGGGTCTTGTTATGGTAGGGTAAATAAAGCACCAAAGTTAACCAGAGTAGGTGGGTCAGAATCCGTTAACTGAAAGTATCTGGGTAGGTACCCGTACTGATGCACAGGGACTGACACTCTTGCACAGATCTCCAACAGGGGATGCCACATTGATATGCCACAGTGCATATCAATTTTATCTCTACTCGAGGTGCCTTCTTTGGGTTGTTTTTCCCTATTTTTAAGGTGCACATTGTGAGATTGCCTTTGTACATTCTAATTGTTACTCTTTTGGGTGTGTAGTTTGGGTTCTAGTCCCATTTTACAGTGCATGGGTTACACCACACTTGGTGCACACGTTATATGTGCACAACTTTACTCTGTCTTCCTCCTGGAAGCTATGCTAGGGTTTTAGTCCCTTTCACATAATCATATGGGTCCCTACCCATATCTGTTTTAATCATATGGGTTCTTACCCATATCTGTTTTTTTACATCACTCAACCTCTTTCTTTGTTTTCACGATGTCAACTTTACAAGGACTTTGGTTCCTATGGGTCTTAGTCCCATCTGTTACTGCTGTATTGCCTTATCTTTCAAGGGTTTTTTTTTTATTTTTTGGTAATAGTCCTACCTAATCTCACATATAGTTATGAAATATTAATATGCACTTTTGTCTTTATTTTATATTTTAATTTTGTATTGATGAAGGTGTTTTTCATTGGTGAGGATTATCCTTATGCTTTTCCTCATCTTGCTTGTTTTCTTTCTTCATTTCTGTTCTCTTGGTGATGTGTCTCGTGTGGATTCTGAGCTTTACTCTGCTTTTCTGTCAATGTTTTCTTGCTCTGTTGGTTTTTCATTTTTCAGCCTCCTTACATTCCCGTTCTCACCAGTGGGTGTGTTATGGGGCAGTCGCTCGTGCTTCCTCTTCTATGTTTTTTCTTGCTTTTACTTTTGTGTATTGAAGGAAGGATGATTCTTTTGTGCTTGTTTACCATGCTGCTTGGTTTTTCTCATCCTTTTCGGTTGTGCTCTTCTCTCATTGGTTCGTGGTTCTTATTTCCTCCCCTCTTAATCTTTCTTCTTTTCTGACTGTTGTTCTTTTGTATATTTGGGAGAAAAGGGGATGTGGTATATCCTGAGTTCAATGCTATTCATGCCCTGACTATAGAATCTTACAGTGATGACATGCTATGGAATGTTGTAAGTCAAATGTTCACAGTTGACTGGGCTGAGCTACTTGCTGCCTGCTCCTGGTGGGGTCTTGTTATGGTCTTTTGATCTTGTACCATCTTCAGTAAAACCTCTTGGAATCACCTGAACTTGCGTGGACTTGATCACTACATGTACCTTCACACTCAAAGACATGTTCTGTGACAGCGAGGCAACAGCAATGAAGAATGAAATGTTTGGGGGTTTGAAAAGTCCGGTTTTCTTCAAAAAAATCTTCCTCAATGGTTTTTAGCGTGGCTTCTTGGGGAAGGTTGATGTAAAGACTTTTGACATCCAAGCCAACTAGTAGTTCTTTTTCGAGGTCATATTCAATGTATTTAATTTGGTTCAGTAGGTATCTGGTATTCTTGAGGTAAGCAGGGGTCTTTTGCACAATGGGTCTTAGGAAGAAATCTGTGAATTCTGAAAAGGGTTCTACGATTATGTTGATCCCTGACACGATTGGACACCCAGGAGGAGGGTTTCAATTTTTGTGCATCTTCGATAAAGAATAGAAGTATTTTTGTTTTTTGTGTTTTTTTGCTCGTAGGAAGTCTGATTCTTTCCTTAGAAATCCACAAAACGGTTTCTGCTTCTTCCTCCATTATATTGATAGTGTTTTTAGTCTTGTGGTGGGATATGTAGGTAAACTTCTGTAGAGTTTGTCATCAGACATAATTTTGATACATTGTTGATTGTAATTTGCTGGTGTTCGTAGCACTATGCCACCACCTTTGACCGCTGGTTTTATGATCAGGTTGTTGTCTTCTTTTAGTTGATCCAGTGCTATACGTTCTTTTTTTGGTATATTGACAAACGGCTTGTTGGTAGTGTCCAGACACTCAGGGGCATATTATCAAGGAAACGCGATAAATATCGCATTTCCCGCTTTGCGTGATTTTTGCCAAACCCGGCTACCGCTAGATTTAGTCCCGGAGATATTGCGTTATTTTAACGCATATCTCCAAGGCGATTAAAATTCCGGTGATAGCAGCGAAATGCAGGATTATTGCTGGGATTCCAGCGAAAAAGCTGCAGCGATATGGGAATCCTTATTGATAGGGAGATGTGGACTTAGCCGTACAATCGACCTCCCATGATACAGATAGGCAAGTCAGGATTTTCGTAGACGTTAATTACTGGCAAAACCGCAGTTAGAGCAGCTTTTTTAATCGCTTCGTGGTTCTGGGGCTACCTTGGGAATAGAGCGAAGTGTTGTCTGCGAGTGTTTCTATGACGTGTTAGTCAGGAACGCCTACTTTGCATGTCATTAGCGATATATATCGCTGACATGCAAAGTGAAAAAAAACGACAGCTAACGCCTGTAATCCTGCGCTAACGCCTGTTAGTGCAGGCTTGTTAATAGGGCGATTAAAATATTGCCGCTTTTTCGGCAAAAAGTGCCGCAAAAGTGCCGATATTGTCCTTGATAATATGCCCTCCCCCTATTTCTTTGAAAAGGGCTTGCTCGAAGGCAAGTATCTCTACCAATGTGTAAGTGTGGGAAGGACAGAAAGTTGATTTTCTTCTGAGATCAGTGTCTCCTTCTGTTGGTATTTTGGAAAAAGTGCCGTGAGTTTTATCTTGCGGCAAAATTCAGCAACTTCAATTGAATTTGCCCATGGGTTTTGTGGGGACAAAGCCTAATCCTTTATTCAGGAGATGGTGTTAATTTTCCTTCAGGTTGATGTCCGTAAGGTTGAAGACTAGCGATTTGTGTTGCTTCTTCCCGGTCGATCCGTTTCCTTTGACATGCTCCTGGTTAGAACTCGCTGATCTTCGTCATCCCATCTCACTCCTTTTATTCTTTTGGCATGAGGGGTTCTGGCCTCGTCTTCAAAAAGGAGGTCTGTAAGTGGAGAAGTTGTCGTGAGGGCCTTGTTGGAAGGGATTGATCCAGCCAGTGTTGAGGTACATATGGTTGGAAGAAAGGGTGCGGATGTTCCTCAAATTGTGACGTGCACTTCTCTTAAAACCTGGAAGTTCACTCTGGATTGTGATACTTTACTTCTACCTACAACATCTAAATCACATTAAGCAAAAATGTGTTTCGATAACGTCTAAGCTCATGTATAATTATGCCTTTGCATAATAAGTAAGCCTTTAACTCCTTCCTTTGTCCTCCACAGAAATAGAGCAAATTAAGACCTATTACCACATGTCCATAACAGGCATTAATTACAAACTTTTGCCAAAATAGGGTAGGCAAATCCACTCATCTTACATAGCACATACACAGCCCCTCAACATTTGAGACGACTGGATCCTTTGGTTCTGAAGAAAGCCATCCAAACTTTTTGGGTGACACAGCTGAAACCTGTTGACCGACCATTCACCAGGTGCTTTGGACCTATAATTATCCAACTAAGCACCTCCAATTCTTCTAACCGTATCCCTCCTCTGTGAAAATAAAAACAAACTACATAGGAAAGAAGATTTTTTTATTATTTTTTTATTATTCCAACACTCTTCCCACTCACGATAGTCGCACACAGACGGTCTCCCTCCTGGTGGAGGATGATGAACACCTGGAGAACGGAACACTTAGGTGCCGAGACCCTATGATGATTCATCCCACATAATCAAAAAAGCAAAGAACCAAGACATACCACTGCTGTGACAGTATGGCTGAGGTTCCTCATCAGGAAATTTCCAAGAGACTCTGGAAAACGACCTAAGTGATTCATTCTTTTTCACTATTTAAGTACTGGCTCGGGAAGCTGAATGAATCTCTGCTTCGTTCTCCCTCTGCCTGTTTTTGTAATTGCATAAGCCCATGCCTGCCATTAGCATATCGAATTTAGGGTAGGCAGCACAAGCAGGGCTTTTACTAGCTTCGGTTCTGAAGCCTCTGAACAAGCAGCCTAAACAAGCATTCCTCGTTGAGAAATCCCAGACTCCCACCTCACTAACATCACTGACTGAGCTACAGTCCTTCCTCCAGGAGAAAGGGCTGCCCATGCTTGGGTCAAACGTTGTATGTCGCGAGGTACGAAAGAGGAGATTTCAGGTTTACTGGGCTATACACTGTAGGTATCAGGCTCGCAACACCCATTGGACTCACCGGGCTTCAGCCCCCCCGTCGTGTGTGGCAGCCCGGGATGAGACAGATCCCGGGCACACACACAGCCACACCCGAACGTTTCACAGGTCTTTAAAATACCATTTGAATGTTAACTAGGCCTTGGTGTTGTTTCACCCCTTGTTGTTGGCCCTGCAGCTGCACTCTGCCTACTGATTAAAAGTTCAGCCCCCTCCCCGAAATTTGGCTCTAGTTGCGCCTCTGGTAGGTATACAGATGTGATTTTTCCAGTGTGGGCATACAGATATGCTTTTCCCAGTGACAGATGAGCATTTTCCAGTGTGGATATACAGATGTGACTGTTCCAGTGTGGGTATACAGATGTGCATGTTCCAGTGTGGGTATACAGATGAGCATTTTCCAGTGTGGGTATACAGATGTACATGTTCCAGTGTGGTTATACAGATGTGCATGTTCCAGTATGGGTATACAGATGCACATTTTCCAGTGTGGGCATGCAGATGTGCATTTTCCAGTGTGGGTATACGGATGTACATTTACCAGTGTGGGTATACAGATGTGCATGTTCCAGTGTGGGTATGCAGATGTGCATGTTCCAGTGTGGGTATACAGATGAGCATTTTCCGGTGTGGGTATACAGATGAGCATTTTCCAGTGTGGATATACAGATGTGAATGTTCCAGTGTGGGTATACAGATGTACATGTTCCAGTGTGGGTATACAGATGAGCATTTTCCAGTGTGGGTATACAGATGTGCATGTTCCAGTGTGGTTATACAGATGTGCATGTTCCAGTATGGGTATACAGATGCACATTTTCCAATGTGGGCATGCAGATGTGCATTTTCCAGTGTGGGTATACGGATGTACATTTACCAGTGTGGGTATACAGGTGTGCATGTTCCAGTGTGGGTATGCAGATGTGCATGTTCCAGTGTGGGTATACAGATGAGCATTTTCCAGTGTGGGTATACAGATGTGCATGTTCCAGTGTGGGCCTATGTGTGCAGAAACGTGGACGTCACATGTTCGAATTGATGTTTGAATAATTAAACACGTTTCTGAGCCTGAAGCTACGTCTGGAGAATATGAACACGATTGAAACAATAGATGACTTAACTGCAAGTCTGGAGCGGCACCAGACAAATAACAACATTGCATGCAGGATGCAGTTGTATTGATGGTTTTAAATCATTCCCCTGTGTATTTTTCGACATGCATTTTGTTCACTGTATCCAGATGTATCCATATTCACTTTGTGTTCTCTGAAAGATGGAGTTGCAGCTTATAGATTTCCAAATGTATTTATCCAATGACTCGACATTCAGACTTGGACAACTGTGGGGTTTGGCATGTGTCTGGAACTGACATGTAGACGTGGTGGCACTCACTCACTGCCCCAGAGGGCCTGCTTGCTTCTTAGAAGGGATGGTGCTTTCCTAGTACAATCATTGCACCACTTCTGGGAAGCGCCCCTCTCCTTTTGAAACTACATACGTTGGGCTTTGGTTCCTGCTAGCACCAGCACATTTAAAGCACTTGTGTTAGCACTAGAAGCACCGGTGTAAAATGCACCAAAGCACGCGTGTGATAAAAAAAAACAGAGCATCAGGTAAAACAGCTGCCCTCCTGCAGCCCTGGGGGGAATCAGGTCCCTTGTTAGAAGCACGTGATGCCTCCTGCACGAGTACTGGTCTGATACTTATGACGTATGACCTGGGGCTGTGATGGTCTGCACATACACTCCGAGAGTGAGTGAGTGTGTGTGCGTGTGTACGTGCGTGCGTGCGTTCAGACACTCACAGCCCCTTCTTTGTTGCCTTCGAAGTATCTGAACATAATATTGCAGAAATGTAATTCTCTCTTTAAGGGCCTCTATTTGAGTTCAGAGGTAGGGGAGGTGTGAAGCTGTAAACACCGTCAGCACCTCCGAACCCTGGCCTCAGCGCACTTCAAGCTGCACAACTTTCACTCCTACTGAGGGGGCCCTCTCAATGCCCGTGGGGTAAAAATAGAAAATTGTATCGATAAGAATGAGAAACCCCAGCTGTAAAACCTTCAACTCAACCAACGTGCCCATTCCCAGAAGAAAATACGATTCGAGAACACCTGCCGGTGAAAGACGCCGTTGAAACCAGCGGGCAAGCACGTGCCTGGTACATAATCCGGTCTGTTCTGGTCACTCGTTGAACTTCTGCCATGTGAATCAACAGCATGACTTATTTTGTAATCTGAGCTGCAGCACTTCCTTCTAGGCGCTATACAATGTGTGCGCTTTCCAGATTCCATTTTACAACCGTTACAAATGGTAGGGGATATCCCGGAGCAGCTCAAGCGGGGGCTCCCACTGAGCCCCGCAGACTGGGGAACCGGGTCCCCCTAAACGTTAAGTAGACGTTTTTGGGCATTTTCTGCTCGCAGGCCTGCAGACAAGGGGCTCACAAGCAATGTTGCAACGGGAGGGCAATGACAGGGGGGTACAGGAGGTCGGCTTACTTTACTTGCAAAGTAAAGAAGACAAAACGAAAAATCACGAAGTGATGACAGTAGGGGAAATAACAGACAAAAGACACATAGAAAAACTGTGCATAAGATAGAAGGCAAACCAAAATAAAGGTGAAAGACATAAGGCGGGTGTAAAGAAAGAACACATGAAGAAATGAAGAAATGAAGGAAATGGGACTGGAACACGGAAGAAAAGGTGAAAGGTTCCTCAAGGAATGGTGAAAAGAAGTGTGAGAAACGATGGAGGGGTGAAAGGAGGGTTGACATAGTAAAAGGATACATATGAGAAAGGGTGAATGTATCGAAAGATGAAGAATAGACACCAGGGAAGAGTGAAAGAATGGAGGGGTGAAAGGATGGCAGGAATAGTAAAAAGGTACATAGGTAAAAGGGTGACTGCATCGAAGCATTGTGAATAGAAACCCAGAAAAGAGTGAAATGATGGGAGGTTGAAAGGATGGGTAGATGGGGAAAAGGAGGCTTTGATGGGTTTTTGCAGGAAAGGGTGAAAGGATGGGTGAATGGATGGGTGGATGGAAGGACAGATGGATTCATAAACAAAAGGGGAAGGGATGAACAGGTGAATGGAAGGAGAACAAGAGAGTGAAGGGATCTTTGCTGAGGATTAGAGTTGTTTGCTTCACGAGCTCTGTATGATTAGTGGTATGGTTTAAGATTTGGGGTACTTCCTTGTCTAGGAACCCTCTGATTCTTGGGGTTCCACTGAAGCCCCCCACAGCTACACAACAAGACCATCAATGGGCCTCTTTCATGTCCTTCATGTGTACAGTCCTACGGGCTGTTTGTTTGGATAACCCCCCATCACGACAAGATGCTCAGGACCCCTATGGCCTGGTCCCTCCTCTGTTGTCTTTATTAAACTTGTCCAGGAAGGTTTTTCAGGAGGAAGTTATTCTTTGAGTATGTCTCGGGCTCTGACCAGCGTTATATCCAGGAGGTCTTTCTGGCAGTGGCGGTTTCTTCGGGTGATCCCAAACTTTGAGTGGTTTCTAGGGTTTTTTTCCATGACTTTCTCATTCATGTAAAATGTTGGTGGTTTCATTCCGGCCCCACATCCTGCTTTGACTGGTCCCTGTGGAGTTCCTCTTTTGCTCTCTTTACAGTAGGCATTGGCTGATTTCATTGATTGGGGAGCTGTCATTGATCCCACCAGAACTACTGAATCAAGGAGGTCATTCTTTTATAGCGCCTCCTCTCAGCGCCCACTGCCCATAGACTCAAGCCGCACCTCACTGATGAAGCCTGATAAGGCCTGCCCTGGGGTCACTCCTCTTGCTCTCCAGAGGACTCCTGGCCTGCCAGCCTGGGATGGTGTGTTGCTGGTTCAGCAGGGCCAGCTCTGGTTTGCTTCTGGCTGGACTCTGCCTGCAGTGGATCACGAGCCACCAGAAATGATGACCTGCCATGTGGCCCAAGTCACTGCCAGAGACTGAGGGTAACTTAAAGCTCTTCAGCTCTCAGATTGTTATGCTAAATGCTGCCCATGTCTCACCAAAGCCTAAAGAAGAACAACACATCAACCAAGCTTTGAAGAAACGACACTGTCCCCTCTCTTGTACCCACCAGAAAAAAACAAAAAGGCTTTTCAGAACTCCAGACAGTAACTCCATTCGTCTGACTTACAATCAGGCTCTTGGATGTGCAAATCTGGTCTTTGCACTGCTCATTGGTGCACATCTCACTGCAAAGCTGCCTGGCACCTGTGCTGCATTGCCCTTCTCTACGACATACCCTCCCAGAAGCAGTGCAAGGTACTTTGCACCAGTGATAACACCAGTGAGCTGGCCAAGACACTGTTTCCATGAATCAGAGAGTCACGTTTGTTGTGAATGAAATGCACATAGACAATAATAGAAACAACCTGTGAACAAACCACATTGAAAAGAAGCAACTGGCAGTAATGCTACACAAACAGACAAGGGAAGAGGGCTATATTCAAAGCAAAGAGGAAAATAAATAAAGTGATGCCAGCCTAATTAACACATTAATACTAGGGGCATACTGGGCATCCTAAGTTTAAAGAATAAAGTTTATTATACGAAATATGTTCCAACACCAAACATAGAGCGTGATTATGCAATAGTACACTGGCATAACGAAAAACAATCAAGGAAAGAGAAGGAGAAAAGGGAGGAGGGATGTAAACTCGATTCATATGAATTGTCTGATTACAAACATAAGATAAGTTATACAAAATACAGTAGAAAGTATATTTGGGAAATATGATTTGATTAGGATTGGGAAGTCAAGAGGTTGGAGAACTTCTTGAGCACCAGGTGAGGGGGCGAGAGACCAAAGCCCAGAAGTATCATGGAACTGTGTAACTGGTGCATCTTAGTACAGCAGTGCCACGAAATGAAGCTTGCAAGAAACATACACAGATTGTGAGAAGTAGCCTGGCATATTCCATCAGGATCCATGACTGACAAACAGCAGCACGAGCTCCGCACACCATCTCTGTTTCAACCTTCCAAAAGTAAGGTTCCTCCAAAGGGGGAAGAGTAGCACATGAGGTGCAACAGGAGAGTCACTCACGAGTGGTTCCACCTTCTCAGGTGGCAACACAAAGCCTCATGAGATAATGGAAAGATTTACAGACACAATCATATCCAGCTTCTGCCTCAAAACACCTTCATGAAAAATAATGAGAGGGGTCTCCCAGTTGTAGGTCTGCTCTGTCTTGTGACATTGATCTGCTTTGGTTGAACAGTTTTTTCCTCTCTTCCTGTCCTCGGTGTGGAGCTTGGGATTTTACTTTTGCAGCCTGAGCCTCAATCCTTTCCTCAAAGTTTATGTCCTGCAGGGAATTATTGGAGTGTTTTTAACAGGACAGCCACTGAAGGCTAGCAAATGTCACCTAAAGTGCTATGAAGCTCCCGAGTGAGATGTTACTTGGGGGCAGTTAATATAAATAATGCACTATAGAGAATGAATGAAGTGATGGTGTGTGGAGGCACTTTTAGCAAGCTGAGATTCAGCTTTGCAGGGCTAAACTGGAAACGACGAGGTAAGACCCCATTCTGGAGTTTCCTTGTTGTTTTTTCCAGCTTCACTTCTTCTTGGTCTCAGCTGTCCCTTCCGCTCTGTTGCCTTATGCACTATGTAGGAAGGTGGAGTATAATGTGGGGATGCTGGTCAGACTTCACCATGCAATACTATCACTAACCCTAAAGATGGTCCTTGGATTCACAGTAATACATCCTTAGCTTAGTCCTGGTAGTGTGGCAAAGAGCAGTCAGGATTTACTAGAGGAGCTTGGGTTATGCATGAATTATAAGTAATTGACACAACTCAAAAGAACTCGGACTCCAATTTATAAATAATCCTAGATTTAGGGGTGTTATGCATGTGGGTGCAATTGGCCAATGATCTAGTAGATCTAGTAGCCCCTGCAGCTAATCTGCCCCTGAAGTGACCACTTCTGGGCATGTAGGTCACCATTTCTACCCAGAACCCACTATACCCTTCTTAATAATGGCAGAAGTCTTCATTAGCTGTACAGACCAGGCAGCTCACCCTAGAGGAGAGGCTAGTCTTCTGGGGGTATACACCTGCCAGGGGAAAATGTGCCTGGGACAGGGGGAGGTGGGTTTTCTCCTTTGGGAGGCAGTCCTGATGCATATCAGAGGTGGTGCAGCCTTTGAAGCTCATCGACCTGATGTGCCACTTCACTAACCAGCCTGAGAGGGAGGAGGTGTGACCTCCTTCCTACCCAAGCCTTTGTTCATGAGACCTGGGAGTATTCACACTGTCTGAAAGGAGGTTAGGATCCTGTCTTGGTGGCAGCAAGTGTGGGCTGCCAGCCAGAGCAGAGGTAAAATGGTGGCAACCAGATGGGCAACCTAACAGTAGCTAGTTGGGTGTATGCCACATCGATCCTGGCACAAAATTCATGTCAGGGTAGAGATGGCATGTTCTATGACACCAAACTCGACAAGTTTAGGTGGTATCATAATGGAGCTAGCATCCCCGGGTTTGCCCGGGTGCAAGCCCATGTTATCTTATGGAACACCTATCACTTATAACATTAGCAGGCTCCAGTGCACTGTCAGAGTTGAAAACAAGCATCTAGTAGTCCAACCAGGGGCAAAAAGTGGGGGGACCCTGCAAAAAGGCCTGTTTTCTTAAACGCACCAACAAGCCAACCTGACATGCACTTTTCATCATTTTGGCCAGAGGACATGCAATTGAAAATTGTTAAAATGTCTATATCTGGGAGTTGTAAAAAGGAAACTATTGATAACTGATTGATTTCAGCTCTGCTTTCCACCAACCCACTCGTAACAAGCACCCTGATTCATCCACTCTGGCGATCAAAAGATCAACCCTCCTCTAGAGATCATAGAAAAAATAGCTTTTTCTTTTCTCCTAACCCTAAAGTTAAAATCCAAATCACAGGTATTAAAAATATTAAAATATAGTGAGAAGAGCAATGATGATTGTTGGCCTTGCCCCTTTCTGCAGGGTCGTCCAAAACATTTTGCTTTCACTTTCCTGCTTACTGAACCATGTTTTGTTGGCTTTTAGTACTCTGCTCACATTACCACTGGTAATCAGTGCTGCCGAGAGGGCAAGGGCTGTCTGTTTAAAAAGTTGGACTTTTAACATCAAATCTTCAGGATCTTCAAATGGATCCCTCTCGACACGAGAAAAAACGTCACCCAGGCCCTCATCACCAGCAGACTCGACTACGGGAACGCCCTCTGCTCAGGAACAACAAACAAGCTCCTGAGACGATTACAACGAATCCAGAACGCCTCGGCTCGACTGATCCTCGACATCCCCCGTCGCAGCCACATCACACCCCACCTGAGAGGCCTGCACTGGCTCCCCGTCAACAAGAGGATCACCTTCAAACTCCTCATCCACGCACACAAAGCACTACACAACACCAGACCTACTTACCTCAACAACCGACTCAGCTTCCACATCCCCACCCGAAGCCTCCGCTCAGCCAACCTCGTCCTCGCCACAGTCCCTCGTATCTGGAAAACCACCGCAGGCGGCAGATCCTTCCCCTACCTCGCCGCCAAGACCTGGAACACCCTCCCTACCAGCCTACGACAGACTCATGACCTGCTGGCCTTCAGAAGACTCCTCAAGACCTGGCTCTTCGATCATTAGCACCCCCCCCCAGCGCCTTGAGACCCTCACGGGTATGTAGCGCGCTTTAGGAATGCAGTGATTGATTGATTGATTGAGCTTTTACATGTCCTAGTAGAGAAAAAATCTTAAATAAGGCCTACCTCTCTCAGAGGATGACACTGGGAAAACTTATTACATTTAAAAAGTGCTACCTTTTGTTTGGAAAGAGCTAAACCTCATGTTTGGTGTCTGCAAAATTGTAATTAAATGACAACTTTAATTGTAAAGTCAGATTATAAATTACAATTTTTAAAATTCCACTTTTAGAAAGTTGGCCTTTGCTGGTCCTATTTAATACCTGCATTGCTTCTAGGACACACACTTGGGTGTAGTTGGCAATTGAACTATGTTTATTCCTCCCAGACAGTCCCACAATAGAGGAATTAGGAATGCCAGAAAATGCCATCAACAGGCAGTGTTGGCTGGGGGAGGGAGTGGAGCTGGGCACAGACACACGTGCAACCCAAAAGACTATGCTCTGCCTTCAAATGAAGGGCTTGTCACCCCTGCGTTGTTCATGCTCACTACCAGGACCCTGGGAAGGGGAAGTAGGAGGCTTCAAGCACTTCAAATGGAATTCTGTAGAAACTCCCCCTACTTCAAAGAAGGCATGCCTGTTTCACTTTCGTGAACTCCACACACATCACTTTATTATACGGTTTAATACATTACTCACACACCCCAGTTTATAGTGATTCACAGTTTGAGGGGTTTTCCTTTTTTCTGCTTTGAGCTACTTAGTCACCAATACAAAGAAAAAAAGCACAAATAAATATCTCACATCATCAGTCCATCAGCCTCAATCAAGTTATGTTCTGGATATATGTGTCAATGACGATGTGGGCTCTTTTTCGAAAACCTAATTCATGAATTACGTGTGTTATATTGCTTAGTCCAGGATTCAAGGTACTTTGCTCGGCAGGCTTAACTGTGTCCCTGTGTCCGGCCAGCATCACATCACAGTCAGTCTGAACTTGTGACTTTGACCTGGACCGACTCAACCAGATACCCACAGTGTGCACTTTGTGCTTCCACGTACCACTTGTAGTTACATTTTTGAAATTGCTTACCTTCAGTTCTATTTATTGGAGTTTTGGTGTCAAATAATGCACTACATTTATCTAAATTACTGTTGTATTTTTCTTTGGTTGTGTTTTCACTTCAATACTGTCTGAAGTGCTGCTTAAGTGCTTTAGATGTTACCTCAAACTTAAGGCTGACTGTTTTTGTGCCACGTTTCCAGAGAGTTAAGCTCTGGTTAATCTTTGTTGTTTGCTCACTTCTTCGAGCATCTGATTCTTTTTCACTCATTCTGATATCCCCTCTGCACAATCATGTATCACTGTGTCTTCCTTTCACATACTGGCAAGTGAGTTTATTATCCTTTCTGTACCCTTTGATGGGTTATGCATGCCATACTCAATCTTAAGGTTTCTTTCTGGGATTCAAGTTGCTTTTACAAGGCCAGAAACTTTGACTTCCTCTAAGAGACTCGAAGAATCAATCTGTGCTGCTTCCCATGAACCACTCACACAGTTGGGTCCAATAGATTGCATGGCAATCCTGTGGTCTGGTTCACCCTTTTCACAAATAAAACCATGTTCTTATTGGCCCCCCAAAGTGTCATTTGTAGCTTGGAGCACCACAGGTTTTCTTGGATTCCCTGATCACTAGACATGGTCCCTTATGATTTATCTGCACTCCCTCGCTGGTTTTTATGCTCTTTGTATCATTTCTGATCTTCACTTTCCCTTTAGAGTTTGCACTCCACCATAGTTTTGGGCGCTTTGTGCTGAATCTGAGTTTGGGTTCTACTTTCTTCTTAAGGAGGGAAATTTTCTCAGGAAGGTCAAAGTTTTTCTTAGCAGGTTATTTTTAGTTTGCGTTTAAAGCTAAAACAGATTGGCTCCCACTGTTTTTCTTTAAACTAAATGAAAAAAATTAAAATGAAAAAGGCACCTGCAGTCTCTCACTTGGTTATGGCAGACAGAATTCATGCATTCCAATCCCATCTACCAAATTCTCAGCCAGGGATAAAGATGCTTGTCTCCATTGTTCCCCTCACTTATTACACATACAAGAGGTCCAGCTAAGCCTCTTAGGATTCTTGTTGGGTTTTGTGGACAGATGGCATGCAAACATTGGATTTGGGTCATAGAAGATTTGTGAGAGTTTTGGCAATGTTCACAGGAGAAGGTTTTAAGGAGCAAGATAAAGGAGCTGGGAAAGTATCCACCCTCTCCTTTCTTCTCCATGAATTCGCTGTTGCTCACATTTTACTTCTGCGGGACATGAGAAAGAGCCCCCATGCTACCTTGTACCTGCTCCTACCTTTGTGTAGGTCCTTTTATGGCATCTGTCAGCGAGTAGATGATTTCAGTGCTACTTTTCACTTTGTGTCCAAGATGTGCGGAACCGGTGATTACAGCTATGGCCATTCCAAAGTGAGCAGATGAGATCTCTGGCACTTGAATACTAGTAGCCTCAGCTGCCAGTGCATGGGATCTAACACACTCAGGCAGAACCTCTTGGTGCCATGGTGCCATAGGATTGTGATTTGGAGAGGATGCAGAACTGGATCACAGGGAGGCATTCCTTTTTTAGCTTGTCCCTTACAAGGCCTTTTAGTGACAATATTGGTAGTAACAAACTATATGTGCTGAAGGTTGTCTTTTTGTCACTTGCAGTTTAAGCAGTGGCCATTTTTTTCTTAATGGGTTAGATGATGAGGGAGCATGTTGTTGTCTGAGGCCAGTGTGCTGGATGTGACATAAGAGAACTTTCCACATGCTGTTCACTCACTCATTTATGAACTCAATTGTCCAGTCATCCATTTTGGGACCAAGTTACCCTTCTGCTTTCCATACAATCAATAATTTACAAACTCATATCTGCCTTCATTCATTCATACATTCACCTACCCGTGCATTTATTTTCCATTTGTCTATATGCACATACAAACTCACTAATCAGTCAAGGAGCACTCCGAGATATTAAAAAGACAGACGTATTGGCTTTGACAATGCTTGTTTTTCTTGCAGGGTATATTTGAATGTATTTTGTCAATTCATATGCAGCAAGGACTAGATAAAAGAAAACAGATAAACATTATTTTTAATTCTATGCTTTATTTTTCCTCCTCAGTAATACAGAAAGATTTAAATCCAGAAGTCAAATTCTGTGAGCATCATCTCAGGTAGGAAATGTTCTTAGTTTGAATTAACTGTGCTCTGAATCCAGTTGACGTAGTTGCAGACCTTGGTGTAAACTCCTGGGTAGTTCCTCTGAGCGCAGCCAATGCCCCAGGAGACAACACCCTGGAGCTGACCATTGCAGACCACTGGGCCACCGGAATCACCCTGAAAGAAAAAAGGCAATGTTGAATTGTGAATACTGTGTATGGCATGAAACTAATGGGTGCAATAAAGTCAATCTTGCTTGCACAACTCTATTATAATCAGATAATGAAATCACATCTTGCATCGTTCAACGGGTTTAAGTAATCGCTGCTAGCATAATATCCTGTTACATTAATTCTCAAATATTTATCATTCATTTTACTGTTGAATCCCTTCTTTCAAATTCTCTTTTCCCAAGGATTAATTCATATACTACCACATGTGGCATTCCAATGTCTATGAAATTCCAAGCACTTCCCACAAGCTCATTTGTAATGCTATTCAGAATTTTTCGTCTTTCCTTTTTATCTATTTATGCATGAAATTATTAGTAAAGAATGTACATTTTTTAGGGGCTCCAAGACATTAGGGGTGTTTAGGACCGCGTGCAGGCTTGTTGACCAGGGACTAATCCTGGTGTCCACTGTTAAAGTGATATTGGCATAGAGTCATGTTAAAGGGGGTTCAATTCAGTTCATACAATACGGTACATGCGGGTGGTTCTTAAAGTTTTCAGAGAGAACAGGTGAGATAAAGTCTAGAGCAAAGCTTTCCAGTACTGAGGAGGCAGTGGGGCACATGGTAGTAGTGGGGCAATGTGAGTACAAGCCTGAAGGATTGCAAAAGGCATAAAGAGAGATGGCCTGAACAAAATCTTGAGAAGTGAGATCCTGATCTGAACTCTAGCGCTGGAACTTTTGGAGGGACATCATGTGTGTTAGGAAATTTAGATGATTGAAAAGAGCAAGGATAGCAATTTCTAATCTTTTTCAAATAGTTTTGGTTGAAACCATGCTGAAAGGTGTGGTGAACTGCAATAAATATTCTCTTTTTATCACACAATTTCACAATGGAATGTGAAACACACCCAACGTCTTCTTCGATCACTGAGGTATTAACCTGAGAATTGGGTCAGGATCTGATCCTGACCTAGAATCCAGACACCATGTTCCTGTTGAATGTTGAGGTATATTATATATCTATGCTTCTCAAAGTAAGATGGCTTCACTGAGAAGGAATGTGAATGTATCCCAAGTCTTTGTTCAATCTATTTTGATGCATACAAAGCACATTATAGCAAAACCAGAGGCAACTTTATTAGCCAGTGATCCATTCTAGATCCAGTCCTCCCCTCTTGCCAACCCTACCCTAATTTGTTTTCCTGTACTAAATTCATTGCCAATATTTTGTTTCTAAATACTCCTCTCTCCTTCCAGTCATCTTCTTTCCCACCTAGAGTAGGACTCCATGTTCTTTACAAGTGCACCCTTACCTTGGACCCATCTCGGTAAAACAAAGTCATTTGACAAACTACCATTTTGTCTTAAGCCTACCAGCAAAAGACACACCTCAAAGCACCTTTTACTGATAAACCTGTGTCTAAAAGGGGACAAACCCTTGAAGAAGCAGACACATACATGTTGAATATTGTCTTTGAGTTGTGCTACCTTTCAGATATTTTTTGCATTTGATTTACTAATTGACCCACTGTTGATGCCCCCAGTTTTCATGAGCTGGGTCTACCACAGAATCAACTATGATCTGCTGATGACATATACACTAAATTAGAGTGTTACAAACCTGGCAAGAGTCCTTTCCGCCTTCAAGGTATCCTGCGCAGAACATGTTGTTGGTGATCTGTCCTGGGTAGGAGCTGGTGCATTGGCTAGTGGTCAGGATTGGGGCATTCAGGCACTGCAGGGTGTTGGGGTAGTTTGCTGAAATAAACATTGAAGACAAATTTATTTGTATTGCTAATAGAAATGTAAAGAGTTTGGTCCAATAAAAACAAGTACCTTACTGCACTGTTTAGGTTTCTATCAATTATAAAATGGATTATAATTTCACTAGAAAATATATGTCCTATTAAGAAGTTAAGATGCCTTGTGGGGTGGGTTTCAGGATTTGATATTGTGCATCTCAATAAATTACAGGGCATTTTGGCCCACATGCATCATTGAGACATTTTGCACTTCTTAATTTGCGAAAAATAAGGAATCGCAAATTAAGAATTGCAAAATGCTATGCATCATTATTTTCGGTATTCATTTGTGATTCGGTAAAAATCGCAATTTTTACCGAATCCCAAATAAATACCGAATTCTTAAGTTAATTTTCGCAATTCCCATTGATTCCTATGGGCCAAAAGGCCCATAGGAATCAATGGGAAGGCATTAGCAAATTGCGAGTGGCACTTTGAAAATTTCATGGGTGCAGGGGGGGGGTCCAAAGGACCCCCCCATGCACCCCTGAAATGTATTTTTCGCATCATGTTTCACACACACATGTCCTAAGGACATGTGTGTGTGAAACATGAATGTTGAAAAAAAAACATTTTCAGCATTTTAAACACTTTTTCCAAATTTACCGAGTGGTTCAACCACTCGATAAATTTGACACCCTAATTGCGATTTTGCACTTTTAAAAGTAATGATGCATTGCTTTTAAGAAATCGCACATCTGCGACTTCTTAAAAGCAATCGCAATTTTAGAACTCGCAAAAATGTTACGAATTCTAAAATTGCTTCATGCATCCCAAAAAGCACCTTTGGAATCGCAAACGGCCGATTTTAAGGAATCGCACCGTTTGCGACTCCAAAAATGCTTGATGCATGTGGGCCTTTGTTTTCTTTCTTCTCCATTTCCTCTAGCCTATTTCACAGAGTCTTGAAGCAGCAGAAGTGTGGTACAGAGAGAGTACATTTTTATTATTATTCATTTTTTTTAACAAATACTTCCAGGCTGCTTTGCTGTGATACATTCATGTGACAGTGTAGGATGGGGTTACCTACCTAGACACCTAAAAGATAGACTTCACATTTAAAGCCTAAACACTTCCTATTATATGTTGATTTTCTTTATTCAGAACTAGTGATCAATAATATCTGATTGCTTTGTGATCAATTCTGCCCCTGAATATTTCTCTACTTTACTTTACTGTTTACCTCTCTGGTATTGACCTGGCATTTACTTTTGAACTACAGGTTCTCTCCCTTAACTCCTCCTACTGATGAACCATTGCCTCCAAGACTACTTACAGCCACTGCCGGACGTGTTGCCCCATCCTGAGATCAGACACTGGGTTCCAGATGCAGGACAGCCTGACGGGAGGGCGACGGCCTTGACGTAGCTGTTGAGAGTCGCGGCTCTGGACAGCTTGATCAGCATGATGTCATTGTCCAGGTTCCTGGAGCTGTAGTTGGGATGTCTGATGACCTTGGTGGAATCAATGAACTGTTCGGTTCCTTCATTTGATGCAATGTTGTGCTCTCCAAGTCTCACGTTGATACGCCTACAACAGGAAAAGAGACCTAGCTATTACTAGTTCATTCATCATAGCTAAATAGACTGAGTTATAAGTCAAAGCATCTGATTTTGTGAACTTGAAGACTTTTATACTGTCAATATTTATTTTTATTTACTGTTTTTACTTTTTAGTGCATTTTGTAAAGCACAAACATGATCCCAAGGTATCAGAGGGTTGTAAGGAGCTTTCACCCAAGTACATTGCTTTATATGGCAACAGGAAGTCCCCCTCTTCCAGGTTCATGACACTTGATAAGCGGAAATTAGGGAAGAACGCATATATCAAAGATTAGTTCGTTTGGGGAAACACCCTCTCCCACACAGTGTAAACCAGGCAGTGCCTTTACAACCCGGGTACTACATCGAACATGTTGTTACCACACGACCCTTTGGTACACGAGTCATTACAACAACTTGCTTTATGGAAAGCGTTGTTGGACTAGTGTTGGATTTAAAGTCCAGCACCTTCCTTACTGTTACACAGGCGGGAGTTAGAAAAGTAAATTACAATATTCTAAATTCCAGCACTTTCCTAAGGCAAGTCATTGTAATGACATGCATGCTAAACAAACATGTGGTAGCAACGCATTCGATGAAGTGCATGCATTATTAAGGCATGTGTGGGAAAGTCATGCGTAGTTCTGTCATACAACAGTTAGTTTATGTCTCTTATGAAGTACCCAATGCCAAGCCCTTTTTTATGACATGTGAAGTCTTTTGTTGGGTGCTCCCAGATAGCACCCTTTGCAACCAGGCACTGGCAGCCTATGTGCCAGGGCGTAGCTGCCAATGCTGCAGCAGGTGCAGTTGTATGGTGTCCATGGATTTGAGGGGCACACTAAGCTCAAACTAAAGGTGTTGTTTGCTACCCAGATAGGGCCCATGGGATCCATATATCTTCCTTGCATTAGGACTCCTGGAGGTCTGCTATGCCACTGCCCTTGTGAAGGTGGTCAATGACTAAAACGCTTGCTGCGGTTGGCCTCAAATGCTGCTTCCCCCAATGGCTCATGAAATCTCCTAACATGGGTGAATGTTCCTAATGACGTTCACTTAACCCAGCTTTCTGTAGACACTCAGTGAAACAAAAGTTCTTTCGTAACCTCACTCTTGGGGCAGCTGCCATATGTGCTCCATTTAAGTATAGTCTAGATCGGTTTATCAGGCGAGGATCTGCTGTTGTTAATGAAACTGAAATAGTCTTGCATTCAGCTTGGGTGATTGCTTTCTTGGAAGATAAATTTACAGAGAGTGTATACCCCAGCCAATAGCATGCATAGCTCAACTTCAGTGAACTTACGATTGGTAGCAATGAGCAGCCGACACCACCCATTGGCTGTTGATGAGTGACCCGCCGCAGAAATGGTAGCCGACATTCAGGGACACTTGGTAGGGAAGAGCGTTCTTCCCACAAGTGTAGCCCCCAACAATTTTATCATCATCATCAACGGGGAAAGCAGCTGAAAGAGAGGAAAAAAGATACTAATGATGATTTAATTTATTGCATGGCACATACACCATCACCAACATCCACTGAAATGATGAGGTGTTAAATTCAAATTAGCATCATACTGCCACACCTTTCTTAAATGTGAGCATTGTTTAGGGTTTTGGCAAGTCAACACACTGTAAAATCCAGTCACGTTTTGCGATGAATATTTATGAGAAAGATCTGTAAATGATGTTGGTACAGATTATTTTATACATTTTTTATCAATTTGAAAACCTGACCGGATTTTACTCTTCAGGGGGATGAAACACCCAATTCAAATGTGTAACAACATGCTTCTGAATGGATGTTGAAGTCATAGTAGTTATGTGTATAACAGTAACACAACAAGATACACATCTCTGTTCACTAGTGTGGTAACCACAATGTGATGTCCTGAAACCATCAGTAACCTTGCTGTCCAGAAATTCCACCAACATTAGATGGTAGTGAGGAATTTGTTGCTAAAATACCTTCATGAATCAGCCCCCTTGTCTTGTGTGCAGTGTGACTATGCAGTACACATTTGACTTTCCTATTGGTTTCTCTTCTGTATATTACCACATACAGCATCAGTACAGCTCTTGTGCAGAGAATGTAATTGAAGCCATCACCTTGCAGAAGTAGGATTTACATTTTAAACTTTATATTTTCCTTTTAATTCTCTGTAGTCTGTAGTAAATTGTATTTTATTATTCAATGCAGTGGATAAGTTCACACTATTTAGGGGAAATGTTATGAAAGCTTAGTAGTCAAGTCATCAAATTCTCCTTGCTCATACATTCTCATCAGTTTTGTCTTATGGAACTGGAAGGTGTTTGCCCATGCAGGATATTTAAAAACAAAAACAAAGCATCAAACAATTTGTCAACAAATACAAAAGTATATTTATGACAACATTTTCTGTGCTGTGAACACTTAAAACAAATTGTATCATTGAATGCGGAGTGTGACTGGATAAACTTGTGAAGAAGCCAAATTGCATCAACTTTGGGTTTGCTGAGGGATGCACAGCAATAGATTAACTTCTAGCAATTGCAGACAGTGGACTAAACTGAGCATCATTTTAAAGATCTGTAGAGAATACACTCTGGACCATATTTGCTAAGACTTTGTACTGCCCATCCATTGTGCAAGGCGATGCACAGTAACACAACGTCTTATTTAGGATTTACGCAGCCACGCAAGGAATGTTTTGCTAGGCCTTGTACACAAATGTAATGCAACGCAGCATGTAGCTCTGCATTGTATTACAATTCTTAGTAGAAGGTGTTCCATGGGGTAAACAACCTTTACAACGAAACTTTTACAACGAACTACCATTACAATGCAACTTTTACAACGCAAACTATTACAACGCATTGCTCTGGGGGGGCGCTCTAGGATAGGGAATAGGTTAATTTACTATCCAATAACCTTCCCTACTATCCACGGGGACTGGAGTTGGAATAGTAAATTAAACTATTCACTATCCAGCGCCTAAAAGCATTATGCGTTGTAATGGTATGCGTTGTAAAAACCGCGTTGTAAAGGTAGGCGTTGTAAAAGTATGCGTTGTAACGTCATACATCCGTTCCATGGGTGGAGTATGGGTGTTTCTATGCATCTGCCCTTGGATTTTAGTGAATTCCAGATTAACTAGGGCATGCAAACCTGGAATTGCATAAAGTTGGCATGCCTCCTACAGAGAGGCGCCCCTAGGAGAAATATGTTAATTTCTCCTCATTATGCTTTCTGCTAAGCGTGATGCGTTCTGCAAAACACATAAAAATTGGAAAATGCCTCTTTGGCATACCTTCCTGCACAAAAACAATTCTGCCCATAACATGAGCACCCTTCCAGCATGGTGCAAGGGTTCCTTCATTGGCACTAGAAAGCCATAAGTATGCCAGTGCTGGGACTGAGCTGAAGAATGCCATATCTCTGTATCTCTGTAAATATGGTGTACTTCAGCTCTCTCCCACTCACACAGTGCAGCAACTTGTCTTCCTGACAAGTAAATACATTAGCAATAATGAGAGAAAACACCTCACATGATATTTAGCATACACAACATTATTGACTAATTGGTTGCAATATTTGATGACTATGCTTATGAATATGGTTTGAATTATTTTGATTTACCAACAAGAAACTCAGTAATGTATACCATCCATAAAGTAGAGGTGACCCTGTGTAACCTGTGCGGGCTGCCAGTTTTCTTTCCACAGACACTGCTGTAGATCTCGATAATTTCTGATTTGAAAAATTGACCACACAGAGATTATGAAAAATGTAGCCTTTTAAGCATGCAGCGATTAAGGGGCATATTTACAAGAAAATAGCAGAGTGTGGCATTAAGTACAAAATGTGAACGTCACGCTCCACCAATTCAAAAATTCAGGGATGCACCGTATTTACAAAGATAGGGCACATCCCAGCATTTATCCTAGTACAGGTGCTAAATTAAGCTGCCTAGAGTGAACACAGGCTCCATTGCACTATATTGCCTACATTGACGGAATGCTTGTTTATGTGCAGCACACATAGAAGTTGCAAATTGTCATTTTTGTAATGATTGTATTTGTGTAGGAAGGGAAACCTTCCTGCACATTCACAATCATTCATTACAGGTTGCTATGTGTTTTGCACAATGCAGCACACATAGAAACTGCAAAAACGAGGAGTAATAAAGCATTTCACATTGTTTCTCCATGTTAGGAACAGGTTTTCCCTGGTCTTAATTTTGCCACTGTCTCCTATTTACGCCACCTTTGTAAAAAGGGAGCAGCCCATAATCAATGGGTGTTGTGTGGAATGCCCACAGCAACACCCATTGCCCACCCCTTTGAAACTAAGTATAGTGCGGAAGTAGGCCCTATTTACAAGGCACCCTTAGGCCACGTTAGGCGGCTTAACACTGCCTTGTAAGTAAGGCGAAGCCCCTATCACAATAGAAATGTAGTTGAAAGTGACATTCCTGTGGCAAAAAGTCCTTTCCCAACAACATGCAGTGCAATCTTAACTCACCGGCAGCCCCGAGGAGGGCACAGATCAGAAGGAACTGCATGGTTGTCCTGTTAGCACTGGCAGAGGTGACTTCTCTGATGGCGATCCAGGTATTTATACCGAACCAGACCCAGCTTTATCTGCTTCTTTCCAAGGTTGCTTCTATTTTTGTGTGAAGCAGATGCTGATATGGAAAGAAAATACACATAATGTACTGAAATCAAATAGAAGAACATCAAGATCAATAGGTTAATGAATTGCTACCTTGGTTATTTTCAACTGTGCCCTTCAGTTAATCACCACTGAATGACTGCTCACCACTCACACACCATCCACTGATGAACTGCATTGAACATAGGAACAGAGCACTGCAGATGGCAACACTTGTATTGATAGAAAGGAGGAGAGTCAATGGTCTCTTCAAACTACAGTGAAATAAGTGAAAACACTAAATTGTGTAGCAAGAATTTGATAAATGCTCAGCCATTCATATCCCATAACAAAACTTTCCATTAAATATCTCAAAATCACAAACCAGCAATAATAATAATAATAATACTGGATTTTATACAGCGCGAACAGCTACCTCACAAGGAGGTGTCCCGGCGCTAGTAGAACACAAATGACCTGGGCTAAAGAATAGGGAAGCTAGCGTGGCTGGGTGAATAGCCAGGAGTTAAGTAATTTCTTAAAACAGGGTTCTGCCGGGGTCTGTTGGATTGCTTGAGGCAGTGAGTTCCACAGAGCGGGGACGTTTGCTGAAAAGGTCCGACCGCCTAGTCGGGCCTTTTTTGCGCGCGGGACGGCCAGCTGGACACGGTCGTTGGACCGTAGTGCGCGACTTTGAAGGTATCTTGGGAGGCGATTTTTCAGGTAATGTGGGCAGGAGCCATGCAGAGATCTGAACGCCAGCGTCAGAGCTTTGAATTTTATTCTGTTGGCTACTGGCAGCCAGTGCAGGGTTCGGAGATGCGGAGAGACTGACTGCTTGAACGGGATTCGCAGTAGTAGTCTCGCAGCCGCATTTTGAACTACCTGAAGCTTGTGAGTCAGGTATTTTGGAAGGCCAAGGTATAAACCATTGGCATAATCCAGTCGGGAGGTGACAGTCGCATGGACAACCGTTTTTCTGCAGCTCACTGGTAGGAGTCTTAGGATTTTTCAGAGATTTCTCAGCTTGCTCAGGCAGCATCCGGCGACTTGTTGGATATGGGATGAGAAGGACATGTTGTCATCCCATCTCACACCAAGATTTTTTGCCGAGTGACTGGGTGGAGGGGGCGGGCCCATCTCCGTTGGCCACCAGAATTCTGGGGGGGGGAGGGACCCTTGCCGAAGAAGATGACTTCGGTTTTATTGGCATTAAGTTTTAATTTATTAGTGTTCATCCAGTATGCTATATCCTGGAGACACCCTTTAAAATTAGAGAACGACTCCTGCGTCATCTCAGAGTAAGGAAATACCAACTGGGTGTCGTCGGCATATGAGATTGCCTTGACGCCCCAGTTGGCAATTAGCGTAAACAGAGTAGCCAGGTAGATGTTGAACAAAAGGGGGCTGAGGGCCGACCCCTGCGGGACTCCACAGCTGAGGGTTTTAGGTGTAGAAGAAATCGTTCCAAGTGCCACCTTCTGCGTTCTCTGAGATAGGTAGGAGTTTATCCACCCCAGCGCTCTGTCCTGAATACCTATCTCAGCCAGCCGGCTGAGTAGTCTGGCGTGGTCCCCGTATCGAAGGCGGCCGACAGATCCAGGAGTACCAGCATTGCTGAGTTTCCTGCATCCATCGACCACCTCACAGACTCGGCGACTTCAATGAGCGCTGTCTCTGTGCTAAAGCCGGGGCGGAAGCCAGATTGAGTTTCATGCAAAATGTTGTTGGTTTCTACAAATTTGCTCAGTTGGCGCTGTATAACTTTTTCCAGCATTTTTCCCGGGGCAGCTAGTAGAGATATAGGGCGGAGATTCGTAGGGTCATCTGGGTCCCCATTAGGTTTTTTCTTTAGGGGTAGGAGAGTAGCGTGCTTCCAGATGTCCGGGAATATGCCCGACATGATGGAGGAGTTCCAGATACCTAGAAGTGTGGGGGCGACCGAGTCCGCTATGGCACTCCATAGTTTAGCTGGACAGCAACAACTAATGCTAAACTATTAGGTGGATGGGAGTGAGTCTTAGTGAATGATCAGAAGAATTGTGTTAGAAGATACATTTTCATCTGAACTTTGAATGCTTTTTCTACACCACACAATGTGATGCGTCTGTGGCCTTGCTGTCTGTCTGCAGCTAGTTGGTGGATTGCCTTTGCGTCATTTAGACCGATGTGCCCTCTTACACGGTGGCAGACAAAACTTAACTGCACACCATGTTGCAGAAATATGGCACATTCCCAATAGACAGGCTAGTTGACACACGTCCATAGAGTACTGACTCTGGTTCTCTGTATATACATACCAGGAAACTACTTACTCTGGAGAGCGTCCCAGACAATACACTCATGCATATGTAGTATTTAAATACAGCTTCATAGGATGGGTCATTTGGACCTTCTTGACCCTCTCTGAAAACATCTCCACTATTGCCAATATAGTATGCAAGACCTGGAGTGGTCCACGATGTACAGTCCACAAAAATGTCTTCAAATAAGCTGTGTTTGAATTGGGAAGTAATGGGCAACACCTAGCGAGTGCCCTTCTATTTGGTGTGAGAGACTGGCCCCCTTCTCTGAATCCAAAGTTTAGTGGGTACTAAAATAGAATAGGAGATTTTATAAAAGGGATCTGGTGGATTATGGAGCCCAACCATGCCTCTGAGCAGTAACCTGGCACTGGGACTCAGTAAAATGTGAGAGTCATATAATTGACATGCTCAGCTTATGTAATAAGACCTTGATGATGTGGATGAGTTTTCATATTAGATTTTAAAATAAACCTTAAGCCCCTCAATACAAGTGGCTCTGGAATTGGAAACATATTTGTCACACCTGATAAAAATCTGATTCCGCAGAGTTTTTTGGGGACAACATTTGGATTTTTTACCATAATCCGTCAAATTCTGCAAGTTCTTGTGAGTACTGGAGATTTCCCCCTAATAACCATTGGCCTGACCTGCTGATATTTATCGCAGTACTCATAATTGCCAAATGTGCAGCAACAACATTTACCACATATGTTACAATTGACTGGGACACTCCAGATAAGGGCCTTGATTTGGAAAGTCTTTCCCATGAGTTCCTTAAACCCTTTCTTATGTACTTGACATTCTGAAGACATCACCACCTTGGCTTAACAGTTCCTCCATGCTACTCATTCCCACTCACACCAGTGTTGTTGTTCCTCATTAGGTTGTTTTCCTGGATGTCATTTATAATTCCACTACATTGTGGAGAAGTGTGGCTCAATGGTTAGAGCGGCAGACCCTGATGCAGAGGTCTGGCCCGGGACCAGGGTTCAATTCCCGCCTCGGCGACTCTTGGACTCAATTTCCCCGGACCTGATAATTCTCGCCTCGGTGCCTAGTCTAATCATGGGTGTGACTCTGGGCAATAGCTTGCTTAATCTCCACGACAGCCCCAGCAACGCTTGGATGCCTGGCTTCACCTTGTGGGTGCCCAGGAGTGGACACTTCACAGGAAAGCCAGGACGGGTTCCACAGCGGTATGAATACAGCGCTACGAGGCCTCCGGGTAGAAGTGCGCTATATAAATACAATACATTTACAATACATTTACATTTACATACCAGTCCACACTTCAGTTTTTCCACACTGACCTCCATAACACATTGGGTCTCCACTCAGTCCAGGTCATCGGCTGGTCTTGCTGATTGAAAAAAGTCTTTACCTCCTGTGTAAAATGTGCAAACAATGATTACTTCTCATATTGTTCTGCCCAACTCACAACCAATGCTTTGGACTTTCAGGCTTTGAGGTGGTGGAGAAACTTTAAACAGAAGTTCAACAACCTGGACTTTTAGGACATTATTCACAAAGGGCCTCCACACTTATCCCGGAGGCCCACAGTCGTGGGGGAGTCTTCACACTCAGGGCAGAATCACCACAATGAGAATTCTCATTACGAAGACTCCACTCCGAGTGAGTGCAGAGTTTTTGTGGTGGGGGTTCTGCCATGAGTGCGGAGATTCCCCCACAACTGCGGGGCCTCCGCGCGGGTGCTGATACTCTCCCACGACTGCAGGGCCGCCGCGCGAGTGCAGAGGTCTTTTGTGAATCAGGCCCATAATGTTTCTCATCCTGAAAGCTTGCTTGTCACTCACTTTAATGCCACATACTTCCCCCTAAGTGGAGGCCTTTATCAATCTAATTGGATGCACTGATCCATTCCTTGAATTTGCTGATGTTCTGAAGATACCTCATTATTTCTGATCTACAGATACCCGTTCTTGTTTAGAAATCTTGATTTTATTTTAGTGTACTATTTAAAGCATGCACACATTTCTAAAACAATGCTTCGTGGCACTTGAACACCTCTAGACAATGCTAGAGACCACAGCCTAAACACACACAGAAAGGGAACCATACAAACATCAATATGAAAGGAAAGGTGTTTTGACCCTTCAGAAAATCCACAAAATATCCTATTTATTTTTATTAACTACAAAACAGCACGTATCAAAATGCATCCTCATTGCAAGGGTTGCACAGCTGAAGCAGGTGTGAATGCAGATTCCACAGTTAATAATTTGGGATTCATAATTACACTAGAGGGTGTGAAAAATCCAAGTTTTTAAAAGTGCATGTTTGAGATGCATGCGAATAGCAGAGCCATATTTACTCCTCCCTGTACAACCAGGAGCTTCAATGTTGACCTAAGGCTTTTCAAATAATTTGATAAATGAAATTAATTCAGTTATTTGGTCTCCCCAGCCCTGTAGCGTTGATAACATGTATTCTTACTGTACCTGATGCAGACACTGCACAGGTCTGTTTATTAATCTACATGTGTCTTCTCTCATACTAACCGAGCAGTGCTTATGACAATTGCTTTTTTTTCTTTTTTGTATTGTGCTGGACATACACGGTGCTGGCTTCTGATGTAGCTTAGGGTTCAGTTTCCACTGCCAAATTATGTTTTCCCCATATTTGCATTTAGAACATTTTAATTTGATTAACCAGCCAACACTGTGTCTCCAATGGTTCATAAGCTTTAATAAACGTTGACTGTTTGTACTTTTAACCATGTCTTGTGTGGACTTTCCTATGATATTCCTCTGGTTTTAAATGTTTTAATGTTAGGGCTGCAATCTTTAAAGACTCAGGCATAGCGCCATCCATCAATTGGATCTTTTGATGTAAAAAACTCAGGCACGTTTCCTCATAGACAGGAAAGGGGTCTGATATAGTGCTGTGACATCACTCACTTGTGCTCTCACATGAGGCTCGCTATATGGCTGTGTACACATCATGATTGTCAAATCATCTATGCATTTATCCTCTTCCTCAGAATTATTTATCTTTCCTATTTTCCCTATCAGTTTTATTTTATTTTTTTATGCTTTATGGTTCTTTATGGGGTGGAGTTTGAGGTTCGGTTCTTTATGGGGCGGAGTTGTGCGGTTCGGTACTTTATGGGGCGGAGTTGTGCGGTTCGGTTCTTTATGAGGTGGAGTTTGCGTTTCGGTTCTTTATGGGGTGGAGTTGTGCGGTTTGGTTCTTTTTTGGGACGGAGTTGTGCGGTTCGGATCTTTATGGGGCAGAGTTGTGTGGTTCGGTTCTTTATGGGGCGGAGTTGTGCGGTTCGGTTCTTTATGGGACGGAGTTTTGCGGTTCGGTTCTTTATGGGGTGGAGTTTGAGGTTCGGTTCTTTATGGGGTGGAGTTGTGCGGTTCGGTTCTTTATGGGACGGAGTTGTGCGGTTCGGTACTTTATGGGGCGGAGTTGTGCGGTTCGGTTCTTTATGGGGTGGAGTTTGAGGTTCAGTTCTTTATGGGGTGGAGTTGTGCGGTACGGTTCTTTATGGGACGGAGTTGTGCGGTTCGGTTCTTTATGGGGTGGAGTTGTGCGGTTAAGTTCTTTATGGGGTGGAGTTTGCTGTTTGGTTCTTTATGGGGTGGAGTTGTGCGGTTCGTTTCTTTATGGGGCGGAGCTGTGTGGTTCGGTTCTTTATGGGGCGGAGTTAGCGGTTCGGTTCTTTACGGGGTGGAGTTGAGCGGTTCAATTCTTTATGGGACGGAGTTGTGCGGTTCGGTTCTTTATGGGACGGAGTTGTGCGATTCGGTTCTTTATGGGGCGGAGCTGTGCGGTTCGGTTCTTTATGGGGCGGAGTTGTGCAGTTCGGTTCTTTATGGGGCGGAGTTTGCGGTTCGGTTCTTTATGGGGTGGAGTTGAGCGGTTCAATTCTTTATGGGACGGAGTTGTGCAGTTCGGTTCTTTATGGGACGGAGTTGTGCGGTTCGGTTCTTTATGGGGCGGAGTTGTGCGTTCGGTTCTTTATGGGGTGGAGTTGTGCAGTTTGGTTCTTTATGGGGCGGAGTTTGCGGTTCGGTTCTTTATGGGGTGGAGTTGAGCGGTTCAATTCTTTATGGGATGGAGCTGTGCGGTTCGGTTCTTTATGGGACGGAGTTGTGCGGTTCGGTTCTTTATGGGGCGGACTTTGCGGTTCGGTTCTTTATGGGGTGGAGTTGTGCGGTCCGGTTCTTTATTTGGCGGAGTTGTGCAGTTCGGTTCTTTATGGGGCAGAGTTGTGCGGTTCGGTTCTTTATGGGGCGGAGTTGTGCGGTTCGGTTCTTTATGGGGCGGAGTTGTTCCGTTCGGTTCTTTATGGGGCAGAGTTGTGCGGCTTTTCTAAAATCAATTTATTAATCAGCACTGAAAATACGTTTCTGCGCAATCTCCCTTTCTGTCCTTCTGCAGCAACTCTTATTTGACATGGGGGTAAGAAGCCCTGCTGGGAAAGCTAGACTGTGTCCCCTGCTCGACGGGAGATGTCTGTGGAGCACTGCATACATTGTTCACTTCACAGCAGCACCCGAGGATGCAATAGAAGCAGACCCCTTTGCCAAAGTCCCTTGGCTCTGAGATAACAAAGCACCACCCCATACCCTTGGTCTATCTGACTTCTGGGACCCCCCTGCTACCACTTGTTTTCCAACTAAGAATTAATTGAAGATGCTTTACTGGGCTAATGACTTTAGAAATGCCGCCTCATCTAATTGGCTTGCTCACTTTGCCACTGGATTCAAGCAAGCCGGGCTGAAGACGGCTGCAATGCCAGAAACCTGTCCTCGGAAGCTTGTTTCCGGTCCAGGGAAGGCATGGCTTGGCAGTTCGGGCTGGACTGTTCCCATGAGGCACAGGGTCAGACTGATTTGCATATAGCCATGTCTGAACTGGGGTGGCAGAGTGGGCTAAAGAACGGTGATGGATTCAACCCAGATCCTTTGACTGGGTGTGAGTGTTTGATTGGTTTGGATGCTCCGTCCATCACCAACCCCTTTTGTACCGCTTTTGGCCACCATAAGTGTGGCAGGGTATGCTCAGACGTGAGTCCCTTGCTCACTTTGCCACTGGATTCAAGCAAGCCGGGCTGAAGACGGCTGCAATGCCAGAAACCGGTCCTCGGAAGCTTGTTTCCGGTCCAGGGAAGGCATGGCTTGGCAGTTCGGGCTGGACTGTTCCCATGAGGCACAGGGCCAGACTGATTTGCATATAGCCATGTCTGAACTGGGGTGGCAGAGTGGGCTAAAGAACGGTGATGGATTCAACCCAGATCTTTTGACTGGGTGTGAGTGTTTGATTGGTTCGGATGCTCCGTCCATCACCAACCCCTTTTGTACCGCTCATCTAATTGGCTAGCGTTTTACTTGATTTTTCAGCCTTTGGTGGTGGGGGCCATATTGGGACCAGGTGACCGTCCCCATAGACAGGACGTTTTCAGAGTGGGCACTCTCCCTCTGAGAGTTGTCACCGCAAGGAGGTCATGGGGGCCTCTGATGTCTGTACTTCCTCAGTGGAGAGGGTTGTGCAAGTTTTCTTCGCTTGCCCAGCCTATGCCCAACCTCACAGAACTTGGCTTGCTCCCCAAAGATGCTTCGTTGAGCCCTTCAAGTTCTGAGTTAGGCCTGCAGTTTATCTTTAGCTATCCCGGTAGCTAAATTCTTGTGGGCTATGTGGATACTCCAAGGCAAGGAACTCCTCCCCACCTCCCACACCACCATCATGACTTATGACTTTGTCAGTCTGAATGTACTTTTTGCATTTACTTATTTATTTTTAATGATTTTTTTTAATTGGTACGTGTACTTTCAAGGCCCTGGAGGCCAAAATAAAATAATTTGAAAGGCGTTGTACTAATAACGCGTTACTATTTCACAGCAAGAAATCCGATTTTAATAATTCACAGCCACTAAAGCTTACTACCAAACGAGTGTGATGGGTTCACCTAATACATGAATTTACTATTGAGAGGAAATAAACATGAAAAGAAACATTGCACGATGACCTTTTTTTGCACATACATAGCAATGGACATTATCTTGTGAATTGTTACTTTCCTTCCATTGGCAGGGAGCCAGCAAACTGTGTTTCACACCTGCACACATGCAAAGAGAATGTATGATGTTACAACGCATGCTTTTACATCGCATGCCTTTACAACGCGGTTTTTACATCGCATACCATTACAACGCATAGCGCTTTTGGGTGTTGGATAGTGAATAGTTTAATTTACTATTCCAACTCCAGTCCCCGTGGACACTAGGGAAGGTTATTGGATAGTAAATTAACCTATTCCCTATCCTAGAGCGCCCCCCAGCGCAATGCGTTGTAATAGTTTGCGTTGTAATGACCGCGTTGTAATGGTAGTGCGTTGTAAAAGTTTCGTTGTAAGTGATGTTTACCATGCAAAGAGGGTGAATTGCCTCCGAATTAAAAAGATTTCCTGAAAAAGAACAAACACACGCACGTGTATAGCTTGTCACAGCAAACTAGGAGAATAACTTGACATTTTATATCAAACAAAGTACACTGGTCTGTTCAGTTAATGAATAAAAGGTATACAAGGCAGCTGTAGGAAATCCTAAAAGAAACTGAACAAAGAAAATATCTTGGCTATTGTTTCCTCTAGATGAACACGCATTTATACAATTTATTAATACAGAGACCATAGTCAGATTTCTAATTAACAGATTTTCTGTAATGAGGCATTCGCACGACAAATGTCTTCACTAAAAAAAGGTCCTTGTGCAAATAGGAACAGTTGTTAATGATAACCATGTCTAAATTAGTAAAAACGCTCCAAGTACATGTTCCATACTCTTATCAAGCTGGGGAAGCCAGCCAACCTTCAAATGACCTTTTACCACCTACTCAACTCTGTCCCCCCCCCTTTGCCTAATATTTCCCTCATGACTCAGAAAGTCTATGTTCAGTTCTTCCAATGGTCTTCTGTCTCCTTATATATTTATGCAACTATACAATCTAATGTTATAATTTCCTATTTTATTTATTTTGATTTTCTTTATTTTAAATAAAGTTTTATATAGCGAAAACAAGACCATTTATGGTTTCAGAGCGCTGTATAATGGAAAAAAAACAAGGAAAGTGCACAAGGTAATGCAAGGAGTCATAGGATGGCAGCAAAGCGCTGTAGATTGGGGAATAACAGGGAACCTGGAGAAGGCAACACAAAAAGTCATAGGATGATATCAAGACTCGTACAGGGCTCTTACAGGGCTTTGTAAGGCGGTGCACCCATAAGTGGTGAGTGAGACATCAGCGGGAACATAATTTGCAGTGTCATAAAGGTAAACGATAGAAAGTCAGACAAGGGAAAGCAAAGTGCAAGCCATTTTCAGGAACATCTGGATTTAAGGTGGTATGATTACTTGCATCAGGGAGGAAGGGGACTATTCGGAAGTATATTTTTAAGAGAGTTATTGAAGGGTCGGTCCTGAGCTCCGAAGGAAGAGATTCAACATTTTTGGGACAATTCCAGACAAGGCTCGCTTGGTAAGTTTTCTTTTTGTTAAATTTTTGGATTCCAGCAGTAGGGAGCTTGGGCGGTCACTAGATCTATTCCTTCCTAGGAGAACCAGTTTCTTGGTCAGATATCAAGAAGTGTTGTGGTGAATGGCCTTGTGCTTCATGCAGGCAATTTTTAGTTGAATCCTGGCTTCAAACAGTAGCCAGTTCACAGTATGCAGGACAGGGGCGTAATCCCTTTTTGTGGTGCCTGTGATGAGACGAGCAGCCTCATTGGGGGTAGTCCTCAGATGTGCTCGTTTTATTTTGGGTAGGCTCACTTGGTAGGCCTTCCCAAAGTCAAGTCTGGAGATCACAAGTGCTTGGACCACTATTTTGAAATCTGAAGCGGTCAGGAAGGGTTTAAGATTCCTTAATGCATGAAGTTGGTGATTGGCCCCTCTAGTGGTGGCACTGATGTGGTTCTACATGGTGAGGTTGTTGTCCAGTATAATTCTTTGTGATTTTGCAGATTTGACGATATGAAGGGTACAGTTCAAGGTTATAAGAAGTGGGTGCTCGTCATTGATGTTGCAGGTGGAGTTGGGTTGAGAGATTAATAGGAATTCAACTTTAATGGTACTAAGGGGTCATTAGGATTGCGGATTTCCCGCATCCTCCTGGCCGGCGGAAGCCACCGCCGGCCCGGAGGATGCGGGAAAACCGCCGTGGACCCACCAAAAGACCCACCGCCACATTAGGATGGCTGGTGGGTCCTGGTTTCCGTCCGCAGCTTTTCCGCCGTGGTTGGCTTACAACCGCGGCGGAAAAGCTCTAATATGGTGGCGGTGTCTCTCAGACACCGTCCGCCATATTAGGATGGGCTTTAAAAAATGCTTTTCCGCGGCAGGTTTTCCGCCGTGGAAAAGCATGTGTAACTTCACTGCGGGGGCCCGTTGCGGGCCCCCTGGGTGAAGGGGGGGTGGGGGTGCACATGGGGGGTACCTATGGTACCCCCCTGCATTTGTATGCAGAAATCGGCCGGCACCGCACGGTGCCTGCCGCTTTCTGCATACAAATGCAATGTGTGCATTTTTACCATTGCAGCGGATGCAGCTTGAAGCCGCACCCGCCGCAATGGTAAAAATAGAGGATGTGACTGCCAGGGTGGCGGTCACATCCTAATTGCACAGGAGGGAACTCCGCAGGCAATGCGGAGGTTCCCTCCTACTCTATGATGGCGGACGGACTCAGGTCCGTCCGCCATCATAATCGGCCCCTAAATTTGAGGTGGTTTCAAGTCAGCCAATGTTGAATTTTAGTCAAGGTGATATGAGGGTGTTGATCTCGCCGGGTGATGCAATTTTCATGTAAAGTTGCGTATCGTCAGCGTGTATATGGCAGGAGATGTTAAACAATTTTAGGATTTCAGTCAGGGGTTCCATGTACAAACTGAGAGTGGGGAAAAGTGTAGAGCCATGGGGTATGCTGATCGAGACAGGCATCAGGTCAGTTAGGGTGTGATTGAACAGGACATTTTGTAGGAATTAGCCAAACCAAATAATGTATTAAATATTAGCATTCAATGGCACTTTGTCTTTGCCAGAAAGACATATTTTACAATAAAAAACACGTTAGGAAAAAATCTCAAAGGAAATAGACATAATTCTTTCAGAATAAACCAGGGACTTCTATGGTACAAGAAATGGTATTTAAATAAACGTCCAAATCCTTGAAGAGCTGTAAATAGGCACTGGATCAGTGCTAGGGAATTGCTGCAAGTTACTAAGGACTAGCCAGGCCCTGTGAAAGCAATTTCAATTGTATTTTCTAAGTAAGTTCAGAATGGGCTATTTTATCTTATTCTAAGTTGCTTGAGGAATAAATAGGGAAAAGGATGCCTCTTTACATCTAAAAACATCACTTGCTGGAGGGTATTCAATTTTGATTCAACCATTTAATCCATACAATTGAAAAATACTTCTTTCTTTCCATCATTGTGGAAATACAACTCAAATAATGCCAATAAAGAGGGAACTTCCCATTGCTATTCTCTGAATACTGATTATACCCTTTTAAAACTAGGGGGACAGGACGGCTGCCCATCCTCACATGGGGTAGTGGTGGCAGACCCTCATGACGACTTTCTCAGGTGTTTATCATGGAACCTGGTGGACTTTAAAACTAAATTAACAGAGCACAATTTGGAGGAGTTTGTTGATCAGCACCAAATCATACTCTTTCAGGAGACTTGGGTGGTGGCACCAGTTTATAGATCTGGGTATTTGACATTTTGTGTCAATGCCATTCCACCTCTGTCGTGGAGAGCACTAGGTGGCCTACACATTCGGCTCAGCCTGCACCTTTTTCCATTGGCTAAAGTTGTCTTCACCAGTAGTAGGGATATGTTGGGGGTAGAGACAAAAAATCAACCCCCTCAAGGGGCTAGGCATATTGCAATTGCAAACAGGTATATAAGATTGTTCCCCATAATGCTCAATCTCCAACTGTGAAGGGTCTTATAGATATGTTTCATCCTTCTAAAAGAAGTGCCCTAAGAATGATTGCTGGTGACTGTAATACGAGATTCGCTCCTATACAGAAGAAACAACAACAGAGTCTTAATTTTCCAAACTGTCAACTAGATCTAGGGTCCCTCCTTGGGCTGTAATGCAACCTACAGCTGTGGCAGCACAGTTGTAGGACATGGTTGTGGAGTATGGTTTACATTTTGTTAACGGCAATAATAGGTCTGATTCCCCCACTTTGTCCAACTTTTGAAAGAGGGTTCTCTACTAGTATCCTCGGCTATATATTCCTGGATCAGGAATTATGGCCATCTTTGGATGATATGGAAACCGTCCTTAGACCAGACAGTGACCACCAAACCTTGATAGTAAAATGTGTTATTGATATCTTTGCCTCCTCAAGTTTGCCACACTTAGTATTGGAGAAAGATATTGAGACTGTGAATAATAGGAGAAATGTCAAATGGACTGAAATAGCATAGCTCAGACAAAAACATATGAGACATTTGAACAGACTTTTTCCTCATTAGATTAGATATAATAGATAGGTAGGAAAGATCAGTCATTTGATGGGGTGAGCATTCGGGGATGTCTGGAGAGGGTCTTTGACTGGTTCCAGCAGAATGGTCTTAAAGCCAACTCCAGTAAATCGGAGGTTCTGCTCTTTGGTTGTGCTTCGGAACCGGAATGGCGTGAATGGTGGCCAGCGGATAGGTGTCCTCCCGCTCAGCCATCTATGGCTGCCAAAAATCTGGGAGTTAAGTTCGATAATAACCTCACGCTCAGACCGCACATTCTTGGTTTGAAAGGCACCTGCTTTGGCATCTTAAAGATGCTCCGGAAGTTCTTACCCCTGCTTACAGAGGAGCATAGAAAGATCACTGTCCAAGCTCTAATAGGATCTAGATTGGACTATGCTAATGCTCTATATTTAGGGCTTCCGGATTATCTGGTCCAAAGGCTGCAAGTGCTGCAGAACTCTGCGGCTTGCGCCATTTTTGGCCTTCACAGGCGGGCGAGAACAACTGGGGTGCTACAGTCACTTCACTGGCTCCCCATCCGAAAGCGGATCATGTTTAAAACTTTGACGCTGGTGCATAAGGCACTCTCTGGTTCCGGAGCAAAGTATCTGCAGCGTAGACTGGCCTTTTATCGCCCGGCTCGCTCTCTGCGGTCGGAATCTTTGTTCATGGCCGTGGTTCCCCGTGTGAGGAAGGCTCGCACTGGGGGTCGCTCCTTTAGCCTCAGGGCCCCCCAGTTGTGGAACTCTTTGCCCCTCGCTCTACGCAGTATTCCCAGTCTGCTCCTGTTCAGGAATAGCCTGAAGACCTGGCTTTTTAACCTTTAGGCTGTTTCCTTTTCTTCTTGATCTTTCTTTGTTGTTATTGTTATGTCTTTTAACTGCTGAGTTGCCCTCATAAAGCGCCGGGACACTCTTGTTGAGTAGCCGTGCGCTATATAAATAAACGTTTAACATAACATAACATAACATAGGCCAAGAGGGCACTTCGTTATCTTATATTCTCAGCTAATGAGCAATTTAGGCAAATCTTTGTTAAAGAAGTGAAAAGGGAAGGGATGCATCTAGGGCCAGATGTACAACGTAAGAATGCGACCCTTTTGCTCATGCAATTTTAGTCTGGGCCATGTACTTACACTATTTTCTGAATTACAAATAATTTGCGACTCACAAAATAGAGTATTGCGACTCGCTATTAGAAAGGGAAATTCCCTTCCTAATAGTGACTGCAGAGCCATGCATGAATGCTTTGCGACTCTTCAAGAGGGTGGTAATGAAGTCGCAAATGGGAAAGGTTCCCAAAGCCTCCAAAAATATTTTTAATGACAGGCAGTGGACCACTGCCTGCTCTTAAAAACGTAAACAAAAATGTTTTTGTTTTTTTTGTTTTTTTGTAAATGCCTCCCGTTTTCCCTTAAGGAAAACGAGCTGCATTAAAAAAAAAAGCTGCTTTATTTAAAAGCAATCCCAGACATGGTGGCCTGCTGAGCCCAGCAGGCGCCATCCCTAGGAGGCCCTGTCATTCCCAATGGGTTCGAAAATTGCTAGAAGCTCGTTAATATTCAAGAGCCTCTCAATTTGCAACTCCATTGGGAATCACAAACAGTGTTGTACATGCAAAATAGTGCCTCACAAATTGTGAGTCGCTAAAGACTTGCTATTTGGGAAGCGCTATTTTGCCTGTCGTACATCTGGCCCCTAAAATCTAAGATTAGTTGGTTTACCAAAGAATGTCAGCTTGGGAATAAGCATTTATTAGAGGCTTTAAAGAAAGGAAATCAATCAGCAATAGTAAGGGCAAGGAAGAAGAACAAGAGCACATTGATTAAGGCCATGAGGTGTTGGGAAATGGAACAGTGGCAAGAATTAACTAACACTCTTGAATTTGGGTGATTGATAATCAACTAGAGACAGTAGTGCGGCCAGACAAGTGGGTTGCCATCTTTGGGGCTCTCTACTGTGACTGTGACAAAGCAGAGACCCAAGTTGGAACTATGCAAGGGGCTCTGCTAGGGAGACTGGTATTCTAAATCATAAGAACTGTGGGGGGATGGCTAAGAAGTCGAAAACTTTTTCTCTTATGAAAAAAACACAAGCCCTTAAGTTACTGAAGAAAGAAAAGGCTCCTGGAATGGATGATATTACTGGTGATCTGTGCATATCATACCCTGAAGTGTGTGTTCCATATGTGAATGACGTGAGCAATGCCATTATGGGAGGAGTGGATATGCCCCCATGTGGCGGAGTGGGGTAATCAACCCAATTTATAAAAAATGAAATAGAGATCTGCCTTCCAACTATATGCCTCTAAGTCTATCAGATAAAAGCCCAAAACATTTTGTGGACAGATCCTTGTTAGGCTTCAAACATTGATATCTGATAATCAAATCCTTGAGGACACACAAGCAGGCTTCAGAAAAAAAGTAAGCACCATCGATCAATTCTTCCACTTCAAGGTCAAATGCTGAAAGTATGAAACCTACAAAAGGTAACACTTGTATGTTGCCTTTCTAGATCTGAGACCAGCATTTGATTGATTCCAAAGAACAATCTTTGGAAGGTGTTGGATGCCAACAGAGCCCCGAGAGATCTTCTTTGGCGTCTAAGAGCCTGCCATACCCATACATATGCTCAAGTGAGATGGAATGTGGGAGGTGATTTGACGGACAGAATCCCTATTAACCGAGGCGTGAAGCAGGGTTGTGTACTTGCACCTACTCTCTTTAGTCCTTATATTAACAGGGTAGTAGGATGGCTATCAGAATGCAAACACGATCACCCAATTCTGAAGAAACAACAGTGCCAATTTTAATGTTTACTGTTGATACCCTTCTTATTTGAAGGACACCCATGGGTTTCCAGGTGGATGCCTTTGCAACTTATTTTAAGAAAAGGGGCTTGGAGTTAAACCAGGTAAAACCAAAGTACAAGGTAAATAATCTGTATAGGTCTTTTATAGACAGAATGACCATTGAGGGTGCCCCGAATGAACTGGTCAAACACTTTGACTATCTTGGGGTAAGGTTGTCTGAAACTCAGTTCTGGGGCACCAAATAGAAACGTGTAAATCTGCCTTGAACCAGAGAATGTTACCAATTATAAGGAAATTTAAGGCAACTCCCGGAGGAGCAGAGTCACCAGTACTAAATATATATATATAGAGCTATATATGGGGTGGAATAATGGGGGTATATAGATGCATCTGTCTTTACACTAGTCAATAATAAATTCATTAGGGGACATTTTCCCCTACCTGTGAGTACTCCCCTTATGCCTCTCAGGCTGGATTTAACACTACACTGTATCCACATGGTTACGTCCCTAAAACCATGGACTTACTGGGTGCGACTCTGGTCAATACCAGAGTTGTCTCTATATAAGGAATTGCTAATTGAACTGATTGCATGCGATCAGCAAGTTGATACTCCCTGGTAAAAATATATATGTTAAAAAACAATGTAAAGTGGTAAAGATGAAAGTATTATTGACTGCCCCATCAGAAATCTCAAAAGGTGCTATATGGGGATTGCATATTTGGAAAATGCCGTCCACGTGATCTGCTAAAATGTGATGTTAGCACCTTAACAGAGCAGGTTCTGAGTTATTATTATTATTATTGCAGCTTGTAAAGCGCGCAGCTACCGCCAACGGATGTGCCCCGGCACTAGCTGCGGATGCAGGGAGGTAAGTGCTGGTAGCATGGCTCTGAGGAAGGAAAAAAAACAGGTCTTTAGCGTCTTCCTTAATAACGGTTCTGACTTAGCTTTACGTATGTGCTCAGGCATGGAGTTCCAAAGGGGGGCAGTTTTAACAGGGAACGATCCGCCGCCAAGCGTGGCTTTTGCGAAGTGGGGAATGACTAGGAGTTACTGGTGATTTGGCCTCAAAGCCCTGGTCTGGTGGTATTTCTGGAGTCTCTGCTTCAGGTATTGAGGGCCAGTGTCTCTAGAAACTCTATAGGCAATGGTCAGTGCTTTCAACTCTATCCTCCTCTTAACAGGTAGCCAATGGAGGCTACACAGTTGGGGGAAATGTGGTGGCGGAGTGGCACATTTCTGATGAGCCTGGCTGCCGCATTCTGGATAATCTGTAGTTTCCTAATCAAGTATGTTGGGAGACCCAAGTACAGGGTGTTCGCATAGTCTAGCTGAGACGTGATCAATGCGTGGACCACCGTTTTCCTATGGTCCATTGGTAGGAGATGGAGGAATCCCTGCAGGGACTTCAGTTTCCAGAAACATAACGAGGAAACTTGGCCTATCTGGGCCTGGTCTGAGAGGGTAGAGTCAAATTTAAACCCCAGATTCCTAGCGGAGGAGATTGGAAGAGGGGGGGATTGAGCTCTGGTGGCAACCAGAGATCGGCTTGTGGGGAAGAAGACTGAGTAAAAAAACAGAACCTCCATTTTATTAGTGTTCAGCCTCAAGCAGTTGTAAATCATCCAAGTTGACTCTGTTTGACATTAGCGAATTCTATCTCAATGTGATCCCTAAAAGAGAACACAAGCTCAGTATCATCAGCTTGCCTAATTGCCAATGTTTGCCTAATTTTGAACCAGGTTAGGACTCAAATCTTACTTCAGGGATTGCTGGAATGTATTAACCTCTGATAATCATTCCGCCCAGTCTTCTTGGTTGATTACTGTGATTTAATGTATTTGTGCAAGACCAGGAACTTTGGGAAACTTATTTCTCCTAAATACACAATGAAGCATATCAACGTTGCTTTCTATGTTCCTCTTACACAGTTGAGTCTAATCGATTGAATGGAAATCATGTGGTCTGGTTCTCCTTTTTCCCAACTTGGAATGCATTAACACAAGCATTTTACTTCTTAAAGCATTTTTGGCTTCCCATTGTGATGTCTTTGGAATGTTCGTGGTAAAGAAAGAGCATATAGGTATAACTTAGAGCAAGCCATATTTGATCTTGGTGGACAGGTTACTCTGTCACAACAGTGATGGATATTCTATCCACCAAATTTAAATCCCATATATCCTATAGGATTTATATTTTGGCGTAGAGGACATATGGCACCGTTGTGATGGAGTAACCTATCCGCTGAGAACTAAATCAGGTCCTTAGTTCTTTAAGATATAGGACCCAACAAGGAACATTTGTAGCTTGGGGCACCACAAGTTTATTGGATTACCTGATCACTAGGCATGTTACCTTATGAGTTGCCTGCCCTTTTTCAATGGTTCTCATGATTTTGTATAATTCATGATCTCCACTTTCAAAAATAATACTTTTGTGGTATGCCAATTCCATCAATCAAATCCTGAGCCAGGGGATAAAGCCTCCTTGTCTTTAGAGATTCTCCCATTTTTTATATTCATCAAATACGGGGCCATGTTCAGCTGCTGTGGTTGATATAGTGAAGATTCCTGATGTTTTTTTGGATACCTGGTGTGATAGCATTATTTATAAACTCGTAAATTCGTGAAATAATAACATCGACTCATGCTCTTCCCCATCCCACATTGTCTCCCTGTACTTCTTCTCTACCCACAAGCTCTGCAGACATGAAGACAAACTGATGTCATGTACATTTACTGTTAAGTGTGTTGTGAATTAACTTTCTAGTGTTCCTTACTGTAACATTTGTCAAGGCACTTTTGCTCTAGTTTCATGGTTTCATATTTGTGTGAAGACTCACTGTTGAAATGTTTCCCATTATTTTGGACATCTCTGGATAGCAACACCATGGACTATGCATAATGCTTTCTTAGAATGAATTGATCCTTAAGAACTTTAGAAGTGATGTAGATTATTAAAATTTTCTAAAATAATTGTTGCTCGGGGTCATGCAAAGATGATCCTGTTCTTTCTCTAATTTGTTATTTGAGAATTGTGCATAAGAACAACGGGATTTAGATGTGAGTCAGAAGAAATTCCTTTTGTACTAGGGCTTTTACCTGATTTCGTTCTGTATTTTGTTGCTCATTGAGACTTAAAATTGTTTCTGGTTTCGACTGTTCTGAAGCATTCTGAGTTTTTTCAGGAGGTACTTACATCACATGTTAGTGACAATTTTGTTAGGAAAGATTTATAATATGCTGAAGGCTGTATTTTTGATATATATTCAGTTGCAAGACTGGCCATTTCACTTTGTGACCAGGATGTGCGGAACCTCTTAGTATAGATGTCGTCAGTCCACAGTGAGCAGCGGACATCCACCACATTGAGGCAGAACCTTCTGGTGCCATATGATGCTGGACCGCACACCAATGGATTATCTGCTAAAAGATGGCATTGCTCTAGGAGCCATTCTGTTTTTATTTACTTGGAACCTAAATAAGCATTTAGTAAAAATTCAGGTAGGAAAGATTTATGAGAGATGAAGGTTATCTTTTGGCACTTACAGTCTCAGAGCTAGTCATGTTCCTTAAACTGTTAGATGATGAGAGAGCACATGGTTTCCTGAGGCCAGTGTGTTTGATGTGGCTGAAGAGGGCTGTCCTAATGCTGCTCACTCACTCATTAATGAACTCAATATTACAGTCATCCATTCCAGGGCCATCCATTCAAACAATAATTCACTGATTCATATCTGTAACCATGTATCCATACACTCACCTACCTATTTAGTCATTCTTCCATTTGTTTATACAGACAAATGTACCAAACAATGAAGAAGCACTTGCAGATATAAAATTCAAAGCCTATTGACTTTGCCATTGCTTGCTTTACCTGAAGGGTATACTTGAATTTATTTGATCAATTCATATGCAGGAAGGACTGGATAAAAGAAAATAGATAAACATCAGTTTTCATTCTATGCTTTATTCTTCCCCCACAGCAGTACAGAGTCAAATCAAGAAGTCAAATTCTGTGAGCATCATCTCAGGTAGGAAATGTTCTTAGTTTGAATTAACAGTGCTCTGAATCCAGTTGACGTAGTTGCAGACCTTGGTGTAAACTCCTGGGTAGTTTCTCTGAGCGCAGCCAATGCCCCAGGAGACCACACCCTGGAGCTGACCATTGCAGACCACTGGGCCACCGGAATCACCCTGAAAAAAAGAAGGCAATGTTCATAGAATGTTAAATTGTGAATACAATGTGCAACCCAAGACTAATGCATGCAATAAAGTCAACCTCATTGCAGTACTCTGACAGAACATGATAAAGAAATCACAACTTGTATCATTCATCATGTGTGATTAATGGCTGTTAGCATATTATTCTGTTGTATGTGTTCTGAAATATGCATCAAGGAGAGGTGTGGCTAGGGCAACTGACTCCGGAATCTGGGGATCACGGTTCGATCCCCGGCATCGGCGGCAGATTAGCCCAGCACCATGTGACTCTGGGCAATAGCTTGCTTAATCTTCCCGACGGCCCCCAGCACCTAGAGACCCTTCCGGTTATTGTGCGCTTTACAAATGTTAATTATTATTATTATTATTTATTATCATTACTTTGGTTGTAAAATCCCTTTTTCACCAAATGCACTTTTCCTTAGGGTTGCAACATACACCACTGCATGTGGCATAGCATTGTGTATGGAAACCCAATTTCTTCCCATAATTGATTTGTAATGCCATTGGCAATTTTTTCAATATATTTTTCTTCGGTTTTTGTATGTATTTATTTGAGAAGACTGTTGATTTCATTGCAGACTGTATCACAAAAAGGTCCCCAAGATGTTTGAGGCATAGGTCAACAGACATCAGTATTGTGTCCAGGTTGGGAGACCAGTTAGCGGTGCTCGCCACATGTGTCCCTGTGATACTGGCCTTAGAGGAATGTTAAAGGGGGTTCTTTGCAGCTCTTAGAATATAGTGCATCTAAGTGATTTTAAAGGTACCAAAGGGATAATAGAGATAAAGTTTAGGGCGGGGGTTCCAGTACTGAGGAGGCAGTGGGGCACAGGGTAGCAATGAGGCAATGTGATTACATGCCTGAGGAATTACAAGAGGCATAAAGAGAGATAGTCTGAACAAACTCAAGAGAAATGACGAAAATATCTGAACTCTAGCCCTGGACCTTTTGGAGGGAGATGGTGTGTGAAGGAGGAGCACATTTAGATGGTTGAAAAGAGCAAGGATAGCAATTTCAATTTTTTTTTTTTAAATGGCTTTGGTTGAAACCATGCTGGAAGATGAGGTTCACTGTAACAAATGTCCTCTATTAATCACACAATTTCCCCACATAATGTGAAAAGCACCTTAAGCCCTCTTTCATCACTGATGTAGTCCCCTGACAATTGGGTCAGGGTGTGATCTCTACCCAGAATCCAGACACAATGTTCTTGTTAAATGATGTTGTATAACATATATCTTTGCTTCCCATAGTAAGTCAGCTTCACTGAGGAGGAATGTGAATGCATCCCAAGGCCTTGTTCAGTCTGTATTGATGCATTCCATGCACACTATGGCAAAATAAGAGGCATGTTTATCAGCCAGGCATCCATTCCAGATTAGGTCCTTCCTCAGCTCCTGCCAACACTACTCTCATTCATTTTTTCTTCTACTAAATTCATTGCCTTTATTTTGTTTCTAAATATTCCTCTCTCCTTCCAGTCGTTTTCTTCTCCACTGAAACAAAACCCTAGAATAGGACTCCATGTTCTGCACAAGTGCACCTGTGCCTTATACTCTTCTTGATATTACAAAGGCATTAAAGAGACAGACAAATAAGTATTAAATATTGCCTTTGAGATTTGTTGCCTCTTTGATATTTTATTTTATTTTGATTTTATAGATAACCCGCTGTTGAGTCCTGTCTATCAATTAGTTATTACCCCAGTTCCAATGAGCTGGATCTACTACAGATCCAACCATGATGTGCAATGAATTATGTATGTTGTGCTGGTGCCATGTGATATACACTAGACTGTAACATACCTGGCAAGAGTCCTTTCCGCCTTCAAGGTATCCTGCGCAGAACATGTTGTTGGTGATCTGTCCTGGGTAGGAGCTGGTGCATTGGCTGGTGGTCAGGATTGGGGCATTCAGGCACTGCAGGGTGTTGGGGTAGTTTGCTGATGAAAAGTGGAAAACAAATAAATTCATGTTGGCAATAAAAATATAGCAATTTTCGTCCTGAACAACACGTGTCCTACTGTATTCTTTTGGTTTCTATAAACTATAATGAGACTTATAACTGCACAAGAACACATCTAAACAATCAAGAGGATAAGATGCCTTGTGGAGAAAGCTTCAGGATTTGATATCGTGCATTACAGTAAATTGTAGGACATTTTGTTTCCCTTTTTCTCCATTTCCTCTATCCTTTTGGGAGAGCTTAGAACCAGCAGAAATGCAGTACACAAGTTATTTGTATTATTATTTTGCTTTCCTGTCATACATTGTTTGCTAGTGTAGGGCGGTATTGGTTACCCGAACTTCTAAAAGTTGAAAGGACTTCACAGTTAAAGCCTAAAAACCTTCTATTGTGTGTTGATCTGACTTAATTGGAACTGGTGATCAACAATAAGAAACTACTCTGGGATGAATTCTGGCCCTGAGCACTGCTTTAGTGAATTACCAGTAAGGTATTGACCTGGCATTTAATGGTGAATTGCACATCAACCCCCACTTAAAGTTTTTGTTAAAGATGAATCCTTGGCTCCTTGACTACTTACAGCCACTGCCAGACATGTTGCCCCATCCTGAGATCAGACACTGGGTTCCAGTTGCAGCACAGCCTGACGGGAGGGCGACGGCCTTGACGTAGCTGTTGAGAGTCGCGGCTCTGGACAGCTTGATCAGCATGATGTCGTTGTCCAGGTTCCTGGAGCTGTAGTTGGGATGTCTGATGACCTTGGTGGAATCAATGAACTGTTCTGTTCCTTCATTTGATGCAATGTTGTGCTCCCCAAGTCTCACGTTGATACGTCTGGAACAAGAACCAAATCAAAATTGCATTTTAATTCTTTATAGCCAAAGCCACTATTTAGACGTTAAATCATGTAGTTTGCATGAAAACTTTTCTTCTATTTGTATTCTTTTGCCCGGGTATATTGCATTATAAGGTTAGAGCAAGCCGCACCCCCTCCTGGTTCATGGTGCTTGTTATGTGAAAATTAAGGGATTGAGAAGAAAGCATATCAAGGGTTAGTGCATGTCTCTTAAATACTATAACTCTTGCACACAATGTCAAGTGTTTGAGACTTTTTTTTATGAGACATCAAGTGTTCTATGGGGAGCCCCAAGAAGGCACCCATTGCAGCCAGCCCTGGCTTCCCAACTGCAGAGGATTAACTACCAATTGGGATGTATGACGGTACGATGCGTACCGTCACAACGCGTCTTTTACAACGCAAGTCGTAACCACGACTTGCGTTGGGGGCGCGGATAGTAAATAGTATAATTTACTATTCTAACACCAGTCATCGTGGATACTAGGAAAGGTGTTGGAATAGTAAATTTAATATTCTTTATCCTCTAGCGCCCTTCAGCGCAAGTCGTGGTTACGACTTGCGTTGTAAAGGACGCGTTCTAAAAGTACCACATGGTAACATCCGCGTCGAAAAGGATGTTCCCCACCAATTGTGCAGCAGAGCTTGTTTCTGCTGTTTGTCACCCACCATGAGACCAGGTTTGCTTGTGTCCATGACTTGAGATTGAGTCCTGGGTTGACTGTCAGACTCTGATCACCTGCTCTCTTGCTGCTTCTCCGACTGGCTCATGAAACCAGCTAACAAGAGGGAGTGTTCCTATTGAGGTGGTCATATTTATTCACTTGCCATCTGGAGCCCGGACTGATGTCAGTCGGTGTCCTCGCCTGGACATTGTTGACCTTACAACAGTATTAGTAAAATATGCTCATATCTCATGCATTCTTCAAACTTGAATGGCACCACGACATCCTTCAAGTCCCAAGGATTTTACCCGATTATTCTCAATTTCCATTCCACTGTCCAGTCATGAAATGTGTGCATGTGCAGTGGGTACTACAGAAGTGGACACGCAAGCATCAGCAGCCATTACAACAACACGGAAGGGCCAACGAACATGGAAGCAGGCAAAAAATACAAATTAACACCACGTCTTACCAGAGGCTTATAGACACTTTTTTAGACATGAAAAGACTTTTGGCTAAACCGTCGACTTTACACATGAGCTAATATGGTCAATATGGAAGCTTCTCAAGTTTAGGTTGAATAATTATACCCATATTTTTAACTATTGACTGCCCCGAAGCACATGCTCAAAGGTTCCAGGTTATAATAGAAAACAGCTGACATGGCTCAAAGCCCAAAAAATAACAGAGCAGTTGTAGGTCAATAATTGAATTCAATTATTTTACTAACAAACATTGGGTTTACCCAACTTTCCCTAGTTACTCTATGAAACAAAAGTACTTCCTGCCCTCACTCATGGGGCATCTGCCAGATGTGCTGCTTTTAAGTATAATCTAGATCGGTGTATCAGGCGAGGATCTGCTGTTGTTAATGGACATGAAATTGGCTTACATTCGGCTTGGTTGATTGTTTTCTTGGAAGATGAATTCACTGAGTGTATATTACAGCGAATAGCATGCATAGCTGAACTTCTGTGAACTTACGATTGGTAGCAGTGAGCAGCCGACACGACCCATTGGCTGTTGATGAGTGACCCGCCACAGAAATGGTAGCCGACATTCAGGGACACCTGGTAGGGGAGCGCATTCTTCCCACAAGTGTAGCCCCCAACAATTTTATCATCATCATCAATGGGGAAAGCAGCTGAAAGAGAGGCAAGAAAGACACTGAAGTGAATCAATTAAAAAAAATACTCCATTGGGTGACACATACCCCATCACCAACATCAGCAATGATAACAAATTCTAAATTATCAAAATGCTAACACACTTTTCTTAAATATCAGATTCTGCTGGATAAAAATGTGTGAGAAAGATCTGTAAATGTTGAATGTTAGTAGAGATAATGTGCATATTTGTTGGTCAATTTGAAAATCTGACTGAAGTTCACTCTCTAATGGGATAAAGATCTCAAAGCAAAATGTTTTTTTTGATTGGGTGTGTCATAGCAACTTAGGAGCATTTTTAAAGCCCCTTGTGCCACCAGTGCATCACTTTTTTTTATGCTCCAGAGGCAAAGAGTGCAGACACATAACTACAAGGCAAAAAATGCCACTCGTCACGGCTTTTCATGGCCTTGTAGATATGATGTAAGGCAACACAGCGCAAGTTGCTGCATTGCCTTACACTGCGTCAGGTGGGCATTCCATGGACGTTGCGGTGGGTTTTCCCATGCAACACACATGGGTTTTGCCACACTTCTAGATTGACAAGGATCTGTAAACCTGGGAATGTATAAAAAATGTAATGCCTCCCCAAGGAAGTGTAAAGAGGAGAAATATCTTTATTTCTCCTCTTTCTTTCTTCTTTCTATGTGTGCTGCATTGGGTGCCAGTTTACTGCCTATGTACACAGAGTTGGGTCTCGATAATTTCTGATATGTGCCTACTGACCCACATCAGTGATCTGCAGATTGTCAAATTTGACTTCCACCCTCCACTTGGTGAGTCGTGATCTACCCACTTCAACATATTTACCAGAAATCCCCTTGACACCATTTAATAGAACTGGCGGCTGTTTTACATGTTATGACAGCCAGTGTATTGTTGTTCCATCTGACTACTTCCTGTTTGGGCGCCAGGATACCCGTAGGGTGACAGTTGCGCGATACAAATAATAAATACAATACAATACAAATGTGAAATGGGCCATTGAGAATAGCAATTCTAAATCTCCTGGACATTGGTGAGCTGCAGATTGGGAAAATTACCCTCCACCAAAATGGGGAAAGAAAACTGCCTTTTCAGAGTGGATTGATGAAGTTATCTATCCCATTGACATGTGCGGTAACACAAACTCACCAGCAGCCCCCAGGAGGGCACAGATCAGAAGGAACTTCATGGTTGTCCTATGAGTGCTCGCAGAGTGACTCCTCTAATGGAGATCCGCATATTTATACCCGGCCAGACCCAGCTTTATCTGCTTCTTTCCAAGGCTACTTCTATTTTTATGTGAAGCAGGTGATGGTATGGAAAAAAAATGCGACTAATGTACTGAAGTTAATAGAAGAACAAGATCAATAGGTTAATGATTAGGCGCATGTTTTTCACTCAAACTGTGTCCTTCATTTAATCACAATTGAGTGACAGCATACCAGCCGCTCACCATCCACAGAGGAGCTGCCCTGAATGTGAGAACTGGGCACAGCAGAACCCAACAAGTATACCAAGAGAAAGGAGGAGAACCCATGGTCTCCTGTAAGTCTAAAAAGTAATGTAGCAAAGTACAAAATTGTGGAATAAGAGTTAGATCAAGGCTCAGCTGTTCATAATAAGTTATCCAAAACACATCACTCAATATTCCACAATATTACATTGAATGTCTGACTCTCAAATACCTGCCACAGACAACTGGTATTAGAAGACATGAATATAGATCAACATTTAGCATTTTTCTTATTGTTACATATTACAATATATATACAACACATAACTCAAGAATAGTTGATACATTTAAGACATGCATTGGTAAAGCCAATGTGTCTACCCATGCTGTGCAACGGAGTGACTGCTGAGCAACAGGGCTGATTATAGAAGAAAAAAGTTACAAAAAGTGCAATGCATGGTCAATGTTGAGAGGGTGATATAACTTTCTTTTTAGCTTTCAACCATACAGCACAGCAAACTTGCTACTCTACAACATTATCAAAAAAAATTGACAAAGCCAATAGATCTTGCATAGGTGAGGTCTGTTGGCTTTTCCAATGCCTGTTTAGAAACACTCATAAGTATAAGCTCTACAAATGCATCATCCCCAGAGGGCACAGGCACATGGTCACCATGTCTACTTATGTCTATTCAATAACACAGCTCTTTATGCTGGAAAATGACAATGACCATCACATAGCAAAACTAGAAGTAGCTGAGATCCACACAGAAAGAAAACATTTAAATAACAATGATGAATGGGGTGGGAAGGTTGTAACAAACAGGAATCTTAGAAAGTGTGGATTGCGAAAGACTACTGTTCTATTCTTGATGAAAGATTCCACAGCTGAACTAGAAAATGGCATATCTGTAAACATGCGCCCACCAGCTTTGAGGCCTGATGTCATTACTGATGACATCTCAAATGGCATCATTGATAACTTCCCTGATGACACTATTAAAGCTCATTTTGTATACATTTCCCTACAAATGTGTATAGCATTAGAGCTCTGAATGTAAGTACAAAATATCTCAATCTGTATGCAACTATTCAGAGAAAGCCAAGTTCTTAAAAATACTGAACGTCTGTTCCAAAATAAATGCCCTACTATGGACAGCTTTTATCTGTATCAAACCCCTGACAGTCATTAAGCCTACATTGAGAAATTAAGTTAATATGAGTCGAGAAGTGGGTAGTGTAAACAGCATTCTCTCTATGAAGAGAGTTTACTTGTAGCAAACTGTTTGCAGGCAGTGAATCTCTCATCGCAAATACATTTCAGAGTATCAAAACGTATCTACTAGAAAACCGTGTACACTCTATGCAACACTTGGCAAACAATGCACTATTCTCTTAAAATAAGCAATGTCTGAGGGTGCTACAGATTATACTACCTGCAACATTTATACTGTGGTGAAAAATGTACTGATAGCCCTTCTTCTGAATCAAAACAGGTACATGTATATAGCTTTATACCTGGTTTACACAGTCTCCTATGTTATGTAGAAATTGTCATGCTGTGATGATTCTGTCTAATAACTCAAGGATGCTTACAATACACAGGCCCTCATTATGATGTCGGGTGGACTTGCATCTGCCCGACACTCTTATGGAGATGGAACCACCCGACCACTTACATTTTTCAATGGGAGCTTGCGCCACGGGCTGAAAACGCCTGCAGCACATAGAAAAAAAGAAGCTTGTAAACATCCCTGCACCGTGTGGTGCCTGCCACATAGTGCAGGGATGTTGAGGGGGGCACCATAGGTGCCCCTCAGGCCCAAATGCAGAGGGCCAGGAGGAATGGCCAGAGGCCTTCAAAATCAGTTTCTGACAGCCAATCCATGTCAGAAAGGCTGACGTCGATTGGCTGTTGGAAAATGACATATTTATCCCGAGTAGAGCCGAGCCTGCTCCACCATCTTTGAAGGGACTACTATTACTGTCCAATTACTAGTAGTATTGTGCTTCTCTTCTGAAGGGCTCACAGAGTCCGTCGGAAGAGGAGTGTAATCCCCTTGCATTTTTTCAAAATACAGCGGTCGTATGGAAACCTCAGGATATCGGACAGAGAGCCCTCGACAGCTGGTCAGAGACTCTCCGCCTCACATCCAAATCAGGGCATTAGTATGTTATATATACACACACTTAAATGGGTTTTTAGCCAGCCTGTTTCATCCATTGGTCTGCTTCGTTCCTCCTACATCATACAGCATGGAACAACGGGACAGCTTTTCCAGCCATTGCCTTACTTCATGCCGCCCTTTAACACAGATCACATCTACACAAAGTAGTTCCCTTCAGAACCAGGGACTATGGCAAAGTGTTCACTATAAGGTCAAAATCTATTTTTGCTTTTAGTCATTTTATATTTTCTATATTGGCAAGGGCTCAGCAGCTCCTTACAAATAATGTATTTTCAAACACAAGACAACACAAAAAACACACATTGACAAAGTCAAAAGGCTGGCATCCATTGCCAGGTATGTTGGCTTTGCCTATACTTGTTTATAATTGCAAATACTATTTCCCCATGCTACCTACTCCTATCAAAACTTTAGAGCCTAATTATGCTGATTTCCTGGATTTCAATTAGAATTCCATAGTGGTCCAGGCATCAACTTGTTTCACCTTGACCACTGCACCACACTAACATAGGATCAATGCCTCTATTCACCTCAGGATAGTAAAGTTTGGATCATAATTGCTTCCCAATTGAGGACGAATCCCCAACTCATCTGGCAGTACGTGCAAACAATGATTAGTTCCCATATTGACTCTGGCCAACTCATGACCAACGCTTTAGAGCTCATTGCGTTCAGGCTTCTAGAAGAGATGTAGATAGTTTATGAACAGAAGTTCAATAATCAAGACATATAAAGTTTTACACCCTCAAGAACCACAGTCTAGCAGCTAGACACTGGTATGATATGTGCAAGGTCCGCGGGCCACCAGGGAAGGCTTGCCGGGCCGCCACCGGCCCGCGGGCCGTACTATGAGTACCCGTGGTCTAGCTGTTGCCCAATGCAATGCCACCTCCTGCTCCTTAAGTGGAGCCCCTTCTAAAGCTCATGGATGTCTTGATACATGACTATATGCATATATTTTTCTTAATATGACTCTGTAATCCTGATCTAGAGATACTCTCATCTTGTTCTTTATATTATTTTATTTATTTATTGATAGTGCACACAGCTATGACAAATCAGAGCGAAAACCATCCAAACATCAACAGAAAAGAGGAAAGATTTTTTGGCCCTTCAAAAATACACAGAATTTCTAATTTGTATTTGAATCTAAGGCAGCTGGTACCAAGGCACAGGGGCTAGTTCTCACAAAAAGCACTATCTAGAATCAATCAATCAATCAATCAATCATGCCATTTGTATAGCGCACTACTCACCCGGGAGGGTCTCAAGGCGCTTGGGGGGAGGGGTATGCTACTGCTCGAACAGCCAGGTCTTGAGTTGTTTCCTGAAGGCGAGATGGTCCTGGGTCAGCCGAAGGTGGATGGGGAGGGAGTTCCAAGTCTTGGCAGCCAGGTAAGAGAAGGATCTTCCTCCGGCGGTGGCTCTTCGGATGCGTGGTACGGCTGCGAGGGCGAGGCTGATGGACCGTAGCTGGCGGGTGGGCGTGTAGAAGGTCAGGCGGTCGTTGAGGTACTTGGGGCCCAGGTCGTGGAGAGACTTGTGTGTGTGGGTGAGGAGCCGGAACGTGATCCTCTTGTCGACGGGGAGCCAGTGCAGGTTCCTCAGGTGGCTGGAGATGTGGCTGCGTCGGGGGACATCCAGGATGAGTCGGGCGGAGGCGTTCTGGATGCGCTGGAGTCTTTTCTGTAGCTTGGCTGTGGTTCCGGCGTAGAGGGCGTTTCCGTAGTCCAGTCGGCTGGTGACGAGTGCCTGTGTGACAGTCTTCCTGGTCTCGGTCGGGATCCACCCTTTTAATGTGAAGTGTGCTCAGCTGTAGCAGGTTTACTACAATAAAAGAATAGGGTGGAGATTTAAGACTTCTGCAACCATTATAAAGTCACAGGAGGACTTATGGACTAAATCAGGCCCTGCGGAGCCACGTGTGAAGGGACACCGCTATAAACATAGAGAGTGCTTGGGCTCCATTGCACCATGTATGTAAACACTAGAGTTCGAGATATCTACACAGCTGGCTATAAAACAAATACCATCCTGCATCTCTACACAAAGTCCACACTAACCCCAAAGAGATTTGGCAGGAATGGAGAACCTGAAGGGAGCCTAGAGGTAACAAAACCTCACATCACCTTGCCTCCTTGGAGTCCAGCTACAAATTAATGGGCAGATTTATCAAAATATCATGCAATGCAGAGCAGTGCTGCTAGACACCTTCCTGCACTATGATATGTGACAGGAAGAGGGTAAGAATGTGCCATATGTAACATTTTATGATATATTTCTGTCCGCTCCTTGCGCTAGAGCACTATGTGCTGCCCAGAGCCAACGCAGGCACCCCTGCACCATGATGCAAGCAGGCCTGTATACCGGGCACGATGGTTTTGTGCAAGAAGAGACACCTTCTTGCACAAAAACAATCCTCTGAGGCTTTTTGGTTTTTAAATGTGTGCTGCAGAATGCAGCACACATGGAAATAGGAAATAATTAAGAGAAATAAACATATTTCTCCTCATTGTACCTCCCCTGGGAAGGCGTAGCATTTTGAAGCATTCCCAGGTCTACCGCTCATGGTAAATCGGGGAACGTGAAAAAATCCATATGTGGATGCATGGGAACTTCCTCTGGGGCAGAGTAATGCAAGGCAGCAACACAAAGCCCGCTGGCTTGAGTTACTCCAGATTAATCAGGGTGATGTACAGTGGCCTAGCTTGACTTGGTAATTGTAGATTTCGCATCGCCCTGTGTCCTCTTGCATGGCGCAAGGGCAACAGAAAACCTTTGATAAATACGGCCCTAAATCTGTAACCACTTATGTGAGATTGGCGGGGATGAAGGAATGATGGTTCACTGATTAAGAGACATTCTGGTCACTGTTAGACCTGGGGGTCGCTAGTTGGTTGAGGTAGGCACCTTAGGCCAAATAGGGACCCTTGCTTCCACGTCAAGGAAAGAAGGGATACCTTCTCAGATAGTCCACGCTAACCCCCTCGGTAGTTTGGCACGAGCAGCCAGGCTTATCTGCAAGGCAAGTGTGTAAAGTATTTGTAAACAGGCTCTCAGTAACCGAATGATGACACCACAAATGGACTCCACACGAGTTTCAAAAAAACAAGTATACATTTCTATTAAAAGATATATACGATGAGACCACACGATAAAATAAACCAACATATGCATATTTTTACTATTCCTCCTGGCTGATTATTAGGCCAGTCAGCCCTTGTCAGTTCTGGCAATATTAATGAGCAATTCTCAATGATCCACTGCAGTCCTAATACAATGCTATGCAGTTGTTAATGCAAGAATCAGGCACTTTGCGATGTAAAAATAATGCAATTATCCAAAAGCAACAAAGGCGGACCTCCTATGCCGCACCTCGTGCCAGTTTCTGTATATGAGTTTGCCGTACAAACTACCCCAACGCCAGCAGTTTAGTGACATCACTGTGCTCAAGATCAGTAAATATGACAATGGGGTTGCGCAGCTTAAGAAGTCTGATAGGCCAAGATTGATAGAAACATAACTTCTTTATTCCAATTTTTCTTTTTTAAGCTTGTCAGATATAGAAAATCCAGCCAACGCGTTTCATTCCCATATAGGGAACTTCCTCAGGGCAGAAAAATATATCATTTATGAAGTACAAATTGTCAAAAGTGCCAACAATTATAAGTATAGGCGGAAAATTTGTTCCGCTCAAGGAATTTGCGAATTTTTGGCAATTTCGCGATCCACGAATCATGCGACATTGCCCAAAAATCCCCAATTCACGAGTTGGCCGATTTGTTTTTCTTGTTCGCACTTCAAAAATACAATCTCACGCCTGCCGCATTGACTTACCATGATTCTGTGTTCGCTGATGAGTTTTCCTCCCTGTTCGCGTGCGCTGTGAGATTTTGGTAGCTGGCCGAGCGACGCCGTGATCGCGAACATGTCATTGCGACCCGAAACAGGAAATTACGAACGCGAACACATCATTGCGATCCGAAACAGGAAATTGCGAACGCGAACACGTCATTGCGACCCAAACAGGAAAAAGGCATCAAGAGCAGGCTAGTTAAGTGGAAACAACATGTTCGCGACCGTTGCGACCGCATGCGCAAGTTCTCGTTCCCGAACTGGTAAACAAAATCTCGCGAACTCGCAAAAAAAAATTGCAAGCTCGTGGAATTTGGCAGATTTTTGCGAATCACGATTACGAATTTGCGCAAATTCACGTATCGCGAATTCACAAATTAAGCCCATGCTTAAACAAATACTATTATTAGCAGTTGCTTCAGACCTGTTGACTTCTCACCACGGACAGTATATTCCTATGTAGGCCTGCATGTGGCAGTACATGAAAATTCCAACAAATGTATGCAAGACGGATTTGAATGTGGTAAGAAAGCCCCACGAAGAAAGGTTGATGGGCAGATATAAGCTGTTGTGACCGCCCAAGAAACTCCAAAGAAGTTATGGTAGACAAATCTGTATGACACAATTAAAGAACCTCACAGGGAAAGGTCAACAGGAACCTTATTTGTAGCGCCTCTATGTCTTCTTAGTATCATAAATAATTTCCAAAGATTCATATGGTCCAGTGTATTGCACTGTAGCCCATATACATTCTAAGCAAATATGAGGATTCCTCAGCGTCGCCCCCAAAACTTTCTCTCTCTTCCATATCAACAGAACTTCTTTTGAGCTTCTTGGGTGGCACACATCTTAAGCACGAATATGGTCATGTCTGTGTGGTATATTGCTTTGACAAATAAATACAATTGTCTGTTTACTACCAATGTATACTAGTGTCCAACAGCAGTCTGAGCTCTCTTGAAGCCATTAGGAGTTCAGTCCTGTTAGAAGGTGGATTATTAGAAGGAGTGAGCATGCACTTAACACAACAAATATCCCCACCAATGCAACATAAGTCCAAACAAGTGCTCAATAAATTATTCACTTTCTCAACCCTTGGCAGCTGGCAATGAGCAGGCAGGCTTAAATTAGGAGACAGTTATATAAGGCATTTAAAATCACCAATTCAGTAAATAAGTAAGGCACAACAGACAATAAAAATCCAATACCAATTTATAATAATAGGAAATATTTTTACCTTTAGAATTACATCAAAATGACAACATCTAAAGGTAGGGAAACGGAGATGTGAATTTTTAAGAACAAACACTTTCTAGTGCTTAAAAACCTATAGTGACAAATTGGGATATCTGATCGCAGTTGACTGTGACAAATTCAAAGTTTGAGGCTGACCGTGATGGAGTCCTGGTAATATACACTGAGCAGGAGGCCTTGATCAAAATGTTACCTTCACACTTATATAAACTTTTCTGGAAGATTTTCTCTCAACCTCAAGAGGGCCTCTCCAGCAGGCCAAATTCCCAGCGGCTTTGTCATTTTAGATCAGAGGCAACCCCTGCTCAACTCCTGGAAGTCTTGAGCAATGAGCTTTCAGCGGGACAAACTTGAAATCCAGGCCGGTCATGGGTCGAGGTAACTGACTCAACTCTCGACGTCACCTTATGGAGATTTTTTCCAAAAGTTGTCCCAAACCTCTCCAGACATCTGGAACTTCTTCCTGAAGTTCCTCTTGAGGGCTCAAAGTGTTCAAAACACAAATGCAAGGTTGCAGAGTCTCTGAGTTTCTCCTCAGACGTTTTGACTTCAGTTCCCACAATGCCTTTCAAACTTTGTTTCGGTCAGTTGCGACAAAAAAATTGCAAACAGTACAACATTGGGAGACTGAGATTGTATCAAAGAACATTAAATGTGCCACAATCAACCCCAAAAAGTGCAAGTGCAAGTGCATAAAAGACAAATCTACAAGTTTGAGTGTTTGATAAAAATTGAAAAATCCTCTAAATACATTTCTAAAAACATTAATAAAAGATGAGTTCAAGATAAAAAGACAATCAAAGTGACAACCAAAATTAATAAAATCAGCATGGCCTTCCTAAGATCCCCTTATTGATGTGTTTAGTATCCCACTAGGAAATGTTGCAATTGTATAAACAGTAATACTAATACGACCACTCATGACGTAAAAGATAATAAAGGAGGAATGCCATTTTTTATAAATGTAACAGTAGAAAATGGTTCCATCATCCTAAACATGCTACAACAAATGCATACAACTGGGCCACACTAATACCATGCTTAAGCCAGCATCTACTGTGCTGTCAGTGCATCATGGGCAAGACTATTAATAGTGCACATAATAATAAAACATTCATGGTTGATATTTTTAAAATAAAAATAAAACAGAGCAATATAACATCCATTTTGTGGGCCAATTTCAGCTAGACCTAACTTATAAGCCCCCAGCCGGGAAGAACTGTCAGTTAAAATGGAAACAAGGAAGGATACATGCAAAATATAAAAAGCCTTAGTGTGTTACATTGGAAACCCAGTGTCAGCTACACGTGAGCCTCATACAGCTGTGGGATGCTGCTTCAAGACCTTTCTTCTAGTTATCCATGCATGGCTTAAAATCGTAGCCACTCTGCAGACAAAAAGGGTTCTTGGGTCCGATCTAAGAATACACAAGGCAACGTGATGCACCGAGAGCCCAATTCCCGATCAAACCAGTTTTAGCCACTTTGCCCTGTGTGGAGTATGCTTGGTAGACAAACATAAAATGGGCAACACTTACTTTAGGAGCCTTGCAGCATGGACATTCCTTAGCGGCTGAGTTGCTTGAGTGCGATTTAGCTTTGGTTTCATTAAGAGGAAGAGTGCCAAATCTGAAATGAGTAGATAGGAGCCTAACCTGCGGGACCTGGATTATGTCTAGAAAGAGCTGCAAACGTCTTTCCTGCTTGTGAAGAAGGAATTCTGCAGTCAGTCTCCGCAAGTTTGGGTTGCTGAACTCTTTCTGGGTCCACCCAATTCCAGTATGAACCCTTGAGCACCTCTTTCATCTGTGGATCCTGTTTATCCCAATGAGTTCTAAGCCCTATGGCTCTCATCAATTTCTTACAAAAGGGGATGATGGGCGGAGCGTTTGAGCAAATCAAACACTCACCCCCAGTCAAGTGATCTGGGTTTAATCCATCACCATTCTTTAGCCCACTCAGCCACCCCATTTCAGACATGGCTATATGCAAATCAGTCTGACCCTGTGCCTCATGGGAACAGTCCAGCCCGAACTGCCAAGCCATGTCTTCCATGGACCGGAAACAAGCATCCTGGGACCGGTTTGGGATTCATAATCCTCATCAGCCAGGCTATCTTGAATCCAGTGGCCAAGTGAGCAAGGGACTCACGTCTGAGCATACCCTGCCACACTTAGGGCGAACAAAGCGATACAAAAGGGGATGATGGACGGAGCGTTTGAGCAAATCAAACACTCACCCCCAGTCAAGTGATCTGGGTTTAATCCTTCACCATTCTTTAGCCCACTCAGCCACCCCATTTCAGACATGGCTATATGCAAATCAGTCTGACCCTGTGCCTCATGGGAACAGTCCAGCCCGAACTGCCAAGCCATGTCTTCCATGGACCGGAAACAAGCATCCTGGGACCGGTTTCGGATTCATAATCCTCATCAGCCAGGCTATCTTGAATCCAGTGGCCAAGTGAGCAAGGGACTCACGTCTGAGCATACCCTGCCACACTTAGGGCGAACAAAGCGATACAAAAGGGGATGATGGACGGAGCGTTTGAGCAAATCAAACACTCACCCCCAGTCAAGTGATCTGAGTTTAATCCATCACCATTCTTTAGCCCACTCAGCCACCCCATTTCAGACATGGCTATATGCAAATCAGTCTGACCCTGTGCCTCATGGGAACAGTCCAGCCCGAACTGCCAAGCCATGTCTTCCATGGACCGGAAACAAGCATCCTGCGACCGGTTTCGGATTCATAATCCTCATCAGCCAGGCTATCTTGAATCCAGTGGCCAAGTGAGCAAGGGACTCACATCTGAGCATACCCTGCCACACTTAGGGCGAACTAAGCGATACAAAAGGGGATGATGGACGGAGCGTTTGAGCAAATCAAACACTCACCCCCAGTCTAGTGATCTGGGTTTAATCCATCACCATTCTTTAGCCCACTCAGCCACCCCATTTCAGACATGGCTATATGCAAATCAGTCTGACCCTGTGCCTCATGGGAACAGTCCAGCCCGAACTGCCAAGCCATGTCTTCCATGGACCGGAAACAAGCATCCTGGGACCGGTTTCGGATTCATAATCCTCATCAGCCAGGCTATCTTGAATCCAGTGGCCAAGTGAGCAAGGGACTCACGTCTGAGCATACCCTGCCACACTTAGGGCGAACAAGGCGATACAAAAGGGGATGATGGACGGAGCGTTTGAGCAAATCAAACACTCACCCCCAGTCAAGTGATCTGGGTTTAATCCATCACCATTCTTTAGCCCACTCAGCCACCCCATTTCAGACATGGCTATATGCAAATCAGTCTGACCCTGTGCCTCATGGGAACAGTCCAGCCCGAACTGCCAAGCCATGTCTTCCATGGACCGGAAACAAGCATCTTGGGACCGGTTTCGGATTCATAATCCTCATCAGCCAGGCTATCTTGAATCCAGTGGCCAAGTGAGCAAGGGACACACGTGTGAGCATACCCTGCCACACTTAGGGCGAACAAAGCGATACAAAAGGGGATGATGGACGGAGCGTTTGAGCAAATCAAACACTCACCCCCAGTCAAGTGATCTGGGTTTAATCCATCACCATTCTTTAGCCCACTCAGCCACCCCATTTCAGACATGGCTATATGCAAATCAGTCTGACCCTGTGCCTCATGGGAACAGTCCAGCCCGAACTGCCAAGCCATGTCTTCCATGGACCGGAAACAAGCATCCTGGGACCGGTTTCGGATTCATAATCCTCATCAGCCAGGCTATCTTGAATCCAGTGGCCAAGTGAGCAAGGGACTCACGTCTGAGCATACCCTGCCACACTTAGGGCGAACAAAGCGATACAAAAGGGGATGATGGACGGAGCGTTTGAGCAAATCAAACACTCACCCCCAGTCAAGTGATCTGGGTTTAATCCATCACCATTCTTTAGCCCACTCAGCCACCCCATTTCAGACATGGCTATATGCAAATCAGTCTGACCCTGTGCCTCATGGGAACAGTCCAGCTCGAACTGCCAAGCCATGTCTTCCATGGACCGGAAACAAGCATCCTGGGACCGGTTTCGGATTCATAATCCTCATCAGCCAGGCTATCTTGAATCCAGTGGCCAAGTGAGCAAGGGACTCACGTCTGAGCATACCCTGCCACACTTAGGGCGAACAAAGCGATACAAAAGGGGATGATGGACGGAGCGTTTGAGCAAATCAAACACTCACCCCCAGTCAAGTGATCTGGGTTTAATCCATCACCATTCTGTAGCCCACTCAGCCACCCCATTTCAGACATGGCTATATGCAAATCAGTCTGACCCTGTGCCTCATGGGAACAGTCCAGCCCGAACTGCCAAGCCATGTCTTCCATGGACCGGAAACAAGCATCCTGGGACCGGTTTCGGATTCATAATCCTCATCAGCCAGGCTATCTTGAATCCAGTGGCCAAGTGAGCAAGGGACTCACGTCTGAGCATACCCTGCCACACTTAGGGCGAACTAAGCGATACAAAAGGGGATGATGGACGGAGCGTTTGAGCAAATCAAACACTCACCCCCAGTCTAGTGATCTGGGTTTAATCCATCACCATTCTTTAGCCCACTCAGCCACCCCATTTCAGACATGGCTATATGCAAATCAGTCTGACCCTGTGCCTCATGGGAACAGTCCAGCCTGAACTGCCAAGCCATGTCTTCCATGGACCGGAAACAAGCATCCTGGGACCGGTTTCGGATTCATAATCCTCATCAGCCAGGCTATCTTGAATCCAGTGGCCAAGTGAGCAAGGGACTCACGTCTGAGCATACCCTGCCACACTTAGGGCGAACAAGGCGATACAAAAGGGGATGATGGACGGAGCGTTTGAGCAAATCAAACACTCACCCCCAGTCAAGTGATCTGGGTTTAATCCATCACCATTCTTTAGCCCACTCAGCCACCCCATTTCAGACATGGCTATATGCAAATCAGTCTGACCCTGTGCCCCATGGGAACAGTCCAGCCCGAACTGCCAAGCCATGTCTTCCATGGACCGGAAACAAGCATCTTGGGACCGGTTTCGGATTCATAATCCTCATCAGCCAGGCTATCTTGAATCCAGTGGCCAAGTGAGCAAGGGACACACGTGTGAGCATACCCTGCCACACTTAGGGCGAACAAAGCGATACAAAAGGGGATGATGGACGGAGCGTTTGAGCAAATCAAACACTCACCCCCAGTCAAGTGATCTGGGTTTAATCCATCACCATTCTTTAGCCCACTCAGCCACCCCATTTCAGACATGGCTATATGCAAATCAGTCTGACCCTGTGCCTCATGGGAACAGTCCAGCCCGAACTGCCAAGCCATGTCTTCCATGGACCGGAAACAAGCATCCTGGGACCGGTTTCGGATTCATAATCCTCATCAGCCAGGCTATCTTGAATCCAGTGGCCAAGTGAGCAAGGGACTCACGTCTGAGCATACCCTGCCACACTTAGGGCGAACAAAGCGATACAAAAGGGGATGATGGACGGAGCGTTTGAGCAAATCAAACACTCACCCCCAGTCAAGTGATCTGGGTTTAATCCATCACCATTCTTTAGCCCACTCAGCCACCCCATTTCAGACATGGCTATATGCAAATCAGTCTGACCCTGTGCCTCATGGGAACAGTCCAGCTCGAACTGCCAAGCCATGTCTTCCATGGACCGGAAACAAGCATCCTGGGACCGGTTTCGGATTCATAATCCTCATCAGCCAGGCTATCTTGAATCCAGTGGCCAAGTGAGCAAGGGACTCACGTCTGAGCATACCCTGCCACACTTAGGGCGAACAAAGCGATACAAAAGGGGATGATGGACGGAGCGTTTGAGCAAATCAAACACTCACCCCCAGTCAAGTGATCTGGGTTTAATCCATCACCATTCTTTAGCCCACTCAGCCACCCCATTTCAGACATGGCTATATACAAATCAGTCTGACCCTGTGCCTCATGGGAACAGTCCAGCCCGAACTGCCAAGCCATGTCTTCCATGGACCGGAAACAAGCATCCTGGGACCGGTTTCGGATTCATAATCCTCATCAGCCAGGCTATCTTGAATCCAGTGGCCAAGTGAGCAAGGGACTCACGTCTGAGCATACCCTGCCACACTTAGGGCGAACAAAGCGATACAAAAGGGGATGATGGACGGAGCGTTTGAGCAAATCAAACACTCACCCCCAGTCAAGTGATCTGGGTTTAATCCAACACCATTCTTTAGCCCACTCAGCCACCCCATTTCAGACATGGCTATATGCAAATCAGTCTGACCCTGTGCCTCATGGGAACAGTCCAGCCCGAACTGCCAAGCCATGTCTTCCATGGACCGGAAACAAGCATCCTGGGACCGGTTTCGGATTCATAATCCTCATCAGCCAGGCTATCTTGAATCCAGTGGCCAAGTGAGCAAGGGACTCACGTCTGAGCATACCCTGCCACACTTAGGGCGAACAAAGCGATACAAAAGGGGATGATGGACGGAGCGTTTGAGCAAATCAAACACTCACCCCCAGTCAAGTGATCTGAGTTTAATCCATCACCATTCTTTAGCCCACTCAGCCACCCCATTTCAGACATGGCTATATGCAAATCAGTCTGACCCTGTGCCTCATGGGAACAGTCCAGCCCGAACTGCCAAGCCATGTCTTCCATGGACCGGAAACAAGCATCCTGGGACCGGTTTCGGATTCATAATCCTCATCAGCCAGGCTATCTTGAATCCAGTGGCCAAGTGAGCAAGGGACTCACGTCTGAGCATACCCTGCCACACTTAGGGCGAACTAAGTGATACAAAAGGGGATGATGGACGGAGCGTTTGAGCAAATCAAACACTCACCCCCAGTCTAGTGATCTGGGTTTAATCCATCACCATTCTTTAGCCCACTCAGCCACCCCATTTCAGACATGGCTATATGCAAATCAGTCTGACCCTGTGCCTCATGGGAACAGTCCAGCCCGTACTGCCAAGCCATGTCTTCCATTGACCGGAAACAAGCATCCTGGGACCGGTTTCGGATTCATAATCCTCATCAGCCAGGCTATCTTGAATCCAGTGGCCAAGTGAGCAAGGGACTCACGTCTGAGCATACCCTGCCACACTTAGGGCGAACAAGGCGATACAAAAGGGGATGATGGACGGAGCGTTTGAGCAAATCAAACACTCACCCCCAGTCAAGTGATCTGGGTTTAATCCATCACCATTCTTTAGCCCACTCAGCCACCCCATTTCAGACATGGCTATATGCAAATCAGTCTGACCCTGTGCCTCATGGGAACAGTCCAGCCCAAACTGCCAAGCCATGTCTTCCATGGACCGGAAACAAGCATCTTGGGACCGGTTTCGGATTCATAATCCTCATCAGCCAGGCTATCTTGAATCCAGTGGCCAAGTGAGCAAGGGACACACGTGTGAGCATACCCTGCCACACTTAGGGCGAACAAAGCGATACAAAAGGGGATGATGGACGGAGCGTTTGAGCAAATCAAACACTCACCCCCAGTCAAGTGATCTGGGTTTAATCCATCACCATTCTTTAGCCCACTCAGCCACCCCATTTCAGACATGGCTATATGCAAATCAGTCTGACCCTGTGCCTCATGGGAACAGTCCAGCCCGAACTGCCAAGCCATGTCTTCCATGGACCGGAAACAAGCATCCTGGGACCGGTTTCGGATTCATAATCCTCATCAGCCAGGCTATCTTGAATCCAGTGGCCAAGTGAGCAAGGGACTCACGTCTGAGCATACCCTGCCACACTTAGGGCGAACTAAGCGATACAAAAGGGGATGATGGACGGAGCGTTTGAGCAAATCAAAAACTCACCCCCAGTCAAGTGATCTGGGTTTAATCCATCACCATTCTTTAGCCCACTCAGCCACCCCATTTCAGACATGGCTATATGCAAATCAGTCTGACCCTGTGCCTCATGGGAACAGTCCAGCTCGAACTGCCAAGCCATGTCTTCCATGGACCGGAAACAAGCATCCTGGGACCGGTTTCGGATTCATAATCCTCATCAGCCAGGCTATCTTGAATCCAGTGGCCAAGTGAGCAAGGGACTCACGTCTGAGCATACCCTGCCACACTTAGGGCGAACAAAGCGATACAAAAGGGGATGATGGACGGAGCGTTTGAGCAAATCAAACACTCACCCCCAGTCAAGTGATCTGGGTTTAATCCATCACCATTCTGTAGCCCACTCAGCCACCCCATTTCAGACATGGCTATATGCAAATCAGTCTGACCCTGTGCCTCATGGGAACAGTCCAGCCCGAACTGCCAAGCCATGTCTTCCATGGACCGGAAACAAGCATCCTGGGACCGGTTTCGGATTCATAATCCTCATCAGCCAGGCTATCTTGAATCCAGTGGCCAAGTGAGCAAGGGACTCACGTCTGAGCATACCCTGCCACACTTAGGGCGAACAAAGCGATACAAAAGGGGATGATGGACGGAGCGTTTGAGCAAATCAAACACTCACCCCCAGTCAAGTGATCTGGGTTTAATCCATCACCATTCTTTAGCCCACTCAGCCACCCCATTTCAGACATGGCTATATGCAAATCAGTCTGACCCTGTGCCTCATGGGAACAGTCCAGCCCGAACTGCCAAGCCATGTCTTCCATGGACCGGAAACAAGCATCCTGGGACCGGTTTCGGATTCATAATCCTCATCAGCCAGGCTATCTTGAATCCAGTGGCCAAGTGAGCAAGGGACTCACGTCTGAGCATACCCTGCCACAATTAGGGCGAACAAAGCGATACAAAAGGGGATGATGGACGGAGCGTTTGAGCAAATCAAACACTCACCCCCAGTCAAGTGATCTGGGTTTAATCCATCACCATTCTTTAGCCCACTCAGCCACCCCATTTCAGACATGGCTATATGCAAATCAGTCTGACCCTGTGCCTCATGGGAACAGTCCAGCCCGAACTGCCAAGCCATGTCTTCCATGGACCGGAAACAAGCATCCTGGGACCGGTTTCAGATTCATAATCCTCATCAGCCAGGCTATCTTGAATCCAGTGGCCAAGTGAGCAAGGGACTCACGTCTGAGCATACCCTGCCACACTTAGGGCGAACAAAGCGATACAAAAGGGGATGATGGACGGAGCGTTTGAGCAAATCAAACACTCACCCCCAGTCAAGTGATCTGGGTTTAATCCATCACCATTCTTTAGCCCACTCAGCCACCCCATTTCAGACATGGCTATATGCAAATCAGTCTGACCCTGTGCCTCATGGGAACAGTCCAGCCCGAACTGCCAAGCCATGTCTTCCATGGACCGGAAACAAGCATCCTGGGACCGGTTTCGGATTCATAATCCTCATCAGCCAGGCTATCTTGAATCCAGTGGCCAAGTGAGCAAGGGACTCACGTCTGAGCATACCCTGCCACACTTAGGGCGAACAAAGCGATACAAAAGGGGATGATGGACGGAGTGTTTGAGCAAATCAAACACTCACCCCCAGTCAAGTGATCTGGGTTTAATCCATCACCATTCTTTAGCCCACTCAGCCACCCCATTTCAGACATGGCTATATGCAAATCAGTCTGACCCTGTGCCTCATGGGAACAGTCCAGCCCGAACTGCCAAGCCATGTCTTCCATGGACCGGAAACAAGCATCCTGGACCGGTTTCGGATTCATAATCCTCATCAGCCAGGCTATCTTGAATCCAGTGGCCAAGTGAGCAAGGGACTCACGTCTGAGCATACCCTGCCACACTTAGGGCGAACAAAGCGATACAAAAGGGGATGATGGACGGAGCGTTTGAGCAAATCAAACACTCACCCCCAGTCAAGTGATCTGGGTTTAATCCATCACCATTCTTTAGCCCACTCAGCCACCCCATTTCAGACATGGCTATATGCAAATCAGTCTGACCCTGTGCCTCATGGAAACAGTCCAGCCCGAACTGCCAAGCCATGTCTTCCATGGACCGGAAACAAGCATCCTGGGACCGGTTTCGGATTCATAATCCTCATCAGCCAGGCTATCTTGAATCCAGTGGCCAAGTGAGCAAGGGACTCACGTCTGAGCATACCCTGCCACACTTAGGGCGAACAAAGCGATACAAAAGGGGATGATGGACGGAGCGTTTGAGCAAATCAAACACTCACCCCCAGTCAAGTGATCTGGGTTTAATCCATCACCATTCTTTAGCCCACTCAGCCACCCCATTTCAGACATGGCTATATGCAAATCAGTCTGACCCTGTGCCTCATGGGAACAGTCCAGCCCGAACTGCCAAGCCATGTCTTCCATGGACCGGAAACAAGCATCCTGGGACCGGTTTCGGATTCATAATCCTCATCAGCCAGGCTATCTTGAATCCAGTGGCCAAGTGAGCAAGGGACTCACGTCTGAGCATACCCTGCCACACTTAGGGCGAACAAAGCGATACAAAAGGGGATGATGGACGGAGCGTTTGAGCAAATCAAACACTCACCCCCAGTCTAGTGATCTGGGTTTAATCCATCACCATTCTTTAGCCCACTCAGCCACCCCATTTCAGACATGGCTATATGCAAATCAGTCTGACCCTGTGCCTCATGGGAACAGTCCAGCCCGAACTGCCAAGCCATGTCTTCCATGGACTGGAAACAAGCATCCTGGACCGGTTTCGGATTCATAATCCTCATCAGCCAGGCTATCTTGAATCCAGTGGCCAAGTGAGCAAGGAACTCACGTCTGAGCATACCCTGCCACAATTAGGGCGAACAAAGCGATACAAAAGGGGATGATGGACGGAGCGTTTGAGCAAATCAAACACTCACCCCCAGTCAAGTGATCTGGGTTTAATCCATCACCATTCTTTAGCCCACTCAGCCACCCCATTTCAGACATGGCTATATGCAAATCAGTCTGACCCTGTGCCTCATGGGAACAGTCCAGCCCGAACTGCCAAGCCATGTCTTCCATGGACCGGAAACAAGCATCCTGGGACCGGTTTCGGATTCATAATCCTCATCAGCCAGGCTATCTTGAATCCAGTGGCCAAGTGAGCAAGGGACTCACGTCTGAGCATACCCTGCCACACTTAGGGCAAACAAAGCGATACAAAAGGGGATGATGGACGGAGCGTTTGAGCAAATCAAACACTCACCCCCAGTCAAGTGATCTGAGTTTAATCCATCACCATTCTTTAGCCCACTCAGCCACCCCATTTCAGACATGGCTATATGCAAATCAGTCTGACCCTGTGCCTCATGGGAACAGTCCAGCCCGAACTGCCAAACCATGTCTTCCATGGACCGGAAACAAGCATCCTGGGACCGGTTTCGGATTCATAATCCTCATCAGCCAGGCTATCTTGAATCCAGTGGCCAAGTGAGCAAGGGACTCACGTCTGAGCATACCCTGCCACACTTAGGGCGAACTAAGCGATACAAAAGGGGATGATGGACGGAGCGTTTGAGCAAATCAAACACTCACCCCCAGTCTAGTGATCTGGGTTTAATCCATCACCATTCTTTAGCCCACTCAGCCACCCCATTTCAGACATGGCTATATGCAAATCAGTCTGACCCTGTGCCTCATGGGAACAGTCCAGCCCGAACTGCCAAGCCATGTCTTCCATGGACCGGAAACAAGCATCCTGGGACCGGTTTCGGATTCATAATCCTCATCAGCCAGGCTATCTTGAATCCAGTGGCCAAGTGAGCAAGGGACACACGTGTGAGCATACCCTGCCACACTTAGGGCGAACAAAGCGATACAAAAGGGGATGATGGACGGAGCGTTTGAGCAAATCAAACACTCACCCCCAGTCAAGTGATCTGGGTTTAATCCATCACCATTCTTTAGCCCACTCAGCCACCCCATTTCAGACATGGCTATATGCAAATCAGTCTGACCCTGTGCCTCATGGGAACAGTCCAGCCCGAACTGCCAAGCCATGTCTTCCATGGACCGGAAACAAGCATCCTGGGACCGGTTTCGGATTCATAATCCTCATCAGCCAGGCTATCTTGAATCCAGTGGCCAAGTGAGCAAGGGACTCACGTCTGAGCATACCCTGCCACACTTAGGGCGAACAAAGCGATACAAAAGGGGATGATGGACGGAGCGTTTGAGCAAATCAAACACTCACCCCCAGTCAAGTGATCTGGGTTTAATCCATCACCATTCTTTAGCCCACTCAGCCACCCCATTTCAGACATGGCTATATGCAAATCAGTCTGACCCTGTGCCTCATGGGAACAGTCCAGCTCGAACTGCCAAGCCATGTCTTCCATGGACCGGAAACAAGCATCCTGGGACCGGTTTCGGATTCATAATCCTCATCAGCCAGGCTATCTTGAATCCAGTGGCCAAGTGAGCAAGGGACTCACGTCTGAGCATACCCTGCCACACTTAGGGCGAAAAAAGCGATACAAAAGGGGATGATGGACGGAGCGTTTGAGCAAATCAAACACTCACCCCCAGTCAAGTGATCTGGGTTTAATCCATCACAATTCTTTAGCCCACTCAGCCACCCCATTTCAGACATGGCTATATGCAAATCAGTCTGACCCTGTGCCTCATGGGAACAGTCCAGCCCGAACTGCCAAGCCATGTCTTCCATGGACCGGAAACAAGCATCCTGGGACCGGTTTCGGATTCATAATCCTCATCAGCCAGGCTATCTTGAATCCAGTGGCCAAGTGAGCAAGGGACTCACGTCTGAGCATACCCTGCCACACTTAGGGCGAACAAAGCGATACAAAAGGGGATGATGGACGGAGCGTTTGAGCAAATCAAACACTCACCCCCAGTCAAGTGATCTGGGTTTAATCCATCACCATTCTTTAGCCCACTCAGCCACCCCATTTCAGACATGGCTATATGCAAATCAGTCTGACCCTGTGCCTCATGGGAACAGTCCAGCCCGAACTGCCAAGCCATGTCTTCCATGGACCGGAAACAAGCATCCTGGGACCGGTTTCGGATTCATAATCCTCATCAGCCAGGCTATCTTGAATCCAGTGGCCAAGTGAGCAAGGGACTCACGTCTGAGCATACCCTGCCACAATTAGGGCGAACAAAGCGATACAAAAGGGGATGATGGACGGAGCGTTTGAGCAAATCAAACACTCACCCCCAGTCAAGTGATCTGGGTTTAATCCATCACCATTCTTTAGCCCACTCAGCCACCCCATTTCAGACATGGCTATATGCAAATCAGTCTGACCCTGTGCCTCATGGGAACAGTCCAGCCCGAACTGCCAAGCCATGTCTTCCATGGACCGGAAACAAGCATCCTGGGACCGGTTTCAGATTCATAATCCTCATCAGCCAGGCTATCTTGAATCCAGTGGCCAAGTGAGCAAGGGACTCACGTCTGAGCATACCCTGCCACACTTAGGGCGAACAAAGCGATACAAAAGGGGATGATGGACGGAGCGTTTGAGCAAATCAAACACTCACCCCCAGTCAAGTGATCTGGGTTTAATCCATCACCATTCTTTAGCCCACTCAGCCACCCCATTTCAGACATGCTATATGCAAATCAGTCTGACCCTGTGCCTCATGGGAACAGTCCAGCCCGAACTGCCAAGCCATGTCTTCCATGGACCGGAAACAAGCATCCTGGGACCGGTTTCGGATTCATAGTCCTCATCAGCCAGGCTATCTTGAATCCAGTGGCCAAGTGAGCAAGGGACTCACGTCTGAGCATACCCTGCCACACTTAGGGCGAACAAAGCGATACAAAAGGGGATGATGGACGGAGTGTTTGAGCAAATCAAACACTCACCCCCAGTCAAGTGATCTGGGTTTAATCCATCACCATTCTTTAGCCCACTCAGCCACCCCATTTCAGACATGGCTATATGCAAATCAGTCTGACCCTGTGCCTCATGGGAACAGTCCAGCTCGAACTGCCAAGCCATGTCTTCCATGGACCGGAAACAAGCATCCTGGGACCGGTTTCGGATTCATAATCCTCATCAGCCAGGCTATCTTGAATCCAGTGGCCAAGTGAGCAAGGGACTCACGTCTGAGCATACCCTGCCACACTTAGGGCGAACAAAGCGATACAAAAGGGGATGATGGACGGAGCGTTTGAGCAAATCAAACACTCACCCCCAGTCAAGTGATCTGGGTTTAATCCATCACCATTCTGTAGCCCACTCAGCCACCCCATTTCAGACATGGCTATATGCAAATCAGTCTGACCCTGTGCCTCATGGGAACAGTCCAGCCCGAACTGCCAAGCCATGTCTTCCATGGACCGGAAACAAGCATCCTGGGACCGGTTTCGGATTCATAATCCTCATCAGCCAGGCTATCTTGAATCCAGTGGCCAAGTGAGCAAGGGACTCACGTCTGAGCATACCCTGCCACACTTAGGGCGAACTAAGCGATACAAAAGGGGATGATGGACGGACCGTTTGAGCAAATCAAACACTCACCCCCAGTCTAGTGATCTGGGTTTAATCCATCACCATTCTTTAGCCCACTCAGCCACCCCATTTCAGACATGGCTATATGCAAATCAGTCTGACCCTGTGCCTCATGGGAACAGTCCAGCCCGAACTGCCAAGCCATGTCTTCCATGGACCGGAAACAAGCATCCTGGGACCGGTTTCGGATTCATAATCCTCATCAGCCAGGCTATCTTGAATCCAGTGGCCAAGTGAGCAAGGGACTCACGTCTGAGCATACCCTGCCACACTTAGGGCGAACAAGGCGATACAAAAGGGGATGATGGACGGAGCGTTTGAGCAAATCAAACACTCACCCCCAGTCAAGTGATCTGGGTTTAATCCATCACCATTCTTTAGCCCACTCAGCCACCCCATTTCAGACATGGCTATATGCAAATCAGTCTGACCCTGTGCCTCATGGGAACAGTCCAGCCCGAACTGCCAAGCCATGTCTTCCATGGACCGGAAACAAGCATCTTGGGACCGGTTTCGGATTCATAATCCTCATCAGCCAGGCTATCTTGAATCCAGTGGCCAAGTGAGCAAGGGACACACGTGTGAGCATACCCTGCCACACTTAGGGCGAACAAAGCGATACAAAAGGGGATGATGGACGGAGCGTTTGAGCAAATCAAACACTCACCCCCAGTCAAGTGATCTGGGTTTAATCCATCACCATTCTTTAGCCCACTCAGCCACCCCATTTCAGACATGGCTATATGCAAATCAGTCTGACCCTGTGCCTCATGGGAACAGTCCAGCCCGAACTGCCAAGCCATGTCTTCCATGGACCGGAAACAAGCATCCTGGGACCGGTTTCGGATTCATAATCCTCATCAGCCAGGCTATCTTGAATCCAGTGGCCAAGTGAGCAAGGGACTCACGTCTGAGCATACCCTGCCACACTTAGGGCGAACAAAGCGATACAAAAGGGGATGATGGACGGAGCGTTTGAGCAAATCAAACACTCACCCCCAGTCAAGTGATCTGGGTTTAATCCATCACCATTCTTTAGCCCACTCAGCCACCCCATTTCAGACATGGCTATATGCAAATCAGTCTGACCCTGTGCCTCATTGGAACAGTCCAGCTCGAACTGCCAAGCCATGTCTTCCATGGACCGGAAACAAGCATCCTGGGACCGGTTTCGGATTCATAATCCTCATCAGCCAGGCTATCTTGAATCCAGTGGCCAAGTGAGCAAGGGACTCACGTCTGAGCATACCCTGCCACACTTAGGGCGAACAAAGCGATACAAAAGGGGATGATGGACGGAGCGTTTGAGCAAATCAAACACTCACCCCCAGTCAAGTGATCTGGGTTTAATCCATCACCATTCTTTAGCCCACTCAGCCACCCCATTTCAGACATGGCTATATACAAATCAGTCTGACCCTGTGCCTCATGGGAACAGTCCAGCCCGAACTGCCAAGCCATGTCTTCCATGGACCGGAAACAAGCATCCTGGGACCGGTTTCGGATTCATAATCCTCATCAGCCAGGCTATCTTGAATCCAGTGGCCAAGTGAGCAAGGGACTCACGTCTGAGCATTCTCTGCCACACTTAGGGCGAACAAAGCGATACAAAAGGGGATGATGGACGGAGCGTTTGAGCAAATCAAACACTCACCCCCAGTCAAGTGATCTGGGTTTAATCCAACACCATTCTTTAGCCCACTCAGCCACCCCATTTCAGACATGGCTATATGCAAATCAGTCTGACCCTGTGCCTCATGGGAACAGTCCAGCCCGAACTGCCAAGCCATGTCTTCCATGGACCGGAAACAAGCATCCTGGGACCGGTTTCGGATTCATAATCCTCATCAGCCAGGCTATCTTGAATCCAGTGGCCAAGTGAGCAAGGGACTCACGTCTGAGCATACCCTGCCACACTTAGGGCGAACAAAGCGATACAAAAGGGGATGATGGACGGAGCGTTTGAGCAAATCAAACACTCACCCCCAGTCAAGTGATCTGAGTTTAATCCATCACCATTCTTTAGCCCACTCAGCCACCCCATTTCAGACATGGCTATATGCAAATCAGTCTGACCCTGTGCCTCATGGGAACAGTCCAGCCCGAACTGCCAAGCCATGTCTTCCATGGACCGGAAACAAGCATCCTGGGACCGGTTTCGGATTCATAATCCTCATCAGCCAGGCTATCTTGAATCCAGTGGCCAAGTGAGCAAGGGACTCACGTCTGAGCATACCCTGCCACACTTAGGGCGAACTAAGTGATACAAAAGGGGATGATGGACGGAGCGTTTGAGCAAATCAAACACTCACCCCCAGTCTAGTGATCTGGGTTTAATCCATCACCATTCTTTAGCCCACTCAGCCACCCCATTTCAGACATGGCTATATGCAAATCAGTCTGACCCTGTGCCTCATGGGAACAGTCCAGCCCGAACTGCCAAGCCATGTCTTCCATGGACCGGAAACAAGCATCCTGGGACCGGTTTCGGATTCATAATCCTCATCAGCCAGGCTATCTTGAATCCAGTGGCCAAGTGAGCAAGGGACTCACGTCTGAGCATACCCTGCCACACTTAGGGCGAACAAGGCGATACAAAAGGGGATGATGGACGGAGCGTTTGAGCAAATCAAACACTCACCCCCAGTCAAGTGATCTGGGTTTAATCCATCACCATTCTTTAGCCCACTCAGCCACCCCATTTCAGACATGGCTATATGCAAATCAGTCTGACCCTGTGCCTCATGGGAACAGTCCAGCCCGAACTGCCAAGCCATGTCTTCCATGGACCGGAAACAAGCATCTTGGGACCGGTTTCGGATTCATAATCCTCATCAGCCAGGCTATCTTGAATCCAGTGGCCAAGTGAGCAAGGGACACACGTGTGAGCATACCCTGCCACACTTAGGGCGAACAAAGCGATACAAAAGGGGATGATGGACGGAGCGTTTGAGCAAATCAAACACTCACCCCCAGTCAAGTGATCTGGGTTTAATCCATCACCATTCTTTAGCCCACTCAGCCACCCCATTTCAGACATGGCTATATGCAAATCAGTCTGACCCTGTGCCTCATGGGAACAGTCCAGCTCGAACTGCCAAGCCATGTCTTCCATGGACCGGAAACAAGCATCCTGGGACCGGTTTCGGATTCATAATCCTCATCAGCCAGGCTATCTTGAATCCAGTGGCCAAGTGAGCAAGGGACTCACGTCTGAGCATACCCTGCCACACTTAGGGCGAACAAAGCGATACAAAAGGGGATGATGGACGGAGTGTTTGAGCAAATCAAACACTCACCCCCAGTCAAGTGATCTGGGTTTAATCCATCACCATTCTGTAGCCCACTCAGCCACCCCATTTCAGACATGGCTATATGCAAATCAGTCTGACCCTGTGCCTCATGGGAACAGTCCAGCCCGAACTGCCAAGCCATGTCTTCCATGGACCGGAAACAAGCATCCTGGGACCGGTTTCGGATTCATAATCCTCATCAGCCAGGCTATCTTGAATCCAGTGGCCAAGTGAGCAAGGGACTCACGTCTGAGCATACCCTGCCACACTTAGGGCGAACAAAGCGATACAAAAGGGGATGATGGACGGAGCGTTTGAGCAAATCAAACACTCACCCCCAGTCAAGTGATCTGGGTTTAATACATCACCATTCTTTAGCCCACTCAGCCACCCCATTTCAGACATGGCTATATGCAAATCAGTCTGACCCTGTGCCTCATGGGAACAGTCCAGCCCGAACTGCCAAGCCATGTCTTCCATGGACCGGAAACAAGCATCCTGGGACCGGTTTCGGATTCATAATCCTCATCAGCCAGGCTATCTTGAATCCAGTGGCCAAGTGAGCAAGGGACTCACGTCTGAGCATACCCTGCCACAATTAGGGCGAACAAAGCGATACAAAAGGGGATGATGGACGGAGCGTTTGAGCAAATCAAACACTCACCCCCAGTCAAGTGATCTGGGTTTAATCCATCACCATTCTTTAGCCCACTCAGCCACCCCATTTCAGACATGGCTATATGCAAATCAGTCTGACCCTGTGCCTCATGGGAACAGTCCAGCCCGAACTGCCAAGCCATGTCTTCAATGGACCGGAAACAAGCATCCTGGGACCGGTTTCAGATTCATAATCCTCATCAGCCAGGCTATCTTGAATCCAGTGGCCAAGTGAGCAAGGGACTCACGTCTGAGCATACCCTGCCACACTTAGGGTGAACAAAGCGATACAAAAGGGGATGATGGACGGAGCGTTTGAGCAAATCAAACACTCACCCCCAGTCAAGTGATCTGGGTTTAATCCATCACCATTCTTTAGCCCACTCAGCCACCCCATTTCAGACATGGCTATATGCAAATCAGTCTGACCCTGTGCCTCATGGGAACAGTCCAGCCCGAACTGCCAAGCCATGTCTTCCATGGACCGGAAACAAGCATCCTGGGACCGGTTTCGGATTCATAATCCTCATCAGCCAGGCTATCTTGAATCCAGTGGCCAAGTGAGCAAGGGACTCACGTCTGAGCATACCCTGCCACACTTAGGGCGAACAAAGCGATACAAAAGGGGATGATGGACGGAGCGTTTGAGCAAATCAAACACTCACCCCCAGTCAAGTGATCTGGGTTTAATCCATCACCATTCTTTAGCCCACTCAGCCACCCCATTTCAGACATGGCTATATGCAAATCAGTCTGACCCTGTGCCTCATGGAAACAGTCCAGCCCGAACTGCCAAGCCATGTCTTCCATGGACCGGAAACAAGCATCCTGGGACCGGTTTCGGATTCATAATCCTCATCAGCCAGGCTATCTTGAATCCAGTGGCCAAGTGAGCAAGGGACTCACGTCTGAGCATACCCTGCCACACTTAGGGCGAACAAAGCGATACAAAAGGGGATGATGGACGGAGCGTTTGAGCAAATCAAACACTCACCCCCAGTCAAGTGATCTGGGTTTAATCCATCACCATTCTTTAGCCCACTCAGCCACCCCATTTCAGACATGGCTATATGCAAATCAGTCTGACCCTGTGCCTCATGGGAACAGTCCAGCCCGAACTGCCAAGCCATGTCTTCCATGGACCGGAAACAAGCATCCTGGGACCGGTTTCGGATTCATAATCCTCATCAGCCAGGCTATCTTGAATCCAGTGGCCAAGTGAGCAAGGGACTCACGTCTGAGCATACCCTGCCACACTTAGGGCGAACAAAGCGATACAAAAGGGGATGATGGACGGAGCGTTTGAGCAAATCAAACACTCACCCCCAGTCTAGTGATCTGGGTTTAATCCATCACCATTCTTTAGCCCACTCAGCCACCCCATTTCAGACATGGCTATATGCAAATCAGTCTGACCCTGTGCCTCATGGGAACAGTCCAGCCCGAACTGCCAAGCCATGTCTTCCATGGACTGGAAACAAGCATCCTGGACCGGTTTCGGATTCATAATCCTCATCAGCCAGGCTATCTTGAATCCAGTGGCCAAGTGAGCAAGGGACTCACGTCTGAGCATACCCTGCCACAATTAGGGCGAACAAAGCGATACAAAAGGGGATGATGGACGGAGCGTTTGAGCAAATCAAACACTCACCCCCAGTCAAGTGATCTGGGTTTAATCCATCACCATTCTTTAGCCCACTCAGCCACCCCATTTCAGACATGGCTATATGCAAATCAGTCTGACCCTGTGCCTCATGGGAACAGTCCAGCCCGAACTGCCAAGCCATGTCTTCCATGGACCGGAAACAAGCATCCTGGGACCGGTTTCGGATTCATAATCCTCATCAGCCAGGCTATCTTGAATCCAGTGGCCAAGTGAGCAAGGGACTCACGTCTGAGCATACCCTGCCACACTTAGGGCGAACAAAGCGATACAAAAGGGGATGATGGACGGAGCGTTTGAGCAAATCAAACACTCACCCCCAGTCAAGTGATCTGAGTTTAATCCATCACCATTCTTTAGCCCACTCAGCCACCCCATTTCAGACATGGCTATATGCAAATCAGTCTGACCCTGTGCCTCATGGGAACAGTCCAGCCCGAACTGCCAAACCATGTCTTCCATGGACCGGAAACAAGCATCCTGGGACCGGTTTCGGATTCATAATCCTCATCAGCCAGGCTATCTTGAATCCAGTGGCCAAGTGAGCAAGGGACTCACGTCTGAGCATACCCTGCCACACTTAGGGCGAACTAAGCGATACAAAAGGGGATGATGGACGGAGCGTTTGAGCAAATCAAACACTCACCCCCAGTCTAGTGATCTGGGTTTAATCCATCACCATTCTTTAGCCCACTCAGCCACCCCATTTCAGACATGGCTATATGCAAATCAGTCTGACCCTGTGCCTCATGGGAACAGTCCAGCCCGAACTGCCAAGCCATGTCTTCCATGGACCGGAAACAAGCATCCTGGGACCGGTTTCGGATTCATAATCCTCATCAGCCAGGCTATCTTGAATCCAGTGGCCAAGTGAGCAAGGGACACACGTGTGAGCATACCCTGCCACACTTAGGGTGAACAAAGCGATACAAAAGGGGATGATGGACGGAGCGTTTGAGCAAATCAAACACTCACCCCCAGTCAAGTGATCTGGGTTTAATCCATCACCATTCTTTAGCCCACTCAGCCACCCCATTTCAGACATGGCTATATGCAAATCAGTCTGACCCTGTGCCTCATGGGAACAGTCCAGCCCGAACTGCCAAGCCATGTCTTCCATGGACCGGAAACAAGCATCCTGGGACCGGTTTCGGATTCATAATCCTCATCAGCCAGGCTATCTTGAATCCAGTGGCCAAGTGAGCAAGGGACTCACGTCTGAGCATACCCTGCCACACTTAGGGCGAACAAAGCGATACAAAAGGGGATGATGGACGGAGCGTTTGAGCAAATCAAACACTCACCCCCAGTCAAGTGATCTGGGTTTAATCCATCACCATTCTTTAGCCCACTCAGCCACCCCATTTCAGACATGGCTATATGCAAATCAGTCTGACCCTGTGCCTCATGGGAACAGTCCGGCTCGAACTGCCAAGCCATGTCTTCCATGGACCGGAAACAAGCATCCTGGGACCGGTTTCGGATTCATAATCCTCATCAGCCAGGCTATCTTGAATCCAGTGGCCAAGTGAGCAAGGGACTCACGTCTGAGCATACCCTGCCACACTTAGGGCGAACAAAGCGATACAAAAGGGGATGATGGACGGAGCGTTTGAGCAAATCAAACACTCACCCCCAGTCAAGTGATCTGGGTTTAATCCATCACAATTCTTTAGCCCACTCAGCCACCCCATTTCAGACATGGCTATATGCAAATCAGTCTGACCCTGTGCCTCATGGGAACAGTCCAGCCCGAACTGCCAAGCCATGTCTTCCATGGACCGGAAACAAGCATCCTGGGACCGGTTTCGGATTCATAATCCTCATCAGCCAGGCTATCTTGAATCCAGTGGCCAAGTGAGCAAGGGACTCACGTCTGAGCATACCCTGCCACACTTAGGGCGAACAAAGCGATACAAAAGGGGATGATGGACGGAGCGTTTGAGCAAATCAAACACTCACCCCCAGTCAAGTGATCTGGGTTTAATCCATCACCATTCTTTAGCCCACTCAGCCACCCCATTTCAGACATGGCTATATGCAAATCAGTCTGACCCTGTGCCTCATGGGAACAGTCCAGCCCGAACTGCCAAGCCATGTCTTCCATGGACCGGAAACAAGCATCCTGGGACCGGTTTCGGATTCATAATCCTCATCAGCCAGGCTATCTTGAATCCAGTGGCCAAGTGAGCAAGGGACTCACGTCTGAGCATACCCTGCCACAATTAGGGCGAACAAAGCGATACAAAAGGGGATGATGGACGGAGCGTTTGAGCAAATCAAACACTCACCCCCAGTCAAGTGATCTGGGTTTAATCCATCACCATTCTTTAGCCCACTCAGCCACCCCATTTCAGACATGGCTATATGCAAATCAGTCTGACCCTGTGCCTCATGGGAACAGTCCAGCCCGAACTGCCAAGCCATGTCTTCCATGGACCGGAAACAAGCATCCTGGGACCGGTTTCAGATTCATAATCCTCATCAGCCAGGCTATCTTGAATCCAGTGGCCAAGTGAGCAAGGGACTCACGTCTGAGAATACCCTGCCACACTTAGGGCGAACAAAGCGATACAAAAGGGGATGATGGACGGAGCGTTTGAGCAAATCAAACACTCACCCCCAGTCAAGTGATCTGGGTTTAATCCATCACCATTCTTTAGCCCACTCAGCCACCCCATTTCAGACATGCTATATGCAAATCAGTCTGACCCTGTGCCTCATGGGAACAGTCCAGCCCGAACTGCCAAGCCATGTCTTCCATGGACCGGAAACAAGCATCCTGGGACCGGTTTCGGATTCATAGTCCTCATCAGCCAGGCTATCTTGAATCCAGTGGCCAAGTGAGCAAGGGACTCACGTCTGAGCATACCCTGCCACACTTAGGGCGAACAAAGCGATACAAAAGGGGATGGTGGACGGAGTGTTTGAGCAAATCAAACACTAACCCCCAGTCAAGTGATCTGGGTTTAATCCATCACCATTCTTTAGCCCACTCAGCCACCCCATTTCAGACATGGCTATATGCAAATCAGTCTGACCCTGTGCCTCATGGGAACAGTCCAGCCCGAACTGCCAAGCCATGTCTTCCATGGACCGGAAACAAACATCCTGGACCGGTTTCGGATTCATAATCCTCATCAGCCAGGCTATCTTGAATCCAGTGGCCAAGTGAGCAAGGGACTCACGTCTGAGCATACCCTGCCACACTTAGGGCGAACAAAGCGATACAAAAGGGGATGATGGACGGAGCGTTTGAGCAAATCAAACACTCACCGCCAGTCAAGTGATCTGGGTTTAATCCATCACCATTCTTTAGCCCACTCAGCCACCCCATTTCAGACATGGCTATATGCAAATCAGTCTGACCCTGTGCCTCATGGAAACAGTCCAGCCCGAACTGCCAAGCCATGTCTTCCATGGACCGGAAACAAGCATCCTGGGACCGGTTTCGGATTCATAATCCTCATCAGCCAGGCTATCTTGAATCCAGTGGCCAAGTGAGCAAGGGACTCACGTCTGAGCATACCCTGCCACACTTAGGGCGAACAAAGCGATACAAAAGGGGATGATGGACGGAGCGTTTGAGCAAATCAAACACTCACCCCCAGTCAAGTGATCTGGGTTTACTCCATCACCATTCTTTAGCCCACTCAGCCACCCCATTTCAGACATGGCTATATGCAAATCAGTCTGACCCTGTGCCTCATGGGAACAGTCCAGCCCGAACTGCCAAGCCATGTCTTCCATGGACCGGAAACAAGCATCCTGGGACCGGTTTCGGATTCATAATCCTCATCAGCCAGGCTATCTTGAATCCAGTGGCCAAGTGAGCAAGGGACTCACGTCTGAGCATACCCTGCCACACTTAGGGCGAACAAAGCGATACAAAAGGGGATGATGGACGGAGCGTTTGAGCAAATCAAACACTCACCCCCAGTCAAGTGATCTGGGTTTAATCCATCACCATTCTTTAGCCCACTCAGCCACCCCATTTCAGACATGGCTATATGCAAATCAGTCTGACCCTGTGCCTCATGGGAACAGTCCAGCCCGAACTGCCAAGCCATGTCTTCCATGGACCGGAAACAAGCATCCTGGACCGGTTTCGGATTCATAATCCTCATCAGCCAGGCTATCTTGAATCCAGTGGCCAAGTGAGCAAGGGACTCACGTCTGAGCATACCCTGCCACACTTAGGGCGAACAAAGCGATACAAAAGGGGATGATGGACGGAGCGTTTGAGCAAATCAAACACTCACCCCCAGTCAAGTGATCTGGGTTTAATCCATCACCATTCTTTAGCCCACTCAGCCACCCCATTTCAGACATGGCTATATGCAAATCAGTCTGACCCTGTGCCTCATGGAAACAGTCCAGCCCGAACTGCCAAGCCATGTCTTCCATGGACCGGAAACAAGCATCCTGGGACCGGTTTCGGATTCATAATCCTCATCAGCCAGGCTATCTTGAATCCAGTGGCCAAGTGAGCAAGGGACTCACGTCTGAGCATACCCTGCCACACTTAGGGCGAACAAAGCGATACAAAAGGGGATGATGGACGGAGCGTTTGAGCAAATCAAACACTCACCCCCAGTCAAGTGATCTGGGTTTAATCCATCACCATTCTTTAGCCCACTCAGCCACCCCATTTCAGACATGGCTATATGCAAATCAGTCTGACCCTGTGCCTCATGGGAACAGTCCAGCCCGAACTGCCAAGCCATGTCTTCCATGGACCGGAAACAAGCATCCTGGGACCGGTTTCGGATTCATAATCCTCATCAGCCAGGCTATCTTGAATCCAGTGGCCAAGTGAGCAAGGGACTCACGTCTGAGCATACCCTGCCACACTTAGGGCGAACAAAGCGATACAAAAGGGGATGATGGACGGAGCGTTTGAGCAAATCAAACACTCACCCCCAGTCTAGTGATCTGGGTTTAATCCATCACCATTCTTTAGCCCACTCAGCCACCCCATTTCAGACATGGCTATATGCAAATCAGTCTGACCCTGTGCCTCATGGGAACAGTCCAGCCCGAACTGCCAAGCCATGTCTTCCATGGACTGGAAACAAGCATCCTGGACCGGTTTCGGATTCATAATCCTCATCAGCCAGGCTATCTTGAATCCAGTGGCCAAGTGAGCAAGGGACTCACGTCTGAGCATACCCTGCCACAATTAGGGCGAACAAAGCGATACAAAAGGGGATGATGGACGGAGCGTTTGAGCAAATCAAACACTCACCCCCAGTCAAGTGATCTGGGTTTAATCCATCACCATTCTTTAGCCCACTCAGCCACCCCATTTCAGACATGGCTATATGCAAATCAGTCTGACCCTGTGCCTCATGGGAACAGTCCAGCCCGAACTGCCAAGCCATGTCTTCCATGGACCGGAAACAAGCATCCTGGGACCGGTTTCGGATTCATAATCCTCATCAGCCAGGCTATCTTGAATCCAGTGGCCAAGTGAGCAAGGGACTCACGTCTGAGCATACCCTGCCACACTTAGGGCGAACAAAGCGATACAAAAGGGGATGATGGACGGAGCGTTTGAGCAAATCAAACACTCACCCCCAGTCAAGTGATCTGAGTTTAATCCATCACCATTCTTTAGCCCACTCAGCCACCCCATTTCAGACATGGCTATATGCAAATCAGTCTGACCCTGTGCCTCATGGGAACAGTCCAGCCCGAACTGCCAAACCATGTCTTCCATGGACCGGAAACAAGCATCCTGGGACCGGTTTCGGATTCATAATCCTCATCAGCCAGGCTATCTTGAATCCAGTGGCCAAGTGAGCAAGGGACTCACGTCTGAGCATACCCTGCCACACTTAGGGCGAACTAAGCGATACAAAAGGGGATGATGGACGGAGCGTTTGAGCAAATCAAACACTCACCCCCAGTCTAGTGATCTGGGTTTAATCCATCACCATTCTTTAGCCCACTCAGCCACCCCATTTCAGACATGGCTATATGCAAATCAGTCTGACCCTGTGCCTCATGGGAACAGTCCAGCCCGAACTGCCAAGCCATGTCTTCCATGGACCGGAAACAAGCATCCTGGGACCGGTTTCGGATTCATAATCCTCATCAGCCAGGCTATCTTGAATCCAGTGGCCAAGTGAGCAAGGGACACACGTGTGAGCATACCCTGCCACACTTAGGGTGAACAAAGCGATACAAAAGGGGATGATGGACGGAGCGTTTGAGCAAATCAAACACTCACCCCCAGTCAAGTGATCTGGGTTTAATCCATCACCATTCTTTAGCCCACTCAGCCACCCCATTTCAGACATGGCTATATGCAAATCAGTCTGACCCTGTGCCTCATGGGAACAGTCCAGCCCGAACTGCCAAGCCATGTCTTCCATGGACCGGAAACAAGCATCCTGGGACCGGTTTCGGATTCATAATCCTCATCAGCCAGGCTATCTTGAATCCAGTGGCCAAGTGAGCAAGGGACTCACGTCTGAGCATACCCTGCCACACTTAGGGCGAACAAAGCGATACAAAAGGGGATGATGGACGGAGCGTTTGAGCAAATCAAACACTCACCCCCAGTCAAGTGATCTGGGTTTAATCCATCACCATTCTTTAGCCCACTCAGCCACCCCATTTCAGACATGGCTATATGCAAATCAGTCTGACCCTGTGCCTCATGGGAACAGTCCGGCTCGAACTGCCAAGCCATGTCTTCCATGGACCGGAAACAAGCATCCTGGGACCGGTTTCGGATTCATAATCCTCATCAGCCAGGCTATCTTGAATCCAGTGGCCAAGTGAGCAAGGGACTCACGTCTGAGCATACCCTGCCACACTTAGGGCGAACAAAGCGATACAAAAGGGGATGATGGACGGAGCGTTTGAGCAAATCAAACACTCACCCCCAGTCAAGTGATCTGGGTTTAATCCATCACAATTCTTTAGCCCACTCAGCCACCCCATTTCAGACATGGCTATATGCAAATCAGTCTGACCCTGTGCCTCATGGGAACAGTCCAGCCCGAACTGCCAAGCCATGTCTTCCATGGACCGGAAACAAGCATCCTGGGACCGGTTTCGGATTCATAATCCTCATCAGCCAGGCTATCTTGAATCCAGTGGCCAAGTGAGCAAGGGACTCACGTCTGAGCATACCCTGCCACACTTAGGGCGAACAAAGCGATACAAAAGGGGATGATGGACGGAGCGTTTGAGCAAATCAAACACTCACCCCCAGTCAAGTGATCTGGGTTTAATCCATCACCATTCTTTAGCCCACTCAGCCACCCCATTTCAGACATGGCTATATGCAAATCAGTCTGACCCTGTGCCTCATGGGAACAGTCCAGCCCGAACTGCCAAGCCATGTCTTCCATGGACCGGAAACAAGCATCCTGGGACCGGTTTCGGATTCATAATCCTCATCAGCCAGGCTATCTTGAATCCAGTGGCCAAGTGAGCAAGGGACTCACGTCTGAGCATACCCTGCCACAATTAGGGCGAACAAAGCGATACAAAAGGGGATGATGGACGGAGCGTTTGAGCAAATCAAACACTCACCCCCAGTCAAGTGATCTGGGTTTAATCCATCACCATTCTTTAGCCCACTCAGCCACCCCATTTCAGACATGGCTATATGCAAATCAGTCTGACCCTGTGCCTCATGGGAACAGTCCAGCCCGAACTGCCAAGCCATGTCTTCCATGGACCGGAAACAAGCATCCTGGGACCGGTTTCAGATTCATAATCCTCATCAGCCAGGCTATCTTGAATCCAGTGGCCAAGTGAGCAAGGGACTCACGTCTGAGCATACCCTGCCACACTTAGGGCGAACAAAGCGATACAAAAGGGGATGATGGACGGAGCGTTTGAGCAAATCAAACACTCACCCCCAGTCAAGTGATCTGGGTTTAATCCATCACCATTCTTTAGCCCACTCAGCCACCCCATTTCAGACATGCTATATGCAAATCAGTCTGACCCTGTGCCTCATGGGAACAGTCCAGCCCGAACTGCCAAGCCATGTCTTCCATGGACCGGAAACAAGCATCCTGGGACCGGTTTCGGATTCATAGTCCTCATCAGCCAGGCTATCTTGAATCCAGTGGCCAAGTGAGCAAGGGACTCACGTCTGAGCATACCCTGCCACACTTAGGGCGAACAAAGCGATACAAAAGGGGATGATGGACGGAGTGTTTGAGCAAATCAAACACTCACCCCCAGTCAAGTGATCTGGGTTTAATCCATCACCATTCTTTAGCCCACTCAGCCACCCCATTTCAGACATGGCTATATGCAAATCAGTCTGACCCTGTGCCTCATGGGAACAGTCCAGCCCGAACTGCCAAGCCATGTCTTCCATGGACCGGAAACAAGCATCCTGGACCGGTTTCGGATTCATAATCCTCATCAGCCAGGCTATCTTGAATCCAGTGGCCAAGTGAGCAAGGGACTCACGTCTGAGCATACCCTGCCACACTTAGGGCGAACAAAGCGATACAAAAGGGGATGATGGACGGAGCGTTTGAGCAAATCAAACACTCACCCCCAGTCAAGTGATCTGGGTTTAATCCATCACCATTCTTTAGCCCACTCAGCCACCCCATTTCAGACATGGCTATATGCAAATCAGTCTGACCCTGTGCCTCATGGAAACAGTCCAGCCCGAACTGCCAAGCCATGTCTTCCATGGACCGGAAACAAGCATCCTGGGACCGGTTTCGGATTCATAATCCTCATCAGCCAGGCTATCTTGAATCCAGTGGCCAAGTGAGCAAGGGACTCACGTCTGAGCATACCCTGCCACACTTAGGGCGAACAAAGCGATACAAAAGGGGATGATGGACGGAGCGTTTGAGCAAATCAAACACTCACCCCCAGTCAAGTGATCTGGGTTTAATCCATCACCATTCTTTAGCCCACTCAGCCACCCCATTTCAGACATGGCTATATGCAAATCAGTCTGACCCTGTGCCTCATGGGAACAGTCCAGCCCGAACTGCCAAGCCATGTCTTCCATGGACCGGAAACAAGCATCCTGGGACCGGTTTCGGATTCATAATCCTCATCAGCCAGGCTATCTTGAATCCAGTGGCCAAGTGAGCAAGGGACTCACGTCTGAGCATACCCTGCCACACTTAGGGCGAACAAAGCGATACAAAAGGGGATGATGGACGGAGCGTTTGAGCAAATCAAACACTCACCCCCAGTCTAGTGATCTGGGTTTAATCCATCACCATTCTTTAGCCCACTCAGCCACCCCATTTCAGACATGGCTATATGCAAATCAGTCTGACCCTGTGCCTCATGGGAACAGTCCAGCCCGAACTGCCAAGCCATGTCTTCCATGGACCGGAAACAAGCATCCTGGACCGGTTTCGGATTCATAATCCTCATCAGCCAGGCTATCTTGAATCCAGTGGCCAAGTGAGCAAGGGACTCACGTCTGAGCATACCCTGCCACACTTAGGGCGAACAAAGCGATACAAAAGGGGATGATGGACGGAGCGTTTGAGCAAATCAAACACTCACCCCCAGTCAAGTGATCTGGGTTTAATCCATCACCATTCTTTAGCCCACTCAGCCACCCCATTTCAGACATGGCTATATGCAAATCAGTCTGACCCTGTGCCTCATGGGAACAGTCCAGCCCGAACTGCCAAGCCATGTCTTCCATGGACCGGAAACAAGCATCCTGGGACCGGTTTCGGATTCATAATCCTCATCAGCCAGGCTATCTTGAATCCAGTGGCCAAGTGAGCAAGGGACTCACGTCTGAGCATACCCTGCCACACTTAGGGCGAACAAAGCGATACAAAAGGGGATGATGGACGGAGCGTTTGAGCAAATCAAACACTCACCCCCAGTCAAGTGATCTGGGTTTAATCCATCACCATTCTTTAGCCCACTCAGCCACCCCATTTCAGACATGGCTATATGCAAATCAGTCTGACCCTGTGCCTCATGGGAACAGTCCAGCCCGAACTGCCAAGCCATGTCTTCCATGGACAGGAAACAAGCATCCTGGGACCGGTTTCGGATTCATAATCCTCATCAGCCAGGCTATCTTTAATCCAGTGGCCAAGTGAGCAAGGGACTCACGTCTGAGCATACCCTGCCACACTTAGGGCGAACAAAGCGATACAAAAGGGGATGATGGACGGAGCGTTTGAGCAAATCAAACACTCACCCCCAGTCAAGTGATCTGGGTTTAATCCATCACCATTCTTTAGCCCACTCAGCCACCCCATTTCAGACATGGCTATATGCAAATCAGTCTGACCCTGTGCCTCATGGGAACAGTCCAGCCCGAACTGCCAAGCCATGTCTTCCATGGACCGGAAACAAGCATCCTGGGACCGGTTTCGGATTCATAATCCTCATCAGCCAGGCTATCTTGAATCCAGGTGCCAAGTGAGCAAGGGACTCACGTCTGAGCATACCCTGCCACACTTAGGGCGAACAAAGCGATACAAAAGGGGATGATGGACGGAGCGTTTGAGCAAATCAAACACTCACCCCCAGTCAAGTGATCTGGGTTTAATCCATCACCATTCTTTAGCCCACTCAGCCACCCCATTTCAGACATGGCTATATGCAAATCAGTCTGACCCTGTGCCTCATGGGAACAGTCCAGCCCGAACTGCCAAGCCATGTCTTCCATGGACCGGAAACAAGCATCCTGGACCGGTTTCGGATTCATAATCCTCATCAGCCAGGCTATCTTGAATCCAGTGGCCAAGTGAGCAAGGGACTCACGTCTGAGCATACCCTGCCACACTTAGAGCGATACAAAAGGGGATGATGGACGGAGCGTTTGAGCAAATCAAACACTCACCCCCAGTCAAGTGATCTGGGTTTAATCCATCACCATTCTTTAGCCCACTCAGCCACCCCATTTCAGACATGGCTATATGCAAATCAGTCTGACCCTGTGCCTCATGGAAACAGTCCAGCCCGAACTGCCAAGCCATGTCTTCCATGGACCGGAAACAAGCATCCTGGGACCGGTTTCGGATTCATAATCCTCATCAGCCAGGCTATCTTGAATCCAGTGGCCAAGTGAGCAAGGGACTCACGTCTGAGCATACCCTGCCACACTTAGGGCGAACAAAGCGATACAAAAGGGGATGATGGACGGAGCGTTTGAGCAAATCAAACACTCACCCCCAGTCAAGTGATCTGGGTTTAATCCATCACCATTCTTTAGCCCACTCAGCCACCCCATTTCAGACATGGCTATATGCAAATGCGTTTGAGCAAATCAAACACTCACCCCCAGTCAAGTGATCTGGGTTTAATCCATCACCATTCTTTAGCCCACTCAGCCACCCCATTTCAGACATGGCTATATGAAAATCAGTCTGACCCTGTGCCTCATGGGAACAGTCCAGCCCGAACTGCCAAGCCATGTCTTCCATGGACCGGAAACAAGCATCCTGGGACCGGTTTCGGATTCATAATCCTCATCAGCCAGGCTATCTTGAATCCAGTGGCCAAGTGAGCAAGGGACTCACGTCTGAGCATACCCTGCCACACTTAGGGCGAACAAAGCGATACAAAAGGGGATGATGGACGGAGCGTTTGAGCAAATCAAACACTCACCCCCAGTCAAGTGATCTGGGTTTAATCCATCACCATTCTTTAGCCCACTCAGCCACCCCATTTCAGACATGGCTATATGCAAATCAGTCTGACCCTGTGCCTCATGGGAACAGTCCAGCCCGAACTGCCAAGCCATGTCTTCCATGGACCGGAAACAAGCATCCTGGGACCGGTTTCGGATTCATAATCCTCATCAGCCAGGCTATCTTGAATCCAGTGGCCAAGTGAGCAAGGGGCTCACGTCTGAGCATACCCTGCCACACTTAGGGCGAACAAAGCGATACAAAAGGGGATGATGGACGGAGCGTTTGAGCAAATCAAACACTCACCCCCAGTCAAGTGATCTGGGTTTAATCCATCACCATTCTTTAGCCCACTCAGCCACCCCATTTCAGACATGGCTATATGCAAATCAGTCTGACCCTGTGCCTCATGGGAACAGTCCAGCCCGAACTGCCAAGCCATGTCTTCCATGGACCGGAAACAAGCTTTCTGGGACCGGTTTCGGATTCATAATCCTCATCAGCCAGGCCTTCTTGAATCCAGTGGCCAAGTGAGCAAGGGACTCACGTCTGAGCATACCCTGCCACACTTAGGGCGAACAAAGCGATACAAAAGGGGATGATGGACGGAGCGTTTGAGCAAATCAAACACTCACCCCCAGTCAAGTGATCTGGGTTTAATCCATCACCATTCTTTAGCCCACTCAGCCACCCCATTTCAGACATGGCTATATGCAAATCAGTCTGACCCTGTGCCTCATGGGAACAGTCCAGCCCGAACTGCCAAGCCATGTCTTCCATGGACCGGAAACAAGCATCCTGGGACCGGTTTCGGATTCATAATCCTCATCAGCCAGGCTATCTTGAATCCAGTGGCCAAGTGAGCAAGGGACTCACGTCTGAGCATACCCTGCCACACTTAGGGCTAACAAAGCGATACAAAAGGGGATGATGGACGGAGCGTTTGAGCAAATCAAACACTCACCCCCAGTCAAGTGATCTGGGTTTAATCCATCACCATTCTTTAGCCCACTCAGCCACCCCATTTCAGACATGGCTATATGCAAATCAGTCTGACCCTGTGCCTCATGGGAACAGTCCAGCCCGAACTGCCAAGCCATGTCTTCCATGGACCGGAAACAAGCATCCTGGGACCGGTTTCGGATTCATAATCCTCATCAGTCAGGCTATCTTGAATCCAGTGGCCAAGTGAGCAAGGGACTCACGTCTGAGCATACCCTGCCACACTTAGGGCGAACAAAGCGATACAAAAGGGGATGATGGACAGAGCGTTTGAGCAAATCAAACACTCACCCCCAGTCAAGTGATCTGGGTTTAATCCATCACCATTCTTTAGCCCACTCAGCCACCCCATTTCAGACATGGCTATATGCAAATCAGTCTGACCCTGTGCCTCATGGGAACAGTCCTGCCCGAACTGCCAAGTCATGTCTTCCATGGACCGGAAACAAGCATCCTGGGACCGGTTTCGGATTTATAATCCTCATCAGCCAGGCTATCTTGAATCCAGTGGCCAAGTGAGCAAGGGACTCACGTCTGAGCATACCCTGCCACACTTAGGGCGAACAAAGCGATACAAAAGGGGATGATGGACGGAGCGTTTGAGCAAATCAAACACTCACCCCCAGTCAAGTGATCTGGGTTTAATCCATCACCATTCTTTAGCCCACTCAGCCACCCCATTTCAGATATGGCTATATGCAAATCAGTCTGACCCTGTGCCTCATGGGAACAGTCCAGCCCGAACTGCCAAGCCATGACTTCCTTGGACCGGAAACAAGCATCCTGGGACCGGTTTCGGATTCATAATCCTCATCAGCCAGGCTATCTTGAATCCAGTGGCCAAGTGAGCAAGGGACTCACGTCTGACCATACCCTGCCACAATTAGGGCGAACAAAGCGATACAAAAGGGGATGATGGACGGAGCGTTTGAGCAAATCAAACACTCACCCCCAGTCAAGTGATCTGGGTTTAATCCATCACCATTCTTTAGCCCACTCAGCCACCCCATTTCAGACATGGCTATATGCAAATCAGTCTGACCCTGTGCCTCATGGGAACAGTCCAGCCCGAACTGCCAAGCCATGTCTTCCATGGACCGGAAACAAGCATCCTGGTGTGGAAAAGTAAATTTTGCCATGTTCTGTGTCCCTACGCGTCCTCCATCATATGTTATGTGTGTATGATTAATATGCATATGTATTCCCCATGTTCGATTAATGACGCAATTACAGTTGTGTCCATCTCTAGTATGTCTATTTCCAGTTCTCGTGAATACTACGAATATTAGGCCTATGTAAAGCTACGTTGCCACGTTTCTCAGTGTGCACGTTATTTCATTATAAAGTCCCCGTTTCTAGGCCTCAAAAGGGCCCGGACACCAGATTCAGCTCCTGTCTCCTGAGCCTCGCTGAGGAGCGATACAGCCCCCACCTGTATCCCTGACCCTTCACTTACTTCCTGCCTCACAGTGCCCGGCTCAGCCTGGCTCTGCCTCTGAGTCTGCCAAGAGTATGTTATGATTCTAGTTATCAGTCCAGTCCTCCTTCTCTGCATTCCTAAGCTACTGAACTGCATCAATAGTTTCCGTCATAGTCTAGCCTTTACGTCTCCATGTAAGAGAAATACTGTATTTAATGGTCATTTAATATTCTTCATCACGCACTACATGTAGAATAATGCATGCTCCAGTCTTAGAGTCTGTTCGCCTTTACCCCGATAACTTTTGGATTCTATCAACATGTTCTCTAAACATCAGATACTAGATACTGCTTAGGTACATGTCGCCCTGACTCTCCAGACTTCAGTCTCTGCTCCTAGCACAGAGTTCGTAGCCCCCAGCTTCTCCTAGTAACACGTCATTGCCAGTTTGCGCGCACCATTAGGTCAGAGGTCCCGGCTCCTTAGGTAGCCCCCTCCATGTTTCCGCCCCATTCATGACATATTCTGTTACGTTTGCATCACATGTCTATGTATACGCCTCTGTTACACCTACTTTCACCCTTATCTTTCGCGACTGCTATTGATCACACCCACTGCTCCGCCTATCGTATGTATTGTAATGCAACTGTTTTAGTATATAAGATCATGTCTTGTTATTTAATGTTACGCCGATTCCGATCCTGCCCCCGGCAGCGCTGCCATCCTGTTCCCGTGCAGGTCGTCCTGTTCCTGTCCTTATGCTGTATTAAACCTGCAAAACTCCTACTACCTCGAATCTTGACTCTTATTTATTGAGCTATCTGTTATTGCTATGCCTAGACAAAAATAGATCCGGTATTATTTATTTATATACCACATAATGGCGCCCGAATAGGGACTTGCCCTTTCCCCACGCGTCGGTGAAGCCACGCCGGCCCCCTGACCCTCTGCAGTCGTGACGGAACTCTTCTGCGCACCGGCAGATATTTCTGCTTTAAGTATCCCTCAGGCCCACGGAGGAGACGGAGGAGGCGGTCCAGCATCCAGACGAGACGGTGGAGGAACGCGGCGAGTCCCGACCAGAGCCCAAGCCGAGAGTCCAAGGTCCGAGGTATCCGGAGGCCCACCCGTAACAGAAGTCCGAAGTTCGTCCGCCCGGCGTCGAAGCAGTCCAGTCCAGTCCGAGGCCTTCCGTTCTTGCTGCCGGGTGAGTACCGTTGCTGGGGTAGTATCTAGACAGGGTCAATCTAATTGACTCTGGTCCGTGGGTTGGTGGTACACAGACCCACAAACGAAGTGTCCACTCCGGTGGATGCGGGTCCTGACGTGTCTCTGTATGAGACCGGTAAGTTTCGTACTGTTTCAGCAGTGCATCTAGTTTCTGTTCTAGTCAGTTCTGTTCTCGAGAAAATTCATGTATTCTGTTTTCCGTATTCCAGGTGGTAATCTGTTTGAACTGTTATTCATAATGTTCTTCATGTATTTTAATGTCGTGGTATGAGTGCGAAGTGATTCTCGTGTTTATTGTGTATCGTATTGTGTCCAGATTATAGTTCAGTCATGCCACTCTTTTCAAAACTGCGTCAGTTAAAAACCAGAAAAGGTCTGCTAGAAGCAGCAGTTCCTGTCCCGCCTAGGGACAGTCCAGGTCATTTCATGTATCAGAAGCATGGCATAAGCGCCATATTGTATCTAGATTTATGGGTAGAGTATACCAAACAGTTAGAGGAAAAGTATAGATGGCCCGTATCGGGTACATGGGATGCCGAGTGCATCATGCGAGTAGAAGAAGCATTATGGAAAAAGAAAGCCAGACAGTCACAGAAAGATGCCATCGAGTTATGGCGCAAAGAATCTCATAAAAGAACCGAAAAAGAAATCAGAAAGTCAGAATTAAGTAGAGAATCCTTGGAACGAGCCCAAGAAAGGGAATTAATCGAGATTGGTGAACGAGTTAAAACCGAACAGACAGACAGACAGAGGAACGCCCTCATTAAGGGTATGTATCCTCTTCTTGCCGAGGGTTTGCCAAAAGCGACCCCGGAGGCATCCAGTAATTTCCCGCCACCATTAGTTCCGACTAAGCTACGTCATAAACCGACCGCAGCTGATATTTTCATTTCGTCCTATTTGGACGACACAGTCCCAGAATATGCAAATCCCGCTCCGCCAGTCCCTGTAAATCAGGCACTTCCCGTTCCTCCAGACACCGGAGTACCTGTTACGGTACCCCCGGTCCAGCCCGCCATACAAGTCCAGCCTGCATTTCCATTTCCCACTCTGCCAGGACGAAGAGCATCAGTAGACGACTCTAGTTTAGGGGCCGCAGGAGGAGGTCCTCCTCAAACCCCGCCGCCACATAAGCGTTTAACGTTAGCCGAATTACATGCACAAGCGTCACAGCGTACGCCCAGATATCAGTCTGTTGCAGAAATAAGAAAAGCCCTTACCGAATGTGGCTATGATCCAGTCCCAGGCGAGGATAGTATGGTTTTATATTCATTACGCGTGAGAAAGGTGACCGAGTATCTAGTCACCCTACCAGATATGAAAGAAGATCTAGACAGAATATATCGTTTCATCCGTACAGGGAATGATCCAGAAAGTATTAGTGACGTCATGTGCCAAAGAAAAGTTGAAGTCCAGCTCATGATATTAAAGTTTCTGATTAATTGTCTAATAAGGGAACAAGATTATCCGACCAAAGATCGAGCCGAAATGAAAGTCCTGACAAGGTGGAGTGATAATATAGCCGAGGGTAAGCACAAGACTATCAGTAGTATAGAGAGTATGTACAAGAAAATCCGTAAAGAAATAATAAGGGTACACGAACAACGTAAAGAAGCACAAGTAAGCGAGAAAGAAAATGACTCTTCTACAGAAGAGGTAGAGGACGAGAATCCCGACAGAATAGCGTATGTAGGAAAATCTAGATTTCTAGATCGCCATTTGCGCCTAGAACACAAGTCAATTTTTCATCATCCAGCACGAGAACAAGGTTCTCTGGAACAAGTATTTCAAGCTACCGATCACATTCTGAAATCACGAATCGGTTATAGCGAGTTAAGTACCATGCATGAACAAGAACTAGTCCGATCAGCAGTCCGATGGACTACTGATTCTACCACTTTTCCAGACGAAATAGTGGCACAAATGTTTCTGAAATTGCCCCCAGCCGAGCAGCGACTGGTGGGTATATATATGATCCAGCACCTCATTACATTGTATGAGGGTCAACATTCTGATCCAGGTCCGTTACACGATGTCCTGAACGAGTTACTCCAGTATAAATGGAAAGGTTTAGGTACCGATTTGATTAGTGTCATTCTAGAACAGCGCCACAAATATAGTATGTTTTTGAACCCGCATTTTGTTCATGTCTCACCCCCAGAAAGTAAACCCTTTTACATAGACAGACAGAATCCGTTACGAGAAGTGCATCCAGTTAAGACAGACGGTGGTGAAATGCAACGAGTGTTTGTTTACACCCCGATCACAAAGATGGAACTCTTAGAGATGAAAAAGTTAATTCCCTGTCATGATAAAGATCCAGCAGGGTTCCACCGAGAATTAAAAGACATGCTCCGTATGGGAGAATACACGTATCCAGATATTATTAAAATGTTAAAAGTCCTGTTGCCCGCAGGGGTATATGAGAAACTCAAGGAAAAAGAATGGGAGGTGGGAGAGAAAAAGATCGATTGGGCAGTTCTAGAAGCTGAAGACAAGGCACGAGTACCAGGTACCGGTCTTGGAGATAAATGTAAAGAATTACCAGAATTATTAATACAAGTTTTGCCTAGGTTATTGACAACTAGAAAAGAAGACTGGGATGCAATCTCAGCCTGTAAACAGAAACAAGATGAAGATATTAGTGATTATTATTCCAGATTTGAGAAATGTTTTACCATAAACAGTGGCCTCAAGACGAGTAGCGAGTCATACCCTCATCTTTTTGTTACTAAATTAGTCGAGAATTCAAGTCCACAAATTAAAAACCGAGTTTTGAAAGTCGAAAGTACCTGGCAAGCTAATACCCCGTCCCAAATGTTACAGATGCTTCAATATCACCAGAATAGAATCAGAGAAGAACAAGATCACGAGAGAAAACGTATGAAAGACACGAAAATGAAAGTACTAGTTGCACAATCCGTTCCTCAAGACAGTCAGAAAAGGGATCCAAATCAAGCCAGTCATCCTGCAGCTCCCGTTAAAGGGAACTGCAATTATTGTAAACAGCCAGGTCATTTTATAAACGAGTGTGCAGTTCTGAAACACAACATAGCTACCGGTAAGACTAAAGAAAGACCACGTCCGCCGAGACAAGAACAAGTTACACAGACTCCTCAGTCACAGAATGCACAACAGACAGTTCCAGCACCGCAGCCTATTGCTGCAACACAGCATGTTACACAGCAGATGTACCAGTATGCACAGTCTGAGTATCCAGAGTATCAGCCATATTCATGAAACAGCCTAGAGAGGGAGGTAGGCTTGCCTCTCATCGAGATACCTGTAGATCAAGAAGGTCCCTATGTTCACAGTCAAGTATTAGGGAAAGACAGAAAGTTTTTGATTGATACAGGGGCAAGTAGGACCACCATCAGTCACGCCGAAGTTCCAGGGGCTCCGCTCTCAGGCTCTAGAAATGTTTCCCTTGGATTTTCAGGAAAACCTATTGTAAATGAAATATCAAAGCCAGTTACTCTAGAAGTAGGTCCATTGTCCCGCATTACTGATCTGTTACTTACTAAGTCATGTCCAGAAAATCTATTAGGTATTAAAACACTGAAAGAGTTAGGTGCAGTTATATGCTGTTCCCCCGAGGGAATACGATTGTTCCTACGTGACTTCAAGGGTCAATATGTATTACGAGATTTTGATCCCAGATTGTCTAATGTTCCGCAGCATCTATGGGCGCAAGGTCCAACTGATGTTGGCTTTATGCAAATCACACCCCATCGTGTGACTCTCAAGCCAGGTGTAGTCCTGCCATGAATCAGACAGTACAGATTGCCACCTGAGGCTGTAGCAGCCTTATCCAAAATCATTGACGAGCTCATCGCTCAAGGAGTAGTTGTAGAAACTGACTCCAATGTATGTAATTCTCCGATCATTCCTGTTATGAAACGTACTGATCCGAATGCACCTCCAGTATATCGTTTAGTGATTGATCTCCGAGAACTTAATAAATGTATTATTCCCCAGTATCCAGTTGTCCCAGATATCTCTTCCCTGTTGACAGCCATTGATTCCGAAGCCTCATTTTTTACAGTCATAGACCTCAAGAACGCATTTTTTAGTGTTCCCATTCATCCAGACAGCCAGTTTCTTTTCGGATTTTGTTTAAATGGAAGGAGCTATATGTTCACACGCGCTCCTCAAGGTTTCACAGAAAGTCCTAGTATTTACAGTCAAGCACTCAAGAGACAACTAGACAACATTGACATGCCAACTGACACTGCCCTGCTCCAGTATGTCGATGATCTACTGATCACAGCCCGTTCTGAACGTGCTTGCGAGCGAGCATCCCTTACAGTCTTGTATTTCCTTGCCGAGATGGGACACAAGGTGTCCCCTTCGAAGCTTCAATTCTGTGTCCAGCAAGTGGTCTACTTAGGACACTTACTGTCCAAGAGGGGTAGGCAGTTGACACCAGACCGTATCCAGTTAATAGCGAGTCTTCCTCAGCCCAAGACCCAGAAGGAGGTACGTGCTTTTATTGGCCTTACTTCTTATTGCAGACAATGGATTCCTCAGTATGCATTTCTAGCCAAGCCACTGATACAGTTAACGACACAGGAGGCAGCCGTATCGACTGTCCTCCCTTGGACATCTGAACATACACTCAGTTTCAATGAGTTAAAGAAAGCCCTATGTCAAGCCCCGGTTCTAGCAACACCGAACTACAGTAAGTCTTTTACACTTTTCGTCACAGAACGTGAAGGTACAGCATTATCTGTCCTCACACAAGATCAAGCAGGACAGTACAAGCCCTGTGCTTATTTTTCGAGCACATTAGATCCTGTAGCCCAGGCTCTGCCTGCGTGCCTCAAGTCAGTTGCAGCCACTGCACTAGCTATCAGACAAAGTGATTCCATAGTATTAGGACACTCCCTGACAGTACAAGTTCCACACTCCGTGGAAGTTCTTTTAAACCGAACACAAACTCAGCACTTGACAATTGCACGTTTAACAGGTTATGAATTGACACTGTTCCAGCCACACATAGAAATCAGACGCTGCAACGTTTTAAATCCTGCTACATTGTTACCATCAGTTACTTCGAATTCTGCCACACACGACTGTGTGGAAGTAGTTAACATCATGACAAAGCCAAGACAAGATCTGACAGATATTCCATTACCAGATCCCGACCTGACACTTTATGTGGATGGTTCATGCATGAGAACTAGTACAGGAGAACTAGTAGCCGCGTATGCAGTGACTACTGACACTGAAGTTATTGAAACACACCGTATTGACACCCTGTCTGCTCAAGCAGCAGAGCTAGTTGCTCTGACACAAGCCTGCATACACGCCAAGAACCTGAAAGTTAATGTTTACACCGATTCACGTTACGCATTTGGAGTTGTACACGACTTCGGAGTGCTCTGGCAAGAGAGAGGTTTCATGACTTCTCATGGAACCAAGATTCAGCATGGTCTCCTCATTCAAGCCCTGTTAGATGCCATACATTTACCGACATCCATTGCTATCATGAAGTGCAAAGCACATACGAAAGTTACTGACACTATTTCCCAAGGTAATGATCTAGCAGATCGCACAGCCAAGCTTACAGCACAGACACCAGACATTCCAGTTAATAAGACACAGACGCACACTCCAGATCCGACTACATGTATGACAGTTAAAGACCCTACTCAAGATGTCATAGATATCCAGTTACATGCTACTCCCGAGGAAATCAAGAAATGGTCCGAACAAGGAGGGGCCCAGACAGATCAGGGATGGGTAACAAAGGGTAGAACCACATGGTTTCTCCCCGACTCTATGGTTCAAGTCATTATCAATACCGCACATAGTCCAGCACATTTAGGAGAAAAAGCTATGTTAGACAGTATCCAGAACATTTGGTTCAACAAGCATTTACGAGCTGCAGCCAAGCAGAAAGTCCGTACCTGTATGATATGTTGCCAGTTTAATCCAGGTAAAAGTGTTCCGGTGGAACAAGGTGGATTCCAGCCCCCTGACCACCCTTTTGAAGTCCTCCAGATGGATTACATTCAGATGGAGCGATGTCGAGGTTTCAAGTATGTCCTTGTAGTTGTATGCGCTTTGTCCAGGTGGACGGAGGCATATCCAGTCCCAGATTACACAGCCGCGACCACTGCCAAGCAGTTGGTTCGTGAGTTCTTCCCCCGTTACGGACTCCCTAGAGTCGTATATTCTGACAACGGCCAGCCATTCTCATCTGAACTCATGAAGCATGTTTCCCTTTTGTTAGGGTACCAGTGGAAGTTCCATTGTGTACGCCATCCTGAAGCAGCTGGTCTCGTAGAGAGACATAATCAGACCCTGAAAATCCGAATTGCAAAAGTTTGTCAAGAGAAAGGTGTGGACTGGCTCATAGCTCTGCCAGTCGCCCTGTTCTATATGCGCATGGTCGCACATTCCAGATCAGGTCTGTCCCCGTATGAGGTCGTTTTCGGCCGACCCCCTAACATGTGGGGTACACCTAGACCCCGAAGTATTACCGATGTTTCAAGTAATATGCTGACAGATTACCTAGCTTCCTTGATGTCTGCCCTCAACTCTTGTCGTTCACAGGTTGCCGCCGCATTTCCAGACAATACCGAGGTGGCACCGCATGAAATCGTTCCCGGATCCATGGTCCTAGTGCGAAATTTCGATCGCTCAAGTCCACTGGAGCCTCGCTGGAAGGAGCCCCGACAGGTCCTCCTCGCCACCCGTACAGCCGTGAAGTTGGAGGGACGCAAAGGCTGGGTGCATCTTTCGCATATTAAAAATTTTTATGGATTGAAGCCAGTCTCAAAGAACATTTCCCAGGATTCAAAGGACTGCCAAAGTACTATTCTTAAGGACTGTCCCGCAAAAGACAATGATACTGCACCCTCCCTGTTAGAGAAAACTCCGCAACAGGAGTATAAGCTTAAATTAAGGTCTAGTAAAATAAGTCAGCCAGTTTGATTGTCTAAGTCCTCCCCTAGGTGAAACGGTTAGACCGGTTTCTGACATGTATAAAATAGACCCCCATAGTGAGAGAGTTAGTCAAAACTCAATCCGATGTATCGTTTTTCTATGTTTCATATTATTTCTCAGTATTATGATTTCCTGCACCAGTTATGCGTTTTATCTGTATTTTCCAGTTTCTCATGTAAATAAGTCCTCTAATGCTACAGTAGAGCACACGTTTAGTGATCTGCCTCCTCATGAACTCTCTTACCGCCTCGCTATGCGTAACAATTCCTTTATCCGCATGTTACATTATTCACACCAGACCAGCAATGCCACAAATTGTTGGGTGTGTGGTCGACTCCCCCCTTTCCAGACCCCGAAGGGAGTTCTGCCACTCTTTCCTTATCCATTTTCACATAATGGTTCGTGTGGAGCATGGTCCACGTTAACGTCATCTTTAACAGATATGTCTTTTCTTAACAGTACATGTTTTCCAGACAAGCAAGGTCTTCCCCACAGAACAGGGTTAGATCTAGAAAATGAAGTTTACAATTTAGGTAATTATTCTTCGAATTTCATGGTCCTGAATGTTCAGTCTGATTCCACTCCAGACTTACCTGCTATTTCAGTACTACCAGTCAAAGGCGAATTATGTGTCCGAAATAATGGTTCCGTACATGTAGGACATAGCGATTGTACTACTATTGTCAAGTACAGTGACAGTGGGAAATCTATTTTCAAAGCTTCACGTCATTCTTATTTTATTTGTGGTCAGACCGCATATGTTCGTCTGCCCCTCGATTGGGAGGGAACCTGTTACATTGCCTTCCTACTGCCACCAGTTTTCCTAGCCCCATCTGATTATCATAGAAATACACATCTAGTACACATTAGACATAGAAGGGAGATCGAGTCCCCAATTGTCGATTATACTGAAACTGCTCTAGAACAGTATACAGATTTCAATAGAGGTTTCTTCTTCTTTATAGGACCTATCCAGAATAGTAAGCTAATCCGTAGGTTAACAAGAACCCTTGAAGCAGTAGTTAATGAGACTGCCTCTGCTCTAGGTAACTTAACCGAAGAGCAATCTGCTATGAGATTTGTCGTTTTACAGAATCGTCTCGTCCTTGACGTCATACTGGCCGATAGGGGCGGGGCCTGTAGAGTCATCGGATCTAGTTGCTGCATTTTCATTCCAAATAACGCGCCGTCTGTTTATTCAGCTATAACCAGACTCCATAAAATTGCCCATCTGTTACACCAAGATCCAGGCACCTGGACATGGTCCGGTTGGTTCTGGAATATAATTTCCGCCTGGGGATGGAAAGTCTTGTCCTTTCTGGGTATTGCAGTAGCGATCATATTCAGCTGCTGCCTCTGTATACAATGTGGCCCTGCGATTTGCGGCATTTGTGCTACCTCTTGTATTCCTAGTCCCCAGCCCCGTTCTAAATCCCGTTCCAAGAAAATTCGAGACGAGCAAATGATACTGTATGAAATGATAGATGGTATCATGAATATTGATGTTTCCTGAAGGAAACGTAGTGACAAGGAGGGAATGTGGAAAAGTACATTTTGCCATGTTCTGTGTCCCTACGCGTCCTCCATTATATGTTATGTGTGTATGATTAATATGCATATGTATTCCCCATGTTCGATTAATGACGCAATTACAGTTGTGTCCATCTCTAGTATGTCTATTTCCAGTTCTCGTGAATACTACGAATATTAGGCCTATGTAAAGCTACGTTGCCACGTTTCTCAGTGTGCACGTTATTTCATTATAAAGTCCCCGTTTCTAGGCCTCAAACAGTCAAGTGATCTGGGTTTAATCCATCACCATTCTTTAGCCCACTCAGCCACCCCATTTCAGACATGGCTATATGCAAATCAGTCTGACCCTGTGCCTCATGGAAACAGTCCAGCCCGAACTGCCAAGCCATGTCTTCCATGGACCGGAAACAAGCATCCTGGGACCGGTTTCGGATTCATAATCCTCATCAGCCAGGCTATCTTGAATCCAGTGGCCAAGTGAGCAAGGGACTCACGTCTGAGCATACCCTGCCACACTTAGGGCGAACAAAGCGATACAAAAGGGGATGATGGACGGAGCGTTTGAGCAAATCAAACACTCACCCCCAGTCAAGTGATCTGGGTTTAATCCATCACCATTCTTTAGCCCACTCAGCCACCCCATTTCAGACATGGCTATATGCAAATCAGTCTGACCCTGTGCCTCATGGGAACAGTCCAGCCCGAACTGCCAAGCCATGTCTTCCATGGACCGGAAACAAGCATCCTGGGACCGGTTTCGGATTCATAATCCTCATCAGCCAGGCTATCTTGAATCCAGTGGCCAAGTGAGCAAGGGACTCACGTCTGAGCATACCCTGCCACACTTAGGGCGAACAAAGCGATACAAAAGGGGATGATGGACGGAGCGTTTGAGCAAATCAAACACTCACCCCCAGTCTAGTGATCTGGGTTTAATCCATCACCATTCTTTAGCCCACTCAGCCACCCCATTTCAGACATGGCTATATGCAAATCAGTCTGACCCTGTGCCTCATGGGAACAGTCCAGCCCGAACTGCCAAGCCATGTCTTCCATGGACCGGAAACAAGCATCCTGGACCGGTTTCGGATTCATAATCCTCATCAGCCAGGCTATCTTGAATCCAGTGGCCAAGTGAGCAAGGGACTCACGTCTGAGCATACCCTGCCACACTTAGGGCGAACAAAGCGATACAAAAGGGGATGATGGACGGAGCGTTTGAGCAAATCAAACACTCACCCCCAGTCAAGTGATCTGGGTTTAATCCATCACCATTCTTTAGCCCACTCAGCCACCCCATTTCAGACATGGCTATATGCAAATCAGTCTGACCCTGTGCCTCATGGGAACAGTCCAGCCCGAACTGCCAAGCCATGTCTTCCATGGACCGGAAACAAGCATCCTGGGACCGGTTTCGGATTCATAATCCTCATCAGCCAGGCTATCTTGAATCCAGTGGCCAAGTGAGCAAGGGACTCACGTCTGAGCATACCCTGCCACACTTAGGGCGAACAAAGCGATACAAAAGGGGATGATGGACGGAGCGTTTGAGCAAATCAAACACTCACCCCCAGTCAAGTGATCTGGGTTTAATCCATCACCATTCTTTAGCCCACTCAGCCACCCCATTTCAGACATGGCTATATGCAAATCAGTCTGACCCTGTGCCTCATGGGAACAGTCCAGCCCGAACTGCCAAGCCATGTCTTCCATGGACCGGAAACAAGCATCCTGGGACCGGTTTCGGATTCATAATCCTCATCAGCCAGGCTATCTTGAATCCAGTGGCCAAGTGAGCAAGGGACTCACGTCTGAGCATACCCTGCCACACTTAGAGCGATACAAAAGGGGATGATGGACGGAGCGTTTGAGCAAATCAAACACTCACCCCCAGTCAAGTGATCTGGGTTTAATCCATCACCATTCTTTAGCCCACTCAGCCACCCCATTTCAGACATGGCTATATGCAAATCAGTCTGACCCTGTGCCTCATGGAAACAGTCCAGCCCGAACTGCCAAGCCATGTCTTCCATGGACCGGAAACAAGCATCCTGGGACCGGTTTCGGATTCATAATCCTCATCAGCCAGGCTATCTTGAATCCAGTGGCCAAGTGAGCAAGGGACTCACGTCTGAGCATACCCTGCCACACTTAGGGCGAACAAAGCGATACAAAAGGGGATGATGGACGGAGCGTTTGAGCAAATCAAACACTCACCCCCAGTCAAGTGATCTGGGTTTAATCCATCACCATTCTTTAGCCCACTCAGCCACCCCATTTCAGACATGGCTATATGCAAATGCGTTTGAGCAAATCAAACACTCACCCCCAGTCAAGTGATCTGGGTTTAATCCATCACCATTCTTTAGCCCACTCAGCCACCCCATTTCAGACATGGCTATATGCAAATCAGTCTGACCCTGTGCCTCATGGGAACAGTCCAGCCCGAACTGCCAAGCCATGTCTTCCATGGACCGGAAACAAGCATCCTGGGACCGGTTTCGGATTCATAATCCTCATCAGCCAGGCTATCTTGAATCCAGTGGCCAAGTGAGCAAGGGACTCACGTCTGAGCATACCCTGCCACACTTAGGGCGAACAAAGCGATACAAAAGGGGATGATGGACGGAGCGTTTGAGCAAATCAAACACTCACCCCCAGTCAAGTGATCTGGGTTTAATCCATCACCATTCTTTAGCCCACTCAGCCACCCCATTTCAGACATGGCTATATGCAAATCAGTCTGACCCTGTGCCTCATGGGAACAGTCCAGCCCGAACTGCCAAGCCATGTCTTCCATGGACCGGAAACAAGCATCCTGGGACCGGTTTCGGATTCATAATCCTCATCAGCCAGGCTATCTTGAATCCAGTGGCCAAGTGAGCAAGGGACTCACGTCTGAGCATACCCTGCCACACTTAGGGCGAACAAAGCGATACAAAAGGGGATGATGGACGGAGCGTTTGAGCAAATCAAACACTCACCCCCAGTCAAGTGATCTGGGTTTAATCCATCACCATTCTTTACCCCACTCAGCCACCCCATTTCAGACATGGCTATATGCAAATCAGTCTGACCCTGTGCCTCATGGGAACAGTCCAGCCCAAACTGCCAAGCCATGTCTTCCATGGACCGGAAACAAGCATCCTGGGACCGGTTTCGGATTCATAATCCTCATCAGCCAGGCTATCTTGAATCCAGTGGCCAAGTGAGCAAGGGACTCACGTCTGAGCATACCCTGCCACACTTAGGGCGAACAAAGCGATACAAAAGGGGATGATGGACGGAGCGTTTGAGCAAATCAAACACTCACCCCCAGTCAAGTGATCTGGGTTTAATCCATCACCATTCTTTAGCCCACTCAGCCACCCCATTTCAGACATGGCTATATGCAAATCAGTCTGACCCTGTGCCTCATGGGAACAGTCCAGCCCGAACTGCCAAGCCATGTCTTCCATGGACCGGAAACAAGCTTTCTGGGACCGGTTTCGGATTCATAATCCTCATCAGCCAGGCCTTCTTGAATCCAGTGGCCAAGTGAGCAAGGGACTCACGTCTGAGCATACCCTGCCACACTTAGGGCGAACAAAGCGATACAAAAGGGGATGATGGACGGAGCGTTTGAGCAAATCAAACACTCACCCCCAGTCAAGTGATCTGGGTTTAATCCATCACCATTCTTTAGCCCACTCAGCCACCCCATTTCAGACATGGCTATATGCAAATCAGTCTGACCCTGTGCCTCATGGGAACAGTCCAGCCCGAACTGCCAAGCCATGTCTTCCATGGACCGGAAACAAGCATCCTGGGACCGGTTTCGGATTCATAATCCTCATCAGCCAGGCTATCTTGAATCCAGTGGCCAAGTGAGCAAGGGACTCACGTCTGAGCATACCCTGCCACACTTAGGGCTAACAAAGCGATACAAAAGGGGATGATGGACGGAGCGTTTGAGCAAATCAAACACTCACCCCCAGTCAAGTGATCTGGGTTTAATCCATCACCATTCTTTAGCCCACTCAGCCACCCCATTTCAGACATGGCTATATGCAAATCAGTCTGACCCTGTGCCTCATGGGAACAGTCCAGCCCGAACTGCCAAGCCATGTCTTCCATGGACCGGAAACAAGCATCCTGGGACCGGTTTCGGATTCATAATCCTCATCAGCCAGGCTATCTTGAATCCAGTGGCCAAGTGAGCAAGGGACTCACGTCTGAGCATACCCTGCCACACTTAGGGCGAACAAAGCGATACAAAAGGGGATGATGGACGGAGCGTTTGAGCAAATCAAACACTCACCCCCAGTCAAGTGATCTGGGTTTAATCCATCACCATTCTTTAGCCCACTCAGCCACCCCATTTCAGACATGGCTATATGCAAATCAGTCTGACCCTGTGCCTCATGGGAACAGTCCAGCCCGAACTGCCAAGCCATGTCTTCCATGGACCGGAAACAAGCTTTCTGGGACCGGTTTCGGATTCATAATCCTCATCAGCCAGGCCTTCTTGAATCCAGTGGCCAAGTGAGCAAGGGACTCACGTCTGAGCATACCCTGCCACACTTAGGGCGAACAAAGCGATACAAAAGGGGATGATGGACGGAGCGTTTGAGCAAATCAAACACTCACCCCCAGTCAAGTGATCTGGGTTTAATCCATCACCATTCTTTAGCCCACTCAGCCACCCCATTTCAGACATGGCTATATGCAAATCAGTCTGACCCTGTGCCTCATGGGAACAGTCCAGCCCGAACTGCCAAGCCATGTCTTCCATGGACCGGAAACAAGCATCCTGGGACCGGTTTCGGATTCATAATCCTCATCAGCCAGGCTATCTTGAATCCAGTGGCCAAGTGAGCAAGGGACTCACGTCTGAGCATACCCTGCCACACTTAGGGCTAACAAAGCGATACAAAAGGGGATGATGGACGGAGCGTTTGAGCAAATCAAACACTCACCCCCAGTCAAGTGATCTGGGTTTAATCCATCACCATTCTTTAGCCCACTCAGCCACCCCATTTCAGACATGGCTATATGCAAATCAGTCTGACCCTGTGCCTCATGGGAACAGTCCAGCCCGAACTGCCAAGCCATGTCTTCCATGGACCGGAAACAAGCATCCTGGGACCGGTTTCGGATTCATAATCCTCATCAGTCAGGCTATCTTGAATCCAGTGGCCAAGTGAGCAAGGGACTCACGTCTGAGCATACCCTGCCACACTTAGGGCGAACAAAGCGATACAAAAGGGGATGATGGACGGAGCGTTTGAGCAAATCAAACACTCACCCCCAGTCAAGTGATCTGGGTTTAATCCATCACCATTCTTTAGCCCACTCAGCCACCCCATTTCAGACATGGCTATATGCAAATCAGTCTGACCCTGTGCCTCATGGGAACAGTCCAGCCCGAACTGCCAAGCCATGTCTTCCATGGACCGGAAACAAGCATCCTGGGACCGGTTTCGGATTCATAATCCTCATCAGCCAGGCTATCTTGAATCCAGTGGCCAAGTGAGCATGGGACTCACGTCTGAGCATACCCTGCCACACTTAGGGCGAACAAAGCGATACAAAAGGGGATGATGGATGGAGCGTTTGAGCAAATCAAACACTCACCCCCAGTCAAGTGATCTGGGTTTAATCCATCACCATTCTTTAGCCCACTCAGCCACCCCATTTCAGACATGGCTATATGCAAATCAGTCTGACCCTGTGCCTCATGGGAACAGTCGAGCCCGAACTGCCAAGCCATGTCTTCCATGGACCGGAAACAAGCATCCTGGGACCGGTTTCGGATTCATAATCCTCATCAGCCAGGCTATCTTGAATCCAGTGGCCAAGTGAGCAAGGGACTCACGTCTGAGCATACCCTGCCACACTTAGGGCGAACAAAGCGATACAAAAGGGGATGATGGACGGAGCGTTTGAGCAAATCAAACACTCACCCCCAGTCAAGTGATCTGTGTTTAATCCATCACCATTCTTTAGCCCACTCAGCCACCCCATTTCAGACATGGCTATATGCAAATCAGTCTGACCCTGTGCCTCATGGGGACAGTCCAGCCCGAACTGCCAAGCCATGTCTTCCATGGACCGGAAACAAGCATCCTGGGACCGGTTTCGGATTCATAATCCTCATCAGCCAGGCTATCTTGAATCCAGTGGCCAAGTGAGCAAGGGACTCACGTCTGAGCATACCCTGCCACACTTAGGGCGAACAAAGCGATACAAAAGGGGATGATGGACGGAGCGTTTGAGCAAATCAAACACTCACCCCCAGTCAAGTGATCTGGGTTTAATCCATCACCATTCTTTAGCCCACTCAGCCACCCCATTTCAGACATGGCTATATGCAAATCAGTCTGACCCTGTGCCTCATGGGAACAGTCCAGCCCGAACTGCCAAGCCATGTCTTCCATGGACCGGAAACAAGCATCCTGGGACCGGTTTCGGATTCATAATCCTCATCAGCCAGGCTATCTTGAATCCAGGGGCCAAGTGAGCAAGGGACTCACGTCTGAGCATACCCTGCCACACTTAGGGCGAACAAAGCGATACAAAAGGGGATGATGGACGGAGCGTTTGAGCAAATCAAACACTCACCCCCAGTCAAGTGATCTGGGTTTAATCCATCACCATTCTTTAGCCCACTCAGCCACCTCATTTCAGACATGGCTATATGCAAATCAGTCTGACCCTGTGCCTCATGGGAACAGTCCAGCCCGAACTGCCAAGCCATGTCTTCCATGGACCGGAAACAAGCATCCTGGGACTGGTTTCGGATTCATAATCCTCATCAGCCAGGCTATCTTGAATCCAGTGGCCAAGTGAGCAAGGGACTCACGTCTGAGCATACCCTGCCACACTTAGGGCGAACAAAGCGATACAAAAGGGGATGATGGACGGAGCGTTTGAGCAAATCAAACACTCACCCCCAGTCAAGTGATCTGGGTTTAATCCATCACCATTCTTTAGCCCACTCAGCCACCCCATTTCAGACATGGCTATATGCAAATCAGTCTGACCCTGTGCCTCATGGGAACAGTCCAGCCCGAACTGCCAAGCCATGTCTTCCATGGACCGGAAACAAGCATCCTGGGACCGGTTTCGGATTCATAATCCTCATCAGCCAGGCTATCTTGAATCCAGTGGCCAAGTGAGCAAGGGACTCACGTCTGAGCATACCCTGCCACACTTAGGGCGAACAAAGCGATACAAAAGGGGATGATGGACGGAGCGTTTGAGCAAATCAAACACTCACCCCCAGTCAAGTGATCTGGGTTTAATCCATCACCATTCTTTAGCCCACTCAGCCACCCCATTTCAGACATGGCTATATGCAAATCAGTCTGACCCTGTGCCTCATGGGGACAGTCCAGCCCGAACTGCCAAGCCATGTCTTCCATGGACCGGAAACAAGCATCCTGGGACCGGTTTCGGATTCATAATCCTCATCAGCCAGGCTATCTTGAATCCAGTGGCCAAGTGAGCAAGGGACTCACGTCTGAGCATACCCTTCCACACTTAGGGCGAACAAAGCGATACAAAAGGGGATGATGGACGGAGCGTTTGAGCAAATCAAACACTCACCCCCAGTCAAGTGATCTGGGTTTAATCCATCACCATTCTTTAGCCCACTCAGCCACCCCATTTCAGACATGGCTATATGCAAATCAGTCTGACCCTGTGCCTCATGGGAACAGTCCAGCCCGAACTGCCAAGCCATGTCTTCCATGGACCGGAAACAAGCATCCTGGGACCGGTTTCGGATTCATAATCCTCATCAGCTAGGCTATCTTGAATCCAGTGGCCAAGTGAGCAAGGGACTCACGTCTGAGCATACCCTGCCACACTTAGGGCGAACAAAGCGATACAAAAGGGGATGATGGACGGAGCGTTTGAGCAAATCAAACACTCACCCCCAGTCAAGTGATCTGGGTTTAATCCATCACCATTCTTTAGCCCACTCAGCCACCCCATTTCAGACATGGCTATATGCAAATCAGTCTGACCCTGTGCCTCATGGGAACAGTCCAGCCCGAACTGCCAAGCCATGTCTTCCATGGACCGGAAACAAGCATCCTGGGACCGGTTTCGGATTCATAATCCTCATCAGCCAGGCTATCTTGAATCCAGTGGCCAAGTGAGCAAGGGACTCACGTCTGAGCATACCCTGCCACACTTAGGGCTAACAAAGCGATACAAAAGGGGATGATGGACGGAGCGTTTGAGCAAATCAAACACTCACCCCCAGTCAAGTGATCTGGGTTTAATCCATCACCATTCTTTAGCCCACTCAGCCACCCCATTTCAGACATGGCTATATGCAAATCAGTCTGACCCTGTGCCTCATGGGAACAGTCCAGCCCGAACTGCCAAGCCATGTCTTCCATGGACCGGAAACAAGCATCCTGGGACCGGTTTCGGATTCATAATCCTCATCAGTCAGGCTATCTTGAATCCAGTGGCCAAGTGAGCAAGGGACTCACGTCTGAGCATACCCTGCCACACTTAGGGCGAACAAAGCGATACAAAAGGGGATGATGGACGGAGCGTTTGAGCAAATCAAACACTCACCCCCAGTCAAGTGATCTGGGGTTAATCCATCACCATTCTTTAGCCCACTCAGCCACCCCATTTCAGACATGGCTATATGCAAATCAGTCTGACCCTGTGCCTCATGGGAACAGTCCAGCCCGAACTGCCAAGTCATGTCTTCCATGGACCGGAAACAAGCATCCTGGGACCGGTTTCGGATTTATAATCCTCATCAGCCAGGCTATCTTGAATCCAGTGGCCAAGTGAGCAAGGGACTCACGTCTGAGCATACCCTGCCACACTTAGGGCGAACAAAGCGATACAAAAGGGGATGATGGACGGAGCGTTTGAGCAAATCAAACACTCACCCCCAGTCAAGTGATCTGGGTTTAATCCATCACCATTCTTTAGCCCACTCAGCCACCCCATTTCAGACATGGCTATATGCAAATCAGTCTGACCCTGTGCCTCATGGGAACAGTCCAGCCCGAACTGCCAAGCCATGTCTTCCATGGACCGGAAACAAGCATCCTGGGACCGGTTTCGGATTCATAATCCTCATCAGCCAGGCTATCTTGAATCCAGTGGCCAAGTGAGCATGGGACTCACGTCTGAGCATACCCTGCCACACTTAGGGCGAACAAAGCGATACAAAAGGGGATGATGGATGGAGCGTTTGAGCAAATCAAACACTCACCCCCAGTCAAGTGATCTGGGTTTAATCCATCACCATTCTTTAGCCCACTCAGCCACCCCATTTCAGACATGGCTATATGCAAATCAGTCTGACCCTGTGCCTCATGGGAACAGTCGAGCCCGAACTGCCAAGCCATGTCTTCCATGGACCGGAAACAAGCATCCTGGGACCGGTTTCGGATTCATAATCCTCATCAGCCAGGCTATCTTGAATCCAGTGGCCAAGTGAGCAAGGGACTCACGTCTGAGCATACCCTGCCACACTTAGGGCGAACAAAGCGATACAAAAGGGGATGATGGACGGAGCGTTTGAGCAAATCAAACACTCACCCCCAGTCAAGTGATCTGTGTTTAATCCATCACCATTCTTTAGCCCACTCATCCACCCCATTTCAGACATGGCTATATGCAAATCAGTCTGACCCTGTGCCTCATGGGGACAGTCCAGCCCGAACTGCCAAGCCATGTCTTCCATGGACCGGAAACAAGCATCCTGGGACCGGTTTCGGATTCATAATCCTCATCAGCCAGGCTATCTTGAATCCAGTGGCCAAGTGAGCAAGGGACTCACGTCTGAGCATACCCTGCCACACTTAGGGCGAACAAAGCGATACAAAAGGGGATGATGGACGGAGCGTTTGAGCAAATCAAACACTCACCCCCAGTCAAGTGATCTGGGTTTAATCCATCACCATTCTTTAGCCCACTCAGCCACCCCATTTCAGACATGGCTATATGCAAATCAGTCTGACCCTGTGCCTCATGGGAACAGTCCAGCCCGAACTGCCAAGCCATGTCTTCCATGGACCGGAAACAAGCATCCTGGGACCGGTTTCGGATTCATAATCCTCATCAGCCAGGCTATCTTGAATCCAGTGGCCAAGTGAGCAAGGGACTCACGTCTGAGCATACCCTGCCACACTTAGGGCGAACAAAGCGATACAAAAGGGGATGATGGACGGAGCGTTTGAGCAAATCAAACACTCACCCCCAGTCAAGTGATTTGGGTTTAATCCATCACCATTCTTTAGCCCACTCAGCCACCCCATTTCAGACATGGCTATATGCAAATCAGTCTGACCCTGTGCCTCATGGGAACAGTCCAGCCCGAACTGCCAAGCCATGTCTTCCATGGACCGGAAACAAGCATCCTGGGACTGGTTTCGGATTCATAATCCTCATCAGCCAGGCTATCTTGAATCCAGTGGCCAAGTGAGCAAGGGACTCACGTCTGAGCATACCCTGCCACACTTAGGGCGAACAAAGCGATACAAAAGGGGATGATGGACGGAGCGTTTGAGCAAATCAAACACTCACCCCCAGTCAAGTGATCTGGGTTTAATCCATCACCATTCTTTAGCCCACTCAGCCACCCCATTTCAGACATGGCTATATGCAAATCAGTCTGACCCTGTGCCTCATGGGAACAGTCCAGCCCGAACTGCCAAGCCATGTCTTCCATGGATCGGAAACAAGCATCCTGGGACCGGTTTCGGATTCATAATCCTCATCAGCCAGGCTATCTTGAATCCAGTGGCCAAGTGAGCAAGGGACTCACGTCTGAGCATACCCTGCCACACTTAGGGCGAACAAAGCGATACAAAAGGGGATGATGGACGGAGCGTTTGAGCAAATCAAACACTCACCCCCAGTCAAGTGATCTGGGTTTAATCCATCACCATTCTTTAGCCCACTCAGCCACCCCATTTCAGACATGGCTATATGCAAATCAGTCTGACCCTGTGCCTCATGGGGACAGTCCAGCCCGAACTGCCAAGCCATGTCTTCCATGGACCGGAAACAAGCATCCTGGGACCGGTTTCGGATTCATAATCCTCATCAGCCAGGCTATCTTGAATCCAGTGGCCAAGTGAGCAAGGGACTCACGTCTGAGCATACCCTGCCACACTTAGGGCGAACAAAGCGATACAAAAGGGGATGATGGACGGAGCGTTTGAGCAAATCAAACACTCACCCCCAGTCAAGTGATCTGGGTTTAATCCATCACCATTCTTTAGCCCACTCAGCCACCCCATTTCAGACATGGCTATATGCAAATCAGTCTGACCCTGTGCCTCATGGGAACAGTCCAGCCCGAACTGCCAAGCCATGTCTTCCATGGACCGGAAACAAGCATCCTGGGACCGGTTTCGGATTCATAATCCTCATCAGCTAGGCTATCTTGAATCCAGTGGCCAAGTGAGCAAGGGACTCACGTCTGAGCATACCCTGCCACACTTAGGGCGAACAAAGCGATACAAAAGGGGATGATGGACGGAGCGTTTGAGCAAATCAAACACTCACCCCCAGTCAAGTGATCTGGGTTTAATCCATCACCATTCTTTAGCCCACTCAGCCACCCCATTTCAGACATGGCTATATGCAAATCAGTCTGACCCTGTGCCTCATGGGAACAGTCCAGCCCGAACTGCCAAGCTATGTCTTCCATGGACCGGAAACAAGCATCCTGGGACCGGTTTCGGATTCATAATCCTCATCAGCCAGGCTATCTTGAATCCAGTGGCCAAGTGAGCAAGGGACTCACGTCTGAGCATACCCTGCCACACTTAGGGCGAACAAAGCGATACAAAAGGGGATGATGGACGGAGCGTTTGAGCAAATCAAACACTCACCCCCAGTCAAGTGATCTGGGTTTAATCCATCACCATTCTTTAGCCCACTCAGCCACCCCATTTCAGACATGGCTATATGCAAATCAGTCTGACCCTGTGCCTCATGGGAACAGTCCAGCCCGAACTGCCAAGCCATGTCTTCCATGGACCGGAAACAAGCATCCTGGGACCGGTTTCGGATTCATAATCCTCATCAGCCAGGCTATCTTGAATCCAGTGGCCAAGTGAGCAAGGGACTCACGTCTGAGCATACCCTGCCACACTTAGGGCGAACAAAGCGATACAAAAGGGGATGATGGACGGAGCGTTTGAGCAAATCAAACACTCACCCCCAGTCAAGTGATCTGGGTTTAATCCATCACCATTCTTTAGCCCACTCAGCCACCCCATTTCAGACATGGCTATATGCAAATCAGTCTGACCCTGTGCCTCATGGGAACAGTCCAGCCCGAACTGCCAAGCCATGTCTTCCATGGACCGGAAACAAGCATCCTGGGACCGGTTTCGGATTCATAATCCTCATCAACCAGGCTATCTTGAATCCAGTGGCCAGGTGAGCAAGGGACTCACATCTGAGCATACCCTGCCACACTTAGGGTGAAGAAAGCGATACAAAAGGGGATGATGGACGGAGCGTTTGAGCAAATCAAACACTCACCCCCAGTCAAGTGATCTGGGTTTAATCCATCACCATTCTTTAGCCCACTCAGCCACCCCATTTCAGACATGGCTATATGCAAATCAGTCTGACCCTGTGCCTCATGGGAACAGTCCAGCCCGAACTGCCAAGCCATGTCTTCCATGGACCGGAAACAAGCATCCTGGGACCGGTTTCAGATTCATAATCCTCATCAGCCAGGCTATCTTGAATCCAGTGGCCAAGTGAGCAAGGGACTCACGTCTGAGCATACCGTGCCACACTTAGGGTGAACAAAGCGATACAAAAGGGGATGATGGACGGAGCGTTTGAGCAAATCAAACACTCACCCCCAGTCAAGTGATCTGGGTTTAATCCATCACCATTCTTTAGCCCACTCAGCCACCCCATTTCAGACATGGCTATATGCAAATCAGTCTGACCCTGTGCCTCATGGGAACAGTCCAGCCCGAACTGCCAAGCCATGTCTTCCATGGACCGGAAACAAGCATCCTGGGACCGGTTTCGGATTCATAATCCTCATCAGCCAGGCTATCTTGAATCCAGTGGCCAAGTGAGCAAGGGACTCACGTCTGAGCATACCCTGCCACACTTAGGGCGAACAAAGCGATACAAAAGGGGATGATGGACAGAGCGTTTGAGCAAATCAAACACTCACCCCCAGTCAAGTGATCTGGGTTTAATCCATCACCATTCTTTAGCCCACTCAGCCACCCCATTTCAGACATGGCTATATGCAAATCAGTCTGACCCTGTGCCTCATGGGAACAGTCCAGCCCGAACTGCCAAGCCATGTCTTCCATGGACCGGAAACAAGCATCCTGGGACCGGTTTCGGATTCATAATCCTCATCAGCCAGGCTATCTTGAATCCAGTGGCCAAGTGAGCAAGGGACTCACGTCTGAGCATACCCTGCCACACTTAGGGCGAACAAATCGATACAAAAGGGGATGATGGACGGAGCGTTTGAGCAAATCAAACACTCACCCCCAGTCAAGTGATCTGGGTTTAATCCATCACCATTCTTTAGCCCACTCAGCAAATCCATTTCAGACATGGCTATATGCAAATCAGTCTGACCCTGTGCCTCATGGGAACAGTCCAGCCCGAACTGCCAAGCCATGTCTTCCATGGACCGGAAACACGCATCCTGGGACCGGTTTCGGATTCATAATCCTCATCAGCCAGGCTATCTTGAATCCAGTGGCCAAGTGAGCAAGGGACTCACGTCTGAGCATACCCTGCCACACTTAGGGCGAACAAAGCTATACAAAAGGGGATGATGGACGGAGCGTTTGAGCAAATCAAACACTCACCCCCAGTCAAGTGATCTGGGTTTAATCCATCACCATTCTTTAGCCCACTCAGCCACCCCATTTCAGACATGGCTATATGCAAATCAGTCTGACCCTGTGCCTCATGGGAACAGTCCAGCCCGAACTGCCAAGCCATGTCTTCCATGGACCGGAAACAAGCATCCTGGGACCGGTTTCGGATTCATAATCCTCATCAGCCAGGCTATCTTGAATCCAGTGGCCAAGTGAGCAAGGGACTCACGTCTGAGCATACCCTGCCACACTTAGGGCGAACAAAGCGATACAAAAGGGGATGATGGACGGAGCGTTTGAGCAAATCAAACACTCACCCCCAGTCAAGTGATCTGGGTTTAATCCATCACCATTCTTTAGCCCACTCAGCCACCCCATTTCAGACATGGCTATATGCAAATCAGTCTGACCCTGTGCCTCATGGGAACAGTCCAGCCCGAACTGCCAAGCCATGTCTTCCATGGACCGGAAACAAGCATCCTGGGACCGGTTTCGGATTCATAATCCTCATCAGCCAGGCTATCTTGAATCCAGTGGCCAAGTGAGCAAGGGACTCACGTCTGAGCATACCCTGCCACACTTAGGGCGAACAAAGCGATACAAAAGGGGATGATGGACGGAGCGTTTGAGCAAATCAAACACTCACCCCCAGTCAAGTGATCTGGGTTTAATCCATCACCATTCTTTAGCCCACTCAGCCACCCCATTTCAGACATGGCTATATGCAAATCAGTCTGACCAACCCACTTTACTGCTTGTGTCCAGCCTAATGACCTCTGAAATAACTTCTGCATAAGGCAGAACCTCTTCCGTCCTCCTAACGCAGGCCAAAAGGAGCAGGAGGCGCAGCCTTGCTACATCTCCTATGGAACGCCTGCCCATGTCAAGCATAAGGGAAATAAGGGGAACATACTTTAGCAGCATCACTAGTTCCCTAAGGAATTTGTGTTCTGATCTACAGAGGTCTTTGGTCCTCTCGAATCCCAACAACTCGGCCCCATTGAAAGCTGCACTCACAGCCTTTGCTTCGTAGACCTTGAGGGCTGGAGGAACCGGTCTGCTGTGCGAATGGCGGAGTTCCTTCCCAAGTGATCCTCTTACCCTTTTGTGGTTCATTAGCATTTTTTCAAGATGGTTTTTCCAAGACATGTTATCTGCAAGGCGGATACCAAGGTCGTCAAAAGTGCACACTCTTTCAAGAGGTTTCCCATCAAGCAGTAGACTCCCGCGAAAGGACTTTAGGGGGGTTAAAGGCCATGAATTTAATTTTGGTTGGGTTGATCACCAACCCTCTTGCTTCGCAGAAAAGTTGAAACCTGTTCAAAAGGTTTTGTAACCCCATTGGGTTCTTATACACTTTCTTCTTTCATAAACTTTTATTCGATTACCACTTGTTTGTAATCATAAAAAGTACACGTAAAATACAGTTAGCATGAGCAATTTAAATGTCAATATACTCGACTGATAGTGATTACTGCTATGAAATAAGAAACATAAAAAAGAATCATTAGGGAGAGATACATCAATTTCGTAATCATCACAAACTTTGCCTTATTTTAATGCTAGCTTTTAAAAAAGTGGCTATGCGCTTTGCAGCATGAGGTGAGTCCAGAAGCTGCAGGAAAAGAAATGCAGGGTGACATAATCTGTGGCCTGAGGATTGAAGAAGTGGAAGAATCCAGGATTTTCGTATTGATCTATAATATTTACAGAAAAAGGTAATATGGATTGTAGATTGTATGGAAACTCCATCACATGGGCAGTTCGTGAGAATGCGGGACCAATTTTGAACTTCAGGGAAAGAAACTAAACAAAAAAAGGTGTTAAAACGGAATCTGGTCAGAAGGTATTTCTCATAATTTGACAGATAGTAAGTCAGATAGGGTTGAATGCCTTTAAAGTCTTGGATTGCACTGATTTGGGTGTTCGAGGTTTTTACAGTCTCCGACTGGTAGCGCAGTTCTCTCAGGTGGGCCATGCACATCTTCTTTAGCTCTTTACTAGAGATGTCTTCAACGCTGGGTGGTTCGTCAAAATAAGACCTGCGACCAATGTCATTGAAAAAATTCCGCACATAGACCAGCCAGGGGATCTTATGCCATTTGGTAAGGGCAATACAGTCTGTGATCAGAGATCGTGTCAAGTGGCACTCTGGCTTAGACCATATGCGTTGCCACAATAAAATTGGTTGGGAGCGGATTGTGTCTGTGATGTAATCTATGCCAAGTTCTTTATGTGAAGCATAGTTCGGAGCACTTTGGGGAAGGGCCAGTAGATATTTAGTGAAATTGTTCTCTGTTATCTGTATGGGGTCTATGTGGCCATACCCCCAAACGCCAGCACCATAGGTAGCCACACTATGGCACTTGGCGTAATACATTTTCAAAAGTTCAGGTGAAGCGGGTTTGCCTAGCTTTCTTGAAAAAGAAACCAGGGCCGATGTTGCTCGCTGAAAAAGAAGGTTCCTATTGGCCGTTGCCTTTCGCCAATCCAGGGAGTCATCCACGAGGATACCCAGATATGGATAGACAGAGGTTTTCTCCAGTCTTACATTGTTCACCAATATCGGTTTAGGATGCTTGACCTTAGGCCCAATATGCATGATGAATGTCTTTTTTATATTGATTTTCAGGCCAAGTGGACTCATAAAACTACTGTATTTGTTAAGTTGTTTTTGTAGTTGATTCAACGATCGAGCTAAAATCACGGAATCATCTGCGTATAGCAGTGTCGGTATTGGACGATGATTTATCTGGGGTAGATCCTGACTCCCTTCCAACATGGCCTGCTCTAATCCGATTGTATAAAGATTGAACAGGAAGGGAGCCAGCACACAGCCCTGTCGAACTCCCTTCACTATTGAGAAGGAGCGAGATAGCTCGCCGTTGATGCCGAATCTGACGCAGCCTGTGGCGTCAGAGTAGAGTTCCCGTAGAAATACTATAAGGGGTGGGTCCACTCCTAGTTCACTAAGTATTGACCAAAGTTTCGCGTGCTGGACACAGTCAAATGCCGCGCTCAAATCGACATAGACGAGAAAGATGTTTCCCCCTTTAGCACCTACGTACTTTCCAACCAGAAGGGCGAGATTCAGGGCCTGCTCAACAGTCCCAAGACCCTTCTGGAAGCCGTATTGCAGGTCGGTCATGATGTTTTATTCCCGGGCCCAGAGTTGTAAACGGTCCAAGAGCACTCGACCTGCAATTTTGCCCATAGAATCCAGAAGGGAAATTGGCTTGTAGCAGGCCGGATCGTTTCGGTCGCCCTTTTTAAAGATTGGAAGGAGGATTGACGTTGACCATGATTGAAGCAGTCCAGCAGATGTTACTGCTGACAGAACCTGGGTGATTATTGGTGAACATAGTTCGATGTTGTGGAGAAAAATGTCCAGTGGGACTCCATCTGGCCCGGGAGCTTTATCTGGTTTTGACTCCTTAAGAGCTTTAATGACTTCCGTGCAATTGAAATGGATGTTTATCGGGTAAATGTTATTTCCCAGATCGTGGGCGCCATTATGATCTGTTCCTCCTTTGTCCAATTGAGAATGACCAAAGATTTTGGAAAAATGCGTGACCCAATCGTCTGCCGTAATTGCAACATCTAGATGATTCCCTTTGTTAGTATCGGCCAAAAAGGGGGCTCTTATGACTTGCCAAAATAGAGCACTATCCTTACGTTGGCAGCTATCATGAAGTTGAGCCCAGAGGTTTTTCTTAATTTCTAGTCTTCGTTCCCGTCTAACTGCGTTGTAAAGTTTCCTTAAGTTTGAAATTTCCACTGGATCTCGCATAGGTCTATGGAGGGCTTTTTTTAGGGACGAGAGGGCCTTACGGCAAGATGTGTCAAACCACCTTGGAGAGGTGGAGTTATTGTTCCTGGGTTTGCCAGAAAGTTCCTTTTCAATTGTCTGCAAGATGTTCTGGAAGCTATGTACAATTGACTTGGGAGTGGCGTCAGTTGATAAGCAGTCGGATACCCATGGTATAGCTTTTTCAAGGACCCTCTCAGTTACTTCCTCTGGGTCTACTTTGGCCCATTTGACTGTATAGCCATTTAATTTATTCATGGTTAGTGTATTTTGTTTAAGATGGCTCGAAGTGTAGGAGTGTGGTTTAGCCGTTTTTAGATTAACTCTTACACTAATCGGAAAATGGTCGCTGCTGGGATCAGTCCCAGTGATAAAATTAGTCACTTGGCCTTTGAGGTTATGAGAAGACAGAATGAAGTCTATCGTAGTTAGGTAGCCTCTACCATGGAAAGTTGGAGAGAAATCTTTTTGTGGTTCCACTAAATTATTTACAAAGTCCATGTCTAAAGAAAATAAAGACTCGTTTAACTTGTTGCCACAGCTAGAGTGGGCGAAATGGGGCAGATAACTGCCATGTTCATCTTGAAGGCCACAATTGCCGTTTTTGTGGTTGGAGCATAGTGGAAGATTAAAATCACCACCCCAGATTATGTATGCCAAGTTAGAATGGGAATCATTTTGCAAAGATGTTGAGAAGGTAATAATTTCGGTTAAGGTTGTTAAACAGTCCATTGCAGTTGAGTTATTATAATAGTTAATCAGAGTGTAAGTGGAATCTTTTGCAAAATTTATTTGCAGAATTTGGAAAGTTAGATGTTCTTTTAACTTCCGAATGAATATTGAAGGGACAGTATTAGCGACATAGATGGCAAGACCCCCCTTTGGTCTACCCATGGCTCCCTCAATTGCTGGAATATGGAAAGTTCTATAACCCAGTAGGTGGTTTGGGATGATGGACCATGTTTCCTGGAGACAAATTATCTGGTGTTCCCTTACTGTTTCAAGCCACGTCTGTGATGTCAGCTTAGAGCGCTAGCCTGCAACGTTCCAGTACATTATTGATAAGCTCGAGCTGTTTGAGACAGGTAGTGACTGGGGGACGGGAGGCTGAGATGGTAAGCGCTCTGTTAGAATCGTGGTGGCTACAACAGTGATACTCTGGTCATGGGGATGGGTTAAGTTGGTGTCACTTACGTCCATTAAGGTTTCTGGAAGTTTGACCATCCTTTCATTCCAAATGATGTTACAGATTTCTATGGGAGCCTCAAATTGGGAACTGGTGGCGATGAGCGGGATTGGTTCTAACTGGACCTGAGAATTAGACAGGTATGATTGCAGGCCGGGCGCTAGTGAAGCGACCATAGTTTTTAAGGCCTGGGACTGAATGCTGTTGGGCTTTAACGGTCAATCAACCATTTCCAGGCAGTCATACCTGTTATTGGTTGATAGACCCTGCCAACCCTCCATTGAGTAGTGGGATCTGCCTTGTTGCCAGGGCTGGTTATGCCAATCTCTGTTCCTATTTTTGTTCCCATAGTTATGGCTGTATCCCACCTGATTCCAATGTCCTTCCTGGGGATATTGGCAGTTTAAAGTGGGAGGATGGCGATGTATATGCATTGGGGGATAAAAGAAAGAGAGATGTTGGGCGTCAATAACGCCCTTTTTCTCCAAAGAGGGCCATGAGCAGATATGTTCCACAGTGGTTGGGTCCCTACAATTTACTATAATACAATCACCGTGGATCGATTTAGGCTCGTTCCCTATCCAAATTACTCTACGAACGGTGGAGATCCCACCCGAATGATAGGGCTCTAATGGTCTGTTTAGGCTTAGCCACTGCAGGACCTTATTCTTTAGTGACCGAGCAGTTTCATCCATACCTACAGTTAGTTCGGGGACACCTGTTAAAATGACCGTATAGGGGGTTGCCTCCGGAGCGAGGTGCACTGGTCGTCTGGGTCTTGGTACTTTTTTAAGTGCCGTTGGGAATTGTGTAGTCGTTATATTTTTTGGTAAGACTGTTGGTGTGACTGTTGGTGTGTTTTTTGCGACTTGATTTATATTTGTGTTTATTGTGGTATTTGTGAAATTTGCTGCTTTTACAATTTTTACGGGTTCTACTCCTGATGCAGTCTGGGGGCAATCAGTAGATATTTTGGCCTTTTGCATGCTGGGCACTAAGTGTTGTTGTTGTTTTGCTGGTGGAACGATATCTTTTGTTTTTGATAGGGATAGAGTGGGCAGGGAAGACTGTTTGGTTCCTGCACCAGATTGCAGAGGTTGAGAAACTTTGGCGAGATGAATGGGGTTTCCCTTCCCTTGATTAGATGGATGCAGAGTCGAGACAGTAGGGTGAGTGGATGATAAGATTGCTAGTTGGGCTTCTATGTTCCTTACGCTTATTTGTATTGGTTTTAAGTGTTTGGAAAAAAGATCCTTGATTATGGTTAATATTTGTGAGGTAGATTTACAAACTCTGCATATATTATCTGTCTCCTCTAGTATGGTGGTAGGAGGTATAGAGTTATTTTCGGTTGAAGCGTTAAAACTAGGTTGTATGGGCTGTAAAGACCAATCCCTCCCAGATTCCAAAGGGGTGTCAGGCACCACTACATTACCGCTTGGCTGGCTGCTTACTCGTTTGGGAATGGCTCCTTCCCTCAGTCCCCAAATTTGTTTATCCACGGTAGATTCCAGTGTGAGCTGCGTTTGGCAAGCCTCTAAGTCCGGGGTGATTTCTAAATCGGCTTCCAGAAGAGAATCAGACTCTAGTTCAGTTACGGATAAATCCACTAGACATGGTACTGTGTGAATATCAACTACAGCGACAGATGGTGAGAGAATCGCTGCATTAGGAGCTAGTTGGGTAGGTGAGGCCGCAGTAGCCAAGAGGCCCAAGGAGGAGCGTTTTGCTTTGATAAGATCCAAAGATACTCTACGTTCCAGAAGCGAAATACTATGCTCAATGGCCTCATTGGTCCGTGAGATGAATTGATCTATGGGGCCTGTGATGTGGGCTACGGCTAGTGCAGTTTTTGTTTTACTCCTGGTTCTTCCAGGCATGATGGAAAATGGCAACAGCAAAGTACGTAAGCGTGTCGAGATAGATAGTAAAGAACAAGAAGGGTGGCCCGGTCCGGTCCCTCCCGGGCACTAACGGGCAACAACGGGCCCGCCCTTGGCCCGGGCTTCGCCCCGGGCTACGACCCGCGCACGTCCCGCGGTGCGCGTTGTTGGACTTGCCTAAATTCGAAAGGAGGCGTGGCACTGGGGGGGCGCGGCTCGGGCGGGAAGAGGAACCAGCTGTTGATGGGGAATGCTGGTCCTTGCAGTCCCGGGGGCCGCGCCTCTCACCTCCTCTGCGGCCACGGAGATGGTCTGTTATCCGCACAGGTTTCTGTAGATTTGGGAACACTGAAAAGCTACTCCTGTAGCAAGCGGCGGTGACAGTCAAATCAGCAACACCTCCAACGAGCGGCTCCCGCGAAGCGGGGGCCGCGAGAGGTTAAGAGCGGACAGCGGGAGGCGTGGCACTGGGAGGGGGCGCGGCTCGGGCGGGAAGAGGAACCAGCTGTTGATGGTGAATGCTGGTCCTCGCAGTCCCGGGGGCCGCGCCTCTCACCTCCTCTGCGGCCACGGAGATGGTCTGTTATCCGCACAGGTTTCTGTAGATTTGGGAACACTGAAAAGCAACTCCTGTAGCAAGCGGCGGTGACAGTCAAATCAGCAACACCTCCAACGAGCGGCTCCCGCGAAGCGGGGGCCGCGAGAGGTTAAGAGCGGACAGCGGGAGGCGTGGCACTGGGAGGGGGCTCGGGCGGGAAGAGGAACCAGCTGTTGATGGTGAATGCTGGTCCTCGCAGTCCCGGGGGCCGCGCCTCTCACCTCCTCTGCGGCCACGGAGATGGTCTGTTATACGCACAGGTTTCTGTAGATTTGGGAACACTGAAAAGCTACTCCTGTAGCAAGCGGCGGTGACAGTCAAATCAGCAACACACTAACAAGCTGTCATCTGCAAACATAAAGTGAGAATAGGGTTGGGGCCAGTATGCAGCCCTGTTGTACTCCCCTGTTCACAGGGATATGGTCGGTCAACTGGCCCTGCATCCCCCACCTGACCTGTGCATAAATATTTTCGTGCAGCCTAATAAAAAGGTCAAGGATGTACATAGGAATCCCCAGGACTTTGAGCACTGTGCATAATTGTCTCCTTGGAACTAGGTCAAAGGCAGTCTTTAGATCAATAAACGCTAAGTAGAGACTCTCTTTGCTATTTTCACCTCTTTCCAGTAGATGGTCTGCAGCCGAAAGACCTGGTCGATTGTCCCCATCCTGGTCCTGAAGCCTGCCTGAAACTGTGATAAAATGGCATAATCATCTGCCCACTGCAGAATCCTCTGCAGCAAGACTCTGCTAAACACCTTCTGAAGGGCATCAATCAGTCTTATAGGCCTATAATTCGGGGGTCATCCCCTGCTCCCTTTTTATAAAGTGGGACCACCTCTGCTCCTTTTCATGACTCAGGGACTGGGGCACCTTTTTCTATTGCATTTGCCAAAAGAAGGATGTATCGGGCCCAATTGGGGATATCAGGTCAAAACAAATCACCCGGAATGCCATCTGGACCTGCTGCTTTGGACGGTACTATTCTACCCATTGCGATTTCAATTTCACCTTGGGTAAAGAGCTCATCGAATATTATTTTAAGAATTACAATAGTTATTACAAGTATTATTACCTGCTGCCCCATTTCTGAACCCTCTCACCATAGGTTCCACCTCTAGTGCAACCTCCAGAAAGGAGCACCAGGCAGCAAAGGAGGTCTTTGTTGGTGGTCCTGTGATCATGGTGGCATGGTCTGCAGGTGAGTGTTTTTCAGTGGCCCAGCAGTGCTTATCATGAGCATGGGCATCTGTCTTGGCGGGTATCGGCACATTTCTAGGAAAACTCAAGATTAGTCACAGTAGTCACCTTTGTTAAAATGTATGTAGTATGATATTTAGTAAATCTGCATTTCTGGTGGACCAAATGTAGTATGTAAATGAAGTTGCACCGTTTAACGTGTTTTCTCCAGAGCAAACTATTTTACCCTCTGAAGAAACGCCTTAAACTACACACCCATTGTTTTTGTTTGCATTCCCATTGTGTTTCTAGTATAATAAATGCATGTGCTCCATTGCCTTATAGGAATTCGTCTTTAACTGTTTGGAGGTTGAGAATCTAATATGTTTGTGGCTACCTGCAAGCATATATCCTTAGATACCAACACCCACCCCTGTGAGCTGATTTACCCCCACAAAAAGTGTGCCATAGTTTTAGAATTTAAATGTTTGTTACTAGTACAAAACCATGAATGAATGTTTGCTTTTGTAAATTGTGCAATGTGTACAACTTTGTTGCACTTATTTCTGGGACTAGCTTTGTGACTCATCCCACTAGCTCTAGTTTTATTTGGGTATGGGTGCTGTGTTAATCCCCCTGAAAGCATGAACTCAGTCCATTTTTGGGTGATCTGTGAACCTTTTCATTTATCGTGGCTATTAGGATTTGGACAGTGACTTTTCCTACATGATGACCAATGTTCCTATTAATGCTTCTAAATCATTACAACCCACTTCCAATAACTATAATTGTTAAAGCCTTTTTTCACAAGCTATAAGCCTGAGACACAAGCTCAGGGCTATAATAAGGAAGAGGGCCCTTAACAACTGATAAAGCCCAAACCTGAAGAACTAAACTGCTATTATTACATTTTTCTCAACAACTGAGAAATTACCTAAAATAAACAGGGAGAAAGGAAAAGACAAACATTGGTCTATAAGATCCTACAGTATATATCAACCATTACAGGGCATAGCCACTTTTCTTTTTATTTTTAATGGAGACCCCAGCCTTCCAATGTTCTAATATATAATTATAGCCCACTTGATGGTACAGTAATGGTACATTGCCTATACATCTCTGCCTCACAATTAGGGGCGAGGGCTCATAGGTCAGTCCATTTCATTTTTGTCTTATTTCATGTGTTTGGATTTGTTTTTGTTATGGATTATTTTTTACGTTTTGAGTGCAAACACATGTACTGTATTTTATCATTGTAACTTTTTATTTTAGCTATTACTTTTGCAAATTTTTCGCCTGTTGCATAGTTGTGAGAAAAAACCCAATAAAACATTGCTGGATTACCAAGGCCAGAGTTATAGACTTTGACAATGTTTGTTTACTTTGTTGTGTTTAAGACGTTGAAAATGCCAAATTGTATTATTTGCACATTTCTGCCTGGTCATATAAAGACATTTTTAAGTTCTAAAGTATTTCTGTAAAATCAAAACTTTCAAGCATCCAAGTGGAATGTGAGATATGTTCAATGTGACAACTGTCAGTTGAAAGGTTAAACGCCCTGGGTGTGTAGATCCATGTGATAAAAAAGACAAACATGTATGGTCAAATAGTAGAAGTGAAAGTATGTACACTTTATAGGTTATGTATATCCTTGTGATAAAAAGACAAACATCTACTGTCCGATAGTACAAGTGAAAGTGTGTACACTTTATAGAGTGTATTTATCCATGTGAAAAAAGATACACTTTTCCTCTCAAATAGTATAGGAGGGCATTTGTACGTCCATCATCTCCTTGTGTTTACTTTGTTCGCCCTATGTTGGCCGGGTATGCCCAGATGTGAGTCCCTTGCTCACTTTGCCACTGGATTCAAGCTAGCCTGGCTGATGAAGGGTGTTAGCTAGAAACCGGTCCCAGGATGCTTGTTTCCGGTTCAGGAAAGACCTGGCTTGGCAGTTCGGGCTGGACTGTTCCGATGAGGTGCAGGGTCAAGACTGATATGCATATAGCTGGTTCTGAACTGAGGTGGCGAAATTAGTTAAAGAATGATGATGGATTCAACCCAGATCTGTGACTGGGGGTCAGTGTCTGAAAAGTTTCAGCGCTCCATCCATCATCTCCTTGTGTTTGCCTTGTTCGCCCTAAATTGGCAGGATATGCCCAGACATGGGTCCCTTGCTCATTTTGCCACTGGATTCAAGCTCGCTTGATTGATGACGGGTGTTAGACAGAAACCGGTCCCAGGATGCTTGTTTCTGGTACAGGGAAGACCTGACTTGGCAGTCGAGCTGGACTGTTCCCATGAGGCACAGGGTCAAGACTGATTTGCATAAAGCTGGGTCTGAACTGAGGTGACAAAGTGAGAATGATGATGGTTTCAACCCAGATCTGTGACTGGGCGTGAATGTCTGAACAGTCTCAGCGCTCCGTCCATCATCTCCTTGTGTCTGATGTGTACGTTTTATAGCGTATGCATATCCATGTGATGAAAAGACAAACACTTGGGGGCTGATTACGATGAGGCACGGAAAGCCAGAAGAACGCAGTTCAGAGGCTTTCCGAGCCTCATCGCGGTTTCAAAACAGACAGCCTCATTACGATGGAGCCTGTCTGCCAGTCGGAACCGGCATGTAATCCCTATGGATGGCGTTTTAAGCCGTCTGTATTCAGATGCTCAGTTTCCAACAGGCTTTCCATGCCGGACATGGAATGTCTGTCAGAAAGCGAGTTCAAGGGCTAGCTGGGCCTCCCTCTTCCTGTAGCCACCGGTTATGGGCCAAGGGGGCATGTATGGTGCACTCCCTGTTGTCCCCTGCACCGCCTACCACGCGTTGCATGGATGACCACAGAAATTCCAGTTTCTGTATGTGAGCTTGTGCTGCAGCCTGTTTCTGACTGCAGCACAAGCTCCCATACAGAAAGGGAGCTTGCAACCGCACCATGTGAGGTTGCACCCTAATTCAAACGTTGGGACTGGCGCCTGGAGTTCGGTCGGTCCAGTATACATGATGGTGTCCTGATAAGGTCCTTACTGTCACATACTGCATGAGGATATATGTACACTATGTACGGTGCATAAAACCATGTGGTAAAAAGCTAAATATAAGTATTTGCACATTTACATTCAAGGCAAAAAGCAAAGTATGAAATTATCGGCTTCCAGGAGTTGAAGTAATGTCTACATATTTATGACATTGCAACAAAAAGAAACATGTTTTTGATGCACTGGCTCTAAACTGATCTTGTGGCATACCTTTCATTGGTAGTTCCTTGATGAAAGTATCTGAAAAAACCCACATGCACATTTTCGATTCCCCAAGGCGGAACATTATCCAATAGGCCCCAAATTTAGAATAGCACATTAAGTTTCCTATAAAATTTAATTAGATATTTGTCTACCATATTCAGTGTAGCCAAGTGACCCATCCTTTGTTTGCTGATTTAGACTAGCCTCTGGTAGAGCTCCCTTTTACCATATGCATTTTTGGAGTCCTTCTCATTCTACAATGCGGTGAGATTTTATGGCATCTATCAGGGAGCGATGATTTCACTGCTACTTTTAACTTTGTATCTATGAAGTGCAGAATCTTTAAATATAGCTGTGGTTATTCATTAAATGAGAAGATGACTTTTCTGGCACTTGATTAACTGCAGCCCAGGCTGCCAGTGGATGGATCCTGCTGAACCTTCTGGTGCCCTCTCATCTTCGATTTGGACAAGATTTGGACTTTACAGAGGTAGCAGGATTCACTCAAATTTGCTAAAGGATGCAGAGTCTGGTACGCATTCTGAGTTTTTTCAGAAGGTAGGTCACATTTTATTGACAATTTTGTAAGAAACGAGTTATAAATGCTGAAGGTAGTATTTTTGACATATGCAGTCACAGGACTCTCCCTTTCACTTTGTTACCAGGATGTGCGGAACCTCTGAGTATAGATGTGGTCAGTCCACAGTAAGCAGCGGACATCCCCCGCACCGAGGCAGAACCTTCTGGTGCCATAGGTTCCTGGATTTGGTCTTGATGCTGGCCGGCACATCAGTGGATTATCTGCTAAAAAATGGCATGGCTCTGGGAGCCATTCTGTTTATTTTACTTGGAACCTAAATCAGCATTTTGTAAAAATTCTGGTAGGAATGATTTATGAGAGATGAAGGTTGTCCTTTTGGCACTTACAGTCACAGAACTAGTCATGTTCCTTAAACTGTTAGATGATGAGGGAGCTCATGGTTGTCTGAGACCAGTGTGTTTGATGTGGCAGGAGAGGGCTGGCCTAATGCTGTTCACTCACTCATGAATGAACTCAATATTCCAGTCATTCATCCCAGGATCAAGTTACTCATTATTCTGTCATCCATCCAATCAATAATTTATTGATTCATCTCTGTATTCATTCATCCATACATTCACCTACCATTCTTCCATTAGTCTTTACGCTCAGACAAATTCACCAATCAGTGAAGAAGCACTTCCACATATAAAGTTAGAGGCCTATGGACTTTGCCATTGCTTGTTTTGCCTGGAGGGTATATTTGAATTAATGTAATCAATTTATGTGCAGGAAGGACTAGATAAAAGAAAATAGATACACTTCAGTTTTTATTCCATGATTTATTTCTCCCCCACAGCAGTACACTGTCAAATCAAGAATTCAAATTCTGTAAGCATCATCTCAGGTAGGAAATGTTCTTAGTTTGAATTAACAGTGCTCTGAATCCAGTTTACGTAGTTGCACACCTTGGTGTAAACTCCTGGGTAGTTCCTCTGAGCACAGCCAATGCCCCAAGAGACAACACCCTGGAGCTGACCATTGCAGACCACTGGGCCACCGGAATCACCCTGAAAGAAAGAAGGCCATGTTCAGAGATGGTTGAATTGAGAATACAATGTGCAACCGGAGACTAATGCATGCAATAAAGTCAACCTCATTGCAGTACTCTGAAGGAACACAATAAAGAAATCACAACGTATAGCTCTCATCATGTGTGATTAATGGCTGTTAGCATAATATTCTGTTGTATGTGTTCTGAAATAGTTATCATTGCTTTAGTTGTTAAATCCCTTTTTAGCCAAATGCACTTTTCTTAAGGGTTGTACCAAACACCACCTCATGTGGCATAGCATACTGCATGGAAACCCAATCATTTCCCATAATTGATGTGTGATGCAATTGGCACATTTTAATAATTAATTTTTCCTCGGTCTATGCATGCATTTATTCGGAAAGCATGTTGATTTGATTGCAGACTATATCACAATAGGGTCCCCAAGATGCTTGAGACATAAGCCAACATACAACAGTATTGTGTCTAGTTTGGGAAACCAGTTAGCGGTGCTAGTGCCCTGTGTTACTGTGATACTGGCCTTACAGGAATGTTAAAGGGGTTCTCTTCAGCTCTTAGAATATAGGGCATCTAAATGATTTTAAAGGTACTGCAGGGATGAAAGAGATAAAGTCAAGAACGACCTTTTCCAGTACTGAGGAGGCAGTGGGGCACATGGTAGCAGTGAGGCAATGTGATTACAACCTGAAGGATAGGAAGAGGCATAAAGAGAGAGATGGTCTGAACAAAATCAAGAGAAATGAGGAAAAGATCTGAACTCTAGCTTATTATTTTACTGTGGCTGGAAGGGGACAATTACTTAGAGAGACGGATAAATAAGTTTTGAATATTTCCTTTGAGTTTTGCTATCTTTTTGATATTTTATTTTATTTTGATTTAATAGTTTACCCGCTATCCAGTCCTGTCTATCAATTGGTTATTACTCCAATTCCAATGAGCTGGATCTACTACAGATCCAACCATGATGTGCACTGTGTTAAAGATGCTGCACTGATGACGTGTGAAATACCTTAGCCTGTCACATACCTGGCAAGAGTCCTTTCCGCCTTCAATATAACCTGCGCAGAACATGTTGTTGGTGATCTGTCCCGGGTAGGAGCTGGTGCATTGGCTGGTGGTCAGGATTGGGGCATTCAGGCACTGCAGGGTGTTGGGGTAGTTTGCTGAGGAAAAGTGGAAAACAAATAAATTGATGTTGGCAATAGAAATATAACAATTTCTGAACTGAACAACACGGGTCCTAATGTATTCTTTTGGATTCTATAAATTATAATGAGAATTATAACTGAACAAGAAAACAATCAAGTAGATAAGATGCCTTCTGCAGACACCTTCAGATTTGATATTGTGCATTACAGTGAAGTGTAGGAAATTTTGTTTCCCTTTTTCTCCATTTCCTCTATCCTTTTGGGAGAGCTTAGAACCAGCAGAAATGCTGTACACAAAGACATTAATTATTATTATTTTTATTTTGCTTTCCTGTCATATATTATTTGCTAGTGTAGGGTGGCATTGATTACCCGGACAACTAACAGGTGAAGGGACTTCTCAATTAAAGACTAAAAACCTTCTATTGCATGTTGATCACACTTAATTGGAACTGGTGATCAACAACATGAGACTGCTCTGGGATCCAATTTAGCCCAAGCATTGCTTTAATAAATTACCAGTAAGGTACTGACCTGCCATTCATGAGTGACATGCACATCACCCCCCACCTGAAGTTCTTGTTAAAGATAAATCCGTGGCTCATTGACTACTTACAGCCACTGCCGGACATGTTGCCCCATCCTGAGATCAGACACTGGGTTCCAGATGCAGGACAGCCTGACGGGAGGGCGACGGCCTTGACGTAGCTGTTGAGAGTCGCGGCTCTGGACAGCTTGATCAGCATGATGTCGTTGTCCAGGTTCCTGGAGCTGTAGTTGGGATGTCTGATGACCTTGGTGGAATCAATGAACTGTTCAGTTCCTTCATTTGATGCAATGTTGTGCTCCCCAAGTCTCACATTGATACGTCTGGAACAAGAACCAAATTAAATATTGCCTTTTAATTCTTTATAGACAAAGCAGCTATTTTATACGTTAAATCATTTAGTTGGCATGAAAATATTTCTTCTATTTCTATATTTTCACCCAGGTATGTTGCTTTATAAGGTAAGAGCAAGCCTCACCCCCCTCCTGGTTCATGGTGCTTGTTTGTGATGTGAACATTAAGGGGTTGAGAAGAAAGCATATCAAGGGTTAGTGCATGTCTCTTCAGTACTATACCTCTTGCACACAATGACAAGTGCTTGAGACTTTTTTTTATAAAACATCAATGTTCTATTGGGAGCCCCAAGAAAGTACCCATTGCAGCCTGCTCTGGCTCCCCATTTGCAGAGGCATAACTACCAATTGTGCAGCAGGGGTTGCTTCTACTGTCTGTCACCCATCACAAGAACAAGCTCACTTGTATCCATGACAGGAGATTGAGTCCTCAGTTGCCTGTCAGACTCTGATCACCTGCTATCAAAACTTACTGCTCTCTTTGAAAGCCTTATTATTGTTCTCTCACCAGTTTGTCAGTGATTGCCTCAACAATAGAAACCTGGACAAAGGCCTTTTATAACTAATTGCCTTGGGGTCTGCTGATATATATTTTGTAATATGTGTGAGCACTGTATGGCATCATGTTTTGTATAGGGAACAATCTGAAACTACCAAGTTCTCAGAAAAAAACCCATTGGCTGTAGCTAACAATCTGCTGGGAGGGCGCACAAACGATGCTTCTCTGATCGGCTCATTAACCTGCTAGTGAGGTGGTCAGATTTGATGTATTGCCATCTGGAGTCTGGACTGATGTCACTCGGTGTCCTCGTCTGGACATTGTTGACCATACAACAGTATTAGTTATATATGTTCATATCTAATGAATTCTTCTGACTTGAATGGCACCACTACATCCTTTAGGTCCCAAGGTTTATACACAATTATTCTCTGCTTCCATTCCACTGTCGAGTCATGAAAAGTGGATGTGTGCAATGGGTATTACAGAAGGGGGCACACAAGCATTGGCATCCATTTTACCAACAATGAAGAGCCCACAAGCACAGGAGCAGCCAAAAAATGCCCATTAAAACCAATTCTTACCGGAGGGCTTAAAGACACTTTTTAAGACATGAAAAGACTTTTGGTTAAACCGTTGACTTTACACATGAACTAATATGGTCAATATGGAAGCTTCCCAAGTTTAGGTTGAATAATTGTACCCATATTTTCAACTATTGGCTGTCCCGAAGCACATGCTCAAAGGTTCCAGGTTGTAATAGAAAACAGCTGACATGGCTCAAAGCCAAATAAATAACAGAGCAGCTGTAGGTCACTAATTGAATTGTATTATTTTAATAACAAACATTGGGTTTACCCGCCTTTTCCTAGATACTCTATAAAACAAAAGTACTTCCTGCCCTCATTCATGGGGCATCTGCCAGATGTGCTGCTTTTAAGTATAATCTAGATCGGTCATTCAGGCGAGGATCTGCTGTTGTTAATGGAACTGAAATTGGCTTACATTCAGCTTGGGTGATTGCTTTCTTGCAAGATGAATTCACTGAGTGTATACCGCAGCGAATAGCATGCATAGCTGAACTTAAGTGAACTTACGATTGGTAGCAGTGAGCAGCCGACACGACCCATTGGCTGTTGATGAGTGACCCACCACAGAAATGGTAGCCGACATTCAGGGACACCTGGTAGGGAAGAGCGTTCTTCCCACAAGTGTAGCCCCCAACAATTTTATCATCATCATCAATGGGGAAAGCAGCTGAAAGAGAGGTAAGAAAGACACTGAAGGTGGATTAATTAAAAAAATAATCCATTGGGTGACACATACCCCATCACCAACATCAGCAATAAGAACAAATTCTAAATTATCAAAATGCTAACACACTTTTCTTAAATATCAGATTCTGCTGGATAAAAATGTGTGAGAAAGATCTGTAAAAGTTAAATGTTAGTAGAGATAATTTGCATATTTGTTGATCAATTTGAAAATCTGACTGAAGTTCACTCTCTAATGGGATAAAGATCTCAAAGCAATATGTTTTTTTGGAATGGGTGTGTCATAGCAACTTAGGAGCATATTTACAAGCCCCATGTGCCACCGGTGCATCACTTTTTTTTATGCTCCGGAGGCAAAGAGTATGGCTTTTCATGGCCTCGTAGATATGATGTAAGGCAACACAGCGCAAGTTGCTGCATTGCCTTACACTGCAGCAGGCGGGCATTCCATGGACGTTGCGCTGGGTTTTCCCATGCAACACACATGGGTTTTGCCTCATTTCCAGAATGACAAGGATCTGTAAACCTGGGAATGTATAAAAACTGTATACCTCCCCAAGGAAGTGTAAAGAGGAGAAATATCTTTATTTCTCCTTTCTTTCTTCTTTCTATGTGTGCTGCATTGGGTGTCAGTTTTCTGTCCATGTACACAGAGTTGGATCTCGATAATTTCTGATATGTAGCTATTGACCCACATCAGTGATCTGCAGACTGTCAAATTTGACTTCCACCCTCCACTTGGTGAGTCGTGATCTACCCACATCAACATATTTACAGAAATGTGAAATGGGCCATTGAGAATAGCAATTCTAAATCTCCTGGACATTGGTGAGCTGCAGATTCGGAAAATTAACCTCCACCAAAATGGGGAAACAAAACTGCCTTTTCAGAGTGGATTGATGAAGTTATCTACCCCAGTGACATGTGCTGTAATGCAAACTCACCAGCAGCCCCCAGGAGGGCACAGATCAGAAGGAACTTCATGGTTGTCCTGTGAGTGCTCGCAGAGTGACTTCTCTGATGGAGAGCCGGATATTTATACCCAGCCAGACACAGCTTTATCTGCTTCTATCCAAGGCTACTTCTATTTTTATGTGAAGCAGGTGATGGTATGGAAAGAAAATGCGACTAATGTACTGAAGTTAATAGAAGAACAAGATCAATAGGTTAATGATTAGTCGTATGTTTTTCACTCAAAATGTGTCCTTCATTTAATCACAATTGAGTGACAGCACACCAGGCGCTCACCATCCACAGAGGAGCTGCACTGAATGTGAGAACTGGGCACGGCAGAACCCAACACGTGCACCAAGAGAAAGGAAGAGAACCCATGGTCTCCTGTAAGTCTAAAAAGTAATGTAGTAAAGTACTAAATTGTGGAATAAGAGTTAGATCAAGGCTCAGCTGTTCATAATGTTATCCAAAACACATCACTCAATATTCCACAATATTACATTGAATGTCTGACTCTCAAATACCTGCCACTGAAAACTGGTATTAGAAGACATGCATATAGATCAAAATTTAGCATTTTTGTTATCGTTACATATTACAATATATATACAACACATAACTCAAGAATAGTTGATACATTTAAAACATGCATTGAGAAAGCCAATGTGTCTACCCATGCTGTACAACGGTGTGACTGCTGAGCAACAGGGCTGAATATAGAAGAACAAAGTTACAAAAAGTGCAATGCATGGTCAATGTTGGTAGGGTGATATCACTTTCTTTTTAGCTTTCAACCATACAGCACAGCAGACTTGCTACTCTACAACATTATCAAAAAAAATTGACAAAGCCAATAGATCTTGCATAGGTGAGGTCTGTTGGCTTTTCCAATGCCTGTTTAGAAACACTTATAAGTAAAAGCTCTACAAATGCATCGTCCCCAGAGGTCACAGGCACATGGTCACCATGTCTACTTATGTCTATTCAATAACACAGCTCTTTATGCTGAAAAATGACAATGACCATCAGATAGCAAAACTAGAAGTGGCTGAGATTCACACAGAAAGAAAACATTTAAATAACAATGATGAATGGGGTGGGAAGGTTGTAACAGACAGGAACTTAGAAAGTGTGCATTGCGAAAGACTACTGTTCTATTCTTGATGAAAGATTCCCCAGCTGAACTAGAAAACGGCATATCTGTAAACATGCGCCCACCACCTTTGAGGCATGATGTCATTACTGATGACAACTCAAATGGCATCATTGATAACTTCACTGATGACATCATCAAAGCTTATTTTGTATACATTTCCCTATAAATGTGTATAGCATTAGAGCTCTGAATGTAAGTACAAAATAGATCAATCTGTATGCAACTATTTAGAGAAAGCCAAGTTCCTAAAAATACTGAACGTCTGTTCCAAAATAAATGCCCTACTATGGACAGCTTTTATCTGTATCAAACCCCTGACAGTCATTAAGCCTACATTGAGAAATGAAGTTAATATGAGTAGAGAAGTGGGTAGTCTAAACAGCATTGACTCTATGAAGAGAGTTTACCTGTAGCAAACTACACAAGATCTCGGAGCACACAAAGATTATATACATTTCCACATATATAAGTCCAAAACTTCACTCAAAACAAAGCTTCTTGAAAAAGTAATCTTTTTATTCCATCGGGATCCAATCCCTAGGTTTAAGACACCTACGGCTTCGTCAAGGCTGGAAATAGCACAGAAATTGAGTATTTGTAATGAATTCTTAGACAGAAATTGGTAAAACCTTACACCATAAACATGCAGACCATGCAAAGACTTGTAAAACAATGGTGCATTGTAGCCACATTGGCTACTATCTGTTGTGAGGCATATAAATCTCATATCAATTAAACAAAGATTAGTCACAATAGTGTTGTATGTTACAGAAAATTTATCACATCCTCAATTTATATTTTAATTGAGGCGGTAGCCTATTATTAGTGTAGAACCTTTATATACCAAAGTGTTCACGGTTTTTATTATTTTTGTACAATCCAGGTGCTAGTGTCTAGTAAGAAAAATCATCTTGCATGATGCTGGTACCTGCGAATATCAGTGTCACTCCTACAGGTCAAAGATAATTGAGAATCATAAGAATTATCTCGACCGTTCTCTAGCCGGTACCAATTAAGAGTCGAAGAGTCGAAGACTAGGTCAGTATGAACATTGAGAGCTAGTTCCTACCTCGTCGTGGTGCCCCTTCTGTGCATGTTGTCCAGGCTAATCGGCCTTGGAAAGTACAACAGCACGCCTGCAAATGTATTGGGCACGAGATTAGAAAAGTATCCTAATGTTTGTTACACGTGTGGCAGGAAATTGCAACATAAGTTGCTATTTCTACATAACAAAAAACCCTTACCTCGGGGTTATTAGTATGGCAGGAGTGGCGAAGAGTAACATGAAGGTATTATAGGTCATCAGCCGGTATCGCAATAAAGTTTTAATATTCTGGTCCACTATCGTATTCTCCCAGCAAATATAACAAACATAGACTCGTATTTCATTGAGAATACACGAATCTCTAGAGTCAAAAAACTCAAAATCAACCCCCCGCAAGGGTCAACAAACTATTCTTACCTTAAGAACTAATATCTTGTTCTCGGATCGTGGCGTCCTGCCCGTGTACAGGCATGCAGTTGCCACTTCCGTGTGTGCACTAGAAAAGCAAAACCATAAACACTGAAGAGGGTGGTAGCCTATCATTAGTGTAGATCCTTTATATACCAAAGTGTTCATGGTTTTTATTATTTTTGTACAACCCAGGTGCTAGTGTCTAGTAAGAAAAAGCATCTTGCATGATGCTGGTACCTGCAAATATCAGTGTCACTCCTACAGGTCAAAGAAAATTGAGAAATATAAGAATTTATATAATCTTTGTATGCTCCAAGATATTGTGTGTATTGTAATTTTCAACTGTGGTTGAAAATCAGTGGAGGTGGGGTGTTTGCCTCCTAACCTCTTGGAAGCACCAATCACATTATTGGAGGATTTGGATACAAATGTTAATTTTATATGAGCGCCTATTAACCCACAACACCCGAAAGTTTTTGTACCTGTAGCAAACTGTTTGCAGACAGTGAATCTCTCATCAAAAATACATTTCAGATTGTCAAAAGGTATCTTTCACACAGATCACATTTACACAAAGCAGTTCCCTTCAGAACCAGGGACTGCTATGTCAAAGTGTTCATTATAAGGTCAACATATTTTTTTGCTATTGCAGCTCCTTAAATATAATGTATTTTCAAACACAAGACAACACAAAAAACACACATTGACAAAGTCAAAAGGCTGGCAGCCAATGCCAGGTATGTTGGCTTTTTGCCAATACCTGTTTATTGCTGCAAAGACTATTTACCCATGCTACATACTCCTATCAAAACTTTAGAGCATAATTATGCTGATTTCCTGGATTTCAATTAGAATTCCATAGTGGTCCAGGCATCACCTTGTTTCACCTTGACCACTGCACCACACTAACATAGGATCAATGCCTCTATTCACCTCAGGACAGTAAAGTTTGGATCATAATCGCTTCCCAATTGAGGACGAATTCCCAACTCATCTGGCTGTACATGCAAACAATGATTAGTTCCCATATTGACTCTGGCCAACTCATGACCAGCGCCTTAGAGCTCATTGCTTTCAGGCTTCTAGAAGAGATGTAGATAGTTTATGAACAGAATTTCAATAATCAAGACATTTAGGGCCCGATGTAGGTAGGCCGTTACCGATCGGTAACGGCCGAAAATACCGAATCTGGGCCCTTACCGATCGGTATACTGGCATCGAGATGTAGGGCACAAAAAAAAGTACAAATGGGAGCGAAAACCGAATCGGAATGATTACCGAATGTAAAAGAATGCGATACGTACATACCGAAAATCGGATACAGTACGAATCGGTAACACACCGAATCGGATGCAAACACCGAATCGGTGCATGTACCGAATCGGTAGTGACACCGAATCGGACATAAGCCGAATCGGTGCATGTACCGATTCGGTAGTGACACCGAATCGGACATAAGCCGAATCGGTGCATGTACCGATTCGGTAGTGACACCGAATCGGACATAAGCCGAATCGGTGCATGTACCGATTCGGTAGTGACACCGATTCGGACATAAGCCGATTCGGTGCATGTACCGATTCGGTAGAGACACCGAATCGGACAGAAGGCAAATCGGAGAACCTACCAATTCGGTAGATTCACCGATCGGGAAAATCCCCGCTTCGGACAGATGGGGAGATGTAGGGAGACACAGAAACACCGATTTTGGCTCAAAATCGGTAGAATCCACTCGGCAATTACCATGGATTACGATCAGGTGGTAACCAACTCCAACCCATAAAAACAGCCCCAAAATGCATTGCAACTTGCAGGATGGCAGCTTTTTATGTCATAGCGAGGCGGCTACGGCTACAGCAGCAAGGAGAGAGGGAATGGCAAAGAGAGGAGCAGGTATACAGACAACGTATCACCCTGGTCATGCTGACAGATGCAGAGATCCTACAGCGGTACAGGCTGGACTCAGAGACCATCACAGACCTCATTAGGGACCTCCAACCCCTGTTGCAGCACCCCACCCCAAGGGCACACGCAATCCCTGTGCAGGTGCAGGTGCTATGCTGCCTACACCTGCTGGCGTCTGGCAGCTACCAAAGTGTAGTCGCTGTGGCAGGAGGGGTGACCCAGAGCAGCCTGTCAAGGTTCTTCCACAAGTTCCTTGATGCCATGATCCAGAGGATGGCCCACTACATTTCCTTCCCTGCAACCCAGGCAGAACTTGTACAGACCAAAGCAGACTTTTACCAGATGGCAAGATTCCCCCACATCATTGGCTGCATAGACGGCACACACATTCCGATTTGCCCACCATCTGACACAGAATACATCTACCGCAATCGGAAGTCCACTCACACCATCAACGTACAGGTGATCTGCAATGCGAAATGCATCATCACAGACCTGGTAGCAAAATTTCCGGGTAGTACCCACGACTCCTACATTTTCCAACAGAGCGGCATCTATGCACGGCTGATGGCTGGGGAATTTGGAGAAGGATACCTCCTAGGTGAGACACATCATCAGCCCCCCATAACCAAAAACAGCAAAGTGAAATACATGTATGCATGTAAGTAATTTTACCCCTTTTCCTTCTAGGCGACAGTGCATATGCCCTCCGTTCATTCATTCTCACCCCCTACCTCAACCCCTCTACACCCAGCCAAAGGAGGTATAACCGTGCCCACAAAAGCACCAGGAATGTTGTGGAAAGGACATTCGGCATCTGGAAAAGCAGGTTTAGATGCCTGCACAAGAGTGGAGGTGCAAGGCAGTACACCCCCATCACCTGTTGCAAAATCATAGCTGTCTGTGCAATGTTACACAACCTTGCGGTGAAGAAGGGCACTGAGGTGGAGTTGAGTGACTACGAGGACCATGATGACGACGAAGCTGTGCCACTAACACAGCCAGCTGGGGTGTGTACGCCAAGTGATGGGAGACATAGACGTGAGGAGATAACAGCAAACTATTTCTGAGTGAGTACAAATGCACAGACAGGTGAATGGTTGTGTTGAATAAGCAATTTTTAATACTGTTGCTACACAGTTACTGCACTGATGTGCAACAAAAAAAAGGTGTAATGTCAATGAAAACAAAAGTCTAGGGTCCAGGTTGCCTCACCCGCCCTTGCTAGGCTATTTCTTTGAGCGCTTTGCAGCCCCACTGTGGTGTCCCTCACCCCCTTCAGAATGACCAGCGGCATCTGCGGAGCGCCTGGTGCTCCTGCGTGGCTCTGACGCAGCGCTGGCCGGGCTGCTGCGGCTGCTGCTGTCCCCAGCATCCCCCAGGTCCAGGGCAGGATTTGCGGCAGTGTTAGAGATGATCAAGGCCTCCATTGCTGTCGTGATGCGGGCCATTCCCCTTGTCAACTCTGCGGTATTTTGAGCGAGACTAGACTCCATGTTGGCACCACGCTGACAGAGTTGTGCCGTTGCTGCAGCAAGGCGGCTCAAGGAGCGGTTCTGCACCCGGGCATCCCGCCTGCGCACCACCTCTTGCTCCTCCATTCTGCCACATAACTGTGTGATGGCAGTGGTTAGCCTGCCTAAACCTGCTACTGCCTCCTTGTTGGAAGCCACAAAGGCCTGAAATCCTTTCACCATTTCCCCCATCTGCAGGTTGTGCTGCAGGAGCTGGCGTTGGCATGCCATGATGGATTTCGCCTGCTGCCTTTGGATCTTCACCATATTGCCTTCGAGGCCCCGGAACACACTGGCCTCCCGTGCTGGGTCTGCAGTGGTGGGAATGGCACGGCGCCGGGTACTGCTGCTGCCCGCCTGCTGCGTGGGCTGGGGTGCCACTGGTGGGGGTGTGGTGCTGGCCGGGGCCTGAGCCCCTGCTCCCAGGACAGGGTGTACTGGAGCCACAGTGGCAGGAGCTGGTGTAGGTGGAAAGAGCTCCCTTGTCGGGGAGTTCTCTGGGGAGAATTGCAAGGAGGGTGTGCTTTGCATTTGTGGGGAGTGAAGTGCATCAAAGTCAATTTCCAGGTCTCCCTCAATATCCAGGCCTATGGTGTTTTCCTCCTCCTCCTCGGCAGCCTGACTCGTGCTCGGCCCTGCGAGTGCAGTGGTAGATGGTGCTGCTGCCTCCTTTGGCAGTGTTTGTCCGCCTGATGGTGCCCCTAGGTACAAAGAAGCATTTGTAAATAGAGTACCGATGTATTACAGTCAGTACAATTAAAGCATTCCACATGTCCTAGCATCTCCGTAGAATGTGTTCCACTGTTTCATGTCTTGTGATTCTGCACTGCCATATTTTGATACCTACTGCTGACTGGATGTACCATGATGCTTGTCTCTTGTATGTTGGTTGCAGTACTGTGCTGGGGTTTGGCTATGCATTGTGTCTAATGGGGAGGTGTCTGGTAGGGTGTGTCCTGATGCGCATGCCTCTTACCTGTAGCTGTAGCTCTGGCTGAGCTGTCCAGGGTCCCAATTCCGGTCACGCTCTCCCTCTCAATGGTGCTGGAGACCAGTTCCTCCAGCTCGGTGAGGGGTGGCGCCGGGTTCCTGCCACCACCAGTGACTCCAGCCTGCTTCTGGATCTCTGCCATCTTCCGTTTGGTCAGGCTGCGGATGTCGTAGAAGCGCTTCTTCAGCTCATCCAGGGACCTGGGGGTGACACCCACAGCGTTGACCTTCTGACCGATATCGCTCCAGAGCCTCCTCTTGGTGCTTTCTGGCACATTGAGGGACAGCTTTCCGAATAGCTGCCGGTGCACCCTCACCACCTCCTCAACCAACACCTGCAGCTCGGTGCTGCTGAACTTAGGCTTCCTCTTCTGGCTGGACTTCTGGCTCTCACTCTGGTTTGCCATCTTGGTCTGAACAGTTCACTACCTCCTACTCCCACTGCTGCTAACTGTGACTGCTCAGCTCAGGCTGGCTCTCCAGAAAGTTCTTAATTGGCTGCACCTGCCAGGGTTGCCACTCCCTGTTTGGGAGGGGGAGGGGGAGCCACCTCATTGGCTGAAGCGGCTTTTACCGATTCGGCTATCTCCGAATCGGATATTACCGATTCGGTAAAATCCGAATCGGTATCATCCGATTCGGAGATAGCCGAATCGGTTTCTTCAATGCATTCCTATGGGCTTTTTGGCCATGGGTGTGTTTTCATACCTCCGAATCGGTAATAGCCGATTCTGATTTTTCCGACTCGGCTAATTCCGATTCGGTGGTAGCCGATTCGGCTAGTTCCGATTCGGTGGTAGGCGAATCGGCTAGTTCCGATTCGGTGGTAGGCAATTCGGTACTTTCCGATTCGGTCCGTGCTGATTCGGTACGTACCGATTCACATTACCGATGCCGACCGATTCCCTATTATTTCGCTGTTTGTTTCCTACATCTCGTTTTCCGATTTCAGAATACCGAATCGGCCCGCCTCGGTATTTTGGAATCGGAAATTCCCTTTTACCTACATCGGGCCCATAAAGTTTTACACCCTCAAGAAGCACAGTTTAGCTGTTGTCCAATGCAATGTCAACCCCTGCTCCTTAAGTGGAGCCACTTCGAAAGCAAATTGTATGCCTTGATACATGACTATGTAGGTATTTTTCTTAATATGACTCTGTAATCCTGATCTAGGGATCCTCTAATCTTGTTCTTTATATTATTTTATTTATTTATTGATAGTGCACGCAGCTATGACAAATCAGAGCGAAAACCATCCAAACATTATCAGAAAAGAGGAAAGATGTGTTGTCCCTTCAAAAATACACAGAATTTCCAATTTGTATTTGAATCTAAGGCAGCTGGTATCAAGGCAGAGCGGCTAGTTCTCACAAAAATCACTATCTAGAATGCACCCTTTTAATGTGAAGCATGCACAGCTGTAGCAGGTTTACTACAATAAAAGAATAGGATGGAGATGTAAGACTTCTGCAACCATTATAAAGTCACAGGAGGAATCATGGACTAGATTCAGATTCAGATTCAAAAAGCTTTATTCGATTTTTACAAAAAAATCATAAAAGTGAACATTACAATAATAAATGCCCTAAACAATTTATAATTATACACAATTTTTTTAAATCCGATAATAATCCGATAATAAATAGATAAAAACAATTATTTGTCAGTTATCACAGTTAATAGTAGGATTCATCAAAACAGGTTAATTCATTGTAATCCGAAATTTCACAACAAGTTTTAAAAAACCAGAAACTGCATAAATTACAAAATCATTTTCCGATTGCTGAAGTCTGATAAAAGCAAGTTTGCAAGTACGGATATTCCATTTTTTAAAATTGGTTTCAGAAACGTCCTCCGTGGAATTTCATAGAATTTACAAAAAATGGCACAATGGATGTTAGACTGGACGGATATATCATCACAGGGACAGATTACATTTTCCATAGCCAAATTATTAACATGAGGGAAGGTAATCAAACGGTAAAAGGTGCCAAACCTAAAACGGGAGAGTAGCATTCGGGCATAACAACTGGGGTTAGACGTAAGATACATTTTGGAGCCAGAGGAGTAATTTGTTGGTATCTTATAACAGTATGCTTGATTTTTTCCATACCCCACCTCTTGGTTTTTAAGTGGTCCATGACCATCTTTTTCAGAGATTTCCTAGATACTAGTTCCATAGTCAATGGGCTAGTATAGAATTCCGAATGTCCGAGCTCTGTCATCATGTTCTTCACATAGGTTAGCCATTTGATATTACCTACTCCCTCAAGTTTGAGGCACTCATTAATTAGATCACGATTTAATGAGGTCTCAGGGGTGACCCAGATTTTATGCCATAATAGAATGGGTGCTGTCTTAATAATATCCAGTATATAGTGAAGCCCCAGTTCAATATGTACAAGGTAGGTAGGTGTTGATTTAGGTACAGCCAATAAATGGCGGATGAACTGGTTTTCACTATACTGAATTTTTGGGGCATTTTCCATTCCCCAGAGTCCTGAGCCATATACAGCTGTAGAAACACATTTCGCATTGTATATATGGATCAGCTCTCTCACTGGTCTACCCCCGATTTTAGCCTCAAAATTGTTCAGGGCACCTATGGTCCTAGGAAAAGCTAGCTGTCTAGCTGACACAGCAGGCTGCCAGCTACCTTTTCTATCAAAGTGTATACCCAGATAGGTGAATCTATCTGTGGACTCAATCCGCCTACCATCAAGAAACATAGGACAGGGAGTCCTCTTTGTCCCTGTCCCACATGACATTATGTATGTTTTGGGAATGTTAATTTTTAAAACCCTTTCTGCCATGTAGTTAGCGAATCTGAGGACGGCTCTCTGCAGACCAATCCTGGTGCGGGACATGATGGCAGCGTCATCCGCATATAAAAATAGTGGAGTTGGTATTCCCATTATAGTTGGATGATCGTGTCGGGACTCCCTAAGGTGTTGGCTGATCGAGTTTATGTAAAGTGTAAAGAGAAGGGGGCAAGAATGCACCCCTGTCTCACACCCTTCTTAATGGGGAATTTTCCTGAACACTCGCCCAATCTGGTGTAGCGGACCCTGGCACCTGCTCCCCTGTAAAGTTCTTTAATAAACTGAAGAATTTGATTGTCCAAGCCCATATTTACCATAAAAAGTTGTGGTTGATGCAATCGAAGGCAGAACTCAGGTCAACAAAGGCAATGAAAAGATGCCCCTTCTTGGCCTGAGTATACTTCGATATTGTCATTGCAAGTTTGAAACCCTGCTCTATTGTGCCTTTCCCCGTTCTAAAACCATATTGCAAATTTGATATAATATCATTTTCCTCAGCCCATGATTGAATCCTGTGTAACACTATTCGACCTGCTACTTTCATTAGGGCATCAAGCAATGAGATCGGGCGGTAGCAGGTAGGATCATTTCGGTTGCCCTTTTTAAAAATAGGGACCACTATAGCTTCAGTCCAAGAGGGTATGAGCCCCTGTTGATTTACTTTATTTAAAAGTTTTTTAATAGTGGAGCCCACAGATCGATTTCGTTTTTATATACGTCTATTGGGACTCCATCTGGGCCCGGGGCTTTACCAGAGGGGCTTTACCAGAGGGGCTGTCGCTGATAGCTTTTAAAACCTCCCGACAGTTAAAAATAATATCCAGCGGGAACACGGTAGGTGGGGAATTGTCAAACTGGGTATTCGGCAGTCCCGTTCCGGAATTTGCATTTTCTTGGGGGGTCGCAGTATCATAAAGGTGTGTAAAGTGGTTAACCCATGTTTCCCCATCAATGGCCTGATTTATGATATCTACATCTCTTTTTGTTAAATAAGGGGTATTGACAGTTTTCCAAAAAGCGGTGTTATCCCAGCTTTTGGAAGCATCGTATAAAGCTGAACAAGCCTCCTTTTTCAGTTGATTCTTCCTATTTTTAATGGCTGCTTTATATTGTTTCCTAGCTAGCCGAATCGTAAGCAAGGATCTAGGTGATGCATGCAAAGCCCTTTTCAAAGAGGTATGTGCTTTAGTACAGCTTTTGTCGACCATGTAGTTTGTTAGAATGTAGTCGGTGTTTCTTAGTTAATAAATTCTTCATCTCGCCCTGAACTTTGATAAAGGAGCTCACAACTTTAGCTGGTTCCTCTGTGCGAGATAAGCAGACAAGTAGGTCTGCGTGACAAGCCGATTCCAATTTTAGAAGGAAATCAACTGGATTCACCTTATCCCATTTTAACGTGTATCTGTTGGAAGCAGCTAGTTTAACTGACGGGAGGTATACAGATTTCTCTTTTGGACTCTTAGTGAAGCAAATGGGATAGTAATCACTAAAAATTAGCGGAAGGGTTTCCCATGAGGAAATCAAGGTTGCGTGGGAGACTGTTAAAAGGGTCAAATCAATCGTTGAATTACATCCCCTGCCGTTGAAAGTAGGGCAGAAAGGAATGGCTGGGGAACATATTTCATTAATGTAAGACAAATTAAAGGTGAACAACCTTTACAACGAAACTTTTACAACGCACTACCATTACAACGCGGTCATTACAACGCAAACCATTACAACGCATTGCGCTGGGGGGTGCTCTAGAATAGGGAATAAGTTTAATTTTCTATCCAACACCTTCCCTAGTGTCCACGGGGACAGGAGTTGGAATAGAAAATTAAACTTATCACTATCCAGCACCTCTAAGCGCTATGCGTTGTAAAGGTTTGCGATGTAAAAACCGCGTTGTAAAGGCAGGCGTTATAATAGCCTGGGTAGTAACGTGATACATCCCAAATTAAAGTAGAATAACATACCGTTAAGGACATTTCCGAGTTTGGAATGAATAAAGTGGGTGGGAGAGTCCTCTTTGTGTTTGGCTAGACCGCACATGTCCGAAGAACCATATGGACAATATAGTACAATTAAAATCTCCCATCCAAATAAGAACCATCTTGCCGCATAAGTGGTCCTGAATGATAGATAGACTACTTTTAAGGTTGTCCATTACTTTATCCACATTGTTTTTAGGGATATTATTATAAAAATTAACTATGGTCATGTTATTAACATGACCGCCGCTCATAGTCAGAATCTGATAGTGCTCTGTATATATAAACTTTCAAATTTTGATTCCTGCTGCCGTGGAAACAAATATAGAAAGGCCCCCTTTATTTCTTCCTTGGATAGTTATAATGGCAGGCGTATGGAAAGTCTGATAGCCAATTATGTGTAATTCATCCTCTTCCCATGTTTCTTGGAGGCAGATTACATCGTGGTTTTGGACAACCTCTTGCCAACAATTATAAGTATGGGCAGAAAATTCGTTCCGCTCTGATCTGCGAATCGCACGAAATTACCCAAAAATCCACAATTCGCGAGTTGGCGGATTTCTTTTCTTATTTGCGCTTCAAAAATACAATCTCGCGCGCGCCGCTTTGACTTACCATGATTCTGCGTTCGCTGATGAGTTTTCCTCCCTGTTCGCGTGCGCTGCGAGATTTTGGTAGCTGGCCAAGCAACGCCGCGATCGCGAACACGTCATTGCGACCCGAAACAAGAAATTGCGAACGCGAACACGTCACTGCCACCCGAAACAGGAAATTGCGAACGCGAACACGTCATTGCGACCCGAAACAGGAAAAAGGCATTGCGAGCAGGCTGGTTAAGAGGAAACCACATGTTCGCGACCATTGCGACCGCATGCGCAAGTACTCGTTCCCGAACTGGTAAAAAAAATCCCGCAAGCTCGCAGAATTTGGCAGATTTTTGAGAATCGCGATTACGAATTCAGGCAAATTCGTGTATCGCGAATTCGCAAATTCCACCCATGCTTAAATAATTTTTATTAATAGAAGTTGCTACAGACCTGTTGACTTCTCACCACAGACAGTATATTCCTATGTAGGCCTGCATGTGGCAGTGCATGAAAATTCCAACAAATGTATGGAAGACGGATTCGAATGTGGTAAGAAAGCCCCACGAAGAAAGGTTGATGGGCAGATATAAGCTGTCGTGACAGCTCAAGAAACTCCAAAGAAGTTATGGTAGACAAATCTGTATGACACAATTAAAAAGCCTCACAGGGAAAGGTCAACAGGAAACTGTGATTTGAAGCGCCTCTATGTCTTCTTAGTATCATAAATCATTTCCAAAGATTCATATGGTCCAGTGTATTGCACTGTAGCCCATATACATTCTAAGCAAATATGAGGATTCCTCAGTGTCGCCCCCAAAACTTTCTCTCTCTTCCATATCAACGGAACTACTTATGAGTTTCTTGGGTGGTGCGCATCTTAAGCACGAATATGGTCATGTCTGTATGGTATATCGCTTTGACAAATAAATACAATTGTCTGTTTACCAGCAATGTATACTAGTGTCCAACAGCAGTCTGAGCTCTCTTGAAGCCATTAGGAGTTCAGTCCTGTTAGAAGGTGGATTATTAGTAGGAGTAATTATGCACTTAACACAACAAATATCCCCACCAATGCAACATAACAGACAAGACTATTAATAGTGCACATAATAATAAAATATTCATGGTTGATTTTTTTAAAATAAAAATAAAACATAGCAATATACCATCCATTTTGTGGGCCAATTTCAGCTAGACCTAACTTACAAGCCCCCAGCCGGGAAGAACTTAAAATGGAAACAAGGAAGGATACATGCAAAATATAAAAAGCCTTAGTGTGTCACCTTGGAAACCCAGTGTCAGCTACACGTGAGCATCATACGGCTGTGGGCTGCTGCTTCAAGACCTTAAAAAGACCTAAAAAACGTAGCCACTCTGCAGACAAAAAGGGGTCTTGGGTCCGACCTAAGAATAGGCAAGGCAACGTGATGCACCCGAGAGCCCAATTGCCGGCAAACAAGTTTTAGCCACTTTGCCCTGGGTGTGGAGTATGCTTGGCAGACAAACATAAAATGGGCAACACTTTCTTTAGGAGCCTTGCAGCATGGACATTCCTTAGCGCCTGAGTTGCTTGAGTGCGATTTAGCTGTGGTTTCATTAAGAGGATGAGTGCCAAACCTGAAATGAGTATATAGGAGCCTATCCTGCGAGACCTGGATTATGTCTAGAAAGGGCTCCAAATGTATGTCCTGCTCGTGAAGAAGGAATTCTGCGATCAGTCTCCCCAAGTTTGTGTTGCTGAACTCATTCGGGTCCACCCAATTCCAGTATAAACCCTTGAGCACCTCTTTCATCTGTGGATCCTGTTTATCCCAATGAGTTCTAAGCCCTATGGCTCTCATCAATTTCTGAACATTGGCAAGCCAACCCACTTTACTGCTTGTGTCCAACCTAATGACCTCTGAAAGAGCTTCTGCATAAGGCAGAAGCTCTTCAGTCCTCCTAACGCAGGCCAAAAAGAGCAGGAGGCGCAGCCTTGCTACGTCTCCTATGGAACACCTGCCTATGTCAAGCATAAGGGAGTTAAGGGGAACGTACTTTGGCAGGATCACTAGTTCCCTATGGAATTTGTGTTGTGATCTATAGAGGTCTTTGGTCTTCTCGAATCCCAACAACTCGGCCCCATACAAAGCTGCACTCACAGCCTTTGCTCCGTAGACCTTGAGGGCTGGCGCAACCGGTCTGCTGTGCGAAAGGTGGTGTTCCTTCCCAAGTGATCTTGTTACCCTTTTGTGATTCATTAGCATTTTTGCAAGATGGTTTTTCCAAGACATGTTATCTGCGAGGCGGATACCATGGTAGTCGAAAGTGCACACTCTTTCAAGAGGTTTCCCCTCAAGCAGTAGACTGCCGCGAAAGGACTTTGGGGGCATTAAAGGCCATGAGTTTCATTTTGGTTGTGTTGATCACCAACCCCAAAGTTGAAACCTGTTCAAAAGGCTTTGTAACCCCATTGGGGTCTTCGACACCAACAGGCTGTCATCTGCAAACATAAAGTGAGAATAGGGTTGGAGCCAGTACGCAGCCCTGTCGTACTCCCCTGTTTACGGGGATACGGTCGGTCAACTGACCCTGCATCCCTCACCTGACCTGAACATAAGTATCTTCCCGCAGCCTAATAAAAAGGTCAAGGATGTACATAGGACTCCCCAGGTCTTTGAGCACTGAGCATAGTTGTCTCCTTGGAACGAGGTCAACGGCAGTCTTTAGATCAATAAACGCTAAGTAAAGACTGCCTTTGCTGATCACCACCTCTTTCCAGTTGATGGTCTGCAGCCGAAAGACCTGGTCGATTATCCCCATCCTGGTCCTGAAGCCCACCTGAAACTGTGCTAAAAGGACATATTCATCTGCCCACTGCAGAATCCTCTGCAGCAAGACTCTGCTAAACACCTTCTGAAGGGCATCAATCAGTCTTATAGGCCTATAATTCGGGGGTCATCCCCTGCTCCCTTTTTATAAAGTGGGACCACCTCTGCTCCTTTTCATGACTCAGGGACTGGGGCACCTTTTTCTATTGCATTTGCCAAAAGAAGGATGTATCGGGCCCAATTGGGGATATCAGGTCAAAACAAATCACCCGGAATGCCATCTGGACCTGCTGCTTTGGACGGTACTATTCTACCCATTGCGATTTCAATTTCACCTTGGGTAAAGAGCTAATCGAATATTATTTCAAGAATTACAATAGTTATTACAAGTATTATTACCTGCTGCCCCATTTCTAAACCCTCTCACCATAGGTTCCCCCTCTAGTGCAACCTCCAGAAAGGAGCACCAGGCAGCAAAGGAGGTCTTTGTTGGTGGTCCTGTTGATCATGGTGGCATGGTCTTCAGGTGAGTGTTTTTCAGTGGCCCAGCAGCGCTTATCATGAGCATGGACATCTGTCTTGGCGGGTATCGGCACATTTCTAGGAAAACTCAAGATTAGTCACAGTAGTCACCTTTGTTAAAATGTATGTAGTATGATATTTAGTAAATCTGCATTTCTGGTGGACCAAATGTAGTATGTAAATGAAGTTGCACCGTTTAACGTGTTTTCTCCCGAGCAAACTATTTTACCCTCTGAAGAAACGCCTTAAACTACACACCCATTGTTTTTGTTTGCATTCCCATTGTGTTTCTAGTATAATAAATGCATGTGCTCCATTGCCTTATAGGAATTCGTCTTTAACTGTTTGGAGGTTGAGAATCTAATATGTTTGTGGCTACCTGCAAGCATATATCCTTAGATACCAACACCCACCCCTGTGAGCTGATTTACCCCCACAAAAAGTGTGCCATAGTTTTAGAATTTAAATGTTTGTTACTAGTACAAAACCATGAATGAATGTTTGCTTTTGTAAATTGTGCAATGTGTACAACTTTGTTGCACTTATTTCTGGGACTAGCTTTGTGACTCATCCCACTAGCTCTAGTTTTATTTGGGTATGGGTGCTGTGTTAATCCCCCTGAAAGCATGAACTCAGTCCATTTTTGGGTGATCTGTGAACCTTTTCATTTATCGTGGCTATTAGGATTTGGACAGTGACTTTTCCTACATGATGACCAATGTTCCTATTAATGCTTCTAAATCATTACAACCCACTTCCAATAACTATAATTGTTAAAGGCTTTTTTCACAAGCTATAAGCCTGAGACACAAGCTCAGGGCTATAATAAGGAAGTGGGCCCTTAACAACTGATAAAGCCCAAAGCTGAAGAACTAAACTGCTATTTTTACATTTTTCTCAACAACTGAGAAATTACCTAAAATAAACAGGGAGAAAGGAAAAGGAAAAGACAAACATTGGTCTATAAGATCCTACAGTATATATCAACCATTACAGGGCATAGCCACTTTTCTTTTTATTTTTAATGGAGACCCCAGCCTTCCAATGTTCTAATATATAATTATAGCCCACTTGATGGTACAGTAATGGTACATTGCCTATACATCTCTGCCTCACAATTAGGGGCGAGGGCTCATAGGTCAGTCCATTTCATTTTTGCCTTATTTCATGTGTTTGGATTTGTTTTTGTTATGGATTATTTTTTACGTTTTGAGTGCAAACACATGTACTGTATTTTATCATTGTAACTTTTTATTTTAGCTGTTACTTTTGCACATTTTTCGCCTGTTGCATAGTTGTGAGAAAAAACCCAATAAAACATTGCTGGATTACCAAGGCCAGAGTTATAGACTTTGACAATGTTTGTTTACTTTGTTGTGTTTAAGACGTTAAAAATTCCAAATTGTATTATTTGCACATTTCTGCCTGGTCATATAAAGACATTTTTAAGTTCTAAAGTATTTCTGTAAAATCAAAACTTGCAAGCATCCAAGTGGAAAGTGAGATATGTTCAATGTGACAACTGTCAGTTGAAAGGTTAAACACCCTGGGTGTGTAGATCCATGTGATAAAAAAGACAAACATGTATGGTCAAATAGTAGAAGTGAAAGTGAAAGTATGTACACTTTATAGGTTATGTATATCCTTGTGTGATAAAAAAGACAAACATGTATGGTCAAATAGTAGAAGTGAAAGTGAAAGTATGTACACTTTATAGGTTATGTATATCCTTGTGATAAAAAGACAAACATCTACTGTCCGATAGTACAAGTGAAAGTGTGTACACTTTATAGAGTGTATTTATCCATGTGAAAAAAGATACACTTTTCCTCTCAAATAGTATAGGAGGGCATTTGTACGTCCATCATCTCCTTGTGTTTACTTTGTTCGCCCTATGTTGGCCGGGTATGCCCAGATGTGAGTCCCTTGCTCACTTTGCCACTGGATTCAAGCTAGCCTGGCTGATGAAGGGTGTTAGCCAGAAACCGGTCCCAGGATGCTTGTTTCCGGTACAGGAAAGACCTGGCTTGGCAGTTCGGGCTGGACTGTTCCGATGAGGTGCAGGGTCAAGACTGATATGCATATAGATGGGTCTGAACTGAGGTGGCGAAATTAGTTAAAGAATGATGATGGATTCAACCCAGATCTGTGACTGGGGGTCAGTGTCTGAAAAGTTTCAGCGCTCCATCCATCATCTCCTTGTGTTTGCCTTGTTCGCCCTAAATTGGCAGGATATGCCCAGACATGGGTCCCTTGCTCATTTTGCCACTGGATTCAAGCTCGCTTGATTGATGACGGGTGTTAGACAGAAACCGGTCCCAGGATGCTTGTTTCTGGTACAGGGAAGACCTGACTTGGTAGTCGAGCTGGACTGTTCCCATGAGGCACAGGGTCAAGACTGATTTGCATAAAGCTGGGTCTGAACTGAGGTGACAAAGTGAGAATGATGATGGTTTCAACCCAGATCTGTGACTGGGCGTGAATGTCTGAACAGTCTCAGCGCTCCGTCCATCATCTCCTTGTGTTTGATGTGTACGTTTTATAGCGTATGCATATCCATGTGATGAAAAGACAAACACTTGGGGGCTGATTACGATGAGGCACGGAAAGCCAGAAGAACGCAGTTCAGAGGCTTTCCGAGCCTCATCATGGTTTCAAAACCGAAAGCCTCCTTACAAAGGAGCCTGTCTACCGGTCGGTACCGGCATGTATTCCCTATGGATGACGTTTTAAGCCGTCAGTATTCAGATGCTCAGTTTCAAACAGGCTTTCAATGCCGGACATGAAATGTCTGTCAGAAAGCGAGTTCAAGGGCACTTAGCAGGGCCTCCCTCTTGCTGTAGCCACCGGTTATGGGCCAAGGGGTCATGTATGGTGCACTCCCTGTTGTCCCCTGCACCGCCTACCACGCGTTGCATGGATGACCACAGAAATTCCAGTTTCTGAATGAGAGCTTTTGCTGCAGCCTGTTTCTGACTGAAGCACAAGCTCCCATACAGAAAAGGGAGCTTGCAACCGCACCATGTGAGGTTGCACCCTAATTCAAACGTTGGGACTGGCGCCTGGAGTTCGGTCGGTCCAGTATACATGATGGTGTCCTGATAAGGTCCTTATTGTCACATACTGCATGAGGATATATGTACACTATGTACGGTGCATAAAACCATGTGGTAAAAAGCTAAATATTAGTATTTGCATATTTACATTCAAGGCAAAAAGCAAAGTATGAAATTATCGGCTTCCAGGAGTTGAAGTAATGTCTACATATTTATGACATTGCAACAAAAAGAAACATGTTTTTGATGCACTGGCTCTAAACTGATCTTGTGGCATACCTTTCATTGGTAGTTCCTTGATGTAAGTATCTGAAAAAACCCACATGCACATTTTCGATTCCCCAAGGCGGAACATTATCCAATAGGCCCCAAATTTAGAATAGCACATTAAGTTTCCTATAAAATTTAATTAGATATTTGTCTACCATATTCAGTGTAGCCAAGTGACCCATCCTTTGTTTGCTGATTTAGACTAGCCTTTGGTAGTGCTCCCTTTTACCATATGCATTTTTGGAGTCCTTCTCATTCTACAATGCGGTGAGATTTTATGGCATCTATCAGGGAGCGATGATTTCACTGCTACTTTTAACTTTGTATCTATGAAGTGCAGAATCTTTAAATATAGCTGTGGTTATTCATTAAATGAGAAGAGGACTTTTCTGGCACTTGATTAACTTCAGCCCTGGCTGCCAGTGGATGGATCCTGCTGAACCTTCTGGTGCCCTCTCATCTTCGATTTGGACAAGATTTGGACTTTATAGAGGTAGCAGGATTCACTCAAATTTGCTAAAGGATGCAGAGTCTGGGACGCATTCTGAGTTTTTTCAGTAGGTAGGTCACATTTTATTGACAATTTTGTAAGAAACGAGTTATAAATGCTGAAGGTAGTATTTTTGACATATGCAGTCACAGGACTCTCCCTTTCACTTTGTTACCAGGATGTGCGGAACCTCTGAGTATAGATGTGGTCAGTCCACAGTAAGCAGCGGACATCCCCCGCACCGAGGCAGAACCTTCTGGTGCCATAGGTTCCTGGATTTGGTCTTGATGCTGGCCGGCACATCAGTGGATTATCTGCTAAAAAATGGCATGGCTCTGGGAGCCATTCTGTTTATTTTACTTGGAACCTAAATCAGCATTTTGTAAAAATTCTGGTAGGAATGATTTCTGAGAGATGAAGGTTTTCCTTTTGGCACTTACAGTCACAGAACTAGTCATGTTTCTTAAACTGTTAGATGATGAGGGAGCTCATGGTTGTCTGAGACTAGTGTGTTTGATGTGGCAGGAGAGGCCTGTCCTAATGCTGTTCACTCATTCATGAATGAACTCAATATTCCAGTCATTCATCCCAGGACCAAGTTACTCATTATTCTGTCAGCCATCCAATCAATAATTTATTGATTCATCTCTGTATTCATTCATCCATACATTCACCTACCATTCTTCCATTAGTCTATACGCTCAGACAAATTCACCAATCAGTGAAGAAGCACTTCCACATATAAAGTTAGAGGCCTATTGACTTTGCCATTGCTTGTTTTGCCTGGAGGGTATGTTTGAATTAATGTAATCAATTTATATGCAGGAAGGACTAGATAAAAGAAAATAGATAAACTTCAGTTTTTATTCCATGATTTATTTCTCCCCCCCAGCAGTACACTGTCAAATCAAGAATTCAAATTCTGTGAGCATCATCTCAGGTAGGAAATGTTCTTAGTTTGAATTAACAGTGCTCTGAATCCAGTTGACGTAGTTGCAGACCTTGGTGTAAACTCCTGGGTAGTTTCTCTGAGCACAACCAATGCCCCAGGAGACAACACCCTGGAGCTGACCATTGCAGACCACTGGGCCACCGGAATCACCCTGAAAGAAAGAAGGCAATGTTCAGAGATGGTTGAATTGCGAATACTATCTGCAACCGGAGACTAATGCATGCAATAAAGTCAACCTCATTGCAGTACTCTGAAAGAGCACGATAAAGAAATCACAACTTGTAGCTTTCATCATGTGTGATTAATGGCTGTTAGCATAATATTCTGTTGTATGTGTTCTGAAATAGTTATCATTGCTTTAGTTGTTAAATTCCTTTTTAGCCAAATGCACCTTTCCTAAGGGTTGCACCATACACCGCCGCATGAGGCATAGCATTGTGTATGGAAACCCAATCACTACCCATATTTGATTTGTAATGCCATTGGCACATTTTTGCATTTATTTTTCTTCGGTCTATGCATGCCTTGATTTGAGTAGAATGTTGACTTGATTGCAGACTACATCAAAAAGGGTCCCCAAGATGCGTGAGGCATAAGTCAACAGACATCAGTATTGTGTCCAGGTTTGGAGGCCAGTTAGCGGAGCTAGTGCCCTGTGTTACTGTGATACTGACCATGAAGGAATGTTAAAGGAGATTTCTCTTCAACTCATATAATATAGGTCATGAAAGTGATTTTAAAGGTACTGCAGGGATGAAAGAGATCTAGGGCCAGATGTAGGAAGGCTTTTACCGGTCGGTAACGGCCGAATTCAGCAGTTACCGACCGGTAAAAGCCTTTTGAGATGTAGGAGGCATTTTACCGATTCTGTATTTTTTACCGAATTTTTTCCTACATACCATTTACCGATTCTGAAAAACCGAATCGGTAAATTCGGTATTTAAGAATCGGTAAATGGAACTTACCTGCATCTGGCCCCAAGTCTTTAGCGGGGCTTTCCTGCACTGAGAAGACAGTCAGGCACCTTGTAGCAGTGAGGCAATGTGATTACAACCTGAAGAATTGGAAGAGGCATAAAGAGAGAGATGGTCTAAATAAAATCAAGAGAAATGTGGAAAAGATCTGAACTCTAGCGCTGGACCTTTTGGAGGGACATGATGTGTTTGAAGGAGGAGAAAATTTAGATGGTTGAAGAGAATAAGGATAGCAATTGCAAAACTTTGTCAAATGGTTTTGGTTGAAACCATGCTGGAAGGTGAGGTGCACTGCAGCAAATGTCCTCTTTTTATCGCACAATATCCCCACGGAATGTGAACAGCCCTCTTGGATCTCAACCCAGAATCCAGACACAATGTTCTTGTTAAATGATGTTGTATAATATATGTCTTTGCTTCACATAGAAGTTAGCTTCACTGAGGAGGAATGAGAATGCATCCCAAGGCCTTGTTCAGTCTGTATTGATGCATTCCATGCACACTGTGTCAAAACTAGAGACAACTTTATCAGCCGGAGTACCATTGCAGATTCAGTCCTTCCTCAACTCCTCCCAACACTACCCTCATTAATTTTTTCTTCTACTAAATTCATTGCCTTTATTATGTTCCTAAATATTCCTCTCTCCTTCCAGTCGGTTTCTTCTCCACCAAAACTAAACCCTAGAGTAGGACTCCATGTTCTGCACAAGTGCCCTTATGCCTTGGACTCTTCTTGGTAAAACAAAGGCATATTTTACTGTGTCCGGAAAGGGACAATCACTTAAAGAGGCAGACAAATAAATGTTGAATATTGCCTTGGAATATGATTTAATAGTTTACCCACTGTTGAGTCCTGTCTATCAATTAGTTATTACTCCAGTTCCAATGAGCTGGATCTACCACAGATCCAACCACATTGTGCAATGAAATATATACGTTGTGCTGGTGCCGTGTGAAATACATAGACTGTCACATACCTGGCAAGAGTCCTTTCCGCCTTCAATGTATCCTGCGCAGAACATGTTGTTGGTGATCTGCCCTGGGTAGGAGCTGGTGCATTGGCTGGTGGTCAGGATTGGGGCATTCAGGCACTGCAGGGTGTTGGGGTAGTTTGCTGAGGAAAAGTGGAAAAGAAATTCATTCATATTGGCAATAGATATATTCCCTGAACAACACATGTCCTTCTGTAAATTAGAATGAGAATAATAACTGCGCAAGAAAACATTTAAACAATTAAGACAATAAAATGCCTTGAGGAGAGACCTTCAGGATTTGTGCATTTCAGTAAATTGTAGGATGTTGTATCCCTTTTTCTCCATTTCCTCTAGCCTTTTGGCAGAGCTTAGAACCAGCAGAAATGCAGTATACAAAGAGGTTAATTTTTATTATCATTAATATTATCCTGTCATATGTTTTTTTGCTAGTGTAGTGTGGCATTCATTACCCAGACACCTAAAAGGTGAATGGACTTCACATTTAAAGACAAAAAACCTTCAATTGCATGTTGATCTGACTTAGTTGGAACTGGGAATCATTAATGTGTAGCTGCTCTGGGATGAATCCTGGCCCTGAGCATTGCATTCATTAATTATCTGTAAGGTACTGACCTGGCATTTATGAGTGACATGCACATCAACCCCCACTTGAAGTTCTTGTTAAAGATGAACCCTTGCCTCCTTGACTACTTACAGCCACTGCCGGACATGTTGCCCCATCCTGAGATCAGACACTGGGTTCCAGATGCAGGGCAGCCTGACGGGAGGGCGACGGCCTTGACGTAGCTGTTGAGAGTCGCGGCTCTGGACAGCTTGATCAGCATGATGTCATTGTCCAGGTTCCTGGAGCTGTAGTTGGGATGTCTGATGACCTTGGTGGAATCAATGAACTGTTCGGTTCCTTCATTTGAGGCAATGTTGTGCTCCCCAAGTCTCACATTGATACGCCTGGAACAAGAACCACATTCAATATTGCCTTTTAATTCTTTATAGCCAAAGCTGCTGTTTTATATGTTAAATCATTTAGTTGGCATGAAAACAGTTCTTTTATTTCCATGTATTCACCTGGGTATGTTGCTAATTAAGGTAAGAGCAAGCAGCACTCTCTGCTGGTTCATGGTGCTTGTTTGTTATGTGAAAATTAAGGAGTTGAGTATAAGGCATATCAAGGCTTAGTTTATGTCTTTTAATTAGTAAACCTCTTGCACACAATGTCAAGTGTTTGAGTCTTTTTTATGTCTCGTAAATACTATGAGTTTTTCACACATTGTCAAGTGTTTGAAACTTTTGTTATGAGACATCAAGTGTTCAATGGGGAGCCCCAACAAAGCAACCATTGCAGTCAGCCCTGGCTTCCCATTTGCATAGGCATAACTGACAATTGAAAAGCAGGGTTTGCTCCTCTTGTTTGTCACCCACCACAAGGCCAGGCTCGCTTCTAGCCATGACAGGAGATCGAGTCCTCGGTTGACTGTCACACTCTGACCACCTGCTATCCAAAGGGTACTGCTGTCTTTGAAAGCCGTATAATTGTTCTCTGACCGGTTTGTCTGTGATTGTCTCAATAATGGAAGTCTTGATGTAGGCCTTAAGTAACAAATTGCCTTGGGGTTTGCTGTTATATTTTTTATAATATGTCTGCGACCACTGTATGGTGTCATGTTTTGTATAGGGAACAATCTGAATCTACCAAATTACCAATTTGAGTCTTCAAGTTGTCAATAAATAAACCATTGGGTGTGGATAACAATCTGTTGGCTGGGCGCTCAAATGCTGCTTCCCCGATTGGCTCATGAAACCTACTACCAAGAGTGAGTGTTCCTAGGAGTTGGTCAGATTTGTTCACTTGCCATCTGGAGCCCGAAATGAAGTCAGTCGGTGTCCTCATCTGGAAATTGCTGGCCTTACAACAGTATTAGTGAAATATGTTCATATATCAGGCATTCTTCGTACTTGAATGGCACCACTACATCCTTCAAGTCCCAAGGATTATATGCAATTATTTTCTATTTCCATTCCACTGTTCAGCCATGAAATGTGTGCATGTGCAATGGGAATTACAGAAGGGGGCATCCAAGCATCAGCAGCCATTTCTACAGCACAGAAGAGACCCCCGAGCACAGAAGCAGTCAAAAAATACCCATCAAAGCCAAATTCTTACCAGAGTGCTTATAGCCACTTGAAGGGTCTGCCCTTTGGCTAAAACCATGGACTTTAAACATGAGCTAATGCCGTCAATATGGAAGTTCTTCAAGTTTAGTTTGAATAATTATACCCATAATCTCAACTATTGACTGCCCCAAAGAATATGTACGAAGGTTCCAGGTTAGAATAGAAAAGAGGTGACATGGCTCAAAGCGGAAAAAAAGAGCTGCTGTAGGCCAATAATTTAATTGAATTATTTTAATAACAAACATTGGGTTTGCCCCCCTTTCCTCGGAGACTCAATAAAGCAAAATAACTTGTGCCCCCACTCTTGGGCAGCTTCCATATGTGCTGATTTTTAGTATAGTCTAGATCGGTTTATCAGGCGTGGACCTGCTGTTGTGAATGGAACTGAAATTGTCTTACATTCAGCTTGGTTAATTGCTTTCTTGCAAGATGAATTCACTGGGAGTGTATACCCCAGCCAATAGCACGCATAGCTAAACTTCAATGAACTTACGATTGGTAGCAGTGAGCAGCCGACACGACCCATTGACTGTTGATGAGGGACCCGCCGCAGAAATGGTAGCCGACATTCAGGGACACCTGGTAGGGGAGCGCATTCTTCCCACAAGTGTAGCCCCCAACAATTTTATCATCATCATCAACGGGGAAAGCAGCTGAAAGAGAGGCAAGAAAGACACTGAAGGTAAATCAATGTATAAAATACTCCATTCGGTGATGTATACACAAACACCAACACCAACAATGATGATGAGGTGATCAATTCAAAATTATCAAAATCCTACTACACTTTTCTTAAATATCAGATTCTGCTGGATAAACATGTGTGAGACAGATCTTTAAATTTTGAATGTTACTAGAGATAATTTGCATATTTTGGGGTCAATTTGAAAACCTAACTGAATTTAACTCTCCAAAGGGCAAAATAATTCCAAGCAAAATTGTTACAATATGTTTCTGAATGGATGTGTCATAGCGACATGGGGGATTATTTACAAGCCCCTTGCACTACCTTGGCGTCTCTTTTTTATGATACTCTGGCAATGCAGAGTGAAGACCTATATATGCTAGGCCCCACAAAGCCACTTCAGATGGTTCTTAATGACCTCATAGACATAGTAAATGTCATGGTACTTATAGAGCGCACTGTCACCAGACGGTCACCTTGTGGTGTCGCCTATTTGGCTTCCTGCCGCTGATACTCATACCGCTGTGGAACCCCTCCTGGCTTTTCCTGTGAGTTGTCCACTCCTGGGCACCCCTGGGGTGAAGCCAGGCATCCTTAGCACTGTTGGGGCTGGTGTGGGGCTGGTGTGGAGATTAAGCAAGCTATTGCCCAGAGTTGCAGCGTGGGCCCTGTGATTAGAATAGGTTCCGAGGCGAGAATTAACAGGTCCGAGGAAATTGAGCCCAAGACCCCGCCGAGGCGAGTATCGAACCCTGATCCCTGGCCAGAACTCTGCATCAGGGTCTGCCACTCTAACCATTGAGCCACACTCCTCCACATAGTGTAAGGCAACGCAGCGCAAGTTGCTGTGTTGCGATATACAGCGTCAAGGAGGCGTTCCATGGGTATTGCAGTGGATTTTCCAATGCAATTAGCAGATTAACAACGAATTGTACATCTGGGAATGTGGCAAAACTGTAAGCCTCCCCAGGGAAGATCTAAAGAGAAAAATATATTTATTATCTATATTTGTGCTGCACAAAAACAATCCTGCCAACAACGCAGACACCCTTGCATTATGGTGTAAGGGTCCCTGCGTTAGTGATAGGCAGCAAATTGTGCGCTAGCGCTGTCTGAAAGGACAGGAATTCGCTGTATCTCATAAATACGGTGCATTCCTGCCCTATCGATTTGGCAAAAAAACATCCGGGTCTGAACTACACCAATTCATTGTAAATTATGCCCTAAGTGCATAAAAAAGACACAATAAGCTACACATTTCAGTACTGCTGCGGTAACTATAATGTGATGTCCTTAAAGCATCAGCAAACGTGCTGCCCAGAAATATCACCATAGAAAGAACAGACGCTGTATTGGTAAGAGTTTTTGGATAAAAGGGGTATATTACCAACAACTAGCGATAGTTTTTGTCTCTAACTTGTTTAGAGACAAAAATTATCGCCGCAAACCGGCGATTTTTATCGCAGATAAACCTTGCTATTAGCAAGGTTTATCGCAAATGCGATAAAAAACGGCCGCAATGCATGAATATCGCTGAAAAGTCGGCGATATTCATGCATTATCGAGCAAATGCTCTTAGCCATGTTATCCACCTCCCATTGGATAACATGGCTAAGAACTGCTCAGGGCAGGTGTTAGCTTTTGGAGATATTAGCGCTTAGCGCGAATATCTCCAAAAGTTGGTAATAGGAGATAGCGATGTTAGCGACTGTTTCCAGTCGCTAACATCTTGGCACGCCCACTTTGCATGTCATTAGTGATAAATATCACTGACATGCAAAGTGGGGCCCATGATGGTCGCTATCTCCTACTAGCTGTCGCTAACTGGTGTTAGCGACAGCTTGGTAATAGGGAGATAATTTTATCCCCGCTTTCTTGGCTTTTAAAGCCAAAAAAGCGGAGATAAACCCCCTTGATAATATGCCCCAAAGTCTCTTATTGCATCAATTCTCCTTGTCTCGTTCATAGTCCTGCAATGCAACAGGCCTATTGGTTTTCTATTTAACCGCATGCGTGCTGCGGTCATTTTTGCGCTGTGCGGCTTTTTTCCAAAAGCCGCGTTACATGACGAGCTCAGCTCGTCATGAGCATGGAAGGGGTTAAGTCTAATTGAAGCTAAGCTGAAAAGAGATAACCCTCTAAAAAGTAATAGCTGCATTTCAAATGTGAATCCATCTATTCATTTTATTTCTCTACTCTTTGTAATCAATTGTTTCTTTAACATTACATACAAAACAGCATTTCTCACTTTTTAAAGGCAATGTTATGAATGTTTGGTAGCCAAGTTATTAAACTCTGCTTGTTCAAATATTCTAAAGAGTCTTGGCTTGTGCTTTGGAAATGTGTTTGGCCTAGGTAGGAAACATCTAAAGAAAACGAGCAACAAACAAGTTGGCATCATATACATAGGGATGATTAACAGCTATCACCACAATTTCTATGCTGAGAACATTTAGAAAGAAAAATAAATGGTATCAAAGAGCACAAAAAAGCTGCTCTTCAGCGTTCTCATATTGCATAAAAACAAAAACCCCTCCAACCTATATTCTACAATGGCCAAATATTAAAGAATAAATCATATTTTTAAAATAAAGAGGAGAATAATCACAAACATTCACCAATGAAAGTTAGCATGCCTGGTCTGTAAACTCAGAGGCGCTTCTAATGCTGGACACCCACTGACATGGATAAACAACTGTTTGTTCATTCAACGTAGGTGATTGGGTGAAGGTATGATCAAGTCAAATGGAACCAAAACTGCCAGTGAGGGATGCACCACAGGTGTGTGACTCCCAGTAATTGCAAACTAATCACTATTTTAAAGGGACTGTAGAGAATGAGGTCTGAACCATTCTTAAAGAAGCTGTTGCAATTTTTGATTAATATAGGTTTGTTTACATTGATTCACCAACATGAAACTCAGTAATGTTTCTTGGTATTCTCCTGTGCACTAAATCACTCAAACCAGTTTAATGGCTTGTGGTGATGGCCATTCATAACTTGGTGAGTCGTAATAATGAATCTAATATACCAATCAGAAGAGCAGGTCACACTGTCCAGGACTCCTGACCACTGTACGCTCCATAAAGTGGAGGTGGCCTTGAGTGGCCTGTGCAGTTGCCAGTTTTCTGTCCATGGACACAGAGTTGGATCTCGATAACTTCCGATATGCCTGCTGATCCCCATCGGTGATCAATGTATTGTCAAATTTGACCTACACCCTTCACTCATGAGTAGTGATGAACTCACAACAACATATTGAGAAAAAATGTGAAATGAACCATTCAGAATAGCAGGCCACACATTCCAAGACTCCTGAACCCTTTAAACATTGGTGAGGTGCAGATTGAGAAAATTGACCTCCACCAATATGGGGAGAAAAACCTGCCTTTTGAGAGTGGATTGATGAAGTTATCTACCCCAGTGACATGTGCTGTAATGCAAACTCACCAGCAGCTCCCAGGAGGGCACAGATCAGAAGGAACTTCATGGTTGTCCTGTGAGCGTTGGCAGAGTGACTCCTCTGATGGAGATCCGGATATTTATACCCAGCCAGACCCAACTTTATCTGCTTCTTTCCAAGGCTACTTCTATTTTTGGGTGAAGCAGGTGATGATATGCAAAGAAAATGCGTATAATGTACTGAAGGTAATTCAAGAACAAGATCAATAGGTTAATGATTTAGTCAAACTGTGTCCTTCATTTAATCACCATCGAGTGACTGCACACCAGGCGCTCACCATCCACAGATAAGCTGCACTGAACATGGGAACTGGGCACAGCGGATGGCAACACGTGCACAGATAGGAAGGAGGAGAACCCATGGTCTCTTGTCAGTCTAAAAAGTAATGAGGCAAAGCACTAAACAGTGGAATAAGATTTAGATCAGGGCTCAGCCATTCATAATAAGTTATTCAAAACACATCACTCAATATTCCACAATATTCCATTCGGTTTCTGGCTCTCAAATACCAGCCCCCCCCCCTCAAAATGTCAAATATTAGCAAGATGAGAGTGAGGTAATCAATATTTTAGTGACTTCCCAAAAACTGGTGTTAGAAGACATTAATATAGCTGTAGATCAAAACTGAGCATGTGTATCTGCACATACTAGCACACACATGTATATATATATATATATATATATATAACATAAATTAAGAATTGATGATACATTTCAAACAAGCATTGGCAAAGCCAATGCTTTTACTCATGCTGTACTTTCGGCATGACTACTGATCAGCATGACTGAAAGTAGAAGAAAAAAGTTTTTAAAAAAATGCAATGCCATGGTCAATGTTGGCAGTGTGATGGCACTTTTTTTTTTAACGTACAACCATATGGCGCAGCAGACGTGCTATTCTACAACATTATCTAAAAAATTAGCAAATCCAATAGATCTTGCATGGGTGAGGCCTATTGGCTTTGCCAGTGCTTGTTTAGAACTACTCATAAGTATAAGCTCTACAAGATGCATGGTCCCCTGAGGGCACTGTCATATAGTCACCATTTCTACTGATGTCTAGTCAATAACACAGCTCTTAGTGCTGTAAAACAACAATGAATGTAAATAACAATGAAGAATGGAGTGGGAAGGTTGCAGCAGACATAAAAACTTAGAAAGTATGATTGCAAAAGACTCCTGTTTTATTCTTGATGAAAGATTCCCCAGCTGAACTAGAAAACTGCATATCTGGAAGCATGCGCACACCAACTTTGAGGCCTGTTGTCATTTTGTTGGTTCATTATTTATACACTAGAAAATTAATCACTGATGACATCTCAAATGGCATCATTGATGACATCACTGATGGCATCATCGAAGCTTCTTTTGTATACATTGCTCGATAAATGTGTATTACATTAGAACTCTGAATGTAAGTACAAAGTAGCTAAAAAAATGAGGCATTATTAAGGTAATCACAGAAACAACTCCCTTGGGTGTAGGAAGCATGGGTTATGTGCCACATTGACCCTATACCATACACTTCAGGGGTAGCGTACACCACATTAACAATTATCCACAGATATATGGGAAACCCTTATTGCATACGGTGTTCAATCTCTATACAACTGTTCAGAGAAAGTCAAGTTCCTAACAATACTGAACGTCTGTTCCAAAACCAATGCCCTTCTATGGACAGCTTTTATCTGTTGTTAACCCCTGACAGTCACTAAACCTACATTGAGAAATGAAGTTAATATGAGTAGAGAAGTGGGTAGTGTAAACAGTATTCACTCTATGGAGACAGTTTACCTGTAGCACACTGCACTGTTTGCAGACAATGAAACTCTTATGGGAAATACACTTCAGAGTATTAACAAGTATAAGAACAGTGTTCACTCTATGCAACACTTGGAAAAAAAGGGGAACAGCCTTTACGACACGGCTGTTACACCGCGTGCCGTGTTTTTTGTACATAGGCTGGTGTTGGAATAGTAAATAAAAAAATTCCTAAGTCCGCACCCCCCTCCAACGCAAGTCGTGGGAACAGTGTTCACTCTATGCAACACTTGGAAAACAAGCATTTGCAATGCAATAGGTCTCGCATTAGGAAAGTTTGAGCTATTGGTACTGTAAATGACAAATTTTTTATTTATGTGTTGGTTTTGAAAATAGCGAAATTAATAGCTTTGTCATTTACAATGCCAATAGTTTTAACTTTCGCAAATGTGACACCTATAGCATTTGTAATGCAATATGTGTTGTATTTACGTGACCTAGATGTATTGATATTACAAATAAAAATGGCTTTTAATTTTTTCAAGAATTAATACTTAAATAAAAGTTATTGTAATTTATAATGGCAATAGCTTTTGTAAATATTTAAAGATTATGTTCATTGTATTTTATTGTGACGGAAAGCCAAGAACAGAAGTGAAATATTAACATCTTTTTGTGACATTTGTAATAAAGCTTGAAACATTGAGAGAACATATGTGAACCAGTTGTTGTTGAATGGTTGCACATATTGATGCTGTGGTGGCGCTGAGTGATGTTGTGGTGGTGACGAGTGATGCTGTGGCGTTCAATGATGCTGTGGTAGCGCATAGTGATGTTGTGGTGTCCCTGAGTGATGCTGTGGTGGTGCTGAGTGATGCTGTGGTGATGCGATAGCTAGATAGAGTGAGTGCGATAGATAGAGTAACTGCGATAGATGAGGGCGATAGAGTGAGTGCGATAGATAGACAGATAGATAGAGTGAGGGCGATAGATAAACAGATAGATAAAGTGTATTTATGTTGCATTGAGTAGAGTGTAAGTATGAGGTGTGCAATTATGTTGCATATAATTATGTGGCACTGAGTGGTATTTGGAGTGTATGTTCCATTGCAGAGTGTGTGAGGGTGCAGAGTGTGTGAGGGTGAAGAGTGTGTGAGGGTGCAGAGTGTGCAGTGTGTGTGAGGGTGCAGTGTGTGTGAGGGTGCAGTGTGTGTGCGGGTGCCATGTGTGTGCCGGTGCAGTGTGTGTGCGGGTGCAGTGTGTGAGTGTGCGGTGTGTGAGTGTGCGGTGTGTGAGTGTGCGGTGTGTGAGGGTGCGGTGTGTGAGGGTGCGGTGTGTGAGGGTGCGGCGTGTGAGGGTGCAGTGTGTGAGGGTGCAGAGTGTGTGAGGGTGCAGAGTGTGTGAGGGTGCAGTGTGTGTGAGGGTGCAGTGTGTGTGAGGATGCAGTGTGTGAGGGTGCAGTGTGTGAGGGTGCAGCGTGTGTGAGGGTGCAGTGTGTGTGAGGGTGCGGTGTGTGTGAGGGTGCAGTGTGAGGGTGCAGTGTGTGTGAGGGTGCAGTGTGTGTGAGGGTGCAGTGTGTGTGCAGTTTGTGTGAGGGTGCAGTGGGTGTGAGGGTGCAGTGTGTGTGCAGGTGCGGTGTATGTGTGGGTGCAGTGTGTGTGTGGGTGCAGTGTGTGTGTGCGGGTGCAGTGTGTGTGAGGGTGCGGTGTGTGAGGGTGCGGTGTGTGAGGGTGCGGTGTGTGAGGGTGCAGTGTGTGAGGGTGGGGTGTGAGGGTGTGGCGTGTGAGGGGGTAGTGTGTGTGAGGGTGCAGTGTGTGTGAGGGTGCAGTGTGTGTGAGGGTGCAGTGTGTGTGTATGGGTGCGGTGTGTGAGGGTGCGGTGTGTGTGTGGGTGCGGTGTGTGTGGGTGCGGTGTGTGTGGGTGCGGTGTGTGAGGGTGCGGTGTGTGTGGGGGGCGGTGTGTGTGGGGGCGGTGTGTGAGGGTGCGGTGTGTGAGGGTGCGGTGTGTGAGGGTGCGGTATGTGAGGGTGCAGTGTGTCATGGTGCGGTGTGTGAGGGTGCGGTGTGTGAGGGTGCGGTGTGTGAGGGTGTGGTGTGAGGGTGCAGTGTGTGTGAGGGTGCAGTGTGGCAACATGTGATAAAATAAAGGAGGACCCCGCTCAGGCTTATAGGGGACTGGGGGGAAGAGAGTTCTTTTAAAGAGACATAAAGGCGTCCCCACTGGGAATGGACAGATATTCGATGTCCAATTGCAAGAGTAATCACTCGAGTGGAAACTATTTATCTGCAACACAGCATGCCATCAACTGGGCGGGAAAGGTAAAGGTACAAAGCTATATCCTAAGTTTCTTGTGGGGGGTTCAGAATTATGGTAGATACCTTTGAACAAATTCACATTTCTTGTAATAGTATGATACAAAATTCAAAATTGAAATTCAAACTTTTAGGAAACTAAAGAAATTTTTTTTTTGTCAAAACATGCATAAATTCAAAGAAAGAGAGATGTATTTTCCACACTATATGTCTTGTAAAAATCTGTTACACTTTATTCTATCACAATAATTACACATTATTACAATAATATTAAAACCACATGATCAAACATTAAGAAATGTATAAAAAAACACAAAGAATCAAAACAGTCGACGCGGCGTTTCGGTATTTTTGATGGTGGACCTTCCTCAGGACTGATTCTAAATGAATTTAAAAACATAGAGTTACCATTCTTTTTTGGTACAGGTTAAACATACATCTCTCTTCTCTCTAAAACATATCATCCTATCTTTTCATCATATTTCATACTCTACTTGTGTCTTCTATCATTTGTTCTCTACTGCTACCACAGGGTACTGTACACTCTATGACAGATTTTTTTAGTATTTTTTCAACATAAAATTATTTAAAACAATTCATCATTCTACATCCACATTCCTACTCCTGTTACAGAACTAATAGAGTTTACCTTCCCCTTGGACATCTTGTCCACTGCTGTTAACACTTTACTAACACATAGGTTGGTACATTAATAGACTAAGGATCTGAACTATTAAACTATAAACAAATTAATAGCCACAAAAATGAGTTTACTCTATATTCTTTTCTGCCCTATTCAACAGAAAGACACTTGATGGGTAGAAGAATGGAGTTTAGACCCAACAACCAAATGAAATATTGAGTATATCTCTTCAACTATCAAGGTATACTTTTTAGATCACAGAATGCAAAAGCTATAAGTTTATGAACTTAGAGAACTATAAACAAATAATTATATCAAATAATGTTTATCCTATACAGGGACATCATAACCTTAACAGGCCTTGAGCGGTCCATGATCCCGAAACCCATAACTTGCACATGGGAAGAAAATATGACCATTTATTGAAGGAATAACATCTTCAATGAATAAGGTATATAATAGTATAAGAACTTTACACACATACCTGCACTATGTGTTAGTAAAGTGTTAACAGCAGTGGACAAGATGTCCAAGGGGAAGGTAAACTCTATTAGTTCTGTAACAGGAGTAGGAATGTGGATGTAGAATGATGAATTGTTTTAAATAATTTTATGTTGAAAAAATACTAAAAAAATCTGTCATAGAGTGTACAGTACCCTGTGGTAGCAGTAGAGAACAAATGATAGAAGACACAAGTAGAGTATGAAATATGATGAAAAGATAGGATGATATGTTTTAGAGAGAAGAGAGATGTATGTTTAACCTGTACCAAAAAAGAATGGTAACTCTATGTTTTTAAATTCATTTAGAATCAGTCCTGAGGAAGGTCCACCATCAAAAATACCGAAACGCCGCGTCGACTGTTTTGATTCTTTGTGTTTTTTTATACATTTTTTAATGTTTGATCATGTGGTTTTAATATTATTGTAATAATGTGTAATTATTGTGATAGAATAAAGTGTAACAGATTTTTACAAGACATATAGTGTGGAAAATACATCTCTCTTTCTTTGAATTTATGCATGTTTTGACAAAAAAATTTTTTCTTTAGTTTCCTAAAAGTTTGAATTTCAATTTTGAATTTTGTATCATACTATTACAAGAAATGTGAATTTGTTCAAGGGTATCTAGCATAATTCTGAACCCCCCACAAGAAACTTAGGATATAGCTTTGTACCTTTACCTTTCCCGCCCAGTTGATGGCATGCTGTGTTGCAGATAAATAGTTTCCACTCGAGTGATTACTCTTGCAATTGGACATCGAATATCTGTCCATTCCCAGTGGGGACGCCTTTATGTCTCTTTAAAAGCAGTGTGGCAACAGACATGATCTATCAGCCATAAACAGGACCAGGCAGCTGTGCTCAGATCTTAAAGGGAGCAAACTTTCCAATCAATGAAGAAAATAACAAATAAGCTGTGTGTGAGGGTGCAGTGTGTGTGAGGGTGCAGTGTGTGTGAGGGTGCAGAGTGTGTGAGGGTGCAGAGTGTTTGTGTGTGGGTGCGGTGTGTGTGGGTGCGGTGTGTGTGTGGGTGCGGTGTGTGTGTGGGTGCGGTGTGTGTGTGTGTGTGGGTGCGGTGTGTGTGTGTGTGGTGTGTGAGTGTGCAGTGTGTGAGGGTTCAGTGTGTGTGAGGGTGCGGTGTGTGAGGGTGCGGTATGTGACGGTGCGGTGTGTGAAGGTGCAGTGTGTGTGTGAGGGTGCAGTGTGTGCATGAGGGAACAGTGTGTGTGAGGGTGCGGTGTGTAAGGGTGCAGTGTCTGTGAGGGTGCAGTGTGTGTGAGGGTGCAGTGTGTGTAAGGTTGCGGTGTGTGAGGGTGTGGTGTGTGTGAGGGTGCAGTGTGGCTACAGACATGATCTATTAGCCATAAACAGGACCAGGCAGCTGTGTTCAGATCTTAAAGGGAGTAAACTTTCCAATGAATGAAGAAAATAACAGATAATCTGTGTGTGAGGGTGCAGAGTGTGTGAGGGTGCAGAGTGTGTGAGGGTGCAGAGTGTGTGAGGGTGCAGAGTGTGTGTGTGAGGGTGCAGAGTGTGTGTGTGGGTGTGGTGTGTGTGTGGGTGCGGTGTGTGTGTGGGTGTGGTGTGTGTGTGGGTGCGGTGTGTGTGTGGGTACAGTGTATGGGTGTGGGTGTGTGCGGTGTGTGTGAGGGTGCAGTGTGTGAGGGTTCAGTGTGTGAGGGTGCAGTGTGTGAGGGTGCAGTGTGTAAGGGTGCGGTGTGTGTGCGAGGGTGCGGTGTGTGTGCAAGGGTGCGGTGTGTGTGAGGGTGCGGTGTGTGTGAGGGTGTGGTGTGTGTGAGTGTGCAGTGTGTGTGAGGTTGCGGTGTGTGAGGGTGCGGTGTGTGAAGGTGCGGTGTGTGAGGGTGCAGTGTGTGAGGGTGCGGTGTGTGAGGGTGCAGTGTGTGTGAGGGTGCAGTGTGTGTGAGGGTGCGGTGTATGAGGGTGCGGTGTGTGAGGGTGGACAGCATCAGGGGAGATTCTCATCCCTTATGTCTCAGACGTGAACAACCACCTGGATAATTCAAGCAATTTCTGGTGCAACCCTGGCGTAGCACAGTTACATTCATTCCCAAATGGCAGAGTGGGTTCAATGAAGGTTCTTAATATCAAGGCACTATGAAACCCTCCTGCGGTTACCGTGGACAATACACTCATGTCTTTAGGATGTCCCCATTATGAAAGTAATATTCAGGACAATATTCCCCCAGAACTGGGCTGACTGAAATGATTCTCAAACATATAAGGATGCCTGACTAGCTGAAGCCCCGTTCTGTGGTTTCCCTACATTTTGACTAAAAGTGTGACTTGTCACAGCAGGTCGGAAATGGGACTGGGAACCTATTATGATCCTGTTCTGCCTGCACCTGGCCGCTTAAACGATAGCTTCCGCAGACTATCACATTCATAGATCAAGTGGTAAACGTACGAATGCGTTTGCGTGTGAATGGGGGTTGAATCGTGCACTCTTAATGGGAGCGAACGTGTGAAGGGATGATTTGAACACTGGGTTGTGAAAGAACAAATAAAATACACGTGCAACCAAGCGTACACATACAGACAGATGCGCGTGTGCGCGCGCGGAAACAGACACGAGAACAACAGAGGATGCAGAAGCATAGTTTGCGGCAGGAGTGGACAACGGACTCAAAGAATAAAAAAAAAAACAAGCAGACTGAACTCCTTTCGCCTGCATAGGGCATCATATTCAACAAAGGCCAAGGACTTAAAGGCCTTGCACACTGTATGCAGAGGCTAGTAACGGATTGTGCACGGAGCAAGGGTGGCCTCATCTTTCCAGCAGAGAGGCCACCCACTGAATGGACACGACTCCATCCTTGCAGCTAAAGAGACCAAGGGCTGAATGTACACTGGATTCCTTGCCGTGCAAGTAATCCCTTCAGAGATTTATACGCAGCCTGCCCGTCGCTAGTGTTGAATAAAATGTCATCTTATTATTTTTTATGAGAATATTCGCCCACGAAATTGGTGCCTGCCTCGCGGGCGGGCTCAGGCGCAGTCTCGGCCTCTGTTTGCGCTCGGAGCTCCGACGGGGCTCTCTCTGCACGGGATCAGGTGTGACTGCAGCTAATAAGCTTTGGTCGCACCGACCTCGGTCCATCCCCCCCCCCCCAGAGTTGGCCGAGGCTGCGTTCATTTCAGTAGCAGATTGGGAGCACCGTTTCCTTCCGTCAGAGTCAGACCATCAGCCTATCAATGTAACATGCTCTTTTCATATAGCGCTTAATGCAATTGCAGTCTCACTTTGTAGCGCTGTGCATATTTTATTGACTTGTATCTACAGCTTTACACAACTATACAATCTATAGACACGACTCTTCTTTTCATGTAGGAAGCCCTTTCTGTTCTCTTCCCACTCTTACCTACACAGAAGTAAATATTTGACATTACCCAAGGCTGGAATTCACAATCGTTTGTAGAAGAACACACACAAGAAACCAGCAATTTATGGGCGTTTGCCTACTTTCAAGGCATCACATCACCTACTCCTTTCCACTGTGTGTAGATATTCACACACTTCAAATGACAGCATGCTCTCATAAGTGTACTAGTGAGTAAATCCATTTGTCTGTGTAAAGTCACATCTTTTAAATAACAAAATACATTTTATACTTGTACGAAGAGCAGCTGTGCATCTAAATTCAATTTAAGTACGTTCACATGGTACCAGGAAGAGGCCTAATGTACATAACCCCAAATCAATTACGATATAGTAATGTACTTTTACAAATATGAGATGTGAAATTCAAAAGAAATCTGACGAAAATTAAGGAAGGGAGCACAGTTTTGAAGCGTCCTGACCTGTACCCTCTGGAAGTGTCCCTGCAAAGGTGGTTCACTGAATCTAAAGAAACATCCATAACAATTAATGTTGATTTGACTCATACTTTTCAATTAAACGTACTATTATACATGAACGCAGATGTTAAATTTTGTTTGCACCAGACTCGTTTTTTTTAATGGAAGATATGATGAAAAAGGGTTCAGGCAGATCAGGTCGTTTTACCCCCTTTCTAGGTTTGCCCGGCGTTAGCCGCTTCTCACCCAACTCACGATTACCAAATAAAGAGGCAGGCGCTGGAGACTGGAAGGCAGGAAACAGGAGTTTATTTCCGACGGAACAGAACACGTCAAATCAGACAACAGGGTATCTTCTCGAGGTGCTCTAACAACATCTCTGAGGCCTGGCCTCTTATACACAGTTTTATGGCTTTATTGCATACATTACATCCGTAACATTTCTTTGAAGTACAGGAAGACATCCTCGGAATCCCCGGCTCAGGCCCGTTCCCACACACATCTACAGTAGGAGTTCCTACCCCTAATCTCGGCATGATAGCTACCGCGCAGCTGGACATTCCGCTGGGAACAGAAATGCGGGCGATTGGTCGGATCTAGGGGTGTGAGGGCATTGATTAATCCCCGCTCCTTTGATGTGAGGTGAGGTCCTACTGTAGGGCAATAAACTGCATCTGCCGGGTGAAGTGATGGCCTGGGATCGGGGCGAACAATCGGGCAAGGAGGAAGAGGTTATCAAAGGGCCTGTTTTATGAATGAGATGAAAGGGTGTGGGGGTTCAGCACGGGATGCGGCTCGGAGGCAGGGTTGCGCTGGAGGTGTGTTTAGGGCTCAAGCAGGAGGGATCGGGGGCTGTCAGAGCGCGGGGGATGCTTGCGAGGCCGGAGAGTGAGGGGGAGAGAGACGCGCTGGCTATCAGCAGTGGGCAGAGAGGCCATGGCATTCAAAATGGCTGCTGTTTACGTGCCCGTACGAGTCTGGAAAAGGGACAAGATGGCGCCAATTATGTTTATGTCACAGCCTAGATTTCAACAGTCCTCCCTTTTCAACATATCTAGCCAGCTTGTCAATTTACGTCAATCCCCATTATATTACGTATTTCGATATCATACAAAGCTTTCATACGTTCAGCTTCAAAATTCGGAGTCTTAGGGCACATGCAGTCAGTAATGAGTGAACACAAAGGGGGCAAGCATTGAATACCTAGGCAACACCCACACAGTACCACGACCGGTATCAATATAAAGGTAAACAACCTCCATCCCCAGTCCTTCAAAGTACCCCAGAACCAGCTCCCAAGCGACCATCCTTCCTGCTCCTGGTGAACCTCCGAGGAAAGTCTGTGGAGGTGTTCGATTGCTTTGTAGACTGAGGGCGAGTTATCTGGCACGTAGGTGCAACAGCTAGACCCGATGATGCGGCATGCTCCTCCACTGTCGGCTAAAACCACGTCTAGAACAAGGCGGTTCTGAAGAGCCACCAGGCGGACTGCCTGAAGCTCGGCCGTATTGTTAGTGAGGATGCCAGCCGTGATGTTCATGGTCGTTTCTACTGCCTGGGTCAGGTGTCGGATGGCACGGCTGTTTGCCATTGGGCCCCACAGAGGAACAAGTCCTTTTATTGCATCCAGGAACTGTGCTCCGGTGGAGTCGGCTTGTTCAATGTCTTTTGCGCGTTTCTGCCGGTGATGGTTTGCTGGGGCCACGTACGTTGGAGGGAGAACGAAGGCGATGTAGCAAGTACCCCCCCAACTTTTTGGAAGCCAAGTGTAAGCTTTGGTGCCACAAACAAAGTACATATTCGGAGAAGCAACAAAGGAGGGGGGATCAATTGAGTCCAATGTTCTGGTGATGTGGCAGGAACTGTGGCCCACCAGCTGTGTTCCCAGGCCTTCGAGGCACACGAGGCCCGTGACATTGATAACAGACAGAGCCACAGTCAGAGTGGCAGTAGTTCGTTTCCGTAGGTAGGAGAAGGTGGGTCTGACTGGATTATGGACCACCTGCATTTCAACTCGTTCCTTGGCAGGGATGTCCATCTGGAAGGAGGGACCAGAGGTCAAAGGATAAAAGGGAGCAGATGTTTTTCCGGTTTTGTTCAGCCAGAACCCATGGTAGAAGTGTGACACTGTTTGACCTGAAGTGGCGTTGTCCTTGTTGCTCTCTTGCAAGAGAATCAACCAGGCAAGGCAGGAGCCGTGAACTGAGAAAGGGGAAGGGTTGAAAGGGATGGAGTGTCCGGTGGCATGCGGGAGCAACCCGCAGATCCAGCAGTTGGTGGCGTTGGCGGCAAGGTTGTGTTGGTGCAGCAGTTGCACGAAGGAATTGTTCCAGAATTCCTTACGCCTTTCTCGGAGCTGAGGCGAAAGGGAGATCAGGTGATGCTCTTTCATAGTGGTTGGCTGTGCAGTGGTCAGCAATATCTGATGAGCGGGTGCGCTCTCTTCCACGATCCAGAAGGAAGTCATGAGGAGGAGGCAAAAGAGGAGGACAATGAAAAGAGCAATTGTCTTCGATTTGTGTATACTGTCAGTCTTTGGGTTTCGATAACGGGTATTTCCTGTTGCTTCTGTCGTCTTCTTATCTGGCGCTTCCATCATCTTCTTATCTGGCGCTTCCATCATCTTCAAGGTGCTCGGTAGTGGGCAGAACCGCTGACTTCGTTTAGCCTCTCTTCGGGTAACCCTTGGTTGTGTTTAGGCTACCGTTCTGAGATTCAACTTAGTCTGTGGTCTACTTAGCCGAAGCTCCCTCCTTTCGACGCAGGAAATACCCTTCCCTGGATGGCACAGTGGGATCAGAGAATTTTGCAAGTTCGAGTGCCTCGGTGTCAGGATAACAGTTCAATGATGACCAGTCTTTGTTCAGCAGTTCTTCTTGGGTGCTGACGTTTTCTGTCGTGGTCAGGGTCGAGGAGACCTTCTTGCAGTGGTGTGCGTGCAGCCAGTGTCGCTTCCCCTCCACTCGAAGAGCCGTTCGGGTGGTAATCAGTACTTGCCAGGGGCCCGTCCACCGGGGTTCCAGACTCTTCGTCCGTTGGAAATTCCGGATCAGCACATAATCCCCGGTTGGATATCGTGACCCGGACCCCTGGAAGCATCGGGGATGGCCTGCTGCACCTGCTGATGAATGACAGACAACGTTTTAGTCAATTTGCACAAGTAATCAGACAGTAGGACGTCCGGGACGTCGTGAATGGAGGTCGGTTTAGGGGCAGTCCAGAGGTTCATCGGTCGCCCAAATACAACCTCGTAGGGGGTCAAATGGTGCTTAGTGGGAGTGGAGCGCATCGATAGCAATGCCAGTGGGAGGGCATCTGGCCATTTAAGTCCTGTGGTGGCCACTATCTTTGACAGTTTTAATTTCAGTGTGGCGTTGTGTCGCTCAACTAAGCCAGCAGATTGGGGGTGAAAAACTACATGAAACCTCTGTTTTACACCCAACCCTTTCAAGATTAGTTGGATAACTTCAGCTATGAAGTGGGGGCCGTTGTCGCTCCATAGAATTCGACAAAGACCGTAGCGAGGGAAAAACTCTTTCAGAAGTACCTTGGCAGTGGTCATGGCAGTGTTATCACGGGTTGGATAGGCTTCTACCCATTTGCTGAAAGCACACACAATGACTAATACATACTCCAGGCTTTGGCATCTTTCTAGTTGGATGTAGTCCATCTGAAGGACCTCAAAAGGATGGTCGGGGACCCCAAACCCTCCCCGGGGTACCACAGTTCCTTTCCCAGGGTTGTGTTGCAAACAGATAAGGCATTGCTGGACCAGGCGTCTGGCTGAGTCGGGGATTTTGTCGTTGTGCCAGACCTTGGAGATAAGTTCGATCATGGGGGCTGATCCTATGTGCGCAGGGGAGTGAGCCATAGTCAGTAAGGGGATCAGGTATGAATTGGGTAGCAACCATTTGTTTGTGTCTTTTGTCGCCAGCAGCCTTCCTCGTCTTTCAATCCCACCCGTGCCCATTCAGTCAATTCGTGTGGTGAGCTGGCCATCTGGATGTCCCTAATCGTTTCCCTAGCGTCAGTCCATTTTTCTGCCTGTGACCTGGTCACATACATGCGGGTCGTCGTCCTATTCTCAGCTGTGGTTCGGGCAGTGATGTCGGCCAGCGCGTTTCCCTGACCGACTAAGTCTGTCACCTTCTTGTGTGCCTGGCATTTGATTACCGCTAATCGTTTGGGAAGGAGAACTGCTTTAATCAGGGCGGAGACTAAATCTCCGTGGAGGATGGGCGTGCCGTGGGACGTTAAGAATCCCCTTTCCCTCCATAAGAGTCCGAAATGGTGAACCACTCCGAAGGCGTACTGGCTGTCTGTGTAAATGTTTGCAGTAGTCCCTGTCGCTATAATACATGCTCGTGTGAGGGCAATCAGTTCTGCCACCTGTGCGGATCGTTGCGTGATGCGGGCGGTTTCAACTATAGCTCGGGCTGTGGTAACTGCATAGGCAGCTGAGGTGGTGCCGTCGGGGAGTTTTATGCAAGAGCCGTCTACCCATAGCTCTCCGTCGGGGTCTGTGAAGGTGGTGTCTCGGAGGTCAACCCTACTCCTAGTCTGTTCGTCTGTGAGGGTCACACAGTCATGTATAGGGGGGACGTTCGGGTCGTTTTTGGGCAGGGGCAACAAGGTGGCTGGGTTCAGTGTGGTGCATCTTTTCAGCGTAATGTGGGGTGCAAGCAGGGTTAGTTCGTACCCGGTCAGTCGTGCGCTAGTCAGGTGTTGCGTCTTAGTCTGGTTTAGGAGGGTGTCAACAGCATGGGGCACTGATACCGTGAGGGAATTCGAGAGTATGATCCCCTCACTTTCTCGGATAGAGACAGCAGCGGCAGCTACGGCTCGAAGGCAGGCAGGCAAGGCTCTCGCTACGGGGTCGAGGGTGGCAGAGAAATAGGCACATGGTCGTTGCTTGGGGCCAATAGTTTGCGTCAGGACAGACAAGGCGCACCCCTCCCTTTCGTGAGTGTAGAGAGAGAAGGGTTTGGTGTAATCGGGGGTTCCTAGGACTGGCGCAGAACAAAGGGTGTCTCGAAGCTCTTTGAAGGAGGATTGGCATTCGGGGGTCCAAGGGAGTGGGAAGGGGACATCTTTGGCTAGTAGGGAAAGTAGTGGCTTTACAATGAGGCTGAAATTTGGCAACCACTGCCGGCAGAAGGAGGTGAGGCCTACCAGGGAGCGGACTTGTTTCTGGGTCTTTGGGACGGGGGTTTCTAGAATGGCCTGAATTCGATTGGGTGTAAGCTTTCTCCCGTCTTTAGACAAGAGGTGGCCTAGGTAGGTGACCTGGGGTTGGCAGAATTGCAACTTCTTTTTGGAGACCTTGTGGCCATTTTCCGCGAGGAAGTGCAGGAGTTGGATGGTAGCTGTGACTGCAAGTGGAGTGGTGTCGGCCGCCAAAAGGATGTCATCGATCAACACCACTCCCTCCGGTAGCTGAACGGCGTCCAGCTGTCTCTTGAGGGCCTGGCTATAGATGCTGGGACTTTCTGTGTAGCCTTGGGGAGCTCTACAAAATCTCTATGAGCGGGATTTTAACGTGAAGCCGAAAAGGTAGCGGCTGTCCGGGTGGATGGGGATGGAGAAGAAAGCGTTTTTGAGGTCTATTACAGTGAAGGTGGTGGCTGTGGAAGGAATCTGGGTCAGAATGGTGGCGATATCTGAGACTACAGGGTACTGAGGTACAACTACCTTGTTGACCTCTCGAAGGTCGATGATGAAGCGGTACGCTTTCTCATCTCCCTCGCCCTGCTTCTTCACAATGGGTAGGATAGGGCTGTTGCAAATATTGCTGACTACTTCCTCTACCACTCCTGCCTCTACCAGGGACTGGATAATCATTACCAGTGCCTTCTCACCTTCGGGCGATATCCGATATTGTGGGAGTTTTGGGAGTATCGCATCTTGGCGGACAGTTATGCGCACGGGGTCGATCATCATTCGTCCTACATCAGCGTCAGTTTTAGCCCATAGATACAGAGGTAGAGAGTCAAGCAAGGATGTGTCAGCGTCAGAGATGGAGAACATGTGTCGTGCGTGATGAGGTCTGAGCAGAGTCGGGTTATCGTAAAGAATGACTCGAACTCCGTCCTGTGAACACCTGATAGTAGTTCGGAAATGCTTTAGTAAATCAAGTCCCATAATGGCATCGGGGGTGTTGGAGGAAAGCAGAAACGTCGTGTCAGTGGGGTTACTGTCCAAGTCGAAGGAAACCGGTGCGGATAAAGGGTTAGTGAAGGGCGTTCCATCAAAGCCTATTGATGTTATGTGTGAGCAAGACAAGGGTGCCCTTGGAATCAGTCGTTTAGATAACGCACTACGTGTCGCGCCAGTGTCTACCAGAAATGGAGACTTTGTACCTAGGACCTTAGCGGTGACGTAAGGACCTTGCTGGTCAACATAGAGCTCGACTGGATCCCTCCCTTGCCCTTGGCAGTCCTATGCAAAGTCGTGAGTGTTGTCGCAGTCAGACTGTTGGCACTGATTCTGTCGGGGGCGGTCAAATGTGTTCGGTCTGCCAGGTCTGTCATTGTTGGTGTCGTGGGTGTGCCCTCGTCCCTGCCCTCTAGTCTTGGGGCCATTTGCCATGTCCCTTGTCTCTTTATTTTTAATCATTTCCAGGAGGACCGGGCATTGAGACTTCCAATGGCCAAATCCTTTGCAAAACGCACACTGGTTCTCATCGAGGTCTGTTCGTGGAGCGCCGGGTGTGGGTGTGCGGTCTCTAGGGGGTGCATTTGGTTGGTAGTTTCCTCTATACCGTTCCCTTCCTGTCGTCACTCCCTGCAATTGAGCAATCATCACTCGTTCTTTCAAGTCCTTTTTCTTTTTCTCAGTCGCCCTCTCGTTCTCGTTCTTTTGGTGTTCGTAATACTGAGCCATCTGAAGGATAGCTGCAGGTTTGGAGGCCCCCCAACTACTCTCGCTCGTCTGTAACTTTTGGGAGACCTCTTGCGATAGACCCTTTACGTAGTTTTGCACGAATAGGTGTTGTCCGGTTGCAGTGGTCATGTCTTGGCCACTGTAGTCGGAGAACACCGTCTCAAATCGGGAGAAGTATTCTGATACGTCTTCCTGGGGTTTCTGACGGCAAGCCGTGACTACCGACCAGTCTACCTTCTTCTCTGGGATCAATGTCTTTAGCTTCTGAACTATTTTGTCCGGGAGTTCCAGTATGTCTTTTACAGGTTTCTTTCCGGGCTCCCGTTGCCTATCTAGTTCACTGAGTTGATTCCAGGTATGTCCGAACAGATCTGTGTGGTGGGTTTTCCGGATTTGCTTTCACACGTCAGCCGGCAGACATAACCCGAAAAACAAGTCAATGTCCGCTAGAGTCATTATGGTTGAGCCCAAGGCTGTACCTAGTTCGGTATAAAATGCTGTCGGGTTCTTTCTTAAATCGGGCAGGGTTTGCCTAAAAGTTAAAATATCTTGCCGATACCATGGTTGATAAACCCAGTTGTACACAACCCTCCCCTTTGCATCTGCATGGTCGATATCGTCGTTCGTTCCCTGACCTCGTGGGGGAACCCAGTAGGGGGCGGCTTCTCTGATAGGCATCATAGTGTTGCCTACTTCTGATGAGGACCCAGTCGTCTCGGGAACTGTACTCTTAACTTCTGGTTTCTGTTCCGTGAGGTGGCAGAAAACCTCAAGCGTTTGCATGAAGAGGTCCGCCGCGTCACGCTCGGCCTCGTCTCCAATATCGACTTTTCTATATAACGCTGTCAGTTTAGCAGGACCCCGATTCTGATACCTATCCTCATATGCGTTCAGAGTGTGGTAACTAAACCGTAAAATGAAATGCCGTCTGTGGCTACCGGCATGTGAATTGTGCATATCCATCGTGTATTCTTCGCTCTCCTTCCGGTCTACCAGTGCCTTTACTATCTTGTCAATTCCCTCCCGTTCATCTTTGCTCAATCTATTCGGTCTAGCCGGTGGCTGCTTGTTAGTCTCGGGTTCATCTGATGTTGTTACTAATGCGGCCGGAGCGGAGGCCGTGAGGGCTGGGGCACTAGCTTCAAGGTTATTCTCATTTGCACTCGGAGCTGGCAAGTGCTGTACTAGGGGTTGGGAGGGGGCATATGGGGGGCATATAGATGATCGGAGGACCTAGCAACAGCTCATCGTTCGCCTGTTGTTTGGAGGTCAGCTCAGGGTAGAGCGTAGAGGGGGTCCTAACAGGACACTGGCCTGTCGACTCAGATTCCTGTTTTTGTCTGGCTTCCTCCCTTTCTTTTATCTCTTCTTCTAGTTTCTTAGCGGCCAGGTGGGCTGCCTTTCGTAACTCTTTTCCTATTCTCGCTTCTTCTCTTTTCTTTCGTTGCTCTGCTTCTTTGCGCCACATGCCGAAACTATCAAGCATAGTGGGCGTGGTTTTATTGTTACAAAGGGCTGTTTCCAGCACGCTTATTTTTGTGTCATCGAAGGATCCTATCAGTGGCCACTGACTTTCCTGATCCTTTTTAGTATATTTATTCCATAACTTACTATAAGCTACGGTGACTAGTCCATATTTTAAAAACATATCCTTATTAGGGGTGCCTTCCAGAGGAGCCGGATGATCCACCTCTAATAAGCGGTCCGGGCTGAACCAACTACTGACCAATGGGGAGAAGATAGGCATGACGGGTTACAACGGGGACAAAAGTCTGCACTACCTATCCTTCACTACTTTGTGAAGACTGGACAGAATATTTCTATTCTGCAGTATTCGCAAATAGGGAATACCCAAAGAGAGAACCAATATCGAACAATTAATGTCCGTTCAATCAAACAATCAGTGGCGAGAAAGAAATAGGCACGACGGGTTACAATGGGGGAAAAAGCCTGCGTTACCTATTCTTCACTATCTGCAAAGGAGGACAGAATACTTTTATCCTTCCCCGTTTGTAGACAGAGAATTCTCGAGAAAGCAATCCTCGAACAAACAATGTTCGGGCAAACAATCAATCAGTGGGGGAGAAAGATAGGCACGACGGATTACAACGGGGGCAAAAGCCTGCGTTACCTACCCTTCACTACCTGCAAAGGAAGAGAGAATACTTCTATCCCTCTCAGTTTGCAGACAGAGAATCTCCAAGAGAACCAACAATTCGGAGAGTAATACTAGTATTTTCCAATCACACAATCAAATATTTCCCAGTTTGTCGTGTTACACGACCTTACCCGGACCGTATGGACAGTTTCTCGTCTTCCGCTTCCAGCGCCCGATCGTCCTCTATTCTCCATAATTGCTGTGGCACTCCTGATGGTTCCCAGTCAGGACATTAGATCACTCGAGAGAGGTCTGCTCGGAACCAGTGAAGTTCGGATGATCGGCTGCCAGACGAGGGTCTATCGGGCAGGTGCACTTCCCGATCGTTGCAGTCGTTCACTCCGTCATCGGGACCTCTCCCACTGGATCCACGTGTCGCTGATGGGCCCCACGTTTGGGACGCCAATTGATGAAAAAGGGATCAGGCAGATCAGGTCGTTTTACCCCCTTTCTAGGTTTGCCCGGCGTTAGCCGCTTCTCACCCAACTCACGATTACCAAATAAAGAGGCAGGCGCTGGAGACTGGAAGGCAGGAAACAGGAGTTTATTTCCGACGGAACAGAACACGTCAAATCAGACAACAGGGTATCTTCTCGAGGTGCGCTAACAACATCTCTGAGGCCTGGCCTCTTATACACAGTTTTATGGCTTTATTGCATACATTACATCCGTAACATTTCTTTGAAGTACAGGAAGACATCCTCGGAATCCCCGGCTCAGGCCCGTTCCCACACACATCTACAGTAGGAGTTCCTACCCCTAATCTCGGCATGATAGCTACCGCGCAGCTGGACATTCCGCTGGGAACAGAAATGCGGGCGATTGGTCGGATCTCGGGGTGTGAGGGCATTGATTAATCCCCGCTCCTTTGATGTGAGGTGAGGTCCTACTGTAGGGCAATAAACTGCATCTGCCGGGTGAAGTGATGGCCTGGGATCGGGCCGAACAATCGGGCAAGGAGGAAGAGGTTATCAAAGGGCCTGTTTTATGAATGAGATGAAAGGGTGTGGGGGTTCAGCACGGGATGCGGCTCGGAGGCAGGGTTGCGCTGGAGGTGTGTTTAGGGCTCAAGCAGGAGGGATTGGGGGCTGTCAGAGCACGAGGGGTGCTTTCGAGGCCGGAGAGTGAGGGGGAGAGAGACGCGCTGGCTATCAGCAGTGGGCAGAGAGGCCATGGCATTCAAAATGGCTGCTGTTTACGTGCCCGTACGAGTCTGGAAAAGGGACAAGATGGCGCCGATTATGTTTATGTCACAGCCTAGATTTCAACAGATACAGTTCACACAGGCAGCAACGGGGAGGGGGGGCGGAGAGGGGGAATAGTCACATAAAGGCGTGCTGCTTAAGTAACTAGAACTGAGCACTTGTCTTTGCGCAATGATCTAATGTTTTCATACGAGTGTAGTCCTGTGGGAAAAACAGCTTGTTATTGTGCTGAAAACTGTCAGGAATCATAAGTGGGTGCACATTTAACACTAAATAGGAATCGAAATATTCTAGTTGAAACTTAATGTTTTCACCGAATACAAAATAAATAATACTGAAAACTAAAAAGATGTGCATTAAACTTAATGTAGACAGATACTGACAGCATTGTTTAAAATAAGAAAGTCCCATTAAACGGAGCGCAAATGCCCTTCTCAGTTATATAGCGCTCTGAATCCTTTAGGCGCTGATATGAATATAATACATCACTGCAGAGTCGACCGTCAGCCACAGATCTACCGAACAGTCTGGAGAGCACAATCTATAGACGTGCTACTGCAGTGATGACTTTGTCAGAGACTGCGGCTCTCGAGGACATCTTGCTGTCTTGCTCCTCATGCTATTGAATGTAGGGAGCAGTTAACATAGACAGTAGCGATCTACGGGCTAGGGAGGGTTAGGAGATATTCAGAACGCAATGTGCGTGCAGACAGAGGCATGATGGCTCAAGGCAGGCCTTGGACGGATGTATGATGTTATAACGCATACTATTACTCCGCAGACCATTACAACGCGACTTTTACTCCGCATACCGTTACAACGCATAGCGCCTTGGGGCGCTGGATAGTGGTAAGTATAATTTACTATTCTAACTCCAGTCCCCGTGGACCCTAGGGAAGGTGTTGGATAGTAAATTATACTTATTCCCTATCCTAGAGCGCCCCCCAGCGCAATGCGTTGTAATGGTATGCGGAGTAAAAGTCGCGTTGTAATGGTAGTGCGGAGTAAAAGATCCGTTGTAACGGGTGTATACCGCCTTGGACTCGAAGTCATCACTCCTGGTTCACATCACACTCGCACTTTACTGTTTACTTCATGCGAGTCCATGGCCTGCCCTGAGCAAACTTTGCCTCCGACTCGGGCACAGGGCATCTGACTGCGTGTGAGTAAGTACAATGCCACTGCGCGGCCCCGGATAGAAGAAGGCTGCAAGAAAGGCAGGGGCCGGTGCAGGGCCTTTAACTTAACCCCGGAGGCCCGGACTTTAATGATACTCTTTCCAAGCCGGAGCTAATCTACCGCCGGTGACCATAACGCTGTGTCACGCTAGCCACCACTCTCAAGAAAAAAAAAAGCAGCGTTGGTAATGGCTGCTGTTACAGTACTTACGGTTGGTGGTGGTGGTAGGCAGCCGGGAGCAGTACTAGTACTGCCTGCCTTTATTCGATAGGCCGGGTGGCCTAGGCCTGCTGCTGCCTGCACTCAAAGTCGTCTCCCTGAAGCACTGATGATGCGAGGTGCGTGGTGCGTGCGGGTGGGCCGGGCGTGGCATTTTGGAAAAAAACTCTACGCACACGCACGAGAATGATTTTAAATGCTTTTTAGCATGCACGATTTCTTTACAAATGAAACTAAATGTATCGCCATTGAAAGAGCGACTAGCTTCTGCCTGAGATTCTAACCTGTGTGACCAGAACACTACACAGGCCTGGGCAGATGTTCAGTCTACAACTGCGATCTAATTTCCGAAGCTCCCATTGGTGGACTTTCCTCGCTCGCCCCCACTCAACAGTCTCGTCGGATGTCTGCCTGTAATCTCGGGCGCGCATGCGCAGAGAGGCCTGGATGTCACGGAGACTGCACATGAAGCCGCGGAGCAACAGAATACACATATCATTCTGATGGTAGGGAGGGGGGGCGGCGGTGTGTGTGTGTGTGTGCGAGGGGCGGCGGCTGTGTGTGTGTGTGCACACATGTGTGTATGAGTCTGTGTGTGTATGCGCGTGCCTTCGCCAGCCGCAGTAATGCTGTGTGTGGTGTGTGCGCCCGCGCAAAGCGCGTCCACAGACCACAATCTGCTCGTGCCCCGGTCTGTCTCCGTTGAGAGCATTCTCAACCACAATAGGTCTCGAGAGCGAGACCTAAAAAGGGGAACAGCCTTTACGACACGGCTGTTACACCGCGTGCCGCGTTTTTTGTACATAGGCTGGTGTTGGAATAGTAAATAAAAAAATTCCTAAGTCCGCACCCCCCTCCAACGCAAGTCGTGGTAACGACTTGCATTGAAAAAACCGCGTTGTAACGGCACGCGGTGTAAAACCACGCGTTGTAAAGCCGTACACCGCTGTGGTGAAAACTTTACATATATAGCTAACCCTTCTCCTGAATCAAAACATGCAAATGTACATAGCTTAATACCTGGTGTACACAGTCTCCTATGTTATGTAAAAATTGTCATGCTGAGATGATTCTGTCTAATAAGTTAAGTCTGCTTAGTACACACAGGCTCTCATTACGATGTACCGACTATAAGTCAGCTGTTCCAACACCTTAATTAGGATGCAACCGCACATGGTGCAGTCGCAAACTTACATTTTTCAATCGAAGCTTGCACCGCAGGCTGAAAACACCTGAAGCACAAGCTCACATAAAAAAATTTAAGTTTGTAAACATCCCTGCATTGTGTGGTGCCTGACACACAGTGCAGGGATATTAAGGGGTGTGTCCTTCAGCCCTAAATGCGGTAGGCCTAGAGGCAAGGGGCCCTTCTAGTGGCCCTCAAAGTTATTTTCTGAAAGCCAATCCATGTTGGAAAGTCTGACATGGATTGGCTGCCGGATAACGGTATCTTAATCCCAACCGCAGTGCCGAACCTGGCTCTGCCGTCATTGAAGGGATTACTATTACTATTCAATTACTATTAGTATTCTGCACCTCCTCTGATGGGCTCTCAGAGCCCGTCTGAAGAAAAGTGGAATCAACATGCGGTTTTCCCTCTGACCGCAGTAATCAAAATACAGCGGTCAAAGGAAAATCTCAGGATGTCGGGCATAGAGCCCACGACAGCTAGTAGGAGGCTCTTCACCCAACATCCAAATCGGGCCCTTAGTATGTTATATTTACACACACTTATTTAAAAAAACAATTTGAGTAACAAAAGAAGAAAACAGAAAACAGTTTCTTCTTTCCCTCCCAATTTTTTTTAATTAATCCCTTGCCCTAACCTTCCTCCCACCCTACCATTCATATTCATACATTATCAAGAATTTCTTAAGGACTCTGTGATTTTATTACACAGCTGGGAAGTTTTCCAAATCCTCTCTTAACAATAAAGTCAAAAATACATTAGTGCAGTATATATATAAAATAGATTCCATTAGAACATCGGCACCCAGAGTGGAAACACTACAACTCTAATTGTATATCTAAAACATTTAACTAAAAAGAGTCCCCTCCTATTTAATTTCATACTTTAGCAGCATATTCAAAGTGTCATAGCGATGGGAATACAACAGTTGGTACCATCATAGTTAGCGATCATACACAAATCTACTTTTCTTACAGTATTTATATAGCAGCATAGATAGTCCACAAAGGGAAAGTGAATCCATTCTTTTAGCGCCGTCTATATAACAGCCACAATGCTGATGCGACTATCACTCCTTCCTACTTTTTCCCAGCCTCTACTTACTGAGCAGCAAAGTATTCATAAAGTGCAATTGCAGTATAAAGGTCCGGATACTCCACCCAGTTGGCAAGGCATTTTCAGATTCTAATCTCTTTTTTTCTAGCCCTATGTCCCTTTCGCGTATATATAGCTGTCTCTAGATTATAGGTCACCCATAATCGAGCTAACCATTGTTGTAATGAGGGAGGGTTAGGGTCTAACCAAGCTGAGGCAATACATAATCTCAACACTGCCATTGCTATACTGACAAAAGCACCTCCATCCTCTGCTTCCAAGTTCGTTACACCTAATATAATTAACGTGGGGGTTACGTCAACCTGCAATAATAATTTCTTCCTAAATAATTCATTGATCTCTTTGATTAGTGACCTAAGTTCTTCACAGGTTGCAAACATATGAGCTAAATCTGCTTTATACAGGGCTCATGGTGGGCAATGCACACCTTTCCCCTCACCCCATTTAGCAATCCAATAAGGAGTGTAATATAACTCAAAACAGGTTTCAAAATACTGTGTTTGAACATTTGCGGCATTAAGATTGTTAAGCTATTTCAGAAAGCCCTTTGAAAAGCAGTGTCTGTAATGTCTAAAATCCCTTGCCACTTCATGGAGTACTTTTCCTAATCGTCTCTCATATATTCCTTAAGAAGCTTATATAGAGTCCCAATGCGGGGGGGGGGCAAATTGTATCATTTTCTCCTTAAACTCACACTTCTCAAACATTTCTGACCCCCATTCATCTGCAAATAGTTCCGAATCAGAAGGCATAGCATTTTGAAGCATTCCCACGTCTACGACTCATCTGGGAAAGTGCCAAAATCCATACATGGGTGCATGGGAACATCGTCTGTAATGCATTAAAATACCATTTGGAGAGTGAATTTGGAGAGTGCATTTCCGGTGATGGATGGGAGACCTACTGATAGACCAACTCCCATGGTCCTAGTAGAGGCAGAACTGCTGTCTAGCTTGAAAGCCTTCAAATCTGAACTTCACGAGGAACTTAAGGTCAACGTATCCAAAGAACTAGACACTCTAATGTCAAACCGGAGAGAAAATGTTGTGGAACTGTAAACAGGCATTGACACAGTTGGGACTAGATTAGTGGAAGGCGAAGCTACATAGAAACACTCATGGATAATAACCAAACCTTAATGGAAAAGTGAATGTCCCTTCACTCCCAAATTTACAATAATGAAAATCAAAGTCCTTGAAAAGTACTCTGGGAGGAATAATATACACATTTGAGGCTTCCGGGAAGGTGCGAGAGAACTGACATGGAACATTCTTACTCTAGACACTTCAAAGCATTAATTAAGGACACCCTCAACACCATCAAGCTAGACAGAGAACATCTAATGGGACCATGGAGAATGAAGGTGTGCAGCAAACTACATGGTATCCTTGCGAAAATACAAAACTAAAAATGCAAAGAGCAGTTCTACAAAGCAGCTGGGTCAAAATATTACATTCAACACAATGGAAAAACCTGCCTTCTCTTTCAAGATATCACTCCAACAATTCAGCGCCGCCACCAGCTTGGACTGATTGTAAACCTTCTTCAACAAAATAAAATTAGATACCGAAGCCTCTATCCTTACAGCATCACTATTGACTACAACAACATAAGACACCATACTTCCAATTTTTGGATGGCAGCCTGTTTCCTAGGGATTGAGCTGGTGGAACCATTGTCGTACCACCTAAAATTCACCATTGCTGGGCTTGGAGGAGAATGCACAGAGCTCATCTTCTTGGAAGGCACTGTAAACTAAACAGCAGTGAGGAACAAGACAAAATAGGAGGGTGGCGAGACCCAAAGATAATGATTCACACCCCTAGTCACTGTGACACCTCCTCATGGAACAACACTTGCAGTACATATGACCACTGGACCAGGCATGAGCAGTAAACTAGCAGCATGCTAACACATCACTGCTCAGTGGCCCTCCGACTATAGTAAGTTGCCATACTCATGATGCACATACAACTCTACCAAAGGGAAAAGGAAAACCTGTTAACTTGACGAGGGCCCCTACAGCACCGTGAAATTACTCTAATTTATTTTATCTTACATCTTGTTTGACGTACTCAAATTGGGGAAATGGTAGAGGGTAGGGAAGGGCATAAGGGCATAGAACATAATACAATTAGACCACACATCCCTAAAACCATATGATTTTACAGTTATGCTCACCCGCATTTAAAATATTGCGATCAATCTACAACTGCACTGACTACATGTGAGGAGAACACACATATACCAGAGAACCTTATGGTCCACATGCCCTCATTTAATTCTAAAGGACTAAACTAAATGCACTAAAATATGACCGTTCATGAAGGAAGGGGAGCATGACATAATTCCACTACAACAAACACCTCTCAAACAGGGAGAAGAAACTAAATATAACCACCAACACTACCTGCAAGCATACCATCCTTCCTTTTTCCTACCTAGAAAGCCAAAGAGATAGAGAGGGAAGTTACCTTATCTTAAAGGGATTTTAGAGAGCCCTTGCTTACCACTGCAGTGTTGCTTTCTCCAAATACAGGGCAGGATGACTTTATAAGTAAAACATTCTATACCCACACGCCCTTTGGTGAAGGGAACATCATATTTATTGGCAATTTTAATTCAGTTTAGAACTACATCGTAGACAGAACTAACCCAGATACTCCACACTCTGTAAGCTTCCCGTGTAAACCTAAGAGCAACTAATGTAAACTGTCCTCCATTTTGTCTATTGTGAGCACCACCGAGAGAAACGAGGGTATATATTTTTCTTGCGCATTTGCAGAAGATACTCTAGAATCCACTAAATCTTTTGAACTCCCATCTATTACCCACTGGTCATCAATCGAAAATAGGTACAATTTTGGTCTCAGATCATGACTTTGTTAATGTCACTGTAGAATGTTAAGGCGCCCATGTAGGAGGGCCTACTTTGACTCGCCTCCACCATATGAAACAGGAACATAACTATGTGAAGGAGATAGTGTTAGATGACAGGGTAAAACTAACAAAGGAGGGTGAGAAGCTCGTGGCCTTCAATTTCTATTCCTCACAAATCTATTCTACCCACTGGACGTTGAGCAAACTACCTACCTGGCATTGTGTCAACTTCCTAATTCTTGATTAGCAGGTTGAACTAGATTATCCTATGGAGGTGGAGGTTAAGGCAGCCATTTAAATTTTAAAAGATAACAAGGCTGTCGGGCCAGATGGCTACACACAGTGCTTTTATTAAGCATTTGGCTCATTATTACAAACCCCTACAAAACCAAGGGCTACAATTTGTTTGCAACAACTAAAGAAGTAATACAGCCTATTAATGAAACCATAACTACCCAATATATAAGCTGGGGAAAGACCCGACAGAGGCTGATAAGGGTACCAATCAGTTGCTGGTGCTCTTGCATCTCTCAACGGCAGATGAAATGGTCGTCCACGAACTTCTGATCGAGTGTGTTAGAGCCGCTGGCCTCTGAGGGACAATGCTCAAGTGGGTCACCCCTTTCCTGATGGACTGCATCCAGTTGGTTCACCTATTCCCCTTCCACTCACCCAAAGTCCAACTTACATGTGGAGTGCCCCAGAGGTCCTCTCTTTCAACCCATCTGTTCAATTTGTACATATTCCTCCTTGCATACTCTCTGAAAAAGATGAACATTAGAATTACCAATTACGCTGACAATATGCAATTAGTTTTGCTATTGATAATTCACCTGAATCTAAAGATACTTTTCAAAACACAATACTATTCATCCACAATTGGATAAATAGCAATCTAATCAAACTAAACTCCAATAAGACAGAGATTATCAAACCCAGTAGCAGGCATGACCTGTGGTACCCCACATTTTGGCCAGCCACCAAGGGCATGTCCCTCCAACCAAACAGCTCTGTCAAGATCCTCGGAGTCCTTATGAATAAGAACTTGTCTATGAAACCTCAAGTCAGTGGTGTAAAAATAGCCCACTTAGCCACCACAGTGTGAGGGGCCCGAGCTCCAGGGGGCCCCTTTCGGCACTATGCATGGGTGGCGCTGAGAGCCCTTGACTGGGACCAGAGCGTGGGGGCCCCTGACATGTACTTTCCAGGGGGGGCCTCTCAAGTTTCGTTACTTCACTGCCTCAAGTAGGGGCTGTGAATTCGTCCTGCTTTTTACTGCTTTACAAAATCAGAAAGATTTGCAAAGGTCTTACTCTTGAAGATTTTACCCAGGATATCATCGCATTAGTCAGCTTGGTGATCAACTATGTGAGTTCTCTCTAGTGGGGTATACCTGAGGGACTCGTAGATTGCAATTGGCTCAGAACCAAGCGGCCAGGTTCATCTATCGTCATCCTTGGAGCTGCCACATCTCCCACTGATGAGGCAACTAGACTGGCTGCTGATGAAACAACGAACGGTATTCAAGACCGGCTGCATAATTTTTTAATCTCTGTGTGGCAGCAGCCCAGCTTTCATCTCAGTTCACATTCAAAAGTAGACTCCCTCCCACACCTTGAGATGTGCTCACCAGAACCCTTTCACCATTCTCTCATTCAAGAAGATAACATTTGGGTGGGTACAGCTTCTCTGTAATCACCCCTGGTATTCGGAACTCCCTTCCAATGACAATCAGTTCGACCCCCCTGTTATACCAGATTCAGACAATGCCTACAAATCTTGCTTTTCTAACTGGCATATGTCTGATTCTTGAACAGTGGGCATTGGTTCTTTTACCCCAGTGCCAAGGAATTATCTGGTGTGTGTACATTCTACAAGTACCAGTAACATAATACACCAGGGAAATGCACATCACATCATATGGTCCTATTGCAATACTAAATGCAGATGTAAAAATCTTCACTAAAAATTGGTGTCCAACCTTGAGCACATCCTCCCAGGACTGGTACATGCGGACCAATTTGGCTTCAATAAAAAACACCAGACACATAATATGCTATGCTGAGTGGTCCACCTCATCAAAACAAAGAAGATAAAAGTGGGCACCTCCTGAAGCTCCAGTCTAATTTTTTTAAATTCCAACAGATATCTGGCTTTAAAATCAACTCAAAGAAATCAGAAATATTGAATCTAGCTCTTCTGAGCATGAAGGTAACTGCCCTTCAGGAGAGGGTCCCCTAAAATGTGGGCGTGTCAGCACATTTTATTCTTGGGGGTCAAGATATCACTGATCTATCAGATCTTTTTAAGAATAATTTCTTACTTCTCTTGGCAGAGATTTGAGATGGCCTACAGTAGTGGGAAGCCCTACCAGCATGATGGTTGTGCAGTATAACAGCACCTAAAATGAAGGATTTGCTACCACAAGTGACAAGGGACCAAAATTGATTAGCTTCCTTTGCCGTACTAGCTTCTCTCAATTGCTGCCACTGTGAGTCGTCCCAAGCTACCTTGGCCGCACGTAAGGCAACCTTGTAGCATTACCTGGCAATTCGTATTAAAGGAGCATTTTTATCTTTGATTGCTTCTGCCAGGATTGATTGTTTGTGACGGCAGTCCTTGGTGTACCATGAATGAACCCCTTTCGGCTGCTTAATGGGCTTGCAAGCTGACCCAGGAACTACAAAGTGGGCATTGATTCAATCAAAGATACAGGAATGGACCACGGTTGCATCGGCCAGATCTCTTTTACTGGCAACCGCTGACTCAAGTTCTTGTGCACCCACTACCAAGTCATGCCATATGGCTAAGATCTTTTCACCTTGCACTACCACCTTCTACCATTTTATTGTTTGTGGGGATTACATAACTAGTTTGAGTTAGGGCTGAAAAAGTCTTAGAGTAGTAAGGAGCTTTCCACAAGAGGTTCATGGTTAGACAGAGGAGGTTGTGGTCACTATCTGCGGTGTTGTTCACACTCATGTCGACTAAGTCTCCCCACAATCTTACATCTAAGACGATGTAATCAATGCAAGAAGGGCAGCTCACTCTATTATATGCGATAGTACAGGGTGGTGGCAGCTCCTTGTATATTGCTTGTGAGGCGAGCAGACTGTGAGGGAATCCTCCTCTGCTTTTATTGTACCCCAGCTGGAATTTTTAAAGACGAATGACTACTGTGTTGTGCATTTGTCTAATTAATTGTACCTTTTTTAAACTGCTCCTCTCTGTGCGTGCATTGATCCCTTTGCCCCATTCCACCGCGGCTTTTCTGTGCCGATTGCTGTGGAAGGCAGGGTCGGGCACCATCTTTCCTGAGTCCCAGATCCCGGTGTGATCGTAGGCAGTGTTCTAGCTGGGGTAGGGGCTTGGGACACAAATAGTAATGGCACTTCGGACGCGCAGCGGGTGCGCCGTCTGCGCGCCGAAGGAGCGCCAAAGAAGGGCCCGTCTGTGCCCGTCCGTGTCCCGGAAGTGCCTAGTGCCAGACCCCCTGCCCATCCGCGCACGATGCAAAGGGCCGCTAGGATAAGGTATGCGCGCAATGATCTTCTTGCATTAAACATTTCCAGTTGTGGAGTAGAATGCCCTTGGACGGTTGCTGACTGTTCCTCCAGGAAATGCCCAGCTTGTAATTTCCGTTTTCACCCCACTGCCTGCAGCTCTGGTTCAGAAAGTACTAATTCTACTTTGATTAGAGCAGGTCTTATCAATGCAGGTCCCTGGTTAAGCATGCTGCCGATGTCTTTGAGATTTTGGCAGATAAGCAGTTGGACCTTTTTTTTATCACCGAGACATGGCTCAATGACACCTGCGCCCCGGTGGTACAGCTGGCTGTTCCCAGGGGCTTTAAAATCACGAGGGCAGATTGCCTGCTAGGAAGAGGTGGCGGTGTTGCCGTGATATATAGGGACAAATGGCTCTTTTCCTATGAGTCTTCTGGTGATCTGGGAGACGGGGAGATGCTCCATTTTGCCCTTAGGCTAAACCCGCATTGCACTTTGGGAGGCACGCTAGTGTACCGGCCTCCAGGTTATGCTGGTCAATTTATAGACGCTCTGGAGGAGGTTATTGTGCCCCCGGCTCTAAGATTCTCGAAGTTTCTCTTCCAAGGGGATTTCAATATCCACGCCGATGTCTCGGATTCTATGGAGACTAAACGCTTAGGTGACACTTTAAACCTTGCTCAACTCCAAAAAATGGGTTGAATCTCCAACTCACGTGGGGGGGCACATATTGGATTTAGTATGCTCTAATTTTAATATTGTGATTCTCGCCCTGAGAGCGTGACTTGGTCGGATCACGAGTTAATCAGGTTTACCTGGCCCGTGGAAAAAACTACAGGGGCCGGGGACACTTTTTCAAACGTTCACCCCCAGAAGATCAACCTTGCCACTCTTGCGGAACCCTTTCCCGGGACCGACCTCTATTGGCCTCGGAGGTGGGTGAGGCTGTAAGAAATTTCAACACATGGGTGGAACAGGGGTCGGCTGCCTCCGTGAACCAGGGGCGTATCCGCAGAATGTGTTTCTCTCCCTCTAAACCATGGTTTTCACATGCTCTACGGGAATTGAAACTAGGCTGCAAAAAACTCGAACGTGTATGGAGATAAGGGTACCTGCCTGAGGCAAAAACTACCTTGCGAGCGGCCCAGAGAGACTACTATGCTGTGATTAGGACAGCAAAGGGAAAGTACTACGCAGGTAGAATTGCCAAGGCGAATAACAATAGTAAAGACATTTTCTCCATCGTACAGAGTTTCTTATCGCCCTGTGCCGCACAACCCCTGCTGTCCTCCTCTGAACAATGGTGTGAAGAACTTTCTTCTTTTTTTACCGAGAAAATTGCAAAGATTCATGAGGACCTGATCGCTGTCTGCGATTCTCATAAGTCCTCATCAATGCTGCCTTCCCTGGCTGTGCCCAAACCTGCTGATCAGTTTGTGGCTTTCTCTCCCTCTGCAGATGCAGATATCCTGGCAGTACTAAAGTCCTTGAAGTCGGGGTCTCCGACAGATCCATGTCCAGCTCAGATGCTTGGGGGGGTGGCCGAGACAGTATGCGGGGAGGTCACTCAGATTGTTAACCTCTCTTTTTCCACTGCGATTGTCCCGACTTGCTGGAAGTAGGCTAAATGATTGCCGCTTCTAAAAAAAGCCGGGATGGATCTAGCCGCCATGACAAGCTACCGGCCTATATCACTGCTGCCGGCACTGGCGAAAATCTGTGAAAAGATGGCTTTTCGTCAACTGGACAACTTCGTGGAGACTTCTCATGCCTTGCACCCTGCTCAATCAGGGTTCCGGGCAGCCTATAGCACCGAGACAGCTTTGGTGGAGGTTTCGAAGGCCATCCGGGAATGCCTGGATGGAGGCGGCAGAGCAGTTCTGATTATGTTAGATCTCTCTGCCACCTTCGATACGGTGCCCCACGGGCTCCTCCTCTCCTGACTGTCTGCCATTGGCATCTCTTGTCTGGCTCTAGATTGGCTGACGTCATTTTTGACCAACAGGACGCAGCAGGTCTGGATGCCACCGCATGCAACTTTGCCTAGGATGCTCTCCACGGGAGTTCCGCAGGGGTCTACACTCAGCCCCCTGCTTTTTATTGTATACCTGACTCCTCTGATTTATTTGGCGGAACATTTGGGGGCAAAAATTATGGCCTACGCCGACGATACCCAACTTTTGTTTACCTGGCCAGGTGACAATTTGGATACGTCGGCTGTTCAGCACTGCCTCTCCTCTGTTTTCCGTTGACTTGCACTAGCACAGCTAAAGTGCAACGAGGATAAATCTGAGGTCCTTTTTTATGGAACATTCCCTGATAACTTCAGAGATCTTCTATGGCCACATGATATTCCCTGCCCCAAATCTATGGGTGGCCCAGCTAAGAACCTGGGTGTTTGGTTTGTAGATAACCTAAAATTTGATGACCATATCAAAAAACTGACTGGTGTCTGTTTCGGAACCCTCAAAGCCCTGCACAGATTTTTTCCTCTTCTCCCAAGAGATGCCAAAGAGACAGTGTTGCGTGCCCTTATTATATCCAGGCTGGATTACGCGAATGCCCTGTTTACCGGCATACCATCCTATTTGATCAAACGGCTCCAGGTAGTCCAAAATGCCGTACCTAGACTCTTGTTTAATATTCCTAGGAGGTCTAGCGTCTGCTCTCACCTGCGTAGTCTCCACTGGCTTCCGGTGGCACAGCGAATCCTGTTTAAAGCGCTGGTTCTCTCTTTTAGAGCGACGCATGAGCTCGGGCCAGTGTACCTGAGAAAACGCTTCTCTATGTATGTTCCCAATCGCTGCCTCAGATCTGCCAATCAATGTAGGATGGCCCTTCCTAGATTCAAGTATGCTAGGCTGGGAGGCCAATCTATATCTGTTATGGTAGCCAGAGCCTGGAATGCACTTCCTCTCCACCTCCGCATAACGCAGAATATTGTCCACTTCAAGAAAGGCCTAAAAACCCATCTGTTAAACTTACCTGCCTAAATGCTTCTACTGCCCTCCTCTTCTGCTTTCCTCACACACCCCCCATGAGCCAGGATACTCGAGAGTAATAGAGCACGCTATCAAATATTTTAAAACATAACATAACATAACATAACATTATATGTGTTGAAGCCCTGCATGTCTGAGGGAGTTCTGCCATTTACAGCCATTAGGCCAAACTCGACTTTTAGAGCATTAATGTGAAGTGCTGTCTGTGTCCAATTTTTTTTACTGGTGGTAAAAGTAAAGGAGGGACAGCCCATTTGTCATGAAATGCCTCACTGCCCAACAGATCTTCTTTGTTGAGTGGTTCAAAAGTGCTGTTTAGATCACCAGCAACTATCACTCTGGAATGGGGTGAGCATCTGGCTGGACTTTCTTCTAACAAGATGATAGTTGGTGAGGTTCTATCACCCTTGGTCCCTCTTGCATAAACGTTAATCAAGTCGATTTGTCCCCCCACCCCTTCTAGGTCCCCTAATATTTAGTCCCAACATGTCTCGACTAGTGCTTGGATGGAGTGTAATCTGGCAACCCAAAGCAATGCTCACATAAATAATCAGACCCCCGGTTCCCACAATGCACATTGCAGGGCCAGAATTGTGCCAGAAGTGGGTACCCTTATCCCATGCATCTTCACAGTATACAACCAATTGCCATGATGAAGCAGGGTGTGCATTAAAATGGGCATCAAAACCACCATGCATGCATGCCAATATTATATCAAGAATTACAAAACTGACAAGTATTATTACCTGCTGCCCCATTTCTGAACCCCTTACCGTAGGTACCACCTATAGTGCAACCTCCAGAAAGGAGCAACATGAGGCAAAGGAGGTCTTTGTTGGTGGCCCTTTTGAGCATGGTGGCATGTTTTGCCGGGGAGTGCTTTTTAGTAGCCCAGCAGTGCTTATCATGAGCATGTGCATCAGTCTTGGAGAGTTTTTGCGAATTTCTAGGAATACTCAAGAGTAGTCTTATTTAAAATTTACGTTGTATGATATTTAGTAAATCTGCATTTTTTTTTTTTTTATTGAAATCAGACATGATGCATTGGAGTACTTTAGAAATGCCAAATTATACATTGGATAAATTGAACAAAATAAGTAAGGGGAACACAAGAAACATATCTTTCTGAAATTATCATTGGGTTGTACTTCCCTACAAGCATGATAAAATCTATTCCTTTACCCAACCCCTTGTCTGTTTCGTTCCTCCATCCAGACAATACGTGGCTTCCAAGCTTTCAAACCTTCTTTTCTAGTTTTTAAGCCTTTACATTTATATAACACAATTTCTTGTTTCCCAATGAAAATTAAACAATTTAGCCAATGATAGTAAATTGGTGGTTCAGAATCCTTCCATACTGTGGCAATCAGAAGGTGTGCTATTGCAAGGCTTAAAAACACAAAATCTCTTTGTGGCGCATCAAATTGGATTGTTACATCAAAGCCGAGTAGCATTAGTGTAGAGGAAATCTTAACATTCCTCCCCAGTGTCTGTATAATAAATGACTCGATTCCCATTTTTAACTTATCTAATTTAACACAGGAATAAAACATATCTATTATGTCAGCTGGTCCAGTTTGACATCTTGGGCAACTATCCGACTCTCTTTTCCCCCAGTTACAAAGCTTCAACGGTGTGTAATATAAATGATATACCGTTTTTTACTGTGCTTTCAGGTTAGATGACATAAACACGTTTTTACCTATTTCCAGCACCTTATCTATATCAACCTCCCCGTCATTTAATTTAGTTGCCCAGTTTGTTTCTGTTCTTTCTAAATCATTAGGGATATTTTTTTGCAATTCCTGATAATAATCTCTTATTCTGCTTTTGGGTTTGCTCATAAACTGAAGTATTGGTATGGGGTCAGAGCTAATACTCTCTTTTGGGAAATCTCTCATAGAGTTCCTAACTTGTAAATATTTAAAGCGTGACTCACTTTGTAGATCATATTTCTATAAACCTGCGCATATCTGAGTTTGCATAAACATATGTCAGCATTACTATCCCCTTTTGTTCCCATTTTCTAGCCATATCATCATATATGTTTGTGTGCAGGAGATAAGAATGCCAGAGTGATGAATATTTGGTGAACCTATTGATCACACATGTCTTCACTATCTTACTCTAGTTTTTAATTGCACAGTCAATACATTTATATCTTTTCTTTTGATATTTTCTTACATCATCTTGACGTTGAAATAGTCCACCTCCGGATTCCCCAATTGCCAGTTCATAAATACTTGGTATTTCCCCCACATAATTTTGGGTCTTCTTATGATAATAAAGAATGCCCAGATTTTGCAGGGTCGTAGCCCAATAGTATAGCTGTATATTAGGAGTGTTCCATCCACCCTGATCAATCGATTGACTCAGAAATTTATAGGCACGTTGAATTTTCTGACAGCTCCAGATAAAATTATGGAACATCCCCCCAATTTTCATTATTTTTTTAGCCAATAATTCTAGGGGGATGGCCCGCATTAAATATAGAATTTTTGCAAAGATCTTCATTTTAATTACATTTATCCTGCCAATTATTGTAAGGTGCAAATGGTCTAATCGTTTAAATTCACTATTGTTTGAGGCCATCACTGGATCTATATTTATTGTCCAGATATCGGCCATTTTTGCAGTCAGGTTAACTCCTAGGTATACTGCAGACTCCTTTACTCGAGGATCATCCACTATACAGTTCAGGGAGCAAATAATTTGCGTCTTTGACCTATTTAGTAGATATCCTGATCTCTTCCCGAATTTTTCTGCCAATCTCTCTACTTCTGCGATTGCTTCTTGTGGGGCTGGTGTTAGCAGGGCAATATCATCGGAGTATGCCAATATTTTTGTCTCATAGTTATGAGAGATTACTGGTTTAATTATAGGGTTCTTTAAAATAAGGGAGATAAAAGGATCAAAATAAAATGCAAAAAGAATTGGGGAACACGGGCAGCCCTGGCGTGTACCTCTTTCTATCTTCAGGTTTTTGGATGTACACAATTATCTGAATCTTGGCATGCGGTTTATAATACATGGCCTGCAATGCTCGTATGAATCCTGGCTCAAAGCTTTTCTCAGCCAATTTATCCCACAGGTAGCTCCAAGCCACCCGATCAAAGGCTTTCTCGGCATCTAGAATGACCATAGCCACCGCTCTTTTCTCTACCTCAGCAATATCTAATATTGATATTGCCCGCCGCATGTGGTCTGTGGTCCCCCGGCCTGGAACAAAGCCGTGCTGCCATGGTGAAATAATTGCAGTAATGTTTTTCTGTAATCGAGTGGCCATGAATTTTGAGTACATTTTTGCAATTAATCCATAATTTAGGTAAATTGGAATCAGAACACGAACAAATAATAAATAATAGAGCTTTGGAAGATATATTATTACAACATCTGTCTAAGATAGCATTGGCTAAAGCCGAAATCAATCAATATTTTCATGAAAAAGTGCCCAAAAGTTCCAGATATATCGCAAGGAGTTATATGAATATGGAGAGACAACTGAGAACGAGACAAAAAAGTGTCAGAAATAATATATCAAAAATGAAAGATTCGAATGGGGTATTGATATCAGATTCGGAGAAGATTGTCAACATTTTTGAAGATTTCTATAGCAAACTATATCATTCAGAACTCTCGATACGGGATCAAGGGGAGCTGGATGATCTAGAAGATATCAATAATTGCGGCATATCCCATCCCAAGATAAGTAGGGAAACGACTCAGGAACTAGATCAGGAAATTACACTAGAGGAAGTACAGCTGGCACTATCTTGTCTCTCATCTGGCAAAGCTGCTGGGCCAGATAAAATCCCAATTCAGCTGTATAAAATTATATCAGCACAAATACTGCCTTTTATCCAAGACCTATTTTATGATGTACAATATCGTGGAATACCCCCAAGATCATGGCAAGATACAGATGTTGTGGTCTTCTTAAAGAAAGACAAACCCCCAGTCCTCCCCTCGTCATATCACCCAATATCACTCATGAACACAGAAGCAGTAAATCTGCATTTCTGCTGGACAAAATATAGTATGTAAATAAATTTGCACTGTTTAACGTGTTTTCTCCAGAGCAAACTATTTTACCCTCTGAAGACACGCCTTAAACTACACACCCATTGTTTTTGTTTGCATTCCCATTGTGTTTCTAGTATAATAAATGCATGTGCTCCATTGCCTTATAGGGTTTTGTCTTTAACTGTTTGGAGGTTGAGAATCTAATATGTTTGTGGCTAACGGCAACCTTATATCCTTAGATACCAACACCTACCCCTGTGAGCTGATTTACCGACACAAAAAGTGTGCCATAGTTTTAGAATTTAAATACCCGTTACTAGTACAAAACCATGACTGAATGTTTGCGTTTGTAAATGGTGCAATGTGTACATCTTTGTTGCACTTATTTCTGGGACTAGCTTAGTGACTTATCCCACTAGCTCAAGTTTTATTTAGTGACGGATGCTGTGTTAGTGCCCCTGGAAGCATTGATTCAGTCCATTTTTGGGTGAGCTGTGAACTTTTTCAAATATCTTGGCTTTCAGGATTTGGACAGTGACTTTGCATATATGATGCCCAATGTTCCCAATCATGCTAATAAATCATTACCGCCCACTGCCAATAACTATAATTGTTAAAGGCTTTTTTCACAAGCAATAAGCCTGAGACACAAGCTCAGGGCCATAATAAGGAAGAGGGCCCTTAACAACTGATAAAGCCCAAAGCCAAAGAGCTAAACTGCTATTATTACATTCCTCTCAACAACTGAGGAATTACTTAAAATAAACAGGGAGAAAAGGAAATACTTGAATAAACCTCATTCGAATTGGATATATTCATTTGAAGCAAGAAATTAAGTTTGCTTCAGGTATAACTAATCATCTATATAAAATCATTTGTTTATATATCCATAGAGTTCTAAAGTTTTAAGCGCTAACACTTGTTTATTCTATTTAGATTTTAAAAGAATCTTTTATCACAAAAACGTTACAATTTTAATTAAGTACATATCAGCGCCTTCTAAAGAGACAATGTAGGGTAATTATATTTGTTTTTCTATTAGTCAAATTAATAAGAACTAAAATTCGAAGAAGTGAGAGTAACAATTAATAAAATATAATCTTTATTTGATTATCCTAGAGGATACTTCTTACCCAGACAACAAATAAAAGGACTTTAGACCATATCTCCGATACGTCATTTGATTACCTAAGTAAGCATTTAGTATCTAGGTTTTCTTTGATCTCACAATATGGGTGAACTTTTCTCTTTGCTCTTGCACACAGGTGATCCAGGACCTCTTATCTTTTTTATCGTCTATAGCTCACGTTTATTATCCACCTTTATCTTATTTTTCTTTGGACCTAAAGAATAGGAAACCCGTTAATGCCTTCTAAAATACACACTGGGTAGGTGATGGCCATCTCACTTTGCAATGTGTCAGGAACTGCAGTGTAACTCATATATTATGTTTTAGGCATATAAGTGTGGCTTTTCCTGACGAAGACGCAGTTTGCGCCAAAAATGCCAAAACGCGCATTGAAGAAAAGTATTCTGTCTGCCGCAACTAATAGATACAAAGGACTAGATATGTGAAATATTGATTTTTAACCTGTAATAAATCATTGTTTTTAATGAGAAAGAATTGTTATTGTATATCTTTAACTGAATGTTACACTGAGTTCATAGAAACGTACTGATAAGGACTGCATCCTTCCCTTGCTTAATTCTTCTCTCCTTTCCGGGACGGTACCCAGCTCCTTCAAGGAGGCCGTTCTGGTGCCTCTGTTGAAGAAGCCTGGAGCCGATCCTGCCGTCCCGGCAAACTATCGTCCTATCTCTCTTCTACCCTTCTTTTCTAAAATCTTGAAAGCCCATGTCACTGCCTGTCTCTCTAGGTTCATCGAGAGTTCTAACTTTCTCGAAGCTAACTAGGCCGGTTTCCGACCTGGTCACTCTACAGAGACTGTGATCCTGGTCGTCCTGGACACCTTGAGAGACGGAGCTGACAAGGGTACCCCCCAGGCCTTGGTACTATTAGATCTGTCGGCCGCCTTCGACACGGTGGACCATAACATCCTCCTCAAACGTGTGGAACAGGCTGGCATCCAGGGCCTGGCGCTGGCATGGGTCAAATCCTTCCTCACTGGGAGATCTCAGACCCTCAGCCTAGGCACATTTAGGGCTCCCAGGGAGCACCTGCCTTGTGGGGTCCCCCAGGGCTCCTCTCTATCCCCCCTTCTCTTTAATCTCTATCTTCGTCCTCTTCTTTTTTCTCTGAGGCAGTGGGACGTCACCGTCTTTAATTACGCGGACGACCTGCAACTCATCTTTTCTTTAAACTCTCCCTCTGCTATTCCCAATTTCCAGGCAGTCATGTCCCATATCCTTCAGTGGATGTGTCAGAACCAGCTTAAACTGAACCCAGGAAAGACGGAGCTCCTCCTGCCTGGTAAGAGCGCTGCCCACTGGGATCCACATTTCTGGCCGGCAGAACTTGGCCCCCCTCCTATCCCGGTGGCCTCGGTGAAAAGCCTCGGGGTCACCATTGACGCTGGGATATCTCTCGGGCCTCAGGTGGGGACGGTGGTCTCCTCCTGCATGTTCCAGCTGCGCAGGATTAGGAAGGTGGCTTACCTCCTCACCCCTGATGCTCTGTTGCAAGTTATCATGGCCCTCGTCCTCTCCCGCCTGGATTTTTCGAATTCCATCTATCATGGTTTGCCTAAATGTTCCATCTATAGGCTGCAAATCATTCAAAACCAGGCGGCGAGACTGGCCCTCGGGATACCGAAATGGCAGTCTGCCAAACCCCTTCTCATCAAATTGCACTGGCTCCCTGTAAGCCTAAGGGCAGCCTTCAAGCTTGGCTGCCTTATTTTTAAGTCTCTCTCTGGCTCTTGCCCCGCTTTCCTGAAATCCCTCATTCGGCCCTATTGCCCTTCACGTAACCTCAGATCATCACACTTACACCTCTTGGTTGTCCCTTCTATTAAACTCTGTAGATCTGGTGGTCGGAGATTCGCCTACCTTGGCCCCAAATTTTGGAACTCCCTTCCTCTCTCAGTTAGGATTTCTAACACTCTCATCCAATTCCGCAAATCACTAAAAACCTGGCTTTTTCCACAATCTAGCTAAAGTCCCTCTGTTTCTTTCAGCATCCAATCAGCGCCAGGAAACTCACGGTGACAGTGCGCTTTATAAGCACCCCCTTAACATAACAAATATAGATTCGTAACAGCTACTAAAAGTTTTAATTGCCTAGGGATATACAATACACTGAGAAAGGAAAAGACAAACATTGGTCTATAAGATCCTATATAATATATATACCATTAGAGGGCATGAGCCACTTTTTTATTTTTAATGGAGTCACCAGTATTTCAATGTTCTAATATATAATTATAGCCCACTTGATGGTACAGTAATGGTATATTGCCTATACACCTCTGCCTCACAAGTAGTTTAAATAGGGGCCAGGGCTTGTAGGTCAGTCCATTTAATTTCTGCTCTTATTTCATGTGTATGGATTTGTTTTTGTTATGGATTTCTTTTTACGTTTTGAGTGCAAACACATGGACTGTTTTTTTTCATTGTAACTTTTTATTTTAGCTATTACTTTTGCACATTTTTCACCTATTACACATTTGTGAAAAAAAACAATAGAAACATTGCTGGATTGCCAAGGCCAGAGTTATAGACTTTGCCAATGTGTGTTTACTTTGTTGTGTTTAAGATGTTGAACATGCCAATTTGTATGTATCATTTGCACATTTCTGCCTGGTCATATAAAGACATTTTTAAGTTCTAAAGAATCTCTGTAAAATCAAAACTTACAAGCATCCAAGTGGAAAGTGAGATATGTTCATTGTGACAACTGTCAGTTGAAAAGTTAAACACCCTGGGTGTGTAGATCCATGTGATGAAAAGACAAACATTTATGGTCAAATAGTACAAGTGAAAGTATGTACACTTTATAGGTTATGTATATCCTTGTGATAAAAAGACAAATATTTACTGTCAGATAGTACACGTGAAAGTGTGTACACTTTATAGAGTGTATATATTATGTGAAAAAAAGATAAACTTTTCCTCTCAATTAGTAAAAGAGAGCATGGGTTTACTTTGTTCACCCCATGTTGGCCGGGTATGCCCGGATGTGGGTACCCTTGCTCACTTTGCCACTGGATTCAAGCTAGCCTGGCTGATGAAGGGTGTTAGCCAGAAACCGGTCCCAGTATGCTTGTTTCCGGTTCAGGGAAGACCTGGTTTGGCAGTTCGTGCTGAACTGTTCCAATGAGGCCCAGGGTCAAGACTGATATGCATATAGCTTGGTCTGAACTGAGGTAACGAAATGAGCTAAAGAATGATGATGGATTCACCCCAGATCTGTGACTCGGGGTGAGTGTCTGAAAAGTTTCAGTGCTCCATCCATCATCTCCTTGTGTTTGCTTTGTTCCTCCTGAGTTGGCAGGATATGCCCAGACATGGTTCCCTTGCTCACTTTGCCCCTGGATTTAAGCTAGCCTGGCTGATGAAGTGTGTTAGCCAGAAACCGGTCCCAGAATGCTTGTTTCTGGTACAGGGTAGACCTGACTTGGCAGTCCAGCTGGTCTGTTCCCATGCGGCACAGGGGCAAGACTGATTTGCATAAAGCTGGGTCTGACCTGAGGTGACAAAGTGAGCTAAAGAATGATGATTGTTTCAACCCAGATCTGTGACTGAGCGTGAATGTCTGAACAGTTTCAGCGCTCCGTCCATCATCTCCTTGTGTCTGATGTGTACGTTTTATAGCGTATGCATATCCATGTGATGAAAAGACAAACACTTGGGGGCTGATTACGATGAGGCACGGAAAGCCGGAAGAACGCAGTTCAGAGGCTTTCCGAGCCTCATCATGGTTTCAAAACCAAAAGCCTCATTACAATGGAGCCCGTCTACCAGTCGGAACCGGCATGTAATCCCTATGGATGGCGTTTTAAGCCGTCTGTATTCAGATGCTCAGTTTCCAACAGGCTTTCCATGCCGGACATGAAATGTCTGTCAGAAAGCGAGTTCAAGGGCTAGCAGGGCCTCCCTCTTCCTGTAGCCACCGGTTATGGGCCAAGGGGGCATGTATGGTGCACGCCCTGTTGTCCCCTGCACCGCCTACCACGCGTTGCATGGATGACCACAGAAATTCCAGTTTCTGTATGTGAGCTTGTGCTGCAGCCTGTTTCTGACTGCAGCACAAGCTCCCATACAGAAAGGGAGCTTGCAACCGCACCATGTGAGGTTGCATCATAATTCAAACGTTGGGACTGGCGACTGGAGATCGGTCGGTCCAGTATAGGTGACGGTGTCCTGATAAGGCCCTTACTGTCACATACTGCATGAGGAAATATGTACACTATGTACGGTGCATAAAACGTGGTAAAAAGCTAAATATAAGTATTTGCACGTTTACATTCAAGGCAAAAAGCAAAGTATAAAATTATCGGCTTTCAGGAGTTGAAGTAATGTCTACATACTTCTGACATTGCAACAAAAATAAACATAATTTTGATGCACTGGCTCTAAACTGATCTTGTGGCATACCTTTCATTGGTAGTTCCTTGATGAAAGTATCTGGAAAAACCCACACGCACATTTTCGATTCCACAAGGCGGAACACTATCCAATAGGCTCCAAATTTAGAATAGCACATTAAGTCTCCTATAAAATTAAATTAGATAGTAGTCTGCCATATTCAGTGCAGCCAAATGACCCATGATTTGTTTGCTGCTTTAGACAAGCCTCTAGTAGTGCTTCCTTTTACCATATGCATTTTTGGAGTCCTTCTCATTCTACAATGCAGTGATATTTTATGGCATCTATCAGGGAGCGATGATTTCACTGCTACTTTTAACTTTGTATCTGAGGAGTGCAGAATCTTTAAATATAGCTGTGGCCATTCCTTAAATGAGAAGCTGACTTTTCTGGCACTTGAATAACTTCAGCCCTGGCTGCCAGTGGATGGATCCATCATATTAACGCTGAACCTTCTGAGGCCAGCTCATCTTCGACTTGGACAGGATTTGTACTTCACAGATGTAGGGGCTTTCACTCAAATTTGCTAAAGGATGCAGAGTCTGGGGCGCATTCTGAGTTTTTTCAGTAGGTAGGTCACATTTTAGTGACAATTTTGTAAGAAACGAGTTATATATGCTGAAGGTTGTATTTTTGACATATGCAGTCACAGGACTGTCTGTTTCACTTTGTTACCAGGATGTGCGGAACCTTTGAGTATAGATGTGGTGAGTCCACAGTGAGCAGCGGAATTCCACCACACTGAGGCAGAACCTTCTGCTGCCCTAGGATCCTGGATTTGGTTGTGATGCTGGGCTGCACAGCAGTGGATTATCTGCTCAAAAATGGCTTGGCTCTGGGAGCCATTCTTTCTATTATACTTGGAACCTAAATCAGCATTTAGGAAAAATTCTGGTAGGAAAGATTTATGATAGATGAAGGTTGTCCTTTTGGCACTTACAGTCACATAATTAGTCATGTTTCTTAAACTGTTAGATGATGAGGGAGCACAGGGTTGCCTGAGGCCAGTGTGTTTGATGTGGCTGGAGAGGGATGTCCTAATATTTTTCACTCACTCATAAATGAACTCAATATTCCAGTCATTCATCTCAGGACCAAGTTACTCATTATTCTGCCATCCAGCCAATCAATAATTTACTGATTCATCTCTGTATTCATTCATCCATACATTCACCTACCAATTCAGTCATTCTTCCATTAGTCTATACGCTCAGACAAATTCACCAATCAGTGAAGAAGCACTTCCCCATATACAATTCAAGGCCTATTGACTTTGCCAATGCTTGTTTTGCCTGGAGGGTATATTTGAATTAATGTTATCAATTTATATGCAGGAAGGACTAGCTAAAAGAAAATAGATAAACATCAGTTTTTATTCCATGATTTATTTTTCCTCCACAGCAGTACAGAGTCAAATCAAGAAGTCAAATTCTGTGAGCATCGTCTCAGGTAGGAAATGTTCTTAGTTTGAATTAACAGTGCTCTGAATCCAGTTGACGTAGTTGCACACCTTGGTGTAAACTCCTGGGTAGTTTCTCTGAGCGCAGCCGATGCCCCAAGAGACAACACCCTGGAGCTGACCATTGCAGACCACTGGGCCACCGGAATCACCCTGAAAAAAAGAAGGCAATGCTCATAGATGGTTGAATTGAGAATACTATCTGCAAGTGGAGACTAATACATGCAATAAAGTCAACCTCATTGCAGTACTCTGAAAGAACACGATAAAGAAATCACAACTTGTAGCTATCATAATATGTGATTAATGGCTGTTAGCATAATATTCTGTTGTATGTGTTCTGAAATAGTTATTATTGCTTTGGTTGTTAAATCCCTTTTTAGCCAAATGCACCTTTCCTAAGGGTTCTACCATAACCCACCGCACGTGACATAGCATTGTGTATGGAAACCCAATCACTTCCTATAATTGATTTGTAATGCAATTGGCACATTTTTGCATTTATTTATTTGATAAGAATGTTGACTTGATTGCAGACTACATCAGTAAAGGGTCCCCAAGATGCTTGAGGGATAGATAAGTCAACAGACATCAGTATTGTATCCAGGTTTGGAGACTAGTTAGCGGTGCTACTGCCCTGTGTTACTGTGATACTGAGGAATGTTAAAGGGGGTTCTCTTCAACTCATAGAATATAGGTCATCATAGTGATTTTAAAGGTACTGCAGGGATCAGAGAGATAAAGTCTATAGCGGGGCTTTCCTGTACTGAGGAGACAGTCGGGCACCTAGTAGAAGTGAGGCAATGTGATTTGAAGCCTGAAGGATTGGAAGAGGCATAAAGAGAGAGATGGTCTAAATAAAATCAAGAGAAATGTGGAAAAGATCTGAACTCTAGCTCTGGACCTTTTGGAGGGACATGATGTGTGTGAAGGAGGAGAAAATGTAGATGGTTGAAAAGAATAGGGATCGCAATTGCAAATCTTTGTCAAATGGTTTTAGTTGAAACTATGCTGGAAGGTGAGGTGCACTGCAGCAAATGTCCTCTTTTTATGGCACAAAATCCCCACGGAATGTGAACAGCACCTTACGCCCTCTTGGATCCCAACCCAGATTCCAGACACAATGTTCTTGTTAAATGATGTTGTATAATATATATCTGTGCTTCCCATAGTAAGTCAGCTTCACTGGGGAGGAATGTGAATGCATCCCAAGGCCTTGTTCAGTCTGCATTGATGCATTCCATGCACACTGTGTCAAAACTAGAGACAACTTTATCAGCCGGAGTACCATTGCAGATTCAGTCCTTCCTCAACTCCTCCCAACACTACCCTCATTTTTTTTTCTTCTACTAAATTAATTGTCTTTATTATGTTTCTAAATATTCCTCTCTCCTTCCAGCCATTTTCTTCTCCCCGAATCAAAACCCTAGAGTAGGACTCCATATTCTGCACAAGTGCACTTATGCCTTGGACTCTTCTTGGTAACACAAAGGCATATTTTACTGTGCCCGGAAAGGGACAATCACTTAAAGAGGCAGACAAATAAATGTTGAATATTACCTTGGAATATGATTTAGGAGTTTACCCACTGTTGAGTTCTGTCTATAAATTAGTTATTACTCCAGTTCCTATGAGCTGGATCTACCACAGATCCAACCATGTTGTGCAATGAAATACATACATTGTAGTGGTGCAGTGTGAAATACATTAGACTGTCACATACCTGGCAAGAGTCCTTTCCGCCTTCAAGATATCCTGCGCAGAACATGTTGTTGGTGATCTGTCCTGGGTAGGAGCTGGTGCATTGGCTGGTGGTCAGGATTGGGGCATTCAGGCACTGCAGGGTGTTGGGGTAGTTTGCTATTGAAAAGTGAAAAATGAATTCATTCATATTGGCAATAGATATATAATGATTTATGACCTGAACAACACATTTCCTACTGTAAATTATATTGAGAATAATAACTGCACAAGAAAACATGTAAACAATCAAGATAATAAAATGCCTTGTGGAGAGACCTTCAGGATTTGATATTGTGCATTACAGTAAATTGAGGGACATTTTGTATCCCTTTTTACCATTTCCTCAAGCCTTTTGGCAGAGCTCAGAACCAGCAGAAATGCAGTACACAAAGAGGTTAATTTTTATTATCATTAATATTATCCTGTCATACGTCTTTTGCTAATGTAGGGTGGCATTCATTACCCAGACACCTAAAAGGTGAATGAACTTCACATTTAAAGACTAAACACATTCTATTGCATGTTGATCTGACTTAATTGGAACTGGGAACCAATAATGTGTGGCTTCTCTGGGATGAATCCTGGCCCTGAGCATTGCTCAAATGAATTATCTGTAAGGTACTGACCTGCCATTTATGAGTGACATGCACATCACCCCCCACCTTAAGTTCTTGTTAAAGATAAATCCTTGGCTCCTTGACTACTTACAGCCACTGCCAGACATGTTGCCCCATCCTGAGATCAGACACTGGGTTCCAGTTGCAGCACAGCCTGACGGTAGGGCGACGGCCTTGACGTAGCTGTTGAGAGTCGCGGCTCTGGACAGCTTGATCAGCATGATGTCATTGTCCAGGTTCCTGGAGCTGTAGTTGGGATGTCTGATGACCTTGGTGGAATCAATGAACTGTTCAGTTCCTTCATTTGATGCAATGTTGTGCTCCCCAAGTCTCACATTGATACGCCTGGAAAAAGAACCAAATGTAATATTGCCTTTTAATTCTTTATGGCCAAAGCTTCTGTTTTATATGTTAAATCATTTAGTTGGCATGAAAACATTTCTTTTATTTCCATGTATTCACCTGGGTATGTTGCTAATTAAGGTAAGAGCAAGCAGCACCCTCTCCTGGGTCATGGTGCTTGTTTGTTATGTGAAAATTAAGGAGTTGAGTATAAGGCATATCAAGGCTTAGTTTATGTCTCTTAAATAGTAAACCTCTTGCACACAATGTCAAGTGTTTGAGTCTTTTTTATGTCTCTTAAATACTATGACTTTTTCACACAATGTCAAGTGTTTGAGACATCAAGTGTTCAATGGGGAGCCCCAAGAAAGCACCCATTGCAGTCAGCCCTGGCTTCCCATCTGCATAGGCATAACTGACAATTGCAAAGCAGGGTTTGCTCCTCCTGTTTGTCTCCCACCACAAGCCCAGGCTCGCTTCTAGCCATGACAGGAGATTGAGTCCTCAGTTTACTGTCAGACTCTGATCACCTGATATCCAAAGGGAACTGCTGTCTTTGAAAGCCTTATAATTGTTCTCTCACCAATTTGTCAGTGATTGCCTCAATCTGCTGGCTGGGCGCTCAAATGTGGCTTCCCCGATTGGCTCAAGAAACCTACTAACAAGAGTGTGTGTTCCTAGTGAGTTGGTCAGATTTGTTCACTTGCCATCTGGAGCCTGAAAAAATGTCAGTCGGTGTCCTCATCTGGACATTGCTGGCCTTGCAACAGTATTAGTGAAATATGTTCATATATCAGGCATTCTTTATACTTGAATGGCACCACTACACCCTTCAAATCCCAAGGAGTATATGCAATTATTTTCTATTTCCATTCCACTGTCCAGCCATGAAATGTGTGCATGTGCAATGGGTATTACAGAAGGGGGCATACAAGCATCAGCAGCCATTGCTACAACACGGAAGAGCCCCCGAGCACAGAAGCATCCAAAAAATACCCAATAAAGCCAAATTCTTACCAGAGTGCTTATAGCCACTTGAAGGGTTTGCCCTTTGGCTAAAACCATGGCCTTTAAACATGAGCTCTTCTAGTTTAGTTTGAATAATTATACCCATAATCTCAACTATTGACTGCCCCAAAGAATATGTTTGAAGGTTCCAGGTTAGAATAAAAAAGAGGTGACATGGCTCAAAGCGGGAAAAAAAAGAGCTGCTGTAGGCCAATAATTGAATTGAATTATTTTAATAACAAACATTGGGTTTGCCCCCCTTTCCTCAGAGACTCAATGAAGCAAAATAACTTTGTGCCCTCACTCTTGGGCAGCTTCCATATGTGCTGATTTTTAGTATAATCTAGATCGGTTTATCAGGCGTGGACCTGCTGTTGTTAATGAAACTGAAATTGTCTTACATTCAGCTTGGTTGATTGCTTTCTTGCAAGATTAACTCACTGGGAGTGTATAACCCAGCCAATAGCATGCATGGCTAAACTTCAGTGAACTTACGATTGGTAGCAGTGAGCAGCTGACACGACCCATTGGCTGTTGATGAGGGACCCGCCGCAGAAATGGTAGCCGACATTCAGGGACACCTGGTAGGGGAGAGCGTTCTTCCCACAAGTGTAGCCCCCAACAATTTTATCATCATCATCGACGGGGAAAGCAGCTGAAAGAGAGGCAAGAAAGACACTGAAGGTAAATCAATGTATAAAATACTCCATTCGGTGATGTATACACAATCACCAACACCAACAATGATGAAGAGGTGATCAATTCAAAATTATCAAAATCCTACTACACTTTTCTTAAATATCAGATTCTGTTGGATAAACATGTGTGAGACAGATCTTTAAATTTTGAATGTTACTAGAGTTAATGTGCATATTTTTGGGTCAATTTGAAAACCTGACTGAATTTAACTCTCCAAAGGGTTAAAAAATTCCAAGCAAAATTGTTACAATATGTTTCTGAATGGATGTGTCCTAGCAACCTGGGGGCTTATTTACAAGCCCCTTGCACTGCCTTGGCGTCTCTTTTTTATGATACTCCGGCAGTGCAGAGTGAAGACGCATATATGCTAGGCCCCACAAAGCCACTTCACATGGTTCTTCATGACCTCGCAGACATAGTGTAAGGCAACGCAGCGCAAGTTGCTTTGTTGCGATATACTGCGTCAAGGAGGCATTTATGGGTATTGCAGTGGATTTTCCAATGCAACACCCACAGGTTTTGACACATTAGCAGATTAACAAGGAATTGAACATCTGGGAATGTGGCAAAACTGTAAGCCTACCCATTGGAGATGTAGAGAGAAATATATCTTTATTATCTATATTTGTGCTGCACAAAAACAATCCTGCCAACAACGCAGACACCCTTGCACCATGGTGTAAGGGTCCCTGCGTTAGTGCTAGGCAGCAAATTGTGCGCTGGCGCTGTCTGAAAGGACAGGAATTTGCTGTATCTCGTAAATACGGTGCATTCCTGCCCTATCGATTTGGCAAAAAAAACATCCGGGCCTGCCCTACACCAATTCATTGTAAATGATGCCCTAAGTGCATAAAAAGACACAATAAGCTACACATTTTAGTACACTGCTGCGGTAACTATAATGTGATGTCCTGAAAGCATCAGCAAACGTGCTGCCCAGAAATATCACCATAGAAAGAACAAACGCTATATTGGTAAGAGTTTTTGGATAAAAGTCTCTTATTGCATCAATTCTCCTTGTCTCGTTCATAGTCTTGCAATGCAACAGGCCTATTGGTTTTCTTAAGTCTAATTTAAGCTAAGCTGAAAAGTGATAACCCTAGAAAAAATAATACCTGCATTTCAAATGTGAATCCATCTATTCATTTTATTTATCTACTCTTTGTAATCAATTGTTTCTTTAACATTACATACAAAACAGCATTTCTCACTTTTTAAAGGCAATGTTATGAATGTTTGGTAGTTAAGTTATTAAACTCTGCTTCTCCAAATATTCTAAAGAGTCTTGGCTTGTGCTTTGGAAATGTTTTTGGCCTAGGTAGGAAACATCTAAAGAAAACGAGCAACAAACAAGTTGCCATCATATACATAGGGATGATTAACAGCTATCACCACAATTTATATGCTGAGAACATTTAGAAAAAAAAATGGTATCAAAGAGCACAAAAAGCTGCTCTTCAGCATTCTCATATTGCATAAAAACAAAAACCCCTCCAACCTATATTCTACAATGGCCAAATATTAAAGAATAAATCATATTTTTAAAATAAAGAGGAGAATAATCACAAACATTCACCAGTGAAAGTTAGCATGCCTAGTCTGTAAACTCAGAGGCGCTTCTAATGCTGGACACCCACTGACATGGATAAACAACTGTTTGTTCATTCAACGTAGGTGATTGGGTGAAGGTATGATCAAGTCAAATGGAACCAAAACTGCCAGTGAGGGATGCACCACAGGTGTGTGACTCCCAGTAATTGCAAACTAATCACTATTTTAAAGGGACTGTAGAGAATGAGGTCTGAACCATTCTTAAAGAAGCTGTTGCAATTTTTGATTAATATAGGTTTGTTTACATTGATTCACCAACATGAAACTCAGTAATGTTTCATGGTATTCACCGGTACACTAAATCACTCAAACCAGTTTAATGGCGTGTGGTGATGGCCTTTAATAACTTGGTGAGTCGTAATAATGAATCTAGTGTACCAATCAGAAGAGCAGGTAACACTGTCCAGGACTCCTGACCACTGTACGCTCCATAAAGTGGAGGTGGCCTTGAGTGGCATGTGCAGGTGCCAGTTTTCGGTCCATGGACACAGAGTTGGATCTCGATAACTTCCGATGTGCCTGCTGATCCCCATCGGGGATCCATGGATTGTCAAATTTGACCTACACCCTTCACTCATGAGTAGTGATGAACTCACAACAACATATTGAGCAAAAATGTGAAAAGAGCCATTCAGAATAGCAGGCCACACATTCCAAGACTCCTGAACCCTTTAAACATTGGTGAGGTGCAGATTGGGAAAATTGACCTCCACCAATATGGGGAGAAAAACCTGCCTTTTGAGAGTGGATTGATGAAGCTATCTACCCAAGTGACATGTGCTGTAATGCTAACTCACCAGCAGCCCCCAGGAGGGCACAGATCAGAAGGAACTTCATGGTTGTCCAGTGAGTGCTCGCAGAGTGACTTCTCTGATGGAGAGTCGGATATTTATACCCAGCCAGACCCAGCTTTATCTGCTTCTTTCCAAGGCTACTTCTATTTTTGGTTGAGGCAGGTGATGATATGGAAAGAAAATGTGTATAATGTACTGAAGTTCATTGAAGAACAAGATCAATAGGTTAATGATTTAGTCGTATGTTTTCCCTCAAACTGTGTCCTTCATTTAATCATCATCAAGTGACTGCACACCAGGCGCTCACCATGCACAGAGGAGCTGCAGTGAACATGGGAACTGGGCACAGCGGATGGCAATAAGTGCACAGATAGGAAGGAGGAGAACCCATGGTCTCTTCTAAGTCTAAAAAGTAATGAGGCAAAGCACTAAACAGTGGAATAAGATTTAGATCAGGGCTCAGCCATTCATAATAAGTTATTCAAAACACATCTCTCAATATTCCTCAATATTCCATTCAGTGTCTGGCTCTCAAACACCAGCCCCCCCTTCAAAAGGCAAAATATTAGCAAGATGAGAGTGATCAATATTTTAGTGACTTCCCAAAAAACTGGTGTTAGAAGACATGAATATAGCTGTAGATCAAAACTGAGCATGTGTATCTGCTCATACTAGCACACACATGTATATAACAAGCATTGGCAAAGCCAATGCTTTTACTCATGCTGTACTTTCGGCATGACTACTGATCAGCATGGCTGAAAGTGGAAGAAAAAAGTTTTTACAAAAATGCAATGCCATGGTCAATGTTGGCAGTGTGATGGCACTTTTTTTAAAACTTACAACCATATGGCTCAGCAGATGTGCTACTCTACAACATTATCTAGGGGTAGCGTACTCCACATTAACAATTATCCACAGATATATGGGAAACCCTCATTGCATACAGTGTTCAATTTCTATACAGCTGTTCAGAGAAAGTCAAGTTCCTAACAATACTGAACGTCTGTTCCAAAACGAATGCCCTTCAATGGACAGCTTTTATCTGTATTAAACCCCTGACAGTCACTAAACCTACATTGAGAAATGAAGTTAATATGTGTAGAGAAGTGGGTAGTGCAAACAGTATTCACTCAATGGAGACAGTTTACCAGTAGCACACTGCACTGTTTGCAGACAATGAAACTCTCATGGGAAATACACTTCAGAGTATTAAAAAGTATAAGAACAGTGTACACTCTATGCAACACTTGGTAAAAAGACACTATTCTCTTAAAATAAGCAATGACTGAAGGTGCTACATATTATACTACCTGCCACATTCCTGCTGTGGTGAACACTTTACATATAGCTAACCCTTCTCCTGAATTAAAACATGCAAATGTACTTAGCTTAATACCTGGTTTACACAGTCTACTATGTTATGTAGAAATTGTCATGCTGAGATGATTCTGTCTAATTAGTCAAGGCTGCTTAGTACACACAGGCCCTCATTACGATGTACCGACTATAAGTCAGCTGTCCCGACACCTTAATTAGGATGCAACCGCACATGGTGCGGTCGCAAACTTACATTTTTTAATCGAAGCTTGCACCGCAGGCTTAAAACGCCTGCAGCACAAGCTCACATAAAAAATTGAAGTTTGTAAACATCCCTGCACGGTGTGGTGCCTGATACACAGTGCAGGGATATTGAGGGGGGTGTCCTTCAGCTCTAAATGCGGCAGGCCGGGAGGCAAGGGGCCCTTCTAGTGACCCTCAAAGTCAGTTTCTGAAAGCCAATCCATGTTGGAAAGGCCGACATGGATTGGCTGCCGGATAACGGTATCTTAATCCCAACAGCAGTTCCGAACCTGGCTCTGCCGTCATTGAAGGGATTACTATTACTATCCAATTACTATTAGTATTCTGCTCCTCTTCTGATGGGCTCTCAGAGCCCGTCTGAAGAGAAGTGGAATCCCCATGCGGTTTTCCCTCTGACCGCAGTAATCAAAATACAGCGGTCGGAGGGAAATCTCAGGATGTCGGGCATAGAGCCCATGACAGCTGGTAGGAGACTCTTCACCCAACATCCAAATCGGGCCCTTAGTATGTTATATTTACACACACCTATTTAAAAAATATATATATTGAGTAAGAAAAGAAGAAAACAGAAAACAGTTTCTTTTTTCCTCCCCATTTTTATAAATTAATCCCTTGCCCTAACCTTCCTCCCACCCTTCCATTCATATTCATACATTATCAAGAATTTCATAAGGACTCTGTGATTTTATTACACAACTGGGAAGTTTTCCAAATCCTTTCTTAACAATAAAGTCAAAAATACATTAGTGGGGTGTATATATATAAAATAGATTCCATTAATAGTGTAGAACATTGGCACCCAGAGTGGAAACACTACAACTCTAATTGTATATCTAAAACATTTAACTAAAAAGAGTCCCCTCTTATTTATTTTCATACTTTAGCAGCAGATTCAAAGTGTCATTGTGATGGGAATACAACAGTTGGTACCATCATAGTTAGCGATCATACACAAATCTACTTTTCTTACAGTATTTATATAGCAGCATAGATAGTCCACAAAGGGAAAGTGCATCCATTCTTTTAGCGCCGTCTATATAACAGCCACAATGCTGGTGCGACTATCACTCCTTCCTACATTTTCCCAGCCTCTACTTACAGAGCAACAAAGTATTCATGAAGTGCAATTGCAGTTTAAAGGTCCGGATACTCCACCCAGTTGGCAAGGCATTTTCAGATTCTAATCCCTTTCTTCCTAGCCCTATGTCCCTTTCGCGTATATATAGCTGTCTCTAGATTATAGGTCACCAATAATCGAGCTAACCATTGTTGTAATGAGGGAGGGGTAGGGTCTAACCAAGCTGAGGCAATACATAACCTCAACACTGCCATTGCTATACTGACAAAAGCACCTCCATCCTCTACTTCCAAGTTTGTTACACCTAATATAATTAACGTGGGGGTTACGTGAACCTGCAATAATAATTTCTTTGATTAGTGACCTAAGTTCTTCACAGGTTGCAAACATATGAGCTAAATCTGCTTTATACAGGGCTCATGGTGGGCAATGCACACCTTTCCCCTCACCCCATTTAGCAATCCAATAAGGAGTGTAATATAACTCAAAACAGGTTTTAAAATACTGTGTTTGAACTTTTGCCGGCATTAAGATCGTTAAGCTATTTCAGAAAGCCCTTGGAAAAGCAGTGTCTGTGAAGTCTAAAATCCCTTGCCACTTCATGGAGTACTTTTCCAGATCATCTCCCATATATTCCTTAAGAAGCTTATATAGAGTCCCAATGCGGGGGGGGGCAAATTGTATCATTTTATCCATAAACTCACACTTCTCAAACATTTCTGCCCCCCATTCATCTGCAAATAGTCCCGAATCAGAAGGCATAGCATTTTGAAGCATTCCCACGTCTACGACTCATCTGGGAATGTGCCAAAATCCATACATGGATGCATGGGGACATCATCTGTAATGCATTAATATGCATTACAGAATATCATCACCACTGAATCTAGTCCGTCTCTAGCCTCCAGTAACTTCCTCAACAGTTTAGACATTACTTGTTCCACACTAGCACCTTTAAAAACTTTCCAACGTAATAGAAAGTTTCCCTCTGCCCCTTGGTTCACGGAATCCCTACGTCTTCAGAGGCAACACTGCAGAAATTTGGAAAGACATTGGCGCTGCTATTATAACTCCTCTGATAAAATCTCTTATAAAAGCGCCCTCTCCAAATATAAGGACCTCATTATTTCGGAGAAAACCACGTATTATACCTCTCGAATTAACCAAGCAAAAAACTCTGCAAGAGAACTGTTTCAAGTAGTCAATCAACTTTCAAACCCCCCTGCCCCTCGCCCTGACGTATCTCAATCCCTTTGCAACTCCCTTGCAAATTTCTTTAAAGATAAAGTAACTTCCATTTTTTCGGCCTTCACCCACAAATCTCCTTCCACCTCCTCTAACAACCAACTTCCACTCACTAACACCCCTACCTTCTCCGTCTTCCAAGCAGTCACTGAGGAACAAGTCCTCCGCCTAATTTCTGGTACCAAATCAGGATCACCCTTAGATCCTTGCCCTCCTGTCATTCTCAATCTTATCCCAGAAGCCATCTCCCCTGCTTTGACGAACATTTGCAACGCCATGTTCACTACCGGTTCATATCCCTCTGTTTGGAAAGAGGCTATCATTAAGCCACTCCTAAAAAAGAAACACTCTTGATCCCCTTCTCCCATCTAGTTATAGACCCATCGCATGCCTCCCTTTCCCAGCAAAAATATTTAAAAAAACTATAAATATATAACTCTCAAAATTCATAGATAAAACTAATTTACTGGACGAAACCCAATTTGGGTTTAGACAGGGACACGGAACTGAAACTGCTCTAATAAAAGCGGCAGACGAAATACGAATGACATTGGATAAAGGAGGAGTTGCAGTATTGATACTGCTGGATCTTTCTGCGGCCTTCGACATGGTCGATCATGTCACCCTGATCGACCGTGTCTCAACAATAGGCATTCAGAACAAGGCTAAAGAACTCCTTGCCTCCTTCTTAGCTAACCGCTCACAGGCAGTAAAAATCGGCCCTTTTACCTCCCATACCTTCACCCTTCCTTGCGGCGTACCACAGGGCTCCTCGCTAAGTCAGACACTGTTTAATATATATGTGTCGGACTTGGCGAGGGTGATAAAATCTTACGGCATTGCCCTTACAACCTATGCCGACGACACCCAATTGTTGTTATCTGTACACAATGACGGTGCGACAGTTGCTGCTAACTTTCAAGAAGGAATGCTGGCAATCAGTTCCTGGATGTCAGCAAACTGTCTCAAATTAAACTCTGATAAGACAGAGGTGATGACATTCGGGAAACTGGAACCTGCTTGTTCCCCTCAATGGTGGCCAACTGAGATGGGATCTCCACCAGAACCTGTCACCAAGGTTCGTAACCTTGGAGTTATGTTTGACAACAAACTAACCTTCCACCATCATGCCGACTCTGTAGTTTCCACTTCCTTCTTTACTCTGAAAAAAATTAAAAAACTTCTACCCTACCTTCCCATTTCAGCCGGAAAAACCTTAATCAGCCCTTTGGTTTTCGCCAAAACTGATTATTGTAATGCCCTCCTCCTCAACGCCCAGGAAAAAGTCCTTAACAGGCTTCAACTAGTTCAGAATGCCTCAGCCAGAATCCTACTGGGCATTTCTAAGTTCAGTTCCATTTCTCCGTACATCCAACAGCTGCACTAGCTACCAGTTAGGGCCCGTACAAAATTCAAGGCATTGTGTATTGCCTATAAAGCCATCAACAACTTAGGCGCACAATTTCTCAGGGATGCCTTCTGCCCGCTACAAAATCCAAGAACGCTTCGCTCTTCCTCAGCTTGTTTGCTCAAAATTCAATGAACAAAAAAGGCCAACTGGGGTGACAGATGCTTCGTGATTTCCACAGCCAAACTTTGGAACACACTTCCCCTTGACATTAAAACTGCCCCTACGCTCATCAGTTTTAGGAAGAAATTAAAAACTTGTTTTTTCCCACACTAAATTTTCTATCATAGCTATCGTTCTGTTTACTGAGCGCCGAGACACCCCTGGGTAATTGTTGCGCTATAAAAATTACATAAACATAAACATAAACATAAACATATGCCATTTGGAGAGTGCATTTGGAGAGTGCATTTCCGGTGATGGATGGGAGCCCTACTGATAGACCAACTCCTATGGTCCTAATAGAGGCAGAACTGCTGTCTAGCTTGAAAGCCTTCAAAGATCTGGGAACCTCATGGACAAACTGGTCCATACACGTACACCACCCACACAAAAAGTGAGGGAGAGCACTATTCCCAAGGGCCACTTTCCCTGTGGATCGTGCTCGGTGTGTACCCTAACCAAGAGGACATCGAGTGTGATTCTACAATCTGGAAAGGAGTGGTTAGAGGTCCACTTCAGTAACTGTAATACCACAAATTTGGTTTACAGGTTACAATGTGAGTGTGGCCTTCAGTATACAGGGCTTACCTCTAGAAAAATTAAAATGAGGATTCAAGAACATCTTAGCACTATAAGGGCAGGCAAGTTGACAACTAGATTAGTACAACAGTGTTACACAATGAAACATAGTTTCACATGAACAGTCCTTGAAATAGTAATTGGTGATCCACAAAATCTTGAAAGGCTACTCCTGTCCAAAGAGGCACGATGGATTTTCCAAGAAAAGAGTGATCAACATTGGTTGAATGAACTTATAGAGTGGAACAGAGTAGGCTAATTGGCGTGTTTTCACTTGTTTGTTTCCTCTTATTGGTTCCGTTTTCTAGCAGCATTAACCATTTATGCACCCCACACTCTTGGATGTTCCTTACTTATTTTGGTATTGGTGAGAGGAGGCACACTGGCCCTGTGGCTGTCTGCCCACAGACTCTAATGATGCTGATTAAATTAAGACTATTTCGTGTTACCAGGAGATAATGGTTGATCCCCGCTGGAAATTAAAATGAATACCATTGTTGACACTGGTATCAGAGACAAAATTGCATTGAGCTTAGAACAAGATTCCATTGAAATAAGGGTCTCACTCACGGGTCCTGTGTGGTGGGTTTATATTGATAGAAGGACGCTATGTTGGTAATGATAGAGATCCACAAAAAAATTCAATAAAACAAAACGAAATAATAATAAAAAAAACAATAAAGAAGGAGATAAGTTTTAATATTGTGTAACAGTGAGGCGGTTGTTCCCCAACCTAAGATGGTGGTCATACTCTCGTGGGAACATTGGTTGTCACATGTTATTACGCATGATTGAATATGAACGTGGAAAGATTTCACTGTCAAAAGATGTGGATACAAGTTTTAATAGTGTGTAATAGGTCGCGATGAGTCTTTCGTTGTCTGAAGATGTGGTTGTTTTCCCAACCTAAGATTGTGGTAGCGCTCTAGTGTTCCTTTAGCGGAACAGGAACCACGTCACAGGATGTGGTAGGCTGGGTAATTTTTCTCTGGCGCCGAAGCGAGAGGAAGCCAGCCCCGGCGCTCCTGTACAAAATAAATAAGTTTAACACCTAACGCGGTGTCATAGCTTCATTACAATGGCGACGAGTCGGGATCACTAATACCCGAACGCGCGCGACCCCTGAAATTGCACGCATCTCGCGTGAGGAACGAAAAAAGGACACGGAGCGCGGCAGAGGAGCCGGCAAGGCAGCAAGGAGAGTGGAAAGGGCGCCAAAAACGCTCGAAAACGCACACAAGCCGGAAGGGGACCCCACACAGTTACCAGAGCCCAGAAAAGGCCACAGCCCGAAGAAACTATATCCCGAGGGGGTAGTGCACACTGCGAGGCTGCTGACGTCACCACGAGGATCCACTAAGTACCTGGCCAATATCACGGTGAGCCCTTGAAGTGCCTCTGCACCAGAGAGAAGAGGCGCACGCTGGCGGAAACCGCAGGCCCATCGAGTAAGAAGGGGGGAGGCAGCTCACGAGCCACAACCCGCACCACAGAGAGTGGACTAGGAGAGGACAGCGAGGGAGAGCACAGAGAGGACGAGGGAGAAGAGCAAGACGCCCCAGGGAGTCCGTCCAGGCAAACAGTCACTGTACCAAAGCCCAGGAGGAACGCCCCAGCCATGGCGAGCCAGAGCACATCCCTCACCCAACTAGTTCCATTCCTCACGAAAAGCGGAGAACCGGAAAGGAAATGGGAAGACTGGAAGAGGTACTTCCTTAACTATCTGGAGGCGCTAGAAGAAGAAGGGGACACCCCATTCTCGAGTAAGAGGAAAAAGAAGATTCTGCTCCACAACTTGGGTCCAGAAGGGCTCAGGATCTACGACACGATCGTGAAAGGAGAAAGAGCCGCAACGGACACGGAGGTATTTGATCATGCCATCGAAGACTTGGACGCACATTACAGGCCTGTGGTGTGCGTCGCCATTGACAGATTTAACTTCTTTCAGAGGAAGCAGAAGAGCGGAGAGTCAGTGGATGAATATGTTGTAGCGCTGAGAAAGCTAGCTGCCACGTGCAGATTTGGAGGACTGCTGGATGAATTCATCAGGGACCAAATTATCATGCATACCTCTAGTGCCCACATACAGGAGAAATTGTGGGTGAACGGCGACGCTCCACTCAAGGAAATCTGGGCGATGGTAAAGAAAGCAGAACTATCGAGAAGGTGCACCCAAGCGGCGAAGAGAGACGCCCAAGAAACGCAAGCGGTGTGTAGAATAATGGCGCCAAACAGAAACGACCGTTGGAGGCAAAATGAGACGAGGAAGACCCAGGGAGGAAATAGAGCTGATTTCCCCAACAAATCACAGGTGGACAGCAAGTCACACAAGACAGGAAAAAACCAGTGTTACAGGTGTGGGAGCACTAACCACCTAGGAAACGACAAGGCGTGTCCTGCTTTCAAAGTTAGATGTTCGTATTGCAACATCTTTGGACACTACGAGAAGGTGTGTCGCAGGAAACCGAAGAATGCCGTGGTGCGCTTGGTGGACCAGGATCAGCGAGACGATTACAGCGATCAGGACGACAAAGGGGAGGAGGAGGAATTCCTGTACATTGACGTCCAGATTCTGGAGATGGATGGTTCCAACTCAGACAAGCCCAGGCTAGATATGCACATAGGAGGAATACCCTTGGAGATGATCGCGGACAGTGGAGCGCCCATCTCGATCGTCCAGAGGCAGGTGTGGGAAGACAACTTCGCATCAAGGATCAAAGGAGCACTCCTACCCATGGATGTGAGACCGGTAACGTACACTGGACAAAAGATCCCCATGCTAGGCTACTGCCCGCTCTTGTTTGAATTTAGAGGCCGTCATGCGCAGTGCAAGCTGTACGTTGCAGAGAGAGGCCCTTCCGTACTGAGTTGGAAGGACCAGGGAGCCTTGGGGATCCAGCTCAACCCAGGAGGCATAGAGAAAATCCTGCTCATGGATATGGAAATCAAGGAAGACGTACAGCTGTGGCGGAAGACATATCCCAAGGTATTCAACGGACAGATCGGTGAGCTGGGCAAGTACACACATCTCATCAAACTGAAAGAAGGAGCAGTACCGGTCGTCCACAAAGTGAGGAACATCCCGTTCCGCAGCAGGGAGGCGGTACAAACAGAACTGGAAAGGTTAGAAAAAGAGGGAGTTATAAGGGCAATAGAGAGCGCTGAGTGGCTGTCGCCCCTGGTTGTAGCCCAAAAACCCAATGGCAAGGTACGTCTCTGCGTGGACTTAAGAGAGTTAAACAAAAACATTGTCATAGACAAATTCCCCTTACCACGCATCAGTGAAATGCTGGCGAAAACGAAGGACGTCGCATGGTTCTCCACGGTGGACCTCTCGTCGGCCTACCATCAGGTCAAACTCCATCCGTCGTGCACCCACCTCACGTCGTTCATCACGCCATTCGGGTGCTATGAGTTCGTGAGGATGCCCTTCGGCCTAGCTTCAGCCGCTGCTGTGTTCCAGAAAATCATGCACAAGCTCCTGAAAGACCTGAAAGACGTCCTGTTCTTTCAAGATGACATTCTGGTGATGGGGAAGTCGAGGCAAGAACACAATGTGAAACTTCACAAAGTACTACAGAAGCTGCAGGACAGTGGATTGACCGCCGAATGGACCAAATGCAATCTAGGCGTCCAGTCAGTCACATACCTCGGACATGAGGTGAGCGGGCAAGGGATAACGCCGAAGAAAACAAACATGAGAGCCATCATGGAAGCACCCACCCCGGAAAAGAAAGAGGATGTTCGGTCATTCCTAGGAATGGCCGAGTACTACAGCAATTTCATTCCTCACTTCGCTACAAAGACACACCACATACGACAGCTGCTCAAGGAAAAGAACCGGTTCCAATGGGGGAAGGAAGAGCAGACCGAGTTTGACGCGCTCAAGCTGGAAATGGGAACAGCCATTCCCCTCAAAGGATTCGACCCCAAAGCGGAGTCTATTCTCACCACAGACGCCAGCGATCGAGGCTTGGGAGCTGTACTGATGCAGAAAGAGGAGTCAGGAGAGATGTCGACTGTCAGCTTCGCCTCCCGCTCGCTCTCACCCAATGAGGAGAAGTTCAGTGTGGTGGAGAAAGAAATGCTGGCAGTGGTCTGGGCGGTCGAGAAGTTTAGACAATACTTGTGGGGTGCCAAGTTCCTCGTGAGAACTGACCACAAGCCATTGGTTCGCGTGCTAACATCCAGCGGACATGACCACGCTACACCCAGGATAGCCAAGATGACTCTACGACTATTGGACTATGTTTATGAAGTCGAGCACATTCCTGGACCACAGAACAAAGTAGCCGACTTCCTTAGTAGGGCAGCCGCCATGGAAGAAGCACGGAACGAGGACAGACAAGAATGGGATGGGTACGTGGTAGCCACCATCCAGGACACTGAAGAGGTGATAAGCGCCCAGGAATGGGAGGAGGCCTACGGTGAAGATACAGACTTAGTAGCTGTAAAGGGTTATGTAGTTCACGGCTGGCCAGAGAAAAGACACTTAAAGGAGGAACTGAAGAGGTACTGGGAAGTCCGAGAGGAACGGTCCTTGGCTGAAAATCCAACGTTCTTACTCCGAGGGGACAAGGTGGTACCGCCCAGAGACTTGTTGGAATGACTGATGTCCTTGCTACATGAAGGGCACCAGGGAATCACAAAAACGAAAGCCTTGGCCAGGCAAGCATACTGGTGGCCTGCCATCGACGCGCAGGTGGAAAGACATGTGCGCTCTTGCGAGTCTTGTGCAAAGTCGGACAAAGCTCAGAGCATGCTGAGACCACCGCTGGGAAGGTTTCCGATTCCAGATGGGCCGTGGGAGATGTTGTCGGTGGACATAATGGGGCCAGTCCTGAACAAGGAAGGCACTCAAAAATATGTGGTGGTTGCCATCGATAGGTATTCTAAATGGCCGGAGATACAAATCTTGGAGCGAGTGGACACTGAAGCCGTGATAAAGTTTTTGCGCACCACGTTTGTCAGCGAAGGAATCCCAAAGATCATCACCTGCGACAATGGACCCCAGTTCACTTCGGAAAAATGGACAGCCTTCACCAAAAGAAACGGAATTGAAGTGAAGCACACCCCGATCTACCACCCGGCGGGGAACGGCCAAGTGGAACGTTTCAATAGGGTGATCATGGGCACCATACAGGCAGCCATTGAAGATGGAATGGATTGGGAAAAGGAGCTGGAGAAGATGATTTGGGCATACCGAATCACACCGGGTAGCACAGGCTACAGCCCATTCAAGATCTTAAGAGGCAGAGAAGCGTTCACCAAGGACAATGCAGCGTGGAGGAAGTTGATTGTCCAGAGCAAGTGGTCACCGGCGGTGGTCAGGAAAAATTTGGAGAGAGCTCAGGAAGTCTACACGTCCCACTACAACAGAAGACGGAACACTCACAGCACAGAACTGGACAAAGGTGATTGGGTAAGGGTGAAGTTGGCCATCATGAAGAGAAAGGGAGAGAGCAAGTTCTCACCTCCCCTTAAAGTGGTGGAACCCTACGCCAGATCGGCTCTCCTGAGCGATGGTAAGATTTGGTCGATGGACAGAATGGCTAAATGCAGCAAGATACTGAAATGGGAAGATGATGTGGAAGAAGGAACAGAGGATGTCTTGGAGGAAGGAGAAAGTGAAAGTGAAGAAAGGACAGGAAGGAATGAGATAGGAACAGAAGGACTAAGGGCAGGTACAGAAAGAGAGCGGAGTGAAACGACGGGAGGAAGAAGCAGAGGAGAAGAAGGGAGTGAAAGGAAGACGAAGGACGAGGAAGTAGAAGGGATGAGAGAAAGAAGAGAAAACGAGACAACGGGAGAACAGAGAAAGAATGAGAGAGTGGAGACTCGAGCAGGGAGGAGAATTAAGGTACCTGAGAGATTCAAGGACTATGAAATGGACTGGAAGTAAGACTTTGTACATTTGGTTATGGTGCATAAAGGGGGGAGATGTGGTAGCGCTCTAGTGTTCCTTTAGCGGAACAGGAACCACGTCACAGGATGTGGTAGGCTGGGTCATTGTTCTCTGGCGCCGAAGCGAGAGGAAGCCAGCCCCGGCGCTCCTGTACAAAATAAATAAGTTTAACACCTAACGCGGTGTCATAGCTTCATTACAAAGATGGCGGTTACACTCTCGCAAGAACTTTTGTTGACACATGGTGCTCCGGGCGACTGTAAATGAACGCGGTACAAGTGCACGGGCAGCAGACGTGGAGACAACACCCTCCGTGAGGCCCCGTCTGGTAAGGAGTAGGGGGCAGCCGCATAGCGGCTGTGAGGCTGAAGGAATACTCAGCAAATAAGTAAGCCAATGGTCACTCTTCACTATTTAAGCGGTAACAGCACATTAATGAGATTGAAAATAGTTGAGAAACGTAGTGGCGACGATAATTTGGCATGGAAAAAGCTTTATACATGTGCAATGACTAGCCCAATAGGTATGTAGCTGTTGTCTAACCCCGCACTAGAAACCTACGCTTTCCTCATTTTTCTTTCCTCAATGGGGGACTCTTGGGGTTAGATTCATGCAACGATTGAGGGCTGAATCTGAGAGGAGGACTCACATGAGGAGCCTTTCTTTTAAATCGTACCTTACAGCTGGTAGGAGACGCCGAGACTGATTAAGAGTAAATATGGCATACACAACATAATACAATAAATGGAGCAGTGAATCTTTGACATGGTGTGTATTGATATCGGTAATGCTAATTGTATATTTTAACCCTTTGTTGACAGTCTACATGAATGGTATGTCCAACTTTGGTGCAGTGGCGTAAAAGTTTGGCCCTGAAGAATTTGCCTAAAGTGTTCCGGGCATGAAACATGTTGGCATATGGTAATGGTGTGCATGAATAGCAGCCTGCCTTGCTTTTTAGTTTGATAGGGTTCACAAAGTAAAGAATAAAGTGATTGCGAGACGAGTGTACCTATCAATTTTAATTCCCTTTTTTTTTTGTCACAACGTGAAGTGAGATTCTTTATCACTTCACTGCACTTATAGTTTGCTTTTTTGGACACGTTTTGTTTTGGGTAAAATGACCGCTGATGATGAAAAAAATGGGCTTGTCTGGTGAGTACCTACCAGGTATCCCGATGGTGGTGCGCCCGTGAGGGTTCATTTTGCCTTTGCACTTTTTTTCACATTTTGAGTGTTGGGAACTGAATGTATTGGGAATTTATATATACGTCTGTTATCTCTCTCATTCATATAGACTGTCATAATTGGGATGGAGGCTTTTTATGAAAGGCAGTAAAACGTGTGGCACACTACCCCCAAATATGTAAAGAAGGAGAGAAAATTGTTGATGTAGAAAATTGTAATACGCTGCACACGTTTGATTTTTTTTTTTTTTTTTTTACAGAGTGTTATATGGCGCGAACTAGACCCGAACCGAATCAGGTATCAGAGCGCTTTACAGATTTTCCAGTTACGTTACATGAGGACACATTTTCATTTTAGGCACGGGGAGATTAAGTGATTTGCCCAGAATCACAGGAGGTTTTTGGCGTCGTTACCGAGACTCGAGCCCAGATCCCCAGGTCCGAGGTTGAGCGCCCTAGCCGTTAGGCCAACTCCTCTCCCCTACAATTTTAAAGTAATTGCCTTAGAAAACCGGGTCATGTTGTTTGGATTTCATTATTAAAAACCCCTACCTAACCAAGGGCTACAATTAGTTCGCAACAACTAAAGAAGTACCACAGCCAATTAATGAAACCATAACTACCCTATTACATAAGCTGGGGAAAGACCCAGGAGAGGCTGATAAGGGTACCATTCAGTTGCTGGTGCTCTTGCATCTCTCGGCGGCTGACGAAATGGTCGTCCATGAACTTCTGATTGACTGTGTTAGAGCCGCAGGCCTCTGGGGTATAATGCTCAAGTGGGGCACCCCTTTCCTGATGGACTGCATCCAGTTGGTTCGCCTATTCTCCGTCCACTCACCCATAGTCCAACTTACAAGTGGAGTGCCCAGAGGTCCTCTCTTTCAACCCATCTGTTCAATTTCTACATGTTCTTCCTTGCATACTCTCTGAAAAAGATGAACATTACAATTTACAATAACGCTGACGATATGCAATTAGTTTTGCTAATGATAATTCACCTGAATCTAAAGATACTTTTCAAAACAAAATACTATTCATCCGCAATTAGATAAATAGTAATCTAATCAAGTTCAACTCCAATAAGACTGAGATTATCAAACCCAGTATCAGGCATGACCTGTGGTACCCCACATTTTGGCCAGCCACCAAGGCGCGTCCCTCCAACCAAAAAGCTCTGTCAAGAGCCTCGGAGTCCTTATGAATAAGAACTTGTCTATGAAACCTCAAGTCAGTGGTGTAAAAATAGCCCACTCAGCCACCACCGTGTGGGGGGCCCGAGCTCCAGAAGCCCCTTTCGGCACTGTGCATGGGTGGCCCTGAGAGCCCTTGACTGGGTCCAGAGCATGGGGGCCCCCAACATGTACTTTGCTCGGGGGACCTCTCAAGTTTGGTTATGTCACTGCCTCAAGTAGGGGTTGTGATCTCGTCCTGTTTTTATTGCTTTTTAAAATCAGAAAGATTTGCAAATTTCTTACTCTTGAAGCTTTTACCCAGGTTATCATCGCATTAGTCAGCTTGGTGATCAGCTAAGGGAATTTTATCTAGTGGGGTATACCTGAAGGACTCAGTCGTAGATTGCAATTAGCTCAAAACCAAGCAGCCAGGTTCATCTATCATCATCCTAGGAGCTGCCACATAACCCCACTGATGAGGCAACTACACTGGCTGCTGGTGAAACAACGAATGGTTTTCAAGACTGGCTGCATAATTGTTAAATCATCATCTCAGTTCACATTCAAAAGTAGACTCCCTCCCACAAACTGAGATGTGCTCACCAGAACACTTTCACCATTCTCACATTCAAGAAGATCACATTTGGGTGGGTACAGCTTCTCCGTATACAACCTTGGTATTCAGAACTCCCTTCCATTGGCAATCAGGTCGACCCCCTGGTATACCAGATTCAGACAATACCTAAAAACCTGTCTTTTCTAATGGGCTGATGTCTGATTCATGAACAGTGTGCTTTTTTTTACCCCAGTTCCAAGGAACCTTTAAGTACCTATAACATAACAACCCAGGGAAATGCACATCACATCATATTTGAATTTGAATTTAAAAACATTTGTACAGCGCACGCATACCCAACGGTTTTATGGCGCTAGTGAAAGATCAGTGGATGGCAGCGGCGACGGATTTAGGGGAAGGCTTGGGTGAACAGAAAAGTTTTAAGATTTTTACGGAACAGGGAGTACGAGAGGGAGGTGCGTAGAGCGATTGGGAGGGAGTTCCAAAACGTTGGGGCCAGGACAGCGAATCTCACTCCGCCCGACCTCTGCTTTTTAAAGCGAGGGATGGTAAGAAGGGCCAAGTGAGCCGAGCGGAGTTCTCTGCCTGGACAGTAAGGTTTGATAAGAGAGCAGATGAATTTAGGAGCAGTGCCCGCTCTGGCTTGATAGGTAAGACAGCCGAGCTTAAACAGGGCGCGCTCTCTTATCGGGAGCCAGTGCAGGGTCTTGAGTAAAAGGGTGACCCGATGATATCTGGGAAGGCCATGGATCAGACGGGCCGCCTGGTTCTGCACCAGTTGCAGACGGTGGATCATATATGCAGGGGCTCCGTTATAGACTATGTTGCCATAGTCTATCCGAGATAACACCATGGCCATCATGATGATTTTTAGAGCAGGGGGGGAAAAGAAGCGGGAAACCTTCCTAATCACTCTAAGGGAAAAGAAGGATGAGGAGACCACAGAGTTAACTTGTGGGAGAACCGAAAGCTGGGGATTAAGAAAGATACCCAAAGTCTTCACTTTAGGAACCGGGAGTGGAGGGACACCAAGGGAAGGGGGCCAAAAGGAGGGAGACCAGGGACTGCAGCCACCTCCGGTCAAGACCAGTTCAGTCTTGTCCGGATTGAGTTTGAGGTGGCTGCAGTTCATCCAATCTTGAATAAGGGTCATGGTGGTTTGAACATTCAGAGCGGATGAAGATGAATGGGATAGATTGAAGATTAACTGGAGATCATCCGCGTAATTAAATACGGTGACCTCCAGTTGCTGTAACATAAAAATGAGAGGGAAGATATAAAGGTTAAACAAAAGAGGGGAAAGCGATGAGCCTTGGGGGACCCCGCACTCTACCTTGCGGGTGGCTGCTGCAAAATCAGCCAGATGGACACTCTGTGTTCTCTCAGCCAGGAAGGACTGCAGCCAACGGAAGGCTAGGCCCTCAACCCCCGCCGCCCTGACACGGTTAAGAAGAATGGTGTGGTTCACCGTGTCAAAAGCGGCGGATAGGTCAAGGAGAATCAGAGCTTGCGGACGGTTGATGTCGATTCCGTCACGCAGCTTGTCCATAACTGAAATGACCACCTTTTCGGTAGAGTGCAGGGGGCGGAAACCAGCTTGACAGGGGGAAAGGCAGTGATTTGTCTCAATGTGAGTACTCAGCGTGGAAGTGATGTGGGTTTCGAGTACCTTAGCAAGGTAGGGGAGGAGTGAAATAGGACGGTAATTGGAAGCAGAGAGGGGATCGGCGTCCAGCTTTTTCAAAATAGGGATGACAACCGCAGATTTATGTGAAATAGGAACGTGACCATGAATAAGGGAGTCATTGAGGAGGGTCAGGGGAGGGGTGAGGCAGACTGAATAGATTTCCCTGAGTATGTTAGCGGGGGCAAAATCCTGAGGCGAGCCTGATTTGACCCGTTGAAGCAGGGGAACGAGGGTATCAGTGGTAAGGAGTGGGAAGTTGGACAATTTAGCAGAGGGGGGGGGGGAAGGGTCCATGAAAGTGGGGGAGGGGAGGGGAATGTTATGTTTAATCTTTTTAACTTTATCTATAAAAAACTCATTGAGCGAGTCACAGAGGAGTTGGGACGGGGGAGTGGTGGACGTGACTCTGGTGGAGGAGGCAAGCTCGTGAACAGCTTGCCTCCATATGTCCCTATTGCAATATTAAATGTAGATGTAAAAATCTTCACTAAAATTGGTGTCCAACTTTGAGCACATCTTCCCAGCACTTGTACACTCAGACCAATTTAGCAATAATGGATGCAGAAAAAGCCTTCAACTTGGTGAACTGGTACTTTATGACCAATGTGTTTGAGAGAGGTGGGTTTGGCTCCAAATTCCTGAGCCAAATTCCTGAGCCTGACTCTGACAGTATGTCAATTCCCATTAGCAGGGATATTCCTCCATGGAGACACCATCTCCATAGCCCAGCTGAAAAGAGGTACTACACAGGGCTTCTCCCTGTCCCACTACTTTTTGCCTTAGGCATTGAAACCTTGGAAGCCCATGGTTGGGAGCATAAGGACAAGAGTGGCCTTGACTTAGAAGGGGAGGAATAAAAAGTAATGCAATTCACAGACAATGTTTTATTAGCCTTGACAGAACTGGGGGCCTCCCTGCTGAAGCTCCAGTCCAATTTTTCTAAATTCCTATTGTCATCTGGCTTTAAAATTAATTCAGACAAATCAGAAATATTAAATCTATCTCTTCTGAGCATGAAGGTAACTGCCCTTCAGGAGAGGGTTCCTTAAGACGTGGGAGTGTCAACACATTACATTCTTGGGGGCCAAGATGTCACAGCACCTATCCGATCTTTTCACGATTAACTTCTTACATCTCTTGACAGAGATTCGAGGTGGCCTGCAGAAGTGGGAAGCCCTACCAGCATGATGGGTGTGCAGTATAACAGCACCTTAAATAAATGTTTTGTTGAGACTCTTTTAACTGTTTCATGTCATACCCATACGCCTTCCGGCACTTTTCTCTCAATACCTTATACTACTTGTCCCTTAAATATATCCCGAAGGGGGAGACCATGGGTATCATACTAGATACTTTGTAGACCACCGAAAAAGTGAGGTCTGGCACTCCCCACCGTTAACACCCTCTATACGGCATGCCAACATTGTGTTCTAGTAGACCAGAGTGTGAGAGCGTTTGAAAAGACATGGGTCCATATGGAAAGAGCTTTGGCAGGCCCATTGTGTTGGATTTGGTGTGGAATCTATCACTGATAGGCCACCTAACCTCTGCCTAAAAATCCCTAATGTATACCACCCTATGGGACAAAGCTTATAAGATATTATAATTGACCCCATACCTCTCCCCATATGATCCTGTACACTTCCCCAGGCCATTACACCTGGGCTTAAACCTGTCCAATTTGATGCATGGAGTGGGTGTGGTTGCCTAATGGTGAGAGATATGTACGACAAGGGCATTTTCAAATTCTTTTTTGGCTTCAAACTGACTTTTAAATTAGAAAAATCTGAGAGACTGCGTTATGCATAACTACGACATTGGGAGTCCCACCTAACCAAGTGCAATTTAACCCCAATAGAACATTTTTTCAAATTAACTAGTGTCACAAGAGGTATTATATTAACATTATATCAACTTATTCTCATCGCAACACTTTCAACTACACAGCCACATGCCGCAAAATGGGTCATTGTGGTCCAACACAATCTCACGGATTAACAGTGGTAGGATGTTTGAAGAAACATTAATAAAAACTCCCACCACACACTGGACAAAGAGGCACACTGCAAGTTACTCTGTGAATGCTACATGCACCCGGCCAAGCTACTTACATATTACCAAAGAGTCAGTCCCTTATGTTATAGGGTATGTGGAGACATGGGCAACCACATCATATTTGCTGGTCCTGCTCCAAGATTCAATTATAGTGGAAAGAAGTGTTGATTGAGATGGAAACTATCTTTGGAAAAGGCAACACGTTACTTAACTGGAGCTGTCTGGGAGCTGCAAAAACTGCAATTGCGGCTTCCTGGATAAAGAAGGGAGTTCTAGATATTTGACAATGGCACTTTCACCTCTGTAACCTCCTGGTGATGGAAAGACTGATCTGCCACATGGGGTACAAATGCTGGCCCAAACCTCTCCAAACTTCTGGAACTTCTTCCTGAAGTTCCTATTGAGGGCTCAAAGTGTCCAAAACACAAATCCAAGGTTACAGAGTCTCTGAATTTCTCCACAGAAGTTTGGACTGCATTTACTACAATTCACCTGGTTAAATCCTTTAAAGTCACACTGAAGGGGGTCAGCAGGATTCTTCTTGCTGGAGATGATGAAATGGAGCTCTTTTACCCTGTTGCTTTCAGGGAGGCCACTCCTCTTTTTGAAGAAACACAAAGTCGTAGGCGGTGTACTCCCTTAGTGTGCTGCAGGTGCAGTCATTCAGAGTGCAGTCCTCTTGATGCATATACTTTATTGCAGTATTATAATATTAGCCTATCAAACTAAAATACTTCAAGGGGGAACAACTAAATTGGTAGTTTTTCCCTCACCAGGGCACATAAAACATCTTGTAAAATGTTTCTTCTTATTTTTACATTGCACCATTCCCTGGGGGCACCTAGGGTAGATCTTAGGGGTGATTTATATGTAAAAATAAGGTTGTTTAATACTTTGAAAGTGCCTTTAAATCCAAGGTAGAATTTGCATGTATTTCAATTTAAAAACAGCTAGCAAAGCAGAGCTTACTTTTAAAATGACTGCAGTCAACACATCAGTGCACACTTAAGTGCATTAAATCTGCTGGGCATCTACACATACATGCCCTACCATATACTAGGGACTTACAGGTAGATTGTCAGTAAAAAACATAATTGCACCTAATTGCCATATATCTTTTAATCAGAGTACTGGCCCTGGACCTGGTTAGCAGAGTCCAGGGCACAGGCAGAGTTAGTTACCACCAGTACCAGTCAAAAAATGGGGAGGGATCAGGGCCGGAAAGGATGACTTTTTCATAAGTCCAAAGAAAAGTGTCACCTGCCAATGTAATACCAAGAACTACATTCATTATTCCAAGAATTCACACCATGACAGGGCCAGTATTGTCCTAGAAGTGGGTATCTTTATCCCATTTGTCTTCACGATATACAACCAATTACCATGATTACGCAGGGTCTGCATTAAACCGGGCAGCAATACCACTATGTCATGCATGCCAATAATATATCAAAAATACAATAGTTATGACAAGTATTATTACCTGCTGACCCATTTCTGAAACCCTTACTTCAGGTACCATCAGTAGTGCAACCTCCAGAAAGGAGCGCCTGGCAGCAAAGGAGGTCTTTATTGGTGGCCCTGTTGAGCATAGTGGCATGATCTGCCGGGGAATGCTTTTCGGTGGCCCAGCAGTGCTGATCATGAGCAGGGGCATATGTCTTGGGGTAGTTGGTAAGGCATGTGCAGCCAGCTGGACAACAGACCATGGCTTGGTAAAGATCCAGCAGATGGTTGATAGTCTATGTAATCTAGTCATGATAGCTCATGTGTCAAGTAAAGTGTTAATTGACTTGGTGTTATGGTCACCAAAGTGCATCCAAAGAGGGACCAAGTGTGGCGATCATGATGCCATCTCCAGCATTGCACCTCCATCGAGGTCCAAGGGTTTGCAGGGGGGGAGGTTGTGATGGTGACTCAGGAGACAGAATCCTTTGCATTGCAGAGCTCACCATCCATGTGGGTGAATAAAAACCAGCATGGGTTAGTTGTGGTCTAATTATATCTTTGCTCTAGGAGACTGCTCAGATGCAGTCAGATGTGTATGTTTACAGTGAATCTGAAATTATTATTATTATTATTAAAACCATTTATTAAGCGCCTGGTTACCCAAAACAGTGTGTCCCCGCGCTGAGCACTGCACAAAAAGCTAAGAGGACAGGGCTGAGGGAAAAAGAAGAACAGAAGAGGCACATAGGTTAGGCCTGAGGGAAGAGAAAAGTTTTAAGCTTTCTTCGAAACATACTCTCGGAGGGCTCCATCCGGAGACCCAGCGGGAGCTCGTTCCAACTTTTGGCCGCTAGAAATCTGAACGAGCGTCCGCCCATCCTGGCTTTGTTAATTTTCGGAAGTTTAAAAATCATCCTGCCGGCTGATCTAAGATCTCTGGTGGGACGGTGTATCGTCAATAAATTTTGAAGATAGGCTGGGCCTTTGCCTTGAGCTATACGATGAGCGAAACAAAGGGACTTAAATTTGATGCGCTCTCTTATCGGTAGCCAGTGTAGTTTGGATAGAGCAGATTTACCTGATGCTTTGCGGGGAAGTTTAAGCACTAGGCGAGCTGCGACGTTCTGTGCACATTGAAGTTGGTGTAATCCTTTTTGGCTCAACCCTAGAAGCAAAGCATTTCCGAAGTCCAAGTGGGGGGTTACCAAGGCGTGGACAATGGTCTTTCTCGAGTCTATAGGTAAGAGGTCCAGAATCTTACGGAGAACCTTCAGTATACCGAAGCACTTGGTTGTGACTTTGGTCACATGGGTTTTATAGGAGAGATCAGAATCTAAAATGATGCCCAGATTGCGTACCGATTCCACCGGGCAAGGGGGGCTGCCCAGTTCCTTAGGCCACCACAAGTGTGACTAAGCAGAGGCTGATTTCCCTACTACCAGCAGCTCGTTTTTTTCGTCGTTAAGGCGAAGACAGTTGTAGTCCATCCATGCTGCTACCGATGTAAGACAACTTGAGAAGTTGATGGCATCTTCTCTGCACTCTGGTGTGAGTTTGAGCAGCAGTTGAGTGTCATCGGTGTAGATGACAATGCCCACCCCAAAACTCTCAACTATGCGGGCCAGGGGTGCCATATAAATGTTAAACAAAGTAGGGCTCAGACTCGAGCCCTGTGGAACCCCATGGCCTACATTTCTGCGTGAGGATTTAAAGGGGGGGCAGTGCATTTGGAAACTCCTGTTAGTCAAGAAAGACTCTACCCAAGCCAGGGCTCGTCCCTTCACTCCGATGTCCGCCAGCCGAGACAGCAGCGTTGAGTGCAGCACGGTGTCAAAAGCTGCACTAAGATCTAGTAAAAGCAACGCTGCTGTCTCACCATCTTCCACTATACTCCTCAAACCTTCGGTGGAGAAAAGTAGGGCTGATTCTGTAGAGTGACCCGCTCTAAATCCCGATTGAGTGGGATGCAGGAGAGAATGTTCTTCCAAGTAGCTCATGAGCTGCTTATTCACCACCTTCTCCACGATTTTGGCACAGAAAGGGAGAAGGGAGATGGGGCGGAGGTTCTGAAACTGGGTGATGTGAATGTTGGGTTTTCTCTTTAAAGGGATTACCTGGGCAGTCTTCCACGCGTCTGGTACCTGACAATCATGGAAGGAGAGTGACATCATGAGACTAATCTGATCTATTATTGTGGTCTCCAATACTCCTTTAAAGCAAGCAGGAGGACAGACATCGCTGGGTGAGCCAGATTGAATGCTATTGGCAATGCTTACTAGATCATGTTTCTCAGGTGTAACAAAACAAGAGAGACAGGAGGTTTCCGTAAGAGTGCTTATGACTTATGTATGTTTCGACGGCTGGATTTCATCCTTGGGAAAGGGGGCATGAATGTTATCAATTTTACCTATAAAGTAGTCTGCGATAGAATCGCACAGCTCTTCTGAGTAGGTGTCTTGAGCATCCAGCCTGGTAGGGACCGTGAGCTCTCTGTAGATGGTAAATAATTCTCTAGTTTGGTTCTTGGCTGAATCGATTCTGTTTTTGAGATAACAGCTTTTTTCTGTTCTTAACAATTTTTTATACGTATTGAGTTCTCTTTTGTAGTGCAATTTGTCTTCAGAGTTGTACTGTGATCTCCACCTACGTTCTAGGTTTTTACATCTAGACCTGGCCAGTTTGAGTGATTCTGAAAACCAGGGGGCAGTTTTCGAATGCCTACCAGGAGGCTGGGTAGTCCATGGAGCTATCTCATCCAGTGCAGTGGTCACCCATGTTTCATATTTGTTCCAAGCCTCCTCCAAGGAGTTACTTTGAGAAGGGGGATTTTTTTGAAGAGCACATCTAAAACCATCTTGGTTAAAATTATTCAATTTTCTTCGTTTCACGGGTGGAGGTTTTGAAGAAATGTTATCTGAAAGAGTTTTATCTACTGTAAACGGAATGATAAAGTGATCCGACCAGATTGTTCTTACCGGAATAGAGACATTAATACCCTCCCAGTTCGCAAAAATGGGGTCAAGAAGGTAACCATGTTGATGGGAAGGGGCAGTAGATTTAAGGTTAAGGCCTAAAGATGTTAAAGCGGCAGCCACATCCTGTGCTTCCCTACACGCCATGTCATTAAAATGGAGATTGAGATCTCCTAGAATAATAAATGTTTTATAGCGGAGAGCCGCTTGAATGACACACTCTAAAAGCTGGTTGCCAAACTGTCCCGCCGCCCCCGGTGGACGGTACGCCAGCAGCCCATGAATAACATCTCTCGGTCCTATTTTAACAGTGAATAAGCCACTTTCACTATTAGGTAAGATAGCCTTCACTAGAGTGCATTCTAGCTCAGATTTGTACATGAGGGCAAGCCCCCCCTCTTTGTTCGTGTCTGTCTAGACGAAGTAGACAGTACCCGGGAGGAGTTGCCTCAAGTGCCTCCGGAGACGAGTCCTCGTCCATCCATGTCTCAGTAAGGAAGAGAACATCAAGGTTCCCCGAAACTAATAGATGGTGTATTTCGAACCTGTGTTTTCTCAACGACCTACAGTTTAATAATGTCATGTTGACTTTAGGAGTATCATGTGTGGTTATCCTAGGGGGTGGGAGAGCCTGTTTGCATGTCCCGCATATCGGCGGCAGTAAGTCAGCTTGAAATGCATGGGCACATATGGTAGTCGCATTAGGGCGCAATCGCAATAACTCCTGTTGGGTGTAAATTAGAGACAGCCTAGATGGTACCAACCTATCAGAGGGACCCGCCCCATGCCCCGGTCTGTCACGGACGGGCGCTGACGGGCTGGACTCTGGCTTAGCTCCGGCGCGAATCCGGCGCGCCCGCTGAACGCGTCCGCTGCGCGGAGCCATAGTCGTTTGTTTATATACTGGTGGCTCAGTCCACCAAGGGAGGGAAACCCTACCCAAGATGGCCGCCGCCGTCACTCTGGCCGAGACCCAGATGGACCAGCCCTAATGTCAGCCCGACACTCTAGGGGGAGGCAGCGCTGGATAACGTAAGTGTCAAAAGTTATTCTAGTAATTGTAGTTAAATCACAATTAAAAACATAGCCTTTACCCTCAAATCGGTGAGGCACTAAGCGACACGCAAATCGGCACGCTGGTGCAGGGGGGGGAAAGGATACACAGGGCAAGTCACACAAATATTAAAAATGCTAAGAGCAAAGAAAAGAAAGACTGCCCGGCTCAAGCCTCAGGCGTTTAGTGCAGTGTCCAAGCGCATCGGACGTTTTCTCTGTTTATATACTGGTGGCTCAGTCCACCAAGGGAGGGAAACCCTACCCAAGATGGCCGCTGCCGTCATTCCGGCCGAGACCCAGATGGACCAGCCCTAATGTCAGCCCGACACTCTAGGGGGAGGCAGCGCTGGATAACGTAAGTGCCAAAAGTTATTCTAGTAATCGTAGGTAAATCACAATTAAAAACATAGCCTTCACCCTCAAATCGGTGAGGCGCTAAGCGACGCGCAAATCGGCGCGCTGGTGCAGGGGGGGGGGAAAGGACACACAGGGCAAGTCACACAAATATTAAAAATGCTAAGAGCAAAGAAAAGAAAGACCGCCCGGCTCAAGCCTCAGGCGTTTAGTGCAGTGTCCATGAATGCAATACACATCAACCAGTCTTAAATCTTAGAGCCACTCAATAATATGTCCTCAAGTGGCTTCTCCACCTTGTTGCACCCTCTGCTATATTACTGCATTTTCTCATTGACCCCTTTGTCCTTCAAATACACTATGAAGAAAAGGGTATGACCGGCATGGCTTAGCAGACATTACCACATACAAAAATCATATTTTTCCCCTTCTACCGACTTTTGGAGCATGGTCAAGACCCTCAGGTTACCTCCGATCAGAGGAGAAAAGAGGGTACTCATTGGTCCCATGGAGTCCTCACTGATATCAATCAAAGCAGGTCTACATGAAGAGACAGGGTCAATCACAAAGCAAAAAAGAATGTTTGAGCACATCTCCCCTATCTTAAAAGGAACCTGCAGGTGCTTCCTCTTTCTGCCAGAAATAATCCACTTGAAGGATTGCTGGTCTATGAGGCACTCTACTTGAGTAAACATGACTACTTTACTCAATGTGACCGGTGGCGCACACACGCCTAGGAGCCCATCACTTGCCAGTCTGGAAAACAAAACGCCCACAAGGAACACACACACCAGCTTTCTCAGCATGTGGAATAATACTCTGAAAATACACTTGCTTCCCAAATAGTGCAATTCAGGAAATGTCTCCCTCTTCCCAGTGTTGTTTCACTATGAACACATTTCCAGCTCACCATATCCTTCTGTGAAGCTATTTTAATCCTGTGTTAATTATGACCTGGGTTCTAATTGTAAATTGTAAATTTCTATATTTACATCTGTGTTGGCTACTTTTCCTAGTGCTATGTACAGCACTCCACTGCCATAAATATAACAACACACTCTTCTCACAATTTACTCTGATGTCCATGTTCAATCTTCAATGCTCATTCACCACACTTTTCTCAGTCATTGTGCTGCAGATGGCATTAGGAAATTACTCACATGCTCACTAGTGTGTGATGTGCATTATATGTTGGCTGAAATCAGAATGATACAACTCATTGCATTAATAGATTCCAAGTAACAGTATCACAGGCACTTTGTTGTAAAAATGATGCACTTGGAAGCCTCCTACATTTCGTATAATTACAAACGTTCCTCTTGGTGTGGTGTAGATCCTTTGTGTATTGAGCTGAATCTCAGAAAATTTAGCATATGGATTTTTGGGGAATATCAAGGACCCCTCCTTGGTGCGCAGCCAATCATTATCTTGTTCAAGAGCATTTCTTGATAACTTACATGTATTTAGTTTCCATGACATCAAGAGCTGAATACAGAAATAGAGTTATCCTTGGAAAGAAACAGATAAAACTCAGTCTAGCTGGGTATAAATATCTGGAGTCCCTTCAGAGGAGTCACCACTGCCAGTGCTGACAGGATCACCATGAAGTTCCTTCTGATCTGTGCCCTCCTGGGAGCTGCTGGTAGGTGCAGGGCTTTGCTCTCATTGTTAGAGATTGAAGGACATTTCATTTCAAAGTTAACAATTTTATTTTCATCAGCACAGTAATCTCCATTTCAGCTTTCAGAAAACTGGCTCTGTGACCTAGAGAGTCATGTTTGGTTCTCGAATGGCACATTATTGAATTGAAAAGTTCACGTTAAACACATAAAAATATTGAGATATGTGCTTTGTTAATGTAACTGATACTAGCAATTTTTGGAAAAGTTTTGTGATGCTGCAGTGTGGTATGCAGTTTCAGCAACTGTTAATGTGGATGTTTTCTGCAGCAATGTCACCAGACGTATGCCAATCTTACTGAAAAGCATTTCAGCATATATGTATATACCCACACACGCACACACAAACACACACATACACACCCACACACACACAACTTTTGTTGACCTGTTTACTTAGCGCCTGTATTGTGTATGTTAGTGTTATTCACCTGTGTCATTTGTTTCTTCTCCTTCAGCCGCTTTCCCCATTGATGATGATGATAAAATTGTTGGGGGCTACACTTGTGGTAAGAACGCCCTCCCTTACCAGGTGTCCCTGAATGTCGGCTACCATTTCTGCGGCGGGTCCCTCATCAACAGCCAATGGGTTGTGTCGGCTGCTCACTGCTACCAATCGTAAGTTTCCATTTGTTCCATATAGCAAAGCTCAGCAGTCACAAAAAAATTCAATTATCAATGACATTAATAAATTGCAAACGGTACCAAAGTAGTGTTTCTATGTCAGCTTATTATCAGGCCTTATTCCTATTTGTCCAGAATTATGAATACAATTATTAGTGAATGAACCTTTCAATGATTTTACCAGAGGAACCATATGCCTAAGAAGTGGTTGTAAAAACAGACATATGTGGCAACCTTTTTTACTGCTGTGGCATCACTGCTATTGCCATTGACTATATTTCACAATTTCATCTCAATTGTTGTCACAACTAAAGAGACCATGAGAGGTCATCCTACATGTGGGAACATATGAGAATATATGTATGTTATTACATTGTTGAGCAGGACTATTTAAATCATAAAGTTATTGGATTGTAATTAGGTTAGGCCGAACATTGATCCTCCCTTTGCGAACTCGAGCCACGTTGGGAAATCTTCTTTTAGTCAAAGCAGGCAACATTGTCTGACTTAATTTGAACTCACATGAGCAGAATTGAATGACACCCACTCCACTGCAATAAACAGATTAGATTTCATGGAATGAAGTTCTAATGTGCAATTGATTAGGAGCAAGACAAACCATACACTGTGTAAAGATGTTTTTTGAACAGTGAATAAGAAAGGCCTTGCCTTGTTCTCTCACAGCTCATTTTAAATCCTGTGTCTTGTCCTAAATCCATGTGATGTTAAATCATGCATCTATCTGTGTGTTCCAGGCGTATCAATGTGAGGCTTGGAGAGCACAACATTGCATCAAATGAAGGAACCGAACAGTTCATTGATTCCACCAAGGTCATCAGACATCCCAACTACAGCTCCAGGAACCTGGACAATGACATCATGCTGATCAAGCTGTCCAGAGCCGCGACTCTCAACAGCTACGTCAAGGCCGTCGCCCTCCCGTCAGGCTGTCCTGCATCTGGAACCCAGTGTCTGATCTCAGGGTGGGGCAACACGTCCGGCAGTGGCTGTAAGTAGTCAAGGAGCCAAGGATTTATCTTTAACAAGAACTTCAAGTGGGGGATGATATGCATGTCACTCATAAATAGCAGGTCAATACCGTACTGGTAATTCACTAAGGTAGTGCACACGGCCAGAATTCATCCAAGAGCAATCTCATATTGTTGATCACCAGTTCCAATTAAGTCAGATCAACATTCAATAGAAGGTTTTTAGGCTTTAATTGTAAAGTCCATTCACTTTTTAGAAGTTCGGGTAACCAATACCACCCTACACTAGCAAACAATGTATGTCAGGAAAGCAAAATAATAATAACAAAATTGTGTACTGTATTTTTGCTGGTTCTAAGCTCTCCAAAAAGGATAGAGGAAATGGAGAAAAAGGGAAAAAAAAGTCCTACAATTTACTGTAATGCACAATATCAAATCCTGAAGGATTCACCACAAGGTATCTTATCCTCTTGATTATTTAGATGTTTTCTTGTGCAGTTATAATTCTCATTATAAATTATTGAAACCAAAAGAATACAGTAGGACACGTGTTGTGCAGGACAAAAATTGATATATTTTTATTGCCAACATAAATGAATTTGTTTTCCACTTTTCCTCAGCAAACTACCCCAACACCCTGCAGTGCCTGAATGCCCCAATCCTGCCCACCAGCCAATGCACCAGCTCCTACCCAGGGCAGATCACCAACAACATGTTCTGCGCAGGATACCTTGAAGGCGGAAAGGACTCTTGCCAGGTATGTGACAGTCTAATGTGTTTCTTACATATCATCTGCAGCATGTTTGGTTCAGTGACAGAACTAAGATATTAAAGAATGTTTAACAGATTATGAGAGACAGACCTCCACAAAAGAGAGTTAATTAACAGCAAACATTTACTCACCTTTGAAGACAAAACAAGTTAAGGACATTTACCAGCATTTCACAACTCTGTAAAGTCTTTAGCAGATATTTGAGGGGTGGGAGCCTGGGCATTTAAGGACGACTTGCTGATAGAAGAGTTCAGAGGTCACCACATGCAACCTATTGGACCATGACTAATTGACCATCTCTTGTGACTACCAGCCTCAGAGTGCTCCTTTCTAAAGTTTAGGTCAGCCACTCTCTAGCCAGGTTCAAAATCCTTTTCTGCTTCCACCACCTCTGTGTTTAGAGCTCCCTCTCACCCCTCCCTCCTGACTGATGCCACGTCACTCAGTGCTCAGTAATTACATTCTGAACTTCATTATTGAATGTGCAGTTGAAGTGCAGAATTTGTCTCACAACATTCAACTAAAATTAGTAACTCACTGTCTGTGATAATTCAATGCAATGCTATGTTTGTTCATTAAGTACGAACTCTGTGTGTTATTTAAAAAAATGCATTTCATGAAAAGGATGCAATGATTAAACTAATTATGTACATGCCAAAACAACTATTAACAGAGCTGTACCCTTTCTGCCCGTATTCACACCTGTGGGATGGCTCCAGCTATGATTTCATTATTTGATGCTGATGGGTATGTGCACTGAGGATGCACTTTATTGATCAAAGTATTTGTGATCACTTATAGTATTATATGTATACTTATGGTTTATCAATTGAACTTTGCCTTCTTTCTTTCAGGGTGATTCCGGTGGCCCAGTGGTCTGCAATGGTCAGCTCCAGGGTGTGGTCTCCTGGGGCATTGGATGTGCTCAGAGAAACTACCCAGGAGTTTACACCAAGGTCTGCAACTACGTCAACTGGATTCAGAGCACTGTGGCTTCAAACTAACAACATTTCCTAGAAGCAATGGCCAACCCCACACTCATGTCTTGATGTGACTCTCTACTGTTGTGCAGGCAAAATAAATTATGGAACAAAATGGTGTGTTCATCTCTTTTGTGGAATGTGTTATTTGGTCAATCAATCAATTTCTGTATACTACTTGAGACAGCAAAGACTCAACTACACAACTATTCATTAATAAAAAATTATTTTCTAAAATATTAGCATGAATGTATTTCAAAAGAAGAGACAATCCCTTTCTTCACTAGAAATATTACCTATTTAACATGCCTTCATGTAGGGCCCAATATGACTCTCAAAATATTCACCACCTGCATTTGATTGTCACTCACAGCCTCTTAGGTATCATGAAAAGTGGTGCTATTCCACTGTGGCACTTAAACCCCAAACATGATGCTATTATCTTGTATGTGCCATTAATGGAGACAGCCATTTGTGAATGTTCCCATCCTGACACCAAGTGGCTACGTCACCCCAAACTCCTGGACATTGGCACGTCTACGTCAGGAAACAAGTAACATCAGGTGCCTGGATTTCCTTATTTCGTTATGTCAAGAAAGTGTAACACAGGTGCCTGGGAAAAACACTAGTGTTGCCAACTTCACTCAAAGATACTGAATTACTCCTAAGCTAGTTGAAAATGACTGAGAAACAGCCCTGTCTGGGTATGTGCAGCTGTGTAGGCTAAAGAGCGTGTGATTGCCTAGTCGTCTTGGTGCTAGAGGTTACTGGAAGCATAACATAACAAAACATATGTATTTATAAAGCTCAGGTTCACCCAGAGGCATTTTGGCGCTGAATAACAGATGTGTATTGTTACCCAATGGTACTCTTTTTATTTACCTCAGATGGATGACAGGCTGAGTGGTCCCACTGGGATTTGCACCTGTGGCCATGAGGTCAACCACAGATAGCTGTAGTGGACACATTAGTCCATTGAGCCACCAAACCCAAAGCAGGCTGAAAAATATATCTTGCAGATGTTAACAGGCCATACTGCTCTTAAACAGCCATGCCTTTAAAGACTTTCTGAAGGAGTGATTCTTTTCTGTTCTTAATTCCAATGCCATCAATTTCCAAAGCTTCCAAGTCAAAAAAGAAAAGCTTCTTCCTCACTATCTTCCTGTTTTAATTTTCCAGACCGAGAGCACTCTTGCTGAGCTAGATCTAAGAGTTCAAGTGAGTATATGCCAAACAAAAGTCTCTTGGAAGTGCACAGGTCCCTTTCTATGCACTGCTTTGTGCACAATACATAAAGCTTTTAATTCAATTCTGTCACTGTCAGGTAGCCAGTGAAGATTCCTGAGAAAGAAGCACGTTTGGTAATTCCCAAGTGTAAATGAGTTGTAGCATTTTGAAGGGACTGAAGTTTGTGAAGCAGTCGATTTTGAGTCCCCAGGTACAATGCGTTACAGTAATCTAATTTTGACAAAACTAGAGCCACCACCACTGTTATTTGCAAATGGAACTATTTTCCTCGGGGCTCTGAGGAGATGAAAACCGGTAGAGGTAATCTGGTTAATTTGGGCAACAAAATTAACATGATTATCAAAGCTCTCCCAGCAGTGGCGTAACAAAGGCCCCCGCAGCCCCGCGTTGCCGCGTCCCAAACTGCAGGGGAACTCCCTCAGCACAGTAATATGGCCTGAGCACTCCCAATTAAATCCGGGTAGGCAGGCCCTCCTTGTTCCTTGTAGGGGGCCCCCTCAAGTTTTGTTAGGCCCGCTGACTCCAGGTCCTTACACTTCAATAGGGGGCAAGGGAGCGCCCAAGATTATTTGGCCACTACTGCGTATTCCACAAGGACACATTTCAACTGAAAAGAACTACTTCAAATTTTTCTGAGTTCAACTTCAGACAGTTCTCCTGCATCCAGGTCACTATCTCGACCAGATAATTCTGAGAACGTATGGGAGCCTGGTCAGCATCAGTCTAAATCAATATCATAATCTGTGTTTCATCGGCACAGGTCTGCCCAAAAAATTTGATAAGTTCCAATAGAGGGAACACGTAAATATTAAGCAATGTAGGCGACAAAGACGACCCAAATGGTACTTCTCCAGGTAGAGAAAAAGGATCACATGCACATTCTCTAAAGGACACCCTTTGTTCTCTGTTTCACAAAAATGATCCTATGATGTTCTGGGCTGCACCTCTAATCAAGACACTCTCCAGCCATCTGACAAAAGTAGCATGGTCACCGTATCAAATGCTGCTGATAGGTCAGCACAGCCCTAGCTCCCTGATCCACCAATTGCCGCATGTATCTCCTCTGTGGAGGTCATTTATGCTGACTCAGTGCTGTGTTGGGGTCTAAAACTGTGTTGATAAGGATGAAGAACCTCATATGTGTCAGATAGTACCTAAGTTCTTCATTAATGGCCTTTTATGATATTGTCAAAGGAAGAGGGAGCCAAGAAATTGGTTTGTAATATTTAGTTTCACCGGGTTCCAGTGCAGCTTTCTTTAGGAGGGGGCATACCAATGCTTTTTTCCACTGCGTGGATAGGGTCCTGAAAACTAAGTTTTTTTTAAAAAGAGGAGTCAGATGCATAGTACTAGTGCTAGAAGCCATAGGTATCACATGGGGGGGGGGGCTACTGACTATCTCAGTGAAAGGGAAAACATATTTTCCAGATAAATCATGTCCCCATTGCCCAACTTCCATCAGATCTTTATAGACATCATTGACTTTGGCATTTATGACTGTGAGTTAATACATTTATATGGAGTCCTCACTGTGTCCAAAAAAACACTGGAGGAATTTTTGGCTGCACTAAATATATCAGTATAGTAATTTGGTTTTGATCTCATAGTTAGTGCTTTAGATTCATCAAGCAAAACCTTCTATTTTCCTTTCTCATCATCTTTATATTCCTTCCTCAAAATTTACTTTGCTTGGTGGCCACACCATCACCCATTTTAAAGTTTATTTCTTTATTCAAAATTATAATCTTGCAGAAAGTGTTGTCTTCCATTTCCAAAAGTCTTAACCATCTTGGATAGGACCACCATGGCCTTTTAAACTTGTGTAAAAGGTTACTTTATTGGAGTAGGGCGACCAGCAAGGAGAATGAAGAGTAGGTGAACTACCAAAGCTTCTCTCCGAGCCCCATAAATAGAGAATACATGGTCGCCTCACTGGAACCATGAGCATTAGAAAAGGGCTTGGAGGCTGCACCCGGCACAGTGCTTTGTTCTTATCTGGAGCTTGCCTCATCTCTTTTGGCTTGGTACTTTTAAATAACTTGGCCACAGAGTTAGCTGGAAATGGCTGCCATCTTGCTGCAGCAGAGCTTTACCCTTTGGTGACTGCAAACGCTGGTGCAGCAATGGCAAAGTAGGTGTTTTGTCTCTGTGAACGGGAGTTTGAAGGTGGCTTTAGAAGAGCCTGTATCTCCTTTCATGACAGGCTGCATGGGCCAGAAGTGCCTACAGGCAGGAAAAAGACAAGAAAGGTCGCAGCTCTTGGTGAGGCATGTGGATGGCGGGAGGAGTCCTTGAGATACCCCCCAAAAAAGACCTGGACTGCTCCCTCCCTCACTGCTTGGGAGGGAATTGTAGCGCGCTGTGTAGTGGGGAGCACAACAGTGCAAGAGGATTTAGTCTCTGACTTTAGACTGCAGGCAACCTGGGACTGAGACCAGTTGTGCTGGGCCTGATGTTGTCCGGACCCCTTTGGTGTACAGTGGTGGGATCCTTTCTAGTAGGATACTGTTTGAGTGTTGGGGTGCAGTTTCCTCTTCCTTAATGTGATAATGATATTCAGGGAAAACTTGAGCCTTGTATGCCCTGAACGGTTATGCTGAAAGTCAGCTAGAGAAGGGGTCAAAGATCAGTGAAGTGATATAACCTTGGGGAAATCTTGACTCAGATAGTTGAATCCCCAAGTGTATTGAGCATAGAACTACATAAATGAAATAGCTACAGAAATCTATTTCCCTCTGGGGCTTAAGCATGACTTCCAACAGAAGTACCCATGATGCATCCATCAGAGGTATGCTAGTACTGAAAGGTAGGAAAGGAGAGAAAGGTGTCAAAATGGGGAGAGGGGCAGGACCATCCCTGAAGAGACACCCAGATTCTGAAACAGGTATTAACACAACCCAGGAGTTCCTTCAAAGCTTCTTCAGAGAAATCAAGGAAGAGGGGAGCACAATCAAAGGAAGACGAAGAAGTACCTAAGGGAGTTACAACAAGATATGTGAACATTAGATAACCGGATTGCTGACCTGGAGCAGGTGGTGCTGGAGCAAGTCAGTGGCAAATGACTGAGAAGATGCATTACATAGGAAAAGGCCCTCCAACTCTAGAAGAGTGTTATGAATAGCCTCAAGCTGGAGGCTCTCGAAAACAGTTACAGGTGGAACAATATTAGGATTCAAGGCCTACAGAAAGTGAGTGAGGGGCAGAATATATACGCTTTCATTTAGGACCTGACAAACCACATCAGAAATCACCTCAATGATCCCCCTTCACCTCTATCGCACACACAGATTAGAGAGAAAAGGACCACAGAAAAATGAGCATCCAGAGGCTTACTCTGTAACACATGACAGACACAAACTCTTTCTTTATAAAGATCAAACAATGGGCTCCTTGAGACAGCGTGGAGAAATGCAAATGGTCACACACTTTCTTTGGGCACACAGCACGCATTACCAATCGGGCACCTGTGTCAGCTTATCTATGCATGGAATGCACAATAACGCTTTCTGAGGTCGCAGGAAGAAGCAAAAACTCTACTATGTGTCACCTCTGCCCAGCTTCAATACCATGACCCAGCCCACCCACAGAAAGATGAGATTCTAAGAAACTATTAACAATCATTTGAAGAGGAAAGCAGGGCCAACCACATTCACTTAAGGAAAGTGCAAAACAAGATGCAAGATATGACGTGGAGAGACCAAAGGGAGGCAGCCTGACTAGTAGACCAACTGTGTCACTCATCAAAGCACAACTTGAAATGGAGAACTAACCAGCCCTGGCACACAGTCACAACATACTTGAAGCTTGGCTGGGAGTGTTTTTTTTCCTATGATACTACTATTAATAGTGGTCTTGAGGGAGGGTATACAGACTTGTGCAGAGCAACACATAGATCAAAGTAACTGTATATGCTTTCTAAATGTGCAATAGTCTATAGTGGCCTCATGACATTATTTAAGGCTATTTCACAGATTGTGTTTTCCCATTAGAGGAGTGTGACAAGGTGCAGGGCAAATTTAGTCACCGTTAGCATTAACCTAGCAGAGCAGTAGTGCAAGGACCACACAATAAAGCTAAGAATCATGGTTCTGGAAATACCTCATATGGATTGTTGTATCATAATTAGTCATTGCAGTCAAACTACTTAGATGCTGAAACTAGTAAGTCCTAATGTTAGGGGGTCTAATGCCCCAGCTAACTATTTGGCAGTGATTGATTTGTTGAAGTAGAGCACAGGAGACATTTGAGTGTTATTGTAAGCACATCTTCTTTGAATGGCATCTGTAGAATGAAATCTAAATATTTCCCCATAAGTTCTTCCCTTCTTCAAACACAAAAAGACAGAAGTTGTAATTGTACATAGGCACATTTCAGGGTTACATTAACCGAGATGGTGTTGGTAGATAGGTGGAGATTGTGGTGCATATCAGCTTCAACATACATTATAATTTCACTACCAAAAGTAAGCAGGATGTTTTTCTCAGCTCAGCCATATCATCAATCCTTAAAAATGCACAGGTTAAGTACCGTTCAGGGGGGACCATAACTTGGTAATGGATAGACACAAAGACAGGTCTTAGTTTAGGTTTGCTGATTGTGGTGTGATCTCTTTGGGATGTAAAGCTTGGTTTGATGAGCTGGGATGGGTCAACGTGTGGAAGTCTGCACACTTTCTACTCTTCTGCACATAAAACTTTTGCACACCTAGATTATTTTATGATTAGTAATGAGCTCAAAGTCGGAATTGGTCAACATGACTGAAGGGCATATTGCTTTGTCAGACCAAATGACGATGCCTCTATTGATGCACTCAGACGCAGTCCAAAAGGGTGTCCATTTGACACCTTAATGCTTAGGTTTTACATTGCATCACAATCATGGAAGAAATAAAAGAAGCAATAACTAATTTTGTGAGTAAAATTGTCCTTCCTGATATCTCTGGGCAACAGTGTGGAAGAACCTCAAGACAATACAAAGGGCATATATTTTTCAGCAAGGCATAAAAAACTATGAGAGATGCATGTGCACAATTGGAGACTCAACTCTCTGATCTGGAGAAGACACATAGGCAGAAGTCTTCACCCAATATCTGGCATTAAATTCTGTCAGCAAGAATCAAGGTAAAGTCTCTTGATGTAGACAGAATAAAGTATGGTCTTTTGAATATTAAACACAATTTTATTCATCAAGCTAAGAGGTAAGGTCAGTAGAGATTAAAGACTTAAAAGAATCCTGAGGAATCAGTGGAGAAGTGTGGCTCACTGGTTAGAGGAGGCAGACCCGGACGCTGAGATCAGACCCGGGACCAGGGTTCAATTCCCGACGTGGCTGGGTCTTGAGCCCAAAATGTCCACGGATTCGGTAATTCTCGCTTCGGTGCCCACTCGAATCACAGGTTCACACTCTGCAACTCTGGGCAATAGCTTGCTTAATCTCCACTACGGCCCCCCGCGGCGGAATGCATGGCTTTCACCTTGGGGATACCCAGTAGGGGCTATCTCACAGGGAAAAACCAGGACGGGTTCCCAATGCAAAGCGCTTTGAGACCTGGCGGTGATATTGCGCTATATAAAAACCCATCCTTCCATCCATCCATGAGGTGAGTGGGTAACAGACAACTTAGTAACCATGGAGCTGTTAAAAATCTTTACCAGAATGTATATGTAATAAAAATGCTCTGGCACCACTAGAGGTAGCCAAATATTCACAGAAACATCTTGGATTCATAACAACTGACTCCTGGAATGAGACTCGAGACAAGCACATTGGCAGAGAGATGGTGATCAGAGCTATACATAGGCTTAAGATTGGCATTGTGATGAATAGCCTTTCTGCCTTATTACAAGGGCATTATATCCTATGGCATGTGTAGCAAGGTGAACAGGATATCCCTAATATTTTTTATGGAGCAAAACCTCCCCCAAACTCCAAATCAGGCTGTTAATAGCTTTGGAAACAAACTCTGTTTGAATAAAATTCAGGAAAAACCAAAGGTTAAATAGAAGTAATAGTCAGGTGTAGTAGCATGATCTTCCTTAAGATAAAACAACCCCATAACTAAAGGTTAAAATACTGTTATAGTTAGATTTAGTAATAAGATACTGGTTTATGTTAAACAAATTTCATGAATTCACTGAAGAAAACAATGCTAAAGTGATGTTATAGTTAGGGCTTTAAGTAATACAAGTAGTACTATTTAAAAATAAAAAAGGCACTGAAATTAATTATTATATTTTACCAAACTAACTATTGCCTGCACCCCCACCATGCACTGCTTATGACCTCACTTATTATATCACTCATGACATGTTAAATGACACAGGTGACCAAGACCCCATTGCTGGTCATCCTTCGTGGTCTTGCAGTGCACCAATCCCCGGACGTTTTTCCGTGGCATTGCTGTTCCATGGTAAAACAGTAAAATTACACAGGGGCTGCTCTCAGTATCACAGTACTACTGCAGTACCACTGTGCCTTTAACATAAATAATTTAGCACCAGGGGTTGCCCCTCTGGCCCTCCTTCCAAAAGGGTCAGGTGGTCAAGATGTCCATAACCTGCCCCCTTATTACTCACATCAATTTGTTTCCCGTCACATAGACAGAGTCCCCAAGTTATAAAATAGTGGCCACAACTTTCTGTTTATGTTGCCACCAGCCAATCAGATCTCATGTTTTGAACTCACCGCACTACAGTACTCTACTGTAGTATTGCACTGCTAGATATCCATATCTTTTTATCATTAATTTCTCAAAAACTACTGACCAGAATTACAACAAATCACAAAAAGCACACTTTCTAGGCGAAGATCTAGTTTTCTGCCAATTTTGGTGCAAATCCGTTCAGCAGTTTTTGCTGTACCTCTGTTAAAAAAAAAATATGGAAAATTGCATTGGGAAAACGCATTTACAGCCACCCCTTTTTCCTCCCACCTGCTGGACTAATCTCCTTGCAACTTTCCAGTAATAAATCAAGGTGGGTGAACATTTTGTTTTGGGGAACATTTTCATGAAGGTGTGTCAAATGACACCAAAGTTATTAACATACAAAAAAAATCATTTCCTATGGAAACACAGCTCTCACTTAAAAAACAATGGTTAAAGTAATGTTATAGTTAGGAATCGTAAGTATACATTACATAAAAAAAATACTTTGAAATTCACTAAAAGGATTTTATAGTTAGGTAAAAATCTTATTTAAAAAATACCATTTAAAAACTGATATTTACCAGTTATAATTATCTCAAGTAACAATAACTTGTCCCCTAAAGTGACTATAACAAGCACACACGCCAAGTAGTACTGTATTACCATATGTAATGCCAACCCCATGCCTGACTAAATATAGCTCATTATTTTATTATGTACTACCAAAGGTATTCATATCAGAAAAATGTCCTTCACTTTTCTCACTATCGAAAAGGGACACTACTGACTTTACAATCAACCATCAAACGGTTCTTAATTCTCACCCTGTCCAAGCAAAACACCACAAACAGAGGACGACTATGTCTTTTAATTCCACAAAAATCAAATATTCACTGACTCTACAATTATTAAAGTTTTACCAAAAGAATCCTGCAAGATAGTCTTCCATGATCAATGGCCGCGGAACATACCTTCTTCATCCAAAAGACCCCCAAACATTACTCGGACCCTTAAATATATTTTCCATTAGAATGATTAATATTTGATTTAAATAGGTTAATATGGGCTTGATGCATTTAGTGGATGGGAGACACAGAGCTTAGAATACACTTACCCATATGCACTATACCTAGCGGAGACAGAAAGAATATGACTCAAAATCGTGTTGAATGACACTTCCTCCTCAACTCCCTGAACTCCCTGTGCAATAGTCTTTGTTCCAAGTTGACTTTACTAGATGCACAATATATAAATACCTTCAAAATCCTATTTTCAGGTCTGGATTGCAGTGTAGTTGTTTCTTACAATATGCATAGAGTTGGCATATTGTTAGAATACATTACACTATTTATCATCTAACAAGTACACCCAACCCCCTAAATATGTATTGCATTCTAATGTTTGTTTCATTGATGTCTTGTATACAAAAAGCATTTTTTTACCTCAGTACACTACGAACAACACCAGTATTAATGATAACCCCATGACCTCTACCACAATAACAATGCAAGTACTATAATATCAACATCAGCACCACCAATAGCACACCAATACTTCCAACAATGTCACAAACACTATCACCTCAACCAAAGCCATACTACCAACACCACACCACTATCTTTACCACATACCAACAATAACAGTGCCACCAACACCACCAATATCACCACCAGTAACTCCACAGACACCTTAACAATAACACGTATACTACATCTACAAATTCCACTAACACTACCACCCTCACTATCTATAATGCAACCAAGAACATATGAGTAGCAGGACTACCACCAATATGACATCAATTTCATACCCATGAAAACCACGGCTACAGTCATCATCATCAGTACCACAGTCAAGATCTCTAATGCCACCATCATTGATACTGCTACTACGAAGGATGTATGACGGTACGACGCATACCGTCACAACCCGTGCTTTTACAACGCGTCTTTTACAATGCAAGTCGTAACCACGACTTGCGTTGGGGGCGCGGATAGTAAATAGTATATTTTACTATTCTAACACCAGTCCCCGTGGATACTAGGGAAGGTGTTGGAATATTAAATTTACTATTCTTTATCCTCTAGCGCCCTCCAGCGCAAGTCGTGGTTACGACTTGCGTTGTAATGGATTCGTTCTAAAAGTACTGCGGGGTAACATCCGCATCGAAAAGGATGTTCCCCACTATATGCTGTCACTATACCCATTACTATTAATGTCAGACTTCAAGTAGATCTTTCAATGCCACCACCAAAATAACATAATCAATACTCCTACTAATACCTCCACCACTGATATCATCATTACCATTCATACCACCAATAATGACACTATCACCATTACCACCATCTCCACCAGTACTATCACCCACCTGCAACGCTGGCACTACCGCAAATATCCTCACTACTACTTCCAGTATTGCAACTACAGTACCAATATCATCACCAAAACCACCACCAGTAAAATGCCACCACCAATACCCACAGAAATACTGTCACCACCAACAATGCTGCTGTTACCAGCCCTGTCAAAATCACCAAGACCACCAATGATGCCACCAACACCAAAACCGCTAGATACATTTCCACCACCAATTACACAGCTCCACAAATACCACCACCGATATCAGAACCATAATACCGGTAACCCCAATTACACCTACTCAATGCCACCACTGCCACCAGCAATACCACCATTCTCACTGCCATTAATGCCACAACAATAATGTGAAGAACAACTCCAATAATACCATGACCATCAATCCTAATAAGACCAATAAATCCAGTCATCATCGTACAATGAAGACCACTGCCAAAAATATCAACAATACTATGACAACATGAATGCCCCAACCAATAGCAAAATCAATATTACCACTAGTAACACTAATACCATCACTAATCTAATCAACAATACCATCATCATCAAACATACAATTACAAATACCACTGTACCTAACCTAAAGAAGATGCGTGGAGGGTGGCGTTTCAATAATGTAAAAATCGATTCAACACCTCATTGTAAATATTTGGGAATATTTCTCAACGCCAGAAGTTCATTTGTCAAGCAGAAATAAGTACTAAGGAACTGGCATTAGAGACTGCTGCTACAAAACTGTCCAAAAAGCTACTTGGTCCTAGCTTAATCCAATGTTGAAAGTGATGAAGGCAAAGAAAATCAACTCGTTGACGTACGCCACGAGATCATGAAGGGTATCACAAATACTCTTTTAAACAAACTAATAATCACATTTTTTAAACGTGAGTTCTATCTGCCAAAGTCAGCATCGCCAGCACAAGTTCGTCTCTGTCAAGAAATTCAGAAAAGTCATGTCAGTCATAAATATTTGTGTTACACAAAAAGGGTTTAACCCATATAGTCACGGGGACCTGGGTGCAATATGATACATATAGAGGGGCGTGTCCCCGTGAAAAACGTGTGTGCCGTAAGACCACACTAAAACACAACAACTCAATATTTAAACAATAAACAATGACATTTCAAATGGTAATAGAGTTTTATTACCAAAAGAGCAGAAAACAAATTCAATAATAATACACAATTCAATATTGTCGAAACCCCAAGGTGGGGGAGGGGGAAGGAAAGAAGGAAATACTAGGGTGGAAGGTTGTAAAGAGAATAGACACAGTAAAAATGACCTAATTATTACAAGGTTGCGTGACACAATACAAAACCTAAACAATATAAAGGCCTAGCTATGACCACTTATGACCAATTAACAAATGATCCAAAAATATATATCCGGTATGTCTAATAAATCAGATTAGTGGGGACAATGTCCGGTATATCAAAATAGAACAGTCGACGTTTCGACCCCTATTAGCAGGCTGAATGTAGACCTTTCACGGGGTCTTCATCAGGACGTCACACAGGAGAGGAGAGGGAGAGGTTGGGGCGGGCCAACATGGGGTACGGCCAGGGAAGGCTCTGTACTCTGGATTTGCGCCACGCTGCGAAGTCGCGGTCAAACAATAACGGTGGGGAACCACCACTGTTTGCAGTAATTGGAACGTCCACACGCGGGAAACAAGCTCCCTTGTTCCCGCTAAAATGTTGATATACGATGATTAATTGCCTTGATGCACTGGCGAGATATTACACCAGGACAGGCGTGGTTAACACATATATTAAGTTATTGCCTCTCAGACGCGGAGAAAAATGGTGGTCTGGGACCAACTTGACTTGAAAACCGAGGTCGTGTCGAGAAACATAAACATAAAGACGATCCGTATCTTTTGGAGGGCGCAAACTGAGGGATGTTGTGGCAATGCGAGTTCGTCAATTGCAGGGAGCCGGAGGCCAAAGAGGGGGGGGAAAAAATCGCCTTCGTTTTGAATAGTACTTTCACCTTTTGCTTCAAAAATGAACGCTGCACACGCTGAAAGGATCCGCGCTGCACCGTGTCAGTATGGGTCCGGACAGCAACTCCTCCGGCTCCCTGCAATTGACGAACTCGCATTGCCACAACATCCCTCAGTTTGCGCCCTCCAAAAGATACGGATCGTCTTTATGTTTATGTTTCTCGACACGACCTCGGTTTTCAAGTCAAGTTGGTCCCAGACCACCATTTTTCTCCGCGTCTGAGAGGCAATAACTTAATATATGTGTTAACCACGCCTGTCCTGGTGTAATATCTCGCCAGTGCATCAAGGCAATTAATCATCGTATATCAACATTTTAGCGGGAACAAGGGAGCTTGTTTCCCGCGTGTGGACGTTCCAATTACTGCAAACAGTGGTGGTTCCCCACCGTTATTGTTTGACCGCGACTTCGCAGCGTGGCGCAAATCCAGAGTACAGAGCCTTCCCTGGCCGTACCCCATGTTGGCCCGCCCCAACCTCTCCCTCTCCTCTCCTGTGTGACGTCCTGATGAAGACCCCGTGAAAGGACTACATTCAGCCTGCTAATAGGGGTCGAAACGTCGACTGTTCTATTTTGATATACCGGACATTGTCCCCACTAATCTGATTTATTAGACATACCGGATATATATTTTTGGATCATTTGTTAATTGGTCATAAGTGGTCATAGCTAGGCCTTTATATTGTTTAGGTTTTGTATTGTGTCACGCAACCTTGTAATAATTAGGTCATTTTTACTGTGTCTATTCTCTTTACAACCTTCCACCCTAGTATTTCCTTCTTTCCTTCCCCCTCCCCCACCTTGGGGTTTCGACAATATTGAATTGTGTATTATTATTGAATTTGTTTTCTGCTCTTTTGGTAATAAAACTCTATTACCATTTGAAATGTCATTGTTTATTGTTTAAATATTGAGTTGTTGTGTTTTAGTGTGGTCTTACGGCACACACAGTCATAAATATTGGCTTCACCTGGATCATAGTTTACAAAAACTTGGCGACAAGGAATTCTGGGGACCAAACCCCTCCCAGCTGGCATTAAAAGCAGTCAGCAAGAAGAGCATCAGGTTGTGGTCCTTTTTATTCGGACAGGGCAATATTGTCAAAAAGTAAACACGCCTGGGCAGTGATCACAAATTTTAAACCAGTATTCGTACCCCCCTATTTATCAAGCACGTATGCACTTTATCTGAAACTAAAGTTCCTGGCCCTAAGGATAGATGAATGGCCTTTTTCAAAGAACCTTCCTGAATGGAGCCGCCCAGATAATCATACCCAATGTAGGTTGTGCAGCTGCCATATTGAAGGAATTTAACATATAGTTTGTCTATGCCCCACAATGCTTACTGCTAGATGTTTTTATTGCAAGGAGAATGGATTAGGCTCGGAATTCGATCATGCCGCCAAGCCACAGTAGCAGCCTTAAACCTGGACAACACGAAGTTGAATATTGGGTTAACATATTTGTCATCAAGGCATTAAAAATGTTAGAAGTCATTGGTGCTGCTAACTACTCCCCACCATAGCAGCGCAGTATCCCATCTGGGTACAGTAACAGTTTTTTTACCACCAAAAAACTGTTGACCGGAACTTGGCCTTCGAGTCGAACATTAACTGCAGAGAAGCTCTGCTGAGTTTTAAGTAAAATGTCAATTGCAACTTCCGTAATTCTATTTAATGTTTCTTTTAAGAATATGCTGCAAGTGTTTTTATATTGTAAGGGTTTTAATTGACTAACAATAAAGTTCTTATTATTATCACTCTACCTATACTACCCCCACTACCATCACCATTAATAAAGCAGAATTTACTTTAACATAATCACCCAAGCTATCACTGGATCCGCCACCTCCATCAGTACCCCTATGAATAATGCCACAATATCACCAATGACACAACCAACACAGAGAAATAATACAAGTACTACCACGAAAATACCACTATCACCAAAATCATAACTAGCTAACCAGCTAACAAAGCTAGGACTACCTACAAAGCACCATTTATGCTATCACTTCCTCCACTAATGGCATACCACCACCCCTAAGAAAACCACCATTGACATATCTCCCATCAATAATGCAATTTTTTACACTTTCTACCAGCACAATACTAATTTGAATGCCAATACAAATAGACATAAACAATGCCACCAGTCATTACTACCACCAAACCACCCTCAACAATTCCACCACCAACCATACAGCCGCCGATACAAATACCCCAATGCCATTACCACCAGAAATTTCTCCGCCACCATCAATATCACCACTTCATCACTGGTACCAATGTGTCCAGATTGAATATGTTCCTTTATTTCTGTCTGCCTGTATTAGCATGTATCTTCATACTAAACAGAGAACTAGTCTTGTTTGCTACAATGATAGCGCCACAGATGATGTCCAACCCGGATATACATGGTATATAAGTTGGAACATGCTGTTAATAATGTGTAGTTTGATATGACTACTGCAAAATTATCCTTAACATAAATATCATATTAATTGGCTACATAAAATAAACTTATAAGTGTTAATTCTCCTATATTTAGAATATATATTAAAACTGCATTTTTAACTGAGGCTAGAGTGACCGAAATATATCTATGGGTTGCAAAATTGTATGTTCTCTATTGATGGAATGGAGAATATACCATATTATATAATAACATTTCTAGTGCACTATAAAATGTGAGGTGCACAGTCTAAATATCGAGTTTGAAATATCCACCTACAAAAATATTGTGTTGAAAAAATCGAAGGTAAATAATATCGAGGTCAAGAATATCGTTGGACAGAATATCGAACCTAAGGTAAGTAATATCGATTTTTTTTATATCGATGTAAGTAATATCGAAGTTACTAATATCGATATTTGTATTATTGTTATGTATTTCATTATGTATGTGTAATATTTTTTTGTTAAGTATTTTACTTGTTTTAAATTATATGTGTATAATTGTTATATATTAATAATGTTATTTTTAAGTACATTTTATGTTTTTGTACCGGAGCGGATTGTGGGTTTATAGGGGAATAGGGTGGGAAGTAATTAAAATATACTAAATGAATTATTAATTTTGAGGAATTATCAATTCATTTTAATTAATGTTGTGTTTATTACTGTAGCGGATTGTGGGATTATAGGGGAATTGGGTGGGAAGTAATTTACTTGTAATTAATTAATGGTTTATTTTTATTTATTGGAATGGGTAAATATTTTATTTTTATTTAATTATTAATTGGCAATTAATTATTTTATTTGATGATTATTTTTTTTAATTGGTAATTATTGCTTTTAATTGGCAAATATTTGTTTTAATTGGTAGTCCATTTTTTGTTGGTAATTAATTTTGTTAATTGGCAATTGTTTTTAATTGGTAATTATTTTTTAATAATTGGAAATTATTTTTAATTAATTAGTATTTTTTGTAATGAAAAAGATTTTATTGTTCAATATTTATTATTTGATGACTAATATGTATTAATTAATATGTATTGGTATTTATTATTAATGTATTGTTAATTAATTATTCAATTGTAATTATGTTTTTAATAATTATTAATGGGTATTTGTAAATGATGTAGAGTTATTAAAAAATGTAATTATTTATTATTTTAAATACAAATTTTTTGTATAATTATGTTATATTTAAATTCTATGCTATCCAATGTTTTCCCTACTGTTTCACTCTCTCGAGTTGGAATAGTAATTTTTACCCCTACGCTATCCAACGCATTCCCTACTGTTGCACTCTCTGGAGTTGGAATAGTATTTCTAACCCCTACGCTATCCAATGCTTTCCCTACTGTAGCACCCTCTGGAGTTGGAATAGTAATTATTACCCCCACGCTATCCAACGTTTTCCCTACTGTTGCACCCTCAGTAGTTGAAATAGTAATTTTTACCCCTACGCTATCCAACGCTTTCCCTATTGTTGCCTCCTCTGGAGTTGAAATAGTAATTTTTACCCCTACGCTATCCAATGCTTTCCCTACTGTTGCCCCCTCTGGAGTTGGAATAGTAATTTTTAACCCCTACGCTATCTAAAGCTTTCCCTACTATAGCACCCTCTGGAGTTGGAATAGTATTTTTTTTACCCCTACGCTATCCAACGCTTTTCCTACTGTAGCACCCTCTGGAGTTGGAATAGTAATTTTCACCTCTACGCTATCCAACGCTTTCCCTACTGTAGCACCCTATGGAGTTGGAATAGTAATTTTTACCCCTGCGCTATCCAACGCTTTCCCTACTGTAGCACCCTCTGGAGTTGGAATCGTGATTTTTACCCCTACGCTATCCAACACTTTCCCTACTGTTGCCCCCTCTGGAGTTGAAGTAGTAATTTTTTCCCCTACGCTATCCAATGCTTTCCCCACTGTTGCATTTTCTGAAGTTGGAATAGTAATTTTAAGTGTTACGCTATCCAATGTTATCATTACTGTAGTTTTTTTGGGACTTTGAATAGTAGTTTCATTTATTTAGCTATTTAATATTTGTATTATTATTTTTGATCATGTAGTATATTATTAATTTTAAAAATATTGAAAGTATATATATTTTTGTATGTATTAAATATAATATTTCCTTTTTATTTATGTTATTGTTTTATGTGTGTAGATGTATTTGCAATTTATAATACTTTTTAATAATTTATAAGTTATTAAAATACTTATTAAAACGTATTATTAGGTAAGTATATATTATATTTTTTATGTATATGTTTCATTAATGTTATAATATTGTATATGTATTATTTATTAATTTTAAACATTATTAAATATTTTTAACTATGTTTATTTGGTTTATAAGTATTATTTACTTTATTTTTACACTTTTTTATTTAAAAAACCCAATATTTTTAATTACAATATTTTTAACTTCGATATTTTTGTACTTACCATGTTGGAGATAGGCTGTCGATATTCTTGCTTCTGATATTCCAATGTCGATTTTTGTGTAGGTCCATATTTTTTCCGTCGATATTGTGTCAGTGATCCAAAATATGAGGCATCTGAGTGCTTGCAACTAGGTAATCTTGGACATTGAAATAAAGCTAAGGCCCCCATTAGGATGGCGGGCAGACTTTGTCCGCCCGCCACCCTTGCGGAAAACGGGACCGCCCGCGAGCTGAGCGGCGGTCCCGCACTGCATATTAGGATGCGCCCGCCACAGTGGCGTGCGCATCATGCATTTTTAACATTGTGGCGGGCGGTGCTCTAAGCACCGCCCGCCACAATGCTAAATATGCATGTATGGGGTAAAAGGCAGGTAAAAGGCAGGGGGGTACCACAGGTACCCCCCATGTGCACCCCCCAACCCCCTTCACCATGGGGGCTCGCAGGGGGCCCCCAAAGTGAAGACTGCATGCCTTTCCGCATCTATTTGAGCCCATCATAATATGGCTGGCGGTGTCTAACAGACACCGCCACCATATTAAACGTTTTCCGCCCTGGTCGCAAGGCGACCGGGGTGGAAAAGCGGCGGACGGTCTTTCCGTCCGCCACGGTCCCCCCCGCCATCCTAATATGGCGGGGGGAATTTAGGTGCGGATGGCGGGTAGAGTGCCCCCGCCAGCCTATCGGGGGCAATCCACCCACCATCCTAATGGGCCCCTAAGTCTTTAAAAGGGCTATTGAAAGGGTGGAGTCACCACTCAAATATGTGTCAAGTGTGAGTAGATTTCAGTTTTTTAATCGTTAAGGAGCAGCCATCCTACAGGTGGGTCTTTTCAAAGTATTACTGTTGTCCAGAGTTCAGGGCATTGCAATGCAAAACGTATGTCTTAAGAAAAGTATCCCAAAATGTATTCTGGATTCTATTAGCAGTCAGTGAATAATGGCCAAGTGGCATAAAATGAGCAAACATTAAGGTTCCACATACAATCCTCGGAGTGAGGCTTAGAATGTCTTGCATTTTGACTCCTCAGCCTACAATTCAAGAAGAAATGGGTCTGAGTACTACAATGCTTTTAAATATATTGATTTAAAAACAAATAACTTGTCACTATTCTGGTCTAAGAAGGTGGAAACTTGTCTGGAGGAGACATGTGGTTACTGTTGGGGATGTACTGCCCCTACTGGAGCAGGACCAAGCCTGATTTGCATATGGCTATCCTTTAACTAGAGAGGCATAGTGGGTGAAGAAGGATCATCTGAAACATTGCCCTGGGTGATTGAGATTAAAAACAAGCATTCATTCTATCACTTAGTTGCTTTTTTGCCGTTGATTTAAACATAGATATGATTGGCCAACTAATTAATACTTATCTTGTCCTAACAGCATGGCATGGGTTCTTTATATTGAAATTTGGCTCCAGAATATTATTTAATTTTCAGTTTAGCTGTGTTTTCACTCAGTGACATTCAAAAACTTGTAACAAATAATCGCTCATGAAATGTTAAAGCAACGGTGGGCCGTCTTCAATCTAGACTGCATCCAAACAAGCATGAGAATTAACATGCACTTCCAATCATGGTGCTTAAGTTACGGTTTTGTAATGATTACCCCAATCAATTAGGTTTCTTATAAAGCATAACTACTCACCGTAAGGGTCTCAAGTCATGCGTGGTGAGGGTGGGTCTGGATTCAGTCGAAGAGCCAGGTCTTGAGGTCCTTCCTGAATTGTGACAGTGATGGTGATTGCCTGAGGTGCAGAGACAGGGAGTTCTAGGTCTTCGCAGTGAGGTAGGAGAAGGCTCGTCCTCCAGCAGTGGTCTTGCGGATCCATGGGATGGTGGCCAGGGCCAATTGGGAGGAGCGGAAATGTATGGTGGGAGTGTAGAAGGAGAGGCAGTGGTTGAGGTATGCAGATCCGGCTTGATGGAGGGCTTTGTAGACGTGCATGAGGAGCTTGAAGGTAAATCTTTTGTTGATAGGTAGACAGTAAAGGATGAGTCTTACAAAGGCGTTTTGGATGTTCTACAGTTTCTTTTCAACTTTCTGGGTGGTGCCGGCGTAGAGTGCATAGTCGAGTCTGCTACTGATGAGAGCACGTATGTCCATTTTCCTGGACTCGGTGGGCGATCCACTTGAAGATCGAACGAAGCAGGCAGACAGTTCTTGAAGCAGGAGGATGAAAGGACTTTGATTTGGCAGTTCATTGAGAACGAGGCGTCCAGGATGAAGCAGAGGTTTTCTGAGTGATCCGTAGGTGTGGGGGGCTTCCGAGCGCTGCGGGTCAGGCGGAGGGGGTGAACCCAGGATGAAGGCTTTGATCTTGCCTTGTCTGAGTTAAGCTTGATACAGCTGTCCTTCATCCAGGTGGTGACTGCCTTTATTCCATTGTGAAAGTTGCTCTTGGTGGCTTTGGGTTCTGAATGTGAAGTGAGAGAATCAGCTTGGTGTCACCAGCAAAGGAAACAATGTTGAGTCCATGACTTCTGACGGTGGATGCAAGCAGGGCCATGTAGGTGTTGAAGAGGGTGAGGCTCAGGGAGGATTCCTGATGCACTCCGCAGCTGATATCTGTGGTTTCTAAGTTCAACAGTGGAAGTCTGACTCTCTGTGTTCTGCTGGTAAAGAAGGAGCAGGTCCATTCTAGGGCTTTGTCATGGATGTCGGCATCATGGAGTCTTGCGCAGAGATCATGGTGGAAGATGGTGTCAAAGGCAGCTGAGTGGTCTCAGAGGATACGGGCAGCAGTTTTGCCTCGGTCAAGGAGGGTGTGGCGCAGTGGCCAGGGCAACTAACTCCGGAACCTGGGGGCTCAATGTTTGATCTTCGGTGACAGCGGCAGGTCAGCCCAGCACCATGTGACTCTGGGCATTAGCTTGCTTAATCATTCAGATGGCCCCCAACAACTTGAAACCTTTGGGTAATTGTTTATGCTTTACAAATACTGGACATTTACATTTGTCTGTAGCAGCAAGGAGAGCAGTCTCTGTGCTGTGGTTGCTCCTGAAGCCCAATTGGGAGATTTACAGGATGTGGTTTATTACCATGAACTTGGAATTGGGCATTGATGGCTTTCTCAATACCTTTGGATGGGAAGGGGAGAAGAGAGATGGGTCTGTAGTTCTTGAGGTCCGTCAGGTCGACAGAGAGTTTCCTCAGCAGGGGGTTGTCTGCTTGCTTGATTACCTAATTAATGTCATACAAAAGCATATCAAAAGCAGATTTCAAGTCAATGTAACATGCCAATATTCCTGCTTTTTTACTTGCAGCTTTTTCAATTAAGATCGTCAATGCTGCCAGGTTTGTGATGGTACCCATGCCTTGCCTGAAACCTGTTTCAAATTTTGGAATTATTCTATTTTCCTCCGTCCACTCCTGTAGATATCGTAAAATACAAGTTGCAAAGAGTTTTGCCTCTACATCAATGATGGCAATGAGCCTGTAGTTCCCGGGTTCTATTCTTCTACTGTTTTTATAAATTGGGTAGAAACGATTTCCTTTCCAAGACTGTGGCATCTTATTTTCACAAAACAGTTGGTTAAAAAGTGGTGTGAGATAATTGGCCCAGAGTTCAGGGTCTTCCTTGAAAAGGGCATTTGGAAGCCCATTTGGCCCTGCGGCACCTTCAGATTTCATTTTTTTAATCAATATTTTTATGTGTTTTATTGTTGTTGATGGCATTAGGTTGTACGAATCCAGAGTTGTTTGGTCTCCTTCCAGTTCCTCTTTTTCAAGAGTGAGTGCCGGTAATTTCGGTTTTGTGTCTTCTGCTTCATCTATGCTTTCTTCTTACCACATATGTGTACCTGTTTGAATATTATACAGTTTGTCAATATATTGCGACCAAGCTGATTCACTTATTCCTACATTCTGTCGGGTTCCTGTTCCCTTTGTTAGTTTAATTCACTGCTGCTCGGTAATTTGCTTACCCACAGCAGTTTCTCCCAAAGGTTTTCCGTATGTGTCCATTTTGCATCTCTGCACTTTTCCTTTTATTCCTTTCTCATTTTTATGATCTTACTATTGTCTCTTTCTATTCCCATTCTGGCTGCTACAGCGTTTACTCCAACCTCCTTTGAGATGTTTCTCTTTTGATCTCTCAGCTGTGTGTTGTACCATGGTTCCTTATCGGCTCCATACGACCCTTTGCCTACTGGTTTTTCTGAAAATGTATTTAACAAAGACGTACGCAGATTCTCCCAATCTTGTACTAATAAATGGACATAAAGTGTCCCAGTATTGTCTACATGATTGTTTACTGTGTCCTTTATTTCTTTAATGATTGTTCCTCTCCATTTAAGTTTCCTTTGATTATATACTTCTGGCATTACGGCTAAGGATGCTGTACTCTTTTTTTGCAGCAAGTTTAGATGTAGTACTGTTTCTTGAGGAAAGTGGTCACTCTCTGGCCGGGTTTTAATGCATAAATAATCAAAGTGCACAAGATCCTTGCTGATTATTGTGCAGTCTATAGTGGTTTGTTTTCCACTTAAAAAGGGAATTCCCCCTGATTGTTCTCCCTTTGTATTTCCATTTAGAATGACAACACCTAGAGATTTCAGGTCTTGCTTCCATTTGTTTACTTGGGGTGATTTTTGGCTTCTGCTCTTGTTATGATTGCCCCCTATCAAATTGCAATTAAAATCACCTGAGACATTCATCTCATAATTTTGATATGTTACTTGTAATGTTTTTATCAAGTTGATCAGATTTTACAGTTTTTCAATTTTCTTTTTCTTTTCAGGGTGGATGTCTATTTTTAAAATCAGTAACTTCCACCAAGCTGTGTTAGAAGGACGCTTACATTCCAGTTTCGTGACTTGTATCCAGTTTTCTCCGGGATCCAGTTCCTCTACTTTCCAATCATATTCTACTGTTATGTATGTGGACAGGGCCCCCCTTGGATGTCCGTACTTTGCAACCTTTTCTGCCATGACATTGAATTCTTCATATCCTGCTTTATGTCTTGATGTTTCGTTCCATGTTTTGTAGGAGGATTATGTTGAATTTTCCCAGAAAGGAGATGGTCTCCAGGTCCTGTTCCATTTCCCTAAAACCATGGGTGTTCCAGGAGCAGATTCTTATTATCTCCTCCTTTTGTATAAATGCTTGGGTTTTTGTACGTTGCTCCCTTCTGTCTTTAATGTTTTCATCAGGATTGATGTAAGTTCAAAGTATGAGGTACCCAGGACCAATCTTGATTTCCTTAAGACTGATGGTTAGACTGTCTAGTATTTGTACTGTTTAAACATGAATCCCGGCTTGTTTGTTGGGTTGGGTTCGTACTTCTTGCTCCCTTTAAAACAGAAGTTGCTTTTTAGTTTGTGTTTGCTAGTTGGTATGCTTCATCGTTTAATAGCGGGTATGGATATTTTATGCGCATTGGGTATGCTAGCGTTATGCCCCAAGCTTCAAAGACCGCTCTTGTAGAGAATATCAACTCAGTTAGTTCTTTTGACGCCCATGTTATGCTGGTTACTTCCAATTCTGTCACTTTATTCATTTGAACAAATTCTCCCACCAAGAGTTCTGCTGATGTCATTTTCCTTCATTTTGGAATCTCTTTAAATAGTCGCATTAAGTTTGGCCTGTTTAAAGTATGCACTTTGCCTTTAGTTGAATATGCTGGCCTAAATATTAATTTATAACCTGACTGCTGAATCGATTTGTTGGTTCTGGTTTTGATTTGATCCAATTTTATCCATTAAAGATACCCGAACATTGTTTGTATTTTGATTCCTAAAGTCTACGATGGGCCTTTCTTGTGGGGAGAGTTTGGTGTTGAGACTACCACATCGTAAGAATATGAATCAAAATTGTGTTGAATGACACTTCCTCCTCAAATCTCTGAACTCCCTGTGCAATAGTCTTTGTTCCAAGTTGACTTTACTAGATGCACAATATATAAATACCTTCACAATCCTATTTTCAGGTCTGGATTGCAGTGTGCCTGTTTCTTACACTATGCATAGAGTTGACATATAGTTAGAATACATTACACTATTTAACATCTAACAAGTACACCCAACCCCCACAATATTTGTTGCATTCTAATGTTTGTTTCATTGATGTCTTGTATACAAAAAGCATTCTTTTACCGCAGTACACTACCAACAACACCAGTATTAATGACCTCATTACCTCTACCACAATAACAATGCAAGTACCATAATTTCAACACCAGCATCACCAATAGCACACCAATACTTCTAACAATATCACAAACACTATCACCTCAACCAAAGCCATACTACCAACACCACACCACTATCTGTACCACATACCACCGATAACAGTGCCACCAACACCACCAATATCACCACCAGTAACACCACAGCCACCTATAACAATAACACATATACCACATCTACAAATTCCACTAACACTACCACCCTCACTATCTATAATGCCACCAATAACAATATGAGTAGTAGGACTACCACTAATATGACATCAATTTCATAAAGCGCCTGAGCAGTAAGGCGCTAGGAGCGGCAGTGGCAGTGCGGTGACTGTAACTGTATTTACAAAACATTCAACATTTAAAAAACTGTAAATATTTTAAAAGCATTTTTATCTTGGTCCCTACCTGTTCCTCCTACTTCGGTCTGAGCCCTGTTCCACCAAAGCCAATGCCGATTGCGTGGAGTGCGTGAACAGACCTGTGCCCGGCCCCCCGAGGGTGTTGCACTTCCGGTAGAGGCGGTACCTGCGTCCTCTTAATGGGCAGATCACCACTTCTGCGCAGTGGACGCGCCTGGGCAGTAAGGCGCTACCAGTGGCAGTGTGGTGACTGTAACTGTATTTACAAAACCCTGAACTTTTAAAAAACTGTAAATATTTTAAAAGCATTTTTACCTTGGTCCCTACCAGTTCCTCCTACTTTGGTCTGAGCCTTGTTCCACCACGGCCTGTGCTGATTGCATGGAGGGCGTGAACAGACCTGTGCCCGGCCCCCCGATGGTGTTGCACTTCCGGTAGAGGCGGGACCTGCGTCCTCATAATCGGCAGATCACCACTCCCGCGCCTGTCCGACGCCTGACGCCAGAACCCCTGGCTGTCGGATGGCACAGATATCCCCTTACTCCCGAGAGGACCTACTTGCCCTTCGCAATTGGGTGCCTTGCAGGGCCCACCTCTGGCACCCTGATACCCCACGTTTATGGTGCAGCAAATGTGGGTTCAGAGCCATGGAGGTCCCCCAGACACCATCAGAGCCCTCTAAGCCCACAAATCTGAACGTATTTAGCCTGAACTGTAGGTCCCTGGTAAAACACCACAAAGACATATTCGAGCTTCTCATGGAGCGGTCACCGGACCTACTCTTTCTCACTGAGAACTGGCTATCCAGCGACTCGACGGCCATCCCAGCCCTGGCCCTTCCGACAGGCTATTCGATGTCCACTCAGTTTAGACCCAAAGGCAGGGGAGGCGGGCTAGATGTGACATCCAAAACTGCCGACTCCTGCACTCTTTCCCCCGTGATTATACCTGACTGCGAATGCACCCTGTTTAAGATCAAGATATCAGATAACTTTACTTTCTCTGGGATCCTTATCTACCGCCCCCCTGGGCCGGCCAGCAGTTTTCAAGAATCACTGACCTCGACCAGCTCTACCCTTGCCCTACAGACAGAAAACTTTAGCATACTGGGAGGCCTAAACCTGCATCTGGAGCGCCTCTAATCCCCAGATATCACTAACTTTTTGGGAGACCTGGAAGTATGCCAGCTAACTCAGTTAGTTAAAGGTCCTTCACACCTGGCAGGCCACCTGCTAGACCCGGTGTTCTCCAATATTGAGGGAATCAAAGTTCACGCTCCCCTTATCTGGACGGACCACTTCCTCATCCACATTTGCATCAGCACTTCAGCTACCTCACGGCAGACCTCCTCCCTCCCCCTCTGGAGGCGCCCTTGGCACAAACTAGATGCTCCCGGCCTCGAGTCCAGACTTATAGCCTCCCGCCCAGATTGGCCCAGCAATCTAGAGGAAGCAGACAAAACCTACAGGGGGTGGATCAACAACTCACTAGACCACTTCATCCCCAAGAAAATGTCCCGGCTCAAACGTGAGCAGTCGCATCCATGGTACTCTGAGACACTAACACCAGAAAAAAAGCACAGCAAAATTCTTGAGCGCGTCTGGAGGCGATCCTACGACCCCCTAGCAAAGAACATTTATAGGTCAGCCACTAAAACATACCACAAACTCATAAAAAAAGAGAAAGCTGCATTTTATACTAACATGATTAACTCCAGTTCAAATCCATCCAAAACCATCTTTTCCCTGATAAAAGACATGACTAAAACACCAGAGGGAACCAACAGTACAATAGTCTCCAACTTGCAATGCGAAGACTTGGCATGCTTCTTCATCGAGAAAGTAGAGGGGATCCATAAAATGCTGAATACCGGCAGTTCTGCCTCAACTCCTGGACGTCCCGCCGAGCTACCTGCCCTACTTGATCCCCCACTCTCCCTTCATACCCTCCCACTCCTGGCCCAAAAAGATCTCGAACTCCTGGCGATAAAGGTGAAGTCTGGGTCACCCGATGACCCGGTCAAACCTGAAACCTTTAGGCAATTCCAGTACTCCATCCTACACGAGGGATGGGAATTGATCAACAGATCTCTCCAGTCATCCACAGTCCCCAGGTTTTGGAAACATGCCAAAGTCATCACTCTGCTGAAAAAGCCCACCCTGGATCCCTCCCTCCCAGAAAACTTCACACCTATCTCCCTTTTGCCGTACCTAGCCAAGGTGATGGAAGCACATGTGAATTCCACCCTGACCAGATACTTGGAAACTAATGGGATCCTGGACGAGTCACAAAACAGCTTCCGGGCTAATCATAGCACGGAGTCCGCGCTCCTGGCAGTCACAGAGCAACTGAGGGCCTCACAAGACCTAGGAAACACCTCAGCACTGATCCTGCTTGACCTAAGCACAGCGTTTGATTCGGTCTCCCACTAGATCCTGCTCAAACGTCTCTGGGAGATCGGGGTCAGCGGGGGGCCCTGGCTTGGTTCGCATCATTTCTATCTGACCGCTCCTTCCAGATTCATGCGCCACCCTATTCTTCAAGCAAATTCCCTCTCAATTGCGCCGTCCCCCAAGGCTCTGCCCTCAGCCCTACCCTGTTTAACGTGTACGTCCGCCCCTTGGCCCTCCTAGCCAAGGAACGTAAGATCAAATTGATCTCTTACGTGGAAGACATGCAGCTTATTTTTACCTTCTCTAATAATATCGCATTGGATCAGGTAAAATTTCAGGAAGATGTCATGGCCATCTCGAGCTGGATGACGGAGAACTGTCTCCAACTTAATTCCTCCAAAACGGAGGTGCTTCTGATTGGCCGTGACTCACAGAAGTGGGATGATCACTGGTGGCCCCTGATGATGGGTCCACCCCCGATTCTGAAGAAGGAAGTTGGGGGTCCAATTGGACAACTCACTATCTTTCGAGTCGCACGCAAAAAAGGTGGCTGGCACCTGCTTCGGCCGCCTGCGCACCCTCAAACCCATTTTGGGCTTCTTTGAGCCACCCACCCGACAAGTAATAGTCCAGTCCCTGGTCTTATCCCATTTGGACTACTGTAACGGACAAATGCTTGGAACTAACTTGACGGTCACGAAAAGACTTCAAAGGGCTCAGAACGCAGCTGCCCGCAGTCTCTTCGCCCTTCCTAAATGCTGTCGCACCTCACACATCATTCGCCGGATGCAGGGACTCTGCTCTTTTTACGTCCCCACACGTGCCCTACGCTCAGCAGACCTCCACCTTGCTCGCACCAGTAGGGTACGTAAGAGCAGAGCAGGCAGCCGGTCCTTTAAGTCCATGGCCCCTGCCCTATGGAATTCCATCCCCCTTGAGGCACGTGCCACTAAAGACCACTGACTTTTCCGGAAACAAATCAAAACCTTGCTGTACGCCTCCATCTAGGACGACCTCCACTTCATACTCTCACTTCACTGTTTATCCTGCTACGCTGCCCTAGCTGGCATGTCTGCAAGTGCTGGGATGCCCTGTTGCTGGGGTAGCCATGCGCTATACAAACAAAGCTAACATAACATAACATAACCATGAAAAACACTGCTACAGTCACCATCATCAGTACCACAGTCAATATCTGTAATGCCACCATCATTAATACTGCTACTACGAATGCTGTCACTATAACCATTACTATTAATGTCACACTTCAAGTACCTCCAAGTAGGGCAAAATACCACACCAATAACACTATCACCATTACCACCATCAACACCAATACTATAACCCACCTGCAACGCTGGCACCACCGCAAATATCATCACTACTACTTCCAGTATTGCCACTACAGTACCAGTATCATCACCAAAACCACCGCCAGTAACATGCCACCACCAATACCCACACAAAATACTGTCACCACCAACAATGCTGTTGTTACCAGCCCTGTCAAAATCATCAAGACCACCAATGATGCCACAAATACTATCACCTCAACGAAAGCTACACCACACCACTATCTGTACCACATACGGGGAGAGGGGTTGGCCTAACGGCTAAGGCGCTCGACCTCGTACCTGGGGATCTGGGTTCGAGTCTCGGTAATGACGCCAATAAACCCCTGTGATTCTGGGCAAATCACTTAATCTCCCCGTGCCTAAAAAAAATGAAAGTGTGTCCTCATGTAACGTAACTGGTGCTATGTAAAGCGCTCTGATAACTGATTCGGTTCGGTTCTAGTTCGCGCTATATAAAACTCCCAAAAAAAAAAAAACATACCATCAATAACAGTGCCACCAACACCACCAATATCACCACCAGTAACCCCACAGCCACCTATAACAATAACACATATACCACATCTACAAATTCTACTAACACTACCACCCTCACTATCTATGATGCCACCAATAACAATATGAGTAGTAGGACTACCACCAATATGACATCAATTTCATACCTATGAAAACCACTGCTACAGTCACCATCATCAGTACCAAAGTCGATATCTGTAAGGCCACCATCATTAATACTGCTACTACAAATACTGTCACTATAACCATTACTATTAATGTCACACTTCAAGTACCTCTTTCAATGCCACCACCAAAATAACATAATCAATACTGCTACTAATACCTCCATCACTGATATCATCATTACCACTCACACCACCAATAACACTATCACCATTTCCACCATCACTACCAATACTATCACCCACCTACAATGCTGTCACCACCGCAAATATCCTCACTACTACTTCCAGTATTGCGACTACAGTACCAATATCATCACCAAAACCACCACCAGTAATATGCGACCACCAATACCCACACAAATACTGTCACGACCAACAATGCAGCTTTTACCAGCCCTGTCAAAATCATCAAGACCACCAATGATGCCACCAACATCAAAACCACTAGATACATTTCCACCACCAATTACACAGCACCACAAATACCACCACCGCCAGAACAATAATACTGCTAACCCCAATCACACCTACTCAATGCCACCAATGCCACAACTGCCACCAGCAATACACAATTCCCACTGCCATTAATACCACAATAATAATGTGAAGAACAACTCCAATAATACTATGACCATCATTCCTAACAAGACCAATACATCCAGTCATCATCGTACAATTAAGACCACTGCCAAAAATATCAACAATACTATGACATACATGAATGCCCCAACCAATAGCAAAATAAATATTACCACTAGTAACTCTAATACACTCACCAATCTAGTCAACGATACCATCATCATCAAACATACAATTACCAATACCATTGTACCTAAGCTAAAGAAGATGCGTGGAGGGTGGCATTTCAATAACGTAAAAATAGATTCAACATCTCAGAAAAATGTGGGAATATTTCTCGACACCAAAAGTTAATTTGTCAAGCAGAAAGAAGTACTGAGGCCCAAGTCACTGGCATTAGAGGCCGCTGCTACGAAACTGTCCAAAAAGCTACTTGTTCCTAGTTTAATTCCAATGTTGAAAGTAATGAAGGCGAAGATAACCAACTAATTGACGTACGGCCAGGAGATCATGAAGGCTACCACAAATATTCTTTTAAACAAACTAATAATCACATTTTTAAAACATGATTTCCATCTGGTAAAGTCAGCATCGCCAGCACAAGTTCGCCTCGAATTTGGTCTATTTGACCATCACGGCATAGAGCCTGGAGCATTCATAAAGTTTTGCAATAGACTGTGTCACGCACGGGAGCGTTCTTTGGAGGCCAGACTCTGGCAAGAAAAATATGTTTTTTTTCTTTCACCTTTCTTTGGGTGGGTCCTTTGCACATAGGTTATCTTTTCTTTTTTTCTTCTTCTTTTTTTGAATATATGGGTGACTTTTTGCACCCTGACGTTTCGGGTGACTGTTTGCACCCGGCGTTTAGGAACAGTGTCCTTTGTTGGTTTGATATTGATGAAAGGAGCACGGACACTGGACCTTGAATAGCTCCTGGGTCCCCCCTCTTTTTTCTTGTTGATTAATTATTGTCCTAACAGCATGCCATGGGTTCTTTATATTGAAATTTGGCTCCAGAATATTATTTCATTTTCAGTTTAGCTAGATTTTCACTTAGTGACATTAAAAAACTTGTAACAAATAATCGCTCATGAAATGTGAAAGCAACGGTGTGCAGTCTTCAATTTAGACTGCATCCAAACAAGCATGAAAATTAACATGCACTCCCAATCATGGTGCTTAAGTTACGGTTTTGTAATGATTACCCCAATCAATTAGGTTTCTTATAAAGCATGACTACTCACCGTAAGGGTCACAAGTCATGCGGGGGAAGGGTGAGTCTGGGATTCAGTCGAAGAGCCAGGTCTTGAGGTCCTTCCTGAATTGTGACAATGATGGTGATTGCCTGAGGTGCAGAGACAGGGAGTTCTAGGTCTTCGCAGTGAGGTAGGAGAAGGCTCGTCCTCCAGTTGTGGTCTTGTGGATCCATGGGATGGTGGCCAGGGACAATTGGGAGGAGTGGAAATGTACGGTGGGAGTGTAGAAGTAAAGGCAGTGGTTGAGGTATGCAGGTCCGACTTGATGGAGGGCTTTGTAGACGTGCATGAGGAGCTTGAAGGTAAATATTTTGTTGATAGGTAGCCAGTAAAGGTCTCTCAGGTGACCAGTGATGTGGCTGTGTCATGGGATGTTCAGGATGAATCTTGCGGAGGCCTTCTGGATGTTCTGCAGTTTCTTTTCGAGTTTCTGGGTGGTGCCGGCGTAGAGTGCATAGTTGAGTCTGCTACTGATGAGCCCATGAATGACCATTTTCCTGGACTCGATGGGGATCCACTTGAAGATCGTATGAAGCAGGCAGACAGGTCTTTAAGCAGGAGGATGAAACGGCTTTGATTTGGCCAGGATGAAGCAGAGGTTTTTTGAGTGGTCCGTGGGTGTGGGGGGGTCCGAGCGCTGCAGGTCAGGCGGAGGGGGTAAACCCAGGATGAAGGCTTCACTCTTGCCTTGTCTGAGTTAAGTTTGATACAGCTGTCCTTCATCCAGGTGGCGACTGCCTTTATCCCGTTCTGAAAGTTGCTATTGGTGGCTGTGGGTTCTGACTGTGAGGTGAGAGAATCAGCTCAGTGTATCTTCAGCAAAGGAATCAATGTTGAGTCCACGCTTCTGACGATGGATGCAAGCGGGGCCATGTAGGTGTTGAAGAGGGTGAGTCTCAGGGAGGATCCCTGAGGCACTCCGTAGCTGATCTCCATGGTTTCTGAGTTGAACAGTGGAAGTCTGACTCTCTGTGTTCTGCAGGTGAAGAAGGAGTAGGTCCATTCTAGGGCTTAGTCACAGACGCCGGCATTATGGAGTCTTGCATAGATATCATGGTGGGAGATGGTGTGGAAGGCAACTGAGTGGTCTCGGATGATACGGGCAGCAGTTTTGCCTCGGTCAAAGAGGGTGTGGATGTTGAAGAGGAAGAGGTGTGGTGCAGCGGCCAGGGCGACTGACTCTGGAACCTGGGGGGTCACGGTTCGATCCCCCGTGCCGGCGGCAGGTCAGCCCAGCACCATGTGACTCTGGGCAATAGCTCGCTTAATCTTCCCGATGGCCCCCAGCGTCTTGACACCTTTGGGTAATTGTTCGTGCCTTACAAATACTGGACATTTACATTTGTCTGTAGCAGCAAGGAGAGCAGTCTCTGTGCTGTGGTAGCTTCTGATGCCCGATGGGGAGATGTCCAGGATGTGGTTCATTTTCATGAACTTGGAAAGTTGGGCATTGATGGCTTTCTCAATGACTTTGGATGGGAAGGGGAGAGGAGAGATGGGTCTGTAGTTCTAGAGGTCTGTCGGGTCAGCAGGGAGGTTCCTCAGCAGGGGGTTGATGTCTGATTGCTTGATTACCAAATTAATGTGATACAAAATGTAAAACCTGCCTCATTCAATAACGATCTCATCCCATTTTCCATCACAAAAAAAAACCTTTTATATCTTCTATAAGATGTGGTGCGAATCAATAAAATCATCCTTAAATGAGGGATGCTTCCCACACATACTAAGGGCACAATTACAAGTTTGGCGGTCCATGAGACTACCAAACCTGTGGTAGTGGTCCCTGGAATGCCAGACTGGTGGTCCACCCGTCATATTACAACTACAGCGGTGTGACCATCACAGGACTTCCACAACCGGTGGTGCAAAGCTGTGAAATTGTGGCGGCGCCACTGCAGCACTGTCAAACATATTACGAGTTTCCTCACTGCAACCCTTCTCATGCTGTGAGCCTGCTATGAAAAGGGTGGAGTGAGGAAACTAAGGGGGCCCTAGGAGCCCCTAGTTGTCTCTGTGTATGGTGGGTGCATGCAGAGAAGCACATGCTGTGCCCCCCCATGTATTTATTCACCCTCTGTTCCTGCACGGACAGAAACGCACAACATTGCTCATTTCTGTCCGTGCAGGAACGGACTGCAGGGCTCCTATGGGAGTGCTTTTCTAAGGCTCTCCTATAATCCTTAGAAATGCACCACTGTGGGTGCACCACTGCAGTACTGCCTGCCTGCATTACAACTCCTTATCCGTCCGGCAGACAGACTACGGGTTTGGCGGTCTTGGACCTGGTCTTTTTGGCGGCCTGCTCCAAGACTACCAAACTCTAATCAGGCCCTAAATCAGCAGACTATTAAAATAAAACCTGAGTCAGACCCAAGGCAGACTCAAGGGATTTTGATAACAAAAATCCAGTCACCAACCTCCCATGACTTGTGAAAGCTATAAAGAAATGGGCTGATATAAAGCCATTGTCATGAATCACCAAACACAGCCATTTAGCATCCAGCAGGTCTGGCTTCCCTTAGAGATTGTCAAGATGCAATAACCTTGCAATCCACATGGAAGAGCAGTGGTGTGACCTTCTCCGAACCTGCAAAGTGTCTGGTACTAAAATCATTTAAATTTGAGGAAGATGGAGGGAAATGGGGAATAGGTGAATGGAACACAGAGAGAAAAGATATGTTAGATATCATTACACTGCCTCATTGCATAGCTGAACTTGATCTGCACTGCAGGAGGCTTGATATCTAAAGAGAAGACCTCTATTATGACTATGGTGTAGACATAAAAAACTTACATTTCATATCAGTTCTGAAAAATCTCCATAGCAGATCTCAACTGCATCAACATTATATCACCATTGTCTATAACAATGTTATTGTCCATGAGGAACCTATACTCTAATGGGGCTATTCACAAAAGGAAATTACACTTGGGAGAAATTTACACATGTAATTTTAATTTTGCAGTTTTGAGTAGCTTTGGTACTTTTGGCTATTCGCGAAATCCAAGAGTAAAGTTGCCCAAAATTGTAGGCTTAAACATCTCCACCCACTAAAAATAGGGTGGAGCCTAATGTGCAAGTGCAAGTTAGTGCAAAAAAAACCAATAGTACATCCAGCACCACACATAGCCAACCCTGATGCTGCAACATCCAACAAAAGAAATAATGGTGGCAGGGACTTAGAATATAATGTTAATTTTAATAAAATAATTTGAAATACTTAAAATTATCAATAATTATATTTAATGTGAATATAGTTAAATATGTTTACCAATGTATGCATTGAGTTTTACATAATAATAGAAATAACACATTTTAATATTTTTTGCATCCTAAAATGTTTTTAGGAGTAATTAAATTAATATTAACTAATTCTATCACTCGCAATAATTATTGACGCATTTTGAAAAAGTATATGTTTAGTAGCTTACACTGGAATCTATTTTTTAATTTCAACTTGAGAAATACAATTTGAATGAAATGTTATATAATTACATTATTTAAAATTTGAATTCAATATTTAGTGTTGTGGTATTTCTTCTATAGTTCTACATTCAAAATTATTATTTATATTAATATTTAACATAAGCTTACTTTTATAAATGTTTTAAAAGTTTTACATACATTTTTATTTTTACTTATACTTGTAAAGATCTCAGTATAGGGAACATTTTCCTATACTTTACCATGTGGAGATCTCTGCCCTGATTGTGGAATCTTTATACGTGTAAGATTGTTATAGCCTACTGCGTGTTGCACAGCATCACCATGAGATGTTGCCTTACTCGTAGATCTTGATCCTGATCTTCTCCCACATTCAGGTACCCCGGGTGAGGTACCGAATAAAGGTAAGGGTATTCAGGTGCAAGATTGGCTAGTTTGGGCTGCTAACTTGTTTGCTGTATTTATGTGGTTGGACAGTGTCACGTCAGTGATGAATGGTGTACTACCACGCTGTCGACATATACAATTCTGAGACAACTCTGTTTAATAGACAAAATGTCATAAACAAACATGCCAAGCTCTGGATAAAAATAATTTGCGTCTTCCTTTAGTATATATATCACACAAACAATTTTCATTATCAATACTTAAGTGCAAATCTCTCATACAGTACTCTCATGTTGTACAGCTAACGTAGTACAAGTCTTACCTTCAACATATACAGTATGTACACAAACATTACCTGTTCATATTTTTTTTATACTATTGGTTGCGTTGGGTTTTCTCTACATGCAGGTGTTTCTCTCTCATATGCAAGGTGGAGATCTCTGAAGTTGGGCAGAGGTCTCTATCTACTGCAGCAAACAGGCAAGTACATAAAAGAAGGCAAAGTCAGCCATTTTTAGTCCTTTTGGGTTCACATTCTGAGTACCACAACATCATCCTCCTCCATTCTGCTCCTCTTTTCTTTTTGAATAATCCCAAATAAGGCTGAGGGATGACAAGATGAGATGGTCTATTCATTCATTGATAAAGAATTGGGGATGAGGGGACTCTCCAAAGGTACCTTCAGCATTTTGGGGGTCTAGAGACCCATCTGAACAATGCAGGTTGTTTCCAAATTCTTCCTTCTTCCTTTTTTCTTTGTTTCTCTCTTTTCTCTCCCTCTCTCTTACTTTCTTTCTTTATCGCTTGCTTTCTTTCATTTTCTTTCCTTTCTTTACCGTCATTTAATTTTTATTCTTAACACAACCGTTATAGAAAAAATCTTCAATATCCTTATCATTTAATAAAATCTTACAGAACACTTAATGTATAATAGATAGATTCATTAGCCCAAGCTTTCTATCCATTTTGTGCTGTTTCACATTTGCAAAATGTGTTCAGTGCCTCCCTAATTGAGGATTTTTTGAGGAGCTACTGGTGCAGTCAAGTATCTGAAAAAATGGATCTCACATAAATGCACCAAAATATGTTTCCAGTATTCAATCTTAAATCAGAGCGTAACGTAGATTTATTTCACAAAATGATGTGAGTTGAAAAAATGACAATGTAGACAGTAGCAGTTCACCAATACCTACCAAGTTAACATGTGTAATTGATAAAGTGTCCTTTAAGACACTCACAGCTACTTTATAAGGAAGTATCATAGTGCAGCAAAACACAAAACACCAGGCTTCATTCAAATATTTATTTAGCATTGACACGGATCAAATTATGTGATGTGTGCTTAACAATGTAGGTATGGGTGAAGGACAGATATGGTGGGCTTCAGAGAATGCATTCAGATGGCTTCTCCATCTGTGATTCACTCTCCATCGAATCTGGAGGCTTTTTCAAGACTCCCCTCTTTTGTTCATGGACTCCATAAAAAACCATAAGCATATTTTGCCCATGTTACTTTACTGCACAAAACCAAGCTACTCTTCCCATCTATAAATATCTGGTCTACAATTTGGGCACTTGTATTTCGACATTGGTAATGCTCTACTTCTCCTTCAATCCTCATGAAATCTAAATTAAAAGTGTTTGCATTGCATCCTCTGGATTAACTACCATCTTGATACTTTTTGAGCACAGTTCCCTGCTAAAGAGATGTGTGGTGGCTCCCATCTCCTTGCTAGAAGTGTGCTCCATGAGCTAGAAAGCTGAGAAGATCCCCATATTTGTCTTTCAAACTCAAGACACCAGGTGGGACATGCTCTATTATGATCACATCTCTTGCCAAATCCAAAAGATTTGCAAAGAACAGAGGGGCATATTATCAAGAACAGGCGATAATTTTAAAATTATCGCCGCTTTATCGGCAGGAAACTGCCGCTAAAGCGGCGATAATGGGCTTGATAATATGCCCTTGTGAAGGGCTGCTATGGCAATTCACAAGGGCATATTATCAAGCCCACTATCGCCGTTTTAGCGGCAGTTTCCTGCCGATAAAAGCGGCGATAATGTATTGTCCTTTCTTGATAATATGGTCCATAGACACCAAAAGCCTTTTAGAGCCAATGGACGAAGGATCTTGAATAACATCTTTTTCCACCTCGGGCTTTCTCTTGACGCGGGTGTGATTCAGTAAAAAAAATAAACACCTGCATCTTTTGGAACTTCTCAATTTTATAGACAGAATTCTTCTCTCTGTATTTTGTTTATATAGATGCTAGAATTATTCTGTGTTTTGTATGCCTTTACAGACCTCAATTCCTATTGTGAAAATGCCCACATGCCACTTCATACTGCAAATGCTTCGCCAAGAAACCATCTACATTTCTAACACTTTCCCCTGCTCCTCTTGGTGTAGAGCTGGTCCTTTGTGTGTTGAGTTGAATCTCTGAAGATTTGGGGGGATGTGTACAAGGAAGTGGAGGAGAGAGGAGTTAGCCTTCCAGGCTTAACGCCTCTCTCTTCCACTTCTGAAACGCAGAATTGCATTTTGCTTTTCCAATGTGTGCTGCACTAGGCAGCACACAAAGGCAAAAGCAAAAACGAGGAGAAATAATGCATTTCTCCTTGTTTCACCATTTTAAGACCAGTTTTTACCTGGTCTTAATTTTGGCGCTGCCTCCTATGTACGACACCCTTGTACAAAGGGAGCAGCATATAGGTGACATTCTGGTGGCAATAGGGGATTGTACATATGCCCCTTGGTCTTTGAGTATGTGTGTAAAGTCAAGGACACCCCTTGAGTGTGCGGGGCACAGCCAATCTTTAACCTGTTCATTGAGGGTTTATCCATACATTGCACATATTTGCCTTCCATGACATCACGAGCTGTGTGCAGAAATAGAGTCATCCTTGGAAGGAAGATAACGTTTGGTCTAGTTGGGTATACATATCTGGATTTACATCAGAGAGACACCACTGCCAGTGCTGACAGGACCACCATGAAGTTCCTTCTGATCTGTGCCCTCCTGGGGGCTGCTGGTAGGTGCAGGGGTGTGCACTCTTTGTTATTGATTGGAAGTACCTTTCACTCCAGTGTTGACAGATAGCTTTCTATCAGCAGTTTAGGAACCTAAAAACGGAACCTCTATCGAAACCCTACAAAAAATGGTATTTAGACACCGAGAGGCCACACCTGTGTTGGCTAATGACACTTAAGTGAACTCAAATGTTATTTTCTGCTCACTGAGTTAATGAGGGTAGTGAAAGGATTGGAAATAATCTTAGTATCATTTGGACACTTCTGCACACTAGTGACTTCCTTAGTAAGATGCTGAACCTTTGCACTGCTGTATTAATTACAAGGCTTTCTTGGAATAGTGTTAAACTGTAGTGCATCAATAGTGAGTTTCACAGCATTTCACTGTCTTTTCTTATATTTAACAGTTTTGTGTTGTGCATTTCACCAGTGGGTGTTAGGGCGCCTTAGAAGAGGCCCATGAGGAGGACCTCAGAACCAATCAGATGAGACAGAGAAGATTGCACTCATTATAATGGGAACATTCTTAGAACATTTTAGGAAATGACTGGTTTAAAAATTGGTGGGTGCATATAGGAAGAAACCGTAGAGAAAGGTGCTCACATAAAGGAATCTTGGAGGAGAGAGTTCAAGCTCAGGTCACAACAGCAGAAAGGGAGCATTGAGATAAAGAGTGTGTTTTTTTACTCATGGTACCTGTAGATACTTTTGGTTTCTTACTTGTTTAAGCCCAATTGTGCGGCTTTGTAGGTGAGTCAGCATCATTTGAACGTTATTCTTGCGAGTAAGTGTGCCCAATTTAGGCTTTGTACAATCTCTGCTATGTGGACACATTATTTCAACACAAGTCTGAACATCCTTCCTCAAACACCTGCTGTGCAGGTGTGCATTACAAGAAGTGTCAGTCATCACGGGGCATATGTAGGTATTTCACATTTTATCAAATAGCGATTTTTAAGGAATCGCTATTTGAAAATTGCAAAATGGAATGTAGGTAAAAAATCGTAATATTTTTGCGAATCGCTAAAATTCCTTAATTGCGATTCGCAGATTGTGAATCGCAATTAAGGAATGAGTGTCCCATTCATTCCTACGGGGCAAAAGGCCCATAGGAATGAATGGGGATACATTCTCAAATTGCGATTTTCTATGAGAAAATCGCCATTTGAGAATCGCAATTCCAAGGGTGCCAGGGTGTCCAAAGGACACCTGTTGCACCCCTGGAATGTGCCTGTAAGGACATGTGGCGCACATACATGCTCTAAGAGCATGTCTGTGCGCCACATGGCACTTTGAATTTTTTTTAAAAATCAATTTTGACAGGAAATCGTAAAATACCATGTACTTGAAGTAGGTGGTATTTTGCAATTCCTTAAGCCAAAATCGCAATTTTAAATGCACCCCTACATAGCATTTAAGGAATCACAAAATTGCGATTCCTTAAATGCTTGAGCAAAATAAGGAATCCCTATTTTTGCGATTCCTTATTTTGCCAAGTGGCACCTACATACCAAAAGGCCGTTTGCGATTCGCAAACGCCAGAATTCGCGAACGCCTACCTACATATGTCCCCACATCAAGTAATTATCGGGTGCAATAAAGGTCACACCTCAGAGCTTTAACATTCTAAAATTCGACAGGTCAGACCTTCCAGCATCCAACAGGGGTGAAGGCCTGGTAATACTGGAAAATGTAGACCTTTGAGAGGAAAGCAAATATATCCACGTTTTGCACTTTTGTGGAAGGTTACATTTGAATATGTGATATTTATTCCAAAATCTCAGGCGTTGTTTTTTCACGGCGGTCATAAATAACACCTACTCTCCAGGGCACTAGTAATTGAGGACTACCTAAGGAAGGTGTAAACTTGTTCTGAGTTGGGTGATAGAGGATTTCAGGGCCCCTTGTAGGACAAGCAGTTTTCCAGGAGGACATAAGTCCTCAGATTTTGCACATGCCCAAAGAGGACAGAAAGAGCAGCTGTAGAAATGCTTTTAAAGTTATCATTTATCCTGTATTTAGAAGGAGTCTAGTACACAGGGGTATACCTGTGGGTACCACCAGTCATTCCTGCATCCCTCCTCTGGGAGTGAGAGTGACCTAGGCACATTTATAAATGAGTGACTCGGACGTTACTAGGGATTTTCAGAAATGTTTGTGATGCTGTGGTGGAGAACACAGTACCAGTAACTGAGTTACTGAACAGGTTTTCTGCAGTACTGACTCTAGAAATATACCCATATTTTGTTTTTTTGGTATGGGAGTATTTATATAATTGTGAATATTTTGTTCACCTTTTCACTGGGACCCTCTATTGTAAAATATTGTGGTTAAAAAATTGACTTGCATTATTTCTTGCCTCTCTTTCAGCTGCTTTCCCCGTTGATGATGATGATAAAATTGTCGGGGGCTACACGTGTGGGAAGAACGCGCTCCCCTACCAGGTGTCGCTGAATGCCGGCTACCACTTCTGCGGCGGGTCACTCATCAACAGCCAATGGGTTGTGTCGGCTGCTCACTGCTACAAATCGTAAGTTTGGATTTGTTGCACGCGACAAAACTCCGCTGTCAGCAAAGTGTCAATTATTAATTACATTATTAAACTGTAACAGGTACCAAAGTATTTTTGTTATGTAAATCAGCTCAATATTAAGTGTAATCCCATTGGTGCAGTAACCAATGAGTGACATAAACCCTAGACATGACATAAGCACCCACTATTGAAATGTATCAAACTATTAGTTAATGTACCTTTTAATATAGTACTGCTTATTGTATATGGTTGTATGCATACATATATATCTAAGAAACCAAGCTAAACATTTTTATTTCAGGCAGCTTTCATTAACTGTTACCTGCTGTGGCATCGCCACTGTTGCCAATCAATGTGGTTCTCAATGCAACTCAACACTGGTCACACATCAAGAGGCCTGAGAAGTGTTGCTATTAGTAGGAACCTTGGAAGATCTTTCTTTGATGTATTTATCAAGTGAGGTTATATATGTGAGAAGGTTTATCCTACCTTGGCAAAGTCAAGCCAATGTGGGAAACTTAATCATGATGAAGGCAAGCTAAGTTTTCTGAGTTCATGTGAGTTCACACTAGAAGAAAATAATTCCACCCGGCCGACTGCAAGAAAACACTTTAAGTTTCGTAGAAATTAGTTCTCATAGGTCTTTGCATATGATGAAGACATATGGACATTATGGTGACAACTTGTTTGTTGAACAGTGAATAAGAAAGCCTGGCATGCCTTTCTCAGGAGGTTCATTTAAAAACCTGCATCTTGTCCTAAAACCATGAGATGTTAAATCATGCATCTATCTTTGTGTTCTAGGCGGATCAATGTGAGACTTGGGGAGCACAACATTGCCTCAAATGAAGGAACCGAACAGTTTATTGATTCCACCAAGGTCATCAGACATCCCAACTACAGCTCCAGGAACCTGGACAATGACATCATGCTGATCAAGTTGTCGAAAGCTGTGACTCTCAACAGCTACGTCAAGGCCGTCGCCCTCCTGTCAGGCTGTCCTGCATCTGGAACCCAGTGTCTGATCTCAGGATGGGGCAACATGTCTGGCAGTGGCTGTAAGTGATAACAGAGAGCAGGCACTTTCTTCAGAAAGAGCCCAGGCCTACAAACTGATGGCAGCCTGCTAGAAGTTGGTAAAGGAGATAATAAATGCAGTGAGATAAGGCAGCTGCTGTTGTTCTCACAGCCATGGGAACTCCTCCTGCTGGCCCCTGAGCTCAGAGGAGAAAGAACAGTTATGACCCATGCAGTGCTCAATTTGAGCAGGTGGTTTCCAGTGCTCCTCACAGGCACTTAATTGTCAGCACTAGCGCTTATGATAGACTGCCACATGGTGACGCTGTTTGTCTAAATTAGAGTGGAACACAACAACAATTGTTTATTAATTCAATATATGAGAAAATGACCCGTAACTGCTGCCCAAGCCATTCTTATACCTTAGGGGGCCTGGAATAGCTTGAGTTGTTAAACTTGTAGGGTGTAATGACAGAAGTTGAGATGGTTTAGGCATTGGTGGTGCAATGTGCCGTGGCCTCTGGACGAGGATCCTGTCACTTATTTTTCTTTACAAATTAAGCTCTGGACCCATGCCTCCTGTGGTCAACAAGGATGGATCAGTAACAGTGGGAGCAGCTCGTCTCACAATGTAAGCCAGTATTAGCCTTAAACAAAATCCTCTAAACTCTGATAAAATTATAAGTTGCTTTCATTGCTGTTCTCAGCCTTGATTTGACCAGCGTTGGTTGTGATGTCACGTAATGTCAATACTAATATAAAACAAAAAGTATGGTTGCAATCCATATATCAATCTCAGCCAATGGTAATCACTCAATTCCACCATTTTTTGCTTGTTGGTGCCATTCCAGGTAGTTATCTGCCATATGCAAATCAGGCTGGACCCTGCCCATAAAAAGGGTAGCCTAGCCCTAAGTGGTAAACCAGGGCCTCTCTGAATGAGAACACAAGCAACCCCAGAACAGTGTCAGCTTATTAGGCTCATGGGGAGGTGCAGCTTAAACCTTATCCCAAAGCCATCCAGAAAGCCATGTCTGAGCATCCCCTTCTCCTTTAGGAAGACTCATTTAGGAAGCACAAAAAGTGAGGGGTGAAATGCTTGGATTAATCTCTGCCACTGGTAATCACTCTAGTCTGAATTCAAGTCCATTGATTTTTATCTCATTTGTGCACCATTACAGGCAGGAGACAGCCATTTTATTTTATATTTCTTTTAGTCGCTATCTCCATGTGGATGCTCAGATGTTGTGGTTGTTTTCAGTTTTGTGAGCAGAAATGAATGTTTCCTGCCTCTCTTATTCATTCTAAAAGAAAGTTGTGAAATACATCTTTGAAAAGACATTTGAGATGTCAGAGGCTTGATTGACCATATAGCTGCATTTCATATGGACTGCACAACTAATGCCTGGGGTTAATCCATAGGTTTTTCCCAAAATCCCCCATGTGAATGTGTTCATAGGGCTTAGCAACATTCTGTTGAATATTATTCAGGCCCTGGCTTGGTCAACACTGCTAAGCTGAATGCTTTATAATGAAGAATGTTCACCTACCTTTAAACCCGTAAAACATTTTTGAAGAACAGCATTTTAATCCTATTTAGCTTCTAAATTCTCTATTTGTTATCCTTCTTCTCAGAAAAACTCTGGAAAATCCACCAAGTTTCTCCCACTAGTACTCAGGCAGTGTGCTCTAATGAAGCTTTTTGTAATTACTTTCCTCAAAAATCCACCCGCTGTTGAATTGTCTCTAATCCTACCAAGATATGATTGGTGTAACTGAATTTATTGAAGATAGTAAATCACTATTTACCACCAATGTTCACAAAATAATTGGAGAATACCAACATCTGGTGAAGCACAACAGAGTTGGTCCAATTGAAAAAAAAATGCCAGCTAGACATGACAGTGGATTTGCACTAAATGCTGGACTGTAGCTTTAAACTCAATGCACATTATGGACTCAAGGGTGCAGTGGGAAAATTCTACCTCAAGAGCACATTCAGTGAGCGAAAACGGCTGCTGCCACTCGTTATTCGTGTTCTGTTGCATTTAGTGATATTTCGTAGCACAAAATGGATCCTTGCTTCCAGTTTCGACAGAACGGCCATTTTTGAGCTAAGAAATAGTACTAAATGACTAATTACTCTTTTTGTGTAATTCTGCGGAATCCTGCGGAATTCTTAGGAAATTCTGCATGATTACGCTACGCGGAATTACGCAAGTTACACCGACCTCTAATATTGAATCAGATTCCATGCTACTTATTGCCAATTGACAATACATCTTTCCATATTTTCTGCTTTTCCTCAGCAAACTACCCCAACACCCTGCAGTGCCTGAATGCCCCAATTCTGACCACCAGCCAATGCACCAGCTCCTACCCAGGGCAGATCACCAACAACATGTTCTGTGCAGGATACCTTGAAGGTGGAAAGGACTCTTGCCAGGTATGTGACAGTCTAATGTATTTCACACTATCTCCAGAACTACGGGGCATATTATAAAGAACTGCGATAAAATTATCGCCGCTTTAGCGGCAGGAAATTGCCGCTAAAACTGCGATAATGGGCTTGATAATATGCCCTTGTGAATTCCCATAGCAGCCCAGGTTAACGTCAGAACCTGGGCTGCAATGGGAATTCACAAGGACATATTATCAAGCCCATTATCGCCGTTTTAGCGGCAATTTCCTGCCGCTAAAGCGGCGATAATTTTATCGCCATTCTTGATAATATGCCTCTACATTATTAGCTTATTGGAGAAAGAATTTACAGATTGTGAGAGACAGAATTCAAGAAAAGAGTGAATAAATAGTTTGCTTTAATATGAAGGTTTTACCCGCCATAGACATGCTCCAGCATTAATTTGTGTCTGCCTAGTGAGGGAGCTGTTCCCCTTCCCTGGGGACATCTGTCAAAAACTCTCACAGCAAAGTGTTCTAGGATTGCATTTGCCTCTCTACCAAATATGTAGCTCTTTTTATATGAACTGACAGTGAATCTGATAACATGCACCCTCAATTTGGGTAAAAGGTGATGCTTAGACCGAAAGTATGACGTTACAACGCATACATTCACAATGATGTATTTTACATCGCGTTCGTCACAACGCAAGTCGTTATAACGACTTGCGCTGGAGGGCGCTGTATTTCGGAATAGTATGATTTACTATTCCAACTCCAGCCTACGTGTTGGAATAGTAAATCATAATATTCCTTAATGTAGAGCGCCATCCGGCACAAGTCGTTGCAACGACTTGCTTTGTAACGCCCGCGATGTAAACATACCGGGGTGTAACAACTGCATTGTACATGTCGTTCTCCGCTTAGACCATATTCTACTTTCACTATCTCTGAATTAGAAGCTTCCTCTCGCCCCTCCCTTATGACTGACATCACATGCACTCAGTGCTTCAGTGTTACTGAACTGCAATGCTAAATGTGCAGTCTAAGCCCAGAAGGTGTCCCACACCCTTCCAACCACTGTTTTTATTTTTGGCATTCCACCACAAATCTTGTGGTGGGTGGTAGCCAGATGCACCTGTCTCTACAGAAGGTGATCATGACTAATCTCAAACCCAAAAAAAAAGTAAAAATTTAACAATCTGTAGTAACCCACACTTTTTAATAGTTTAGTGTATCAGGAAATATTTTATTGTAGAAAGGGTTTACCATGCCAGCTGTACTGATAAGTTTGTCCATTAATTATGGACAGCTTTTTGTGCTATTTATAAAGGTGCATATCATGAAAAGGGTTTAATGACAGAAACGTATGATGAACATGTCAAAACTAATACAACCAGAATTTTTTGTAGGATGATGTCAGCTGTGAGTGCATTATTTGATGCTGATGGAAATGTGCAGAGAGGATGCCCTTTAATGATCACAACACTCTCTGAGTCTACACACTGTTCCTACTGCAATACTGATTGAACGTTGCCTTCTTTCTTTCAGGGTGACTCCGGTGGCCCGGTGGTCTGCAATGGTCAGCTGCAGGGGGTGGTCTCCTGGGGCAGAGGTTGTGCTGAGAGGAACTACCCTGGGGTCTACACCAAGGTCTGCAACTACGTCAGCTGGATTCAGAGCACCATGGCCTCAAACTGAGAACATTTCCTAGAAATGATGACCAACCCCACAATCATGTCTTGATGTGACTCTGCACTGTTGTGCAGGCAAAATAAATTATTGAATTAATGAATTATTGAACAAAATGTTGTGATCATCTCTTTTATGTAATGCGTTATTTAATCAGTTAATTTCTGTTGCTACGTGAGACAGCAAAGACCAATATATACAAATATTCACAAAAAAAATATTTTCTAAAATATTAGCATGAATGCATTTCAAAAGAAGACACAGTCCCATTTTTCACCCCAAATATCTACTATTTAACATAATTTCAAATAGGACCCTGAATGACTCTTAAAGTATTCAACTACAGCATTAAACCCCCCACAATGTTCTTTCAAATAAAATGTGCAACGTGATACCTTTCTCCTGCTGCACATAAAATATTATAATAACATGTTGAGTTTGCCACTTCTGGAGACCACCATTTGTGAATGTTTCTATTCT